>NC_134544.1:42564722-43192500 GCF_050624435.1 Tenrec ecaudatus
TTGTTCTAGGGACTGGGTGCGGGTGGGGGTGGGGGTGTATAAAACACTTTGAAACAAATTTAGCAGGAAAAGAAGAAACCCACATGAAGAAACTTGAAAAACACCCTTCTGAGAAACAAGTGTCGTCTTGTGCAAAGTAAACACAGCCTTTGTTTCTTCTGACAAGACACGTCAACATGGTGAAAATGTCAATTCTCCTAAAAGCAATCTGTAAATTTTACAAAGTTTAATAAAACACCAATAAACTCGTTTTATGCAGTTAGAAAATTTGATACTAAATTTCATGGGGAAAAACAATCCTGGAAGCATATCTCAGAAACACCAGCAGTGACAGGATAATGGAGCTAAGCTCATTAGAAAGTAAAACATTTGAGATAGCCTCTATAAAGAGAGCAGCCTAGTTTGGGACCGTAAAAAGACAGATTAGCAGAGGAGAGAAACTTCAGAAATACACAATGAAACTAAGTATATGGGGAAAATGACATGACCTCACCAATGAACTGGGCAAAGGTAAACTTTTCATTAAAGGCCTAGAGAGAGCTGGATAGGCATTTTGAGAAGAAGATCAAGATGACTCTGGTCTTATACTAGACCTACAAACAAACCAAGAAACAAATGAACACAGCAAATACATTAGGGACCTACAGAGCAAGTCAATAAACGAAAGCACACAAATCATAAAAGGAGATGTGTACATTTCTCAATAATCTGAGTGCAGGAAAGCATTCTAAAGGTGACTAAAAATGCAGACTTAACATAAAAATTGATAAATTCCGTTGTCTCTTTTCAAAAGCAGTGGTTTTGCATGACTAAGTCTAGAGACAAATGGCAAAGTGAAAACACTTTCCATCTACAACATCTGATTTCACATTTTTCATTACTTTAATGATTCTGCATCTGCGTATGGCTGGGATTTGTCTTTCCAAAGTCGACAGCACATGTCCACAGAATCGATGAGATACACTTGTGTTACAACTCACAGGGACAGTATGTTCAACAGAACCAAACATTGCCCTGAGCTGGGCCATGCTCACAATCTTTGCCGTGCGGGAGTTCACTGTTCGACCTTTGCTTCAATCCATCTGGTTGAGGACCTTCCTCTTCTTGCTTCCCATGTGTTGTACCACGCAAGATGTCCTTCCCCGGGGACTAGTCTCTCCTGATAAAATGATCAAAGTGCTTGAGGTGAAGTCTTGAAGTCTTGCCTTTCTTGCTTCTGACTGTACTTCTGAGGCAGATTTGCTTATACTTTTGGTCGTCCCCGGTACTTTCAATCTTCTTCATGTGCACCACAATTCAAGTGCATTGATTCTTTTACATCAATCTTCCTAATTCAGTGTCTAACTTTCCCCTGCATATGAGGCGATGGAAAATAACATGGCTTGAGTCAGGCCTATCCTAGTCCTCAGAAGAATAGCCTTGTTCTTTAGCAGCAGATTGACCACATGCAACGCATCCTTTGCTTTCTGGACTGCTACTTCCATGAGCATTGATTGTGGATCCAAGCAAGATGAAGTCCTTGAAAACTTCCATCTTTTCTCTGCTTGAGGGGTACCATTACCTAATATGTGAAGAACTGTGGATGGTTTTCTAGCAATTGTCTTGTATTATTAGCTTCAATTCACTACAAATATTATGTCTTTCACATGGAATCATACATATGCGAGGTTTAAAGAAGGAATTATGTATTATGTATTGCATAAGTTGACCTGGTGGAGCTATGTGTCAGGCATTGGACTTTTAATCACAAAGTTGGTGGTTCAAACCCACTTCTACCCCAAAGGAGGCATTTGAGGCTATCTGCTCCTGTGACTATTGATAGAATTGGAAATTCCATATAAGGCTCCTGGGAGTTGGCATCAACCCAAAGCTGTGAGTATCGTGCTGCATAAAGCACAATGATGGAATCATACTGATGTGCTAGGTAGCAGTTCAAATCCATCGGCCATCTTTGGAAAAAAAGACATTTTCATAAATATGACAGCTTTTGAAACAGGCTTCCAATGCTTATTTACTAATCTGTGGTAAATAATTTACATTTTTTTCATCACATCAATGATTCCGCTTCTGGGTAGTGCTGGCACTTGTCTTTCCAAAATGACAGCACCATTCCACAGAATCAAAAGTTCTTTTTTCAGATGGACTATCCCTGACAGGAACGGACTTCCGGTACAGAAGGTAAGTTGCCGGGAACCAAGGTTTGCTAGCAGTTGGAAATCACCAGCTGATCTGTGAGGATGATGGACTTTCTGCTCCCTTAAGGATTTACGGTCCCAGAAAGGAACAGGGCAGTTTTCATCTGTCCACCATGAGTCCGAGTGGACTCCACTGCAGGGAAATGAACTAACCTGAAGTGAATAGTGTCACGTGATTAGTAAATCAGAGCAAATAAGCCCGTGTTAATTACCTTTACTGGGCACATCAATTTCCCTGTGCTACAAGGCAGTAACGAGTCAGAAGCCATCGACAACGAAAAACAGGCAAAAATAGCTTTTATCAAATCGATTTGAAAATTTGAGGAGATCAGGAGACAAGTCATACACTTTATTTGATTTTATACTGCCTACCCAGGTGATGAAGGAGTTCTGGAGACGAAGTGGGTTACTAGTTAGATCGCCCTCTGCAGAGTCAGCAGCTGGAAACGCCAACTACCACAGGGAAGAGAGAGGAGTCCTCCTGAGTCCTGGAAAGAGCTGAAGTCTCAGAAACTGACCGGGGCAGTTCTACTCTGTCCTATAGGACTTCTATAAGTCAGAATCAACTCCAAAGATGAGGTGTGTGTGTGTGTGTGTGTGTGTGTGTGTGTGTGTGTGTGTCTTACTGAGTCTGGTGATTCAACTTTTAAAAGCCAATTTCGCTGCCTCTTCCTCTAATCAATGCATTGCTTTGTCCTTGCAGGGCTAGTCTGTGTTCTAGATTAATCTGTGAGTAAGTCCATCACACTCCTTTTTACTAAATGGATGTTAATGAATACAATATTGGGCTTTTATCTTGGCTAAATTACCTCTAACGAGACAGCTTATAGTTAATTTAATGAAGTGCACTAAGAAGTTAAGTAAGTGGCGTATTTCATCAAAGAAGGCAAGTTGTAGGACAATAAACACAATAAATACTGTAAGGTGCTAGAAATTGTACTGTTTACAAAGCATTTTGAAAGCTATCACATGAAATGCCTTTAATTTTCCTGAACTGATGATTTTTTTATTACTCTTTTGATCCAGGATGGCTTCATGTCTTTAAACCAGCCTAACATGTAACCACTACAGTACACAGTATTGCATCTCATACTTAGTACTGAATGTCAATAGCATCCTAAAGTAAAAAAAAAACAACAAACTTTTGGTTATTTTTAAAATCATTTTACTGGGGGCTCATACAACCCTTATCACAATCCATACAGACATCCATTGTGTCAAGCAAACTTGTACATTTGTTGCCATCATTGTTCTCAAAACATTTGCTTTCTACTTTGCCCTTGATATGAGCTCCTCATTTTTCCCCTCTCTCCCCAGTCTCCCCTCTCTCATGAATCCTTGATAAATTATAAACTATTATTATTTTGTCATATCTTACACTGTCCGACATCTCCTTTCACCAACCTTTCTGTTGTTCATCCCCCAGGGAGGAGGTTACATGTAGATCCGTGTAATTGGTTCCCCTTTCTACCCCATCTTCCCTCCACCCTCCCAGTATTGCTACTCTTACTACTGGTCCTGAAGGGATCATCCACCCTGGATTCCCTATGTTTCCTTTTCCTATCTGTACCTGTGACATCCTCTGCTCTAGTTGGATTTATAAGGTAAAATTGGGATCATAATAGTTGAGGGGAGGAAGCGTTTAAGAACTAGAGGGCAGAAGTAACAAACCCACTTGGAAAAAGCACACTAGCCTGTGCGATCACGAGGTATCAAAGGGATTAGGAATCAGAACAAAAAATCTTATCATTGTGAATGAGGGGGAGTGCAGAGTGGAGACCCAAAACCCATCTCTAGGCAATTGGACATGCCCTTATGGAAGGGCAACGGGAAGGGGATGAGCCAGTCAGGGTGCAGTGTAGCAACGATGAAACATACAACCTTCCTCTAGTTCCTAAATGCTTCCTCCCCCCACTATCATGATCCCAATTCTACCTTACAAATCTGGCTAGACCAGAGGATGTACGTTGGTACAAAATTCAGGGAATCCAGGGTGGATGATCCCTTTAGGACCTGTGGTGAGAGTGGTGACACTGGGAGGGTGGGATGAAAAAGGGGAACTGAATATAAGGATCTACATATAACCTCCTCCCTGGGGGAGGCACAACAGAAAAATGGGTGAAGGGAGATGTTGGACAGGGCAAGATATGACAAAATAATAATTTATAAATTATTAAGGGTTCATGAGGGAGGGGGGAGCGGGGAGGAATGGGAAAAACGAGGAGCCGATGCCAGGGGCTTAAGTGGAGAGCAAATGTTTTGATAATGATGAGGGAAATGAATATACAAATATTCTTTAGACAATTGATGTATGTATGGATTGTGATAAGAGTTGTATGAGCCTCTAATAAAATGATTTAAAGAAAAAAAATTAGAGAGAAGTTGTATGTTTCATCATTGCTACATTGCCCCCTGACTGGTTCATCTCCTCCCTTCAACCCTTCCATAAGGGGATGTCCAGTTGCCTACAGAATGAGCTTTGGGTCTCCACTCTGTACTCATCCTCATTTACAATGATATGATTTTTTTGTTCTTTGATGCCTGATACCTGATCCCTTTGTGACACCTGTGGTCACACAGGCTGGTGTGCTTCTACTATGTGGGCTTTGTTGCTTCTGAGCTAGATGGCTGTTTGTTTAACTTCAAGCCTTTAAGACCCCAGGTGCTATATATTTTGATAGCCGCACACCATCAGCTTTCTTCACATTTGCTTATGCACCCATTTGTCTTCAGCGATTGTGTCAGGAAGGTGTGCATCATGGAATGCCAATTTAATAGAACAAAGTGTTCTTGCATTGAGTAAGTACTTGATTGGAGGTCCAATGCCCATCTGCTGCCTTAATACTAAACCAATAAATATATGCACATAGATTTATTTCCCCACCACCCTATATAAATATATGTACATATGTACATGCCTGTATTTAGACCTGTGAAAATGCCCTTTGCCTCCTAGTTCTTTCCTGTATGTTCTTTTACTTTCCTCTTGTCCCACTATCATGCGCAGCCTTCATTTGAGTTTCAGTAATTTTGCTTGGTTACATTGCCCTTGCTGAATCCCTACCAGGACAGTCACACCCTCCTTGCCACTAATTTTGGATCACTTGTTGCTCCCTTGTCCTTGGGTTGGTCAACACCACCTCCTTTCCCTACTCCCCCCTCTCCCATGTACCCCCGGAACCGTCAGTTTCTCCTCCAGACTGTTCATCCAGCCTATCTTATCTAGGTAGATGTGCAGAGATAATAATATGCACCAAAGAGCAAGGCATAGCAAGACAAAGTGACAAAAGAGAACACAACAACGACAACAATGAAGAAAACCAATAGCCAAGAAAAGAATTAATTAATTTTAAAAACAGAAATAGCAAAAATGAAGGGGGAAAAACGAAAACCAGACCTTGATCTTTTTACTTGTAGTTATTTTTAAGAAGCTGGCTTTTCAAGATGAAGCAAACAACTTTCCTCTAGTTCCTAGATGTTTCCCCCCTCACACCACACCCCCCCTCCCGCCCCGCACACTATCATAATCCCAGTTCTACCTTACAAATCTGGCTGGACCGGAGGATATACACTGGTACAGATAGGAACTGGAACCACAGTGAACCCAGGGCGGATGAGCCCTTCAGGACAAGTGGTGAGCCTGGCGATATCAGGAGGGTCGAGGGAGGGTGGGGTAGGAAGGAGGAACCGATTACAGGGACCTACATATAACCTCCTCCCTGGGGGGCTGACAACAGAAAAGTAGGTGAAGGGAGACACCGGATGGTGTAAGATATGACAAAAAAATAATTTATAAATGATCAAGGGTTGATGAGGGAGGGGGTGCAAGAAGGGAGGGGGAAAATAAGGAGCTGATGCCGGGGGCTTATGTGGAGAGAAAATGTTTTGAGAATGATGAAGGTAATGATTGTACAAATGTGCTTTATACAATTGATGTATGTATGGATTGTGATAAGAGTTCTATGAGCTCCCAATAAAACGATCATTTTAAAAAGAGAGAAGCTGGATTTTTATTTTTATTTTCTAGAGGAATCCGTATATTAATTTCACAGTATGAAATATGGTGCAAAAGAATCATGAGGCCATCTCTCTTGCTTCTAAGAAATGCCTTCCATACTAGATATTACCAAATTAAAATTGTAAAGCGTATTTTCCTGTGCATTATCTCTTGATTTTAGTCAATATAGCCTTTGGAAGGAAAGGAAAGGGGTCTCTGTTTTCCTCCAATCTTTTTAAGTAAGAAAACACAGGGTCTGGGATGTTAAATGACTTTAGATCATACTTATGGGATTGTCTGATAATTTTCCATGTGCAATAAAGTCTTTCTATATAAAATAAAGCTTATCAACTCAATGATCTAATGATAAATCATTGCTCTATGCATAAAACAAATATCAGATATTGGGCTCTTTAGTTTAGGAAGTCTGCTATCCCTTTTGGGAAATGGAAAAATGGAAAATGCTTCTGGGAGTGTTTTCTTCCTATTTCTTAGAGGGTTCTGCTTTGGAGGACTTCAGCGGCACAATTATTTGAGTGCATACGTACTTTTAACAAATATTATGAACTCTTTCGAATATTGATAAGCAACACTGACAGACTCGGGACAGTCAGTCCAGAAACTTGTTGACTTGTTACAAACACATGCTGTACTTTTGTGCTAAGCTAGAAACAATTGGCTCTCCAGAAACACAGAAGTTCTTATTCACAAGGGTTGCTAATTCTCTTCTGTAAATCTTCTCCTGCTGGCCAATTCCAAATGCCCAACATGGTGCCACTGAGTGCAGAGCTGGGAAGACATGTTCACAATTGGCTCTCATGAGCCAGATCCACTACATCATTGGTGGGAAGATTAAAAACTCTCTGCCATCGAGTTGATTATGACTCACAGCGACCTTACGGAATAGGTTGGAATTATCCTCCTGAGTTTCCAGAAGGTAGCTCCTACAAGAGTAGAGAGGCTTATCTTTCTCCAGGGTTCTGTCTGGTGATTTTGACCTAGGGACCTGAGGGTAGCAGTCCAACTGTTAACCAATCCACCATCATTAATTGTCAAAGGCATCAGCTGGAAAAGAGTGATTGTGAATACACTTTGGGATTTTTAATCTGAGATTAATCTGTTTGTCTTTTATCTGAGTCACTTGGCATTTTCCTCTAAGCCATGCCTACTTGAAAAGCAGGATAAGGTCAATGTAAAGGCACAAATACTCCCAACTCCATTCAACAAGAAACCTTCTAAAAATGGAACTCTGAGGTCATGAGTCAGCTAACATTTGGTGACCAATGTGCCACAGAAAACATGATTGTCTACAAAGCCCCCAAAGAGTCTGTACTCTGAGATTGAATGCATAAAAGAGATCCTTCTTGCATTCTGCACATTACATTTCTCTATCAATATAAATTCTTGGTTATAATCACAGTGGACTTTTTATTTTATTTTTAATCATTTTATTGGAGGCTCGTACAATTCTTATCACAATCCATACATCCTCATTGTGTCAAGCACATTTGTACATTTGCTGCCATCATCATTCTCAAAACATTTGCCTTCTACTTGAGCCCTTAATATCTGGCTGCTCATGTTCCCCCTCCCTACCCACTCCCCCCTACCTCATGAACCCTTTATCATTCATATTATTATTTTGTCATATTTTATACTGTCTGACGTCTCCCCCTGCCTTCTTCTCTGCTGTCCCTCCCCCAGGGATGAGGCTATGTGTAGATTCCTGTAATCTATTCCCCCTTTCTACCCCACATTCTCTCCTCACAGTGGAATTTTTAGACAAGTACCTCACACGCTGTTGCTCAGGAGGTGTAATCTGTCTAGAAGAAGGACTTACTCACACGTTACTAACATATTTCTTATGGGCAGGCAATTGAAAAAGGACCTTGATGTAACGAGCCTTTAAACTCTTTCCTCGCTTGACATCCACTTTTGATGTCTCATGTTTCATTACCTTGATCTTCAACCAGACCAATAAATTCTTTGTGATGTTTGGATAGAGATTAATTTTGATTTTCCCCTGGATTTAAGGTTTTAAATATTTTTAAAACCTGCAACCTGCATTGAAGCAATCTGGCATACTGTTTCTCCATTTTAACTAGAACTGCATGAACTCGAACTAGCCTCCGTAAACTCACACTCACTTTGAGTGCCATGGCTTTGCCTGGATGGTTCTGTGAGTTGCGAATCAAAGGTCTTTCCTAGTGGGCTGGTGCTGAAGCTCTCCTGGAGGGGCTGGTGAATCAATCTGCCATAAGAAAATACATCTTTGACCTCTGGGGCTGGATGCTAACAGTATGGGGGCATTTCCTTAAAGAAGAGAAAGTGTTTTTTCTCTTTTGATATTTCCATCCTTTCTATCTAAGTGTTCCCGAGGTGCCCTATGCCACCATCACCAAAGACTGAATCCAAGGAGGAAACAAAGTTCTGTTAAAGTAGCTACATAAAATCCTTAGAACTTCCACTACAAAGTAATAATGATTTTCTATGTACATCTCCTAGATGCATAACCACATCACATGGAAACAGATTCTAGGATTCAACTCCATATCTATGAATCAGAAACTCAGTACACTCAGGTTGTCAATGCTGATCAATACTCACATGAGAAAATCAATGTCCTAAATCTTCAGAGTTGAAGAACTAATTTTTTTCTCTGTATATTGTTTCATTTGCTTGTTGAATCAGATTTTGGAAAGACATATCAGCCTTTTTTTCTGTATAGTTTTTTCCTCAGTTGGGGAGACTTTAAAAATTCTGTTTTTCCTGAACCAATCAGAACCTTCAAATGTCATCCAACTTTTAGTGCCTACTTTGCTATCATTGAGCATGCCTAGAACAAATTCATTCTGTGGAGACAAAGTTACTTGACTTCTCTAAGGCTTCCAGACCACAGAAATAACGTGTAACACACCCTTAAAGCGTAGCATAACTAAAGAGTTACAGCGAGATTGATTTTGTAGCTAATGAGGAGCGAGAAAATTTTTCTCAGAAATTTCTGCTTATTCCTTCAACTAACACTTTTCTGTGTGAGGTCTCTAGGCTAAATTTTACATTCTAAAACCAACCATGAAATTCTCAGAACGGTCTGTCTCTCAGCATCGCTCGTACCGACAGACTGTGTCTCAAACTTCCAGAAAGCCTTCGCACGGTTAGGAATCCATGGGCACCCAGCATTCCGCGAGTGCTAAGTTCATCTGGGTTTGGACCAGACACATGAGACATGCAGTGCTGTCAGTCCAAACTGGTATTCCTAACTGTAGAAGGCAGACAGTCAACAATAAAACTGATCATCAAAAAAAATTCCTTTTTGAGGATGAATACAAGGAAGAAAAGGGTAGTGGGGTCATGGGGCATTAATCCACCGAAGGGGAGGGTATTGTTTATATCTCCACAGGGAAAGTGGGACCAGACTTCAACCCAGTGTCGCAAGGTGTGAATGCAATATCCCAGTGTGGAGGAGGGAACCGGTGGAGAGGTCTGGGAGGCTGGCCCCAGCACCATAAATTAAGTGGATTCCTGCCCCTCCCCCGAAAAGAATTTGTTCCAAAGGACGACATTGACTCTGCAGCTATGGGAGATGGACATATTTGATCAGAGCACACGGGAGCAGATGAAGGGGCAGGAGGAGAGAGTGGAGCACAGCCTGGCCCACCAGGCCGTGATGATGATGTTCCTGAGTAGAGCAGCCAGTCCACAGAGAGAACAACATGGCTGGCCCTACTATGAGACATGATGCCCCTCAGTGACTAAGGGCGATACAGGGGACAGCACCGGAGACACAGTGTGGGAATTGCACCTGACCTGATCCCACCACACCGAGGCAAATCACTGGGGGAGTGCAGCGGAACAGCAAGGGAATGGAGTGGCAAGGTCCCCAGGGAATGCTGAAAGTGGACTTTGGGGCCAGGGCATGGTGCCCCAACAGACTGGACTGGAAAACGCTCCTAAGGGCCAGCAAACGATCCCTGAACTAACTACAAGCTTTTCTCTTGTGAACTGTTTTGTTCTGTTCTTTTTCAGTGGTTTGTTTTTGTTGTTTTGTTGTCTGGTTGTATACTGTTGCTTTGTTTTCCTCTGTCTAGTTTTCGTGCATGTTAGTGACTCCACAGGTCTGTCTGAATAGGACAGGTTGGATGAACTATCTGGAGGAAAAACAACGGGACCGACAGTTCCGGGGGGACTTGGGGTGGGGGGGTAGGGGGGGGTAAGGAAGTGGTGTTAACAAACCCAGGGACAAGGGAAAAACATGGGACCCCAAATGGTAGAGAAGGGGGAGTGGCAGGCCTGGTGGAAAACGATCAAGGGTAAGGTTGCTTAGAGAAGAGGTATACTCTAGCCCAGGTGGCGATGAAGCATGGTAGTAGGGCAGGAAGAAGGTCAAGGGAGATGGAGGAAAGAGCTAGGAGTCAAAGGGCATTCATGGAGGTCTAGACAAAGACATGTACATGCAAATATATATAGGAGGATGGGGAAATAGATCTATGTGTCTATATTTATAGGTCAAGTATTAAGGTGGCGGAAGGACCTTGGGCCTCTACTCAAACACTCCCTCAATGCATGAATACCTTCTTTTATTAAATTGGAACTCTATGATGCTCACTCTCCCGACACAACGGCTGGAGCCAAAGTGGGTGAACAAGTAAATGTGGTGAAGAAAGCTGATAGTGCCCAGCTATCAAAAGAGATAGTGACTGGGGTCTTAAAGGCTTGAAGATAAACAAGCGGCCATCTAGCTCAGAAGCAACAAAGTCCACATGGAAGAACACACCAGCCTGTGTGATCGAGTGGTCCCAAAGGGATCAGTTACCAGGCATCAAAGAACAAAAAATCATATCATTGACTGCACACCTCCATGATAGGATCGCTGAAGACAAATGGGTGCATAAGCAAATGTGGTGAAGAAAGCTGATGGTGCCCGGCTATCAAAAGAGATAGTGTCTGGGGTCTTAAAGGCTTGAAGGTGAACAAGAGGCCATCTAGCTCAGAAGCAAATAAGCCCACATGGAAGAAGCACACTGGCCAGTGCGATCACGAGGTGCCCAAGGGACCAGGTATAAGGCATCATGCAAAAAAAAAAAAGATATAAGTGTGTGTATGTATGTGTATATGTATATATGTATGTGTATATATGTATATATATATCATATTAAATGAAGGGGGAAGTGCAGAGTGGAGACCCAAGGCCCAAGTGTCGGCCAATGGAGATCCCCTCATAGAGGGGTTTAGGAGAGGAGATGGGTTAATTAGGGTGTGAGGTAGTATCGATGAAGAACACAGCTTTCCCCCAGATCCTGGATGCTTCCTCCCCCCAACTACCATGATCCGAATTCTACCTTACAGGGCTGGATAGGACAGAGGCTGTACACTGGTGCATATGAGGGTTGGAGGTACAGGGAATCCAGGGTGGATGATACCTTCAGGACCAAGGGTGTGAGGGACGATGCTGGGAGAGTGGAGGGTGAGTGGGTTGGAAAGGGGGAACTGATTACAAGGATCCACATGTGACCTCTTCCCTGGGAGAGGGACAGCAGAGAAGGGGGGAAGGGAGACTCCGGATAGGGCAAGATATGACAAAATAACGATGTATAAATTACCAAGGGCATATGAGGGAGGGGGGAATGGGTATGGAGGGGGGGAAAAAAAAGAGGACCTGATGCAAGGGGCTTAAGTGGAGAGCAAATGCCTTGAGAATGATTGGGGCAGGGAATGTATGGATGTGCTTTATACAATTGATGTATGTATATGTATGGATTGTGGTAAGAGTTGTTTGAGTCCCTAATAAAATGTAAAAGAAGAAAAGAGAAAATAATGATTAGGGGAAAGACTGTACAGATGTGCTTTATACAATTGATGTATGTATATGTATGAACTGTGAAAAGAATTGTATCAGCCCCAATAAATTGTTAAAATAAAAAAAAAGAAAATGATTAGGGCAAAACATGTACAGATGTGCTTTGTACAATTGATGTATGTATGGATTGTGATAAGAGTTGTATGAGTCCCTAATAAAATGTTAAGAAAAAAAATTCCTTTTTGTTCCTGAAACTCCCCATGCCCATTCTGATGTTGCTGTTCTAGTGATACTGCTGGGGAAGCCATAGATTGCTAATGACACGGTTCAAACCCACCAGCCGTTCCACAGGAGGAAGGTGAGGCTGTCTGCTCCTCTACCTGGATCACCTCAGAAACATGAAACAGGGTGGCTAGGAGTCAGACTTGACTCATTGCAGTGGTTTATAATTATGGTTTTATTCTTAGGTTGCCATACTTATAATTATGTTTTTATTCTTAGGTTGCTGTGACTCATATAAGATACCATCTTCACATCACCTCTGCTATCACTGTACTATTAGGGAACTGGCAGGCCCGAGGGCCCACTGGACTCCTGCCAGGCTGCCTGAGGAGTGCTAGATCTGCATAGAACACCTCTGTCCTGCTTGGACAAATGTCACAGCTCTTTGAGTTCGCCTGAACTTGCTCAGAAGTACTCAGCTCCTTTGGCAAGCTACTTGCCCAAAGGTGATCAGTACTTTCTCCGTGGACCAACAAATCCTTCACAGATACCTCTCTCAGGAGTCAGTATCACAACTCTGTCTTGGGTATAGGAGATTCTAAGCAGAGGAACTCTGGGGCCAAAAGAATGCTCCTCCCCCAAATCTTCAAGATGTTAGTGAGATGTAAAATTAGTCCTAACAGGATGGAAAAGGCAATGTTGGAAAAGCCATACTGTAGCAAGACTGAAAGAGGCTCAATGCCATTGAAGGGAGAAGCTCAAACCAATATTTGGATAGTAAATCGCCAGACTGTGGCCCAGCCAATCCATTTGTGTGTTACAAGATCATAACTAGAAAGGCCATAAAATTAAAAAACAAAAATCCATTGTTCTGCATTCCTTCAGAATGTGGCAGGACTTCCCAGCTCTCAAGTAGTTGCGGATTAGTTTCTGAGAAATTGTTTTGCCAAAAGTATGATTACGTGAAACTTTGGCTCCTTCTTGTATAGAAGTACTTTATTTGCTATGGTATATATTTTCCTTCTGTAAATATTTTATGTTCTGGTTACTCAGTTGCTTATTGATAGTCAGTGTTGTGCTACTATAAACAATTTTGCAGTGAAAACTGTACGTGTCTCTTTACAGCCAAGTGGAAAGGATTTTTCCACTACACTAGATACCTTAAGCCTTGTTAGGCCATTCAAGTCCAAAATGAATGCCATCGGGTCAATTCTGATTCACTGTGATGCTTTATAGTGCAGCGTAGTTCTACCTTGTGGGTTTCTGAGGCTGTAAATCTTTACAGGAGCATTAAGCCTCATCTGGCACCACACATTGAATATTGGTCAATATTATAAGTGTGCGATGGTATCTCATTATGGTATTGATTGTCCTTTTTCTCATACTTAGAATTTCTTTTTTGTGAATTTTCTATTCAAATCCTTTGTTCATGTATAAGTGAGAGTTCTTTGTATATATTTGGTTACGATGGTATTTAATATGTCTGAAATACCTTCTAATAGGTTGTTTATGTTTTAACTTTGATTATGGTGTTTTTTTGTATTCAATATGTTTCTAGTTACTTAAAACCTAATGCAAAATGTCGCCTTTGTTTGACAATTCAAATGTAATAACAATATTTCTTGCTTCAATTTTTCTTCTTGGTCTCACCTTGACAGTACAGTTGAAAATGAATGTTTTAACATTTAGGAAAAATTTGTTTGAAGGAATGACCTTACTGGGAATACATTATACATTTTTTGCTTCTCTGGTGTAGCACATCAGAAAGCTTTGAATTCTCACAGGGTATGGAACTCTATGCTATTGATTACAGACCAGGCTCACAAAGGTTCTACCTTTTATGATTGGAAAGGGCCTTGGAAATACTTCCCCTTACCCCCACACTTGGCACCACACAAAATTAAAGTCCAGATTATGTCTAATCAGGTATCCACTATCCATAGTGGACATGCAGATAGAAGCAAGTTTATTTCTTCCTAGTTTATGGCAATTTCCATTAAACTACAATCAAAGCAGCTCCAGGAGCAAATAGATTTATTTCACACTTTAGTATGAGAGTTAATGGAATCCCTAACTCCCGTGTTACCTTTCTTTTGTGGAATGAGTACCATTGCACAGTCAGGCTCCTGATTTCAGATAACACCAATTTTCTTTAAAATGTGGGAAAGTAGGAGCACAACAATTAAATGAGACCCTTTCAGCGGGCGAGTGAAGGAGTCAGGCATGTGTGTAGGCTAAGCCCCCATGCTGCTCTTCCTGTGAACTCCCCTCTGCAGGTGCCAGGGAGACCAACCGGAAATGAGTCGAACTTTCAGAAGTTACCAGTTTCGGCTCTCAGAAAGCTGTTCTCACGTCAGAGAAATTCTCTCTGAAAAGCTGAACGACGCCCAGGTTTCCATATGCAAAAGTTTAATTTGGGATATTGTTCATAAGGCAGAGAATGTTCACCACAGAGTACTTACACTAATAATGATGTTGTTTGAATGAAACATGTGCTTGCAATTCCTCTAACAGGAAAAATTTTATGCAGAGTAGATGCCTAATGCCATGTATCTTCAGAATATTTACATTAGACTCACGTTAACATCTCCATTAGTTACAAGAGACAATTTATTCACTGAGGTTTGTTGTTACTATTTCTAGTGGGGGAAAAAACCCAGTGGTTGGTGTGTATTTATATACCATATGTATGGATTAATATATTAATATGTGAATACAGGTTTTGATTAGTTGCACCTATTTTGAAGGGCTATTGAATTGCTTTCAGGTATGACCTGAGAAATGTATTCCCTCAGTTGTTTGTAAATAGGCACCCTTTCATCATTTTATAGTAATTCATCATTCATTTATGTCTCTTAATAGTAAATCTTATAGTTCTGATAACAAGGACTGTGCATTCTTAACAGTATATTTATTGTTGTATCAAAATAAACTAGAGGGTATTAAATGGAGGAAGAAAAATCATAAGTGTTCGCGCACTGCTGCCGCCTCACTCAGGAAGGAAGTCTCCGTTACAGGCAAATATGTATAGATTCCATTTGTGTAGAATCAGGCACTCGGCGCCTCAGAGGTCAGTGTGTGCCCCGTGTGATATTTTCCAGTTGCCATGGTAATTACTTGTTTTCATTGGGTAACTGAACGAATGGCCACATCTGTTCTTGCTGAGCTCTCTTTCCCCCACGTAACACAGAGCCTAGGGAATAGATTCACTTCTCCGTTCACAAAGATTTACGTGTAGACCTGTCTTCACATCAAGAAGGGGCTGTAAATCCCAGGTCAGAAAGTCGCATTTGCCCTTGAGTACCCCCCTTTTTCTTGCTGCCCAAACGTGCAGCTATTCTTCGGTAACCTCAACTCAACAGCAGCTTATTCAATTGACAAAGGTACTTAGTGTTTCTTTTAGGCAATCAAGATATAGAGAGGCAATTTTTAAAGAAATTTAATTTGTACAGCCACATTGATCGATGATATTCTGCAATGTGAAACAAAAAATACCCTTGAATCAACTTAGCTTCCATTGTTTTTGTTTTTTGAAGTACGTACTTCGGTCACATTTCATAAAGTCCTTATTACTGATAAATATTTAGGTACATTGTCTTTAGCATTAGCTGGAACTAAACCTTTTTCATCTTGATTAATTTTAATTGGTCTCATTGAAGAAGGATCCCTGGTGGAATAATACCTAAGAGGTTAACTACTAACTAAAGCCAGCAGTGAACTAACAACTCAGTCTGCATTTAAAGGCACCAGCCACTCAAAGATTTATGGCCCCACCAGAGATGTTTGTGTTTATATGTGGGGGTGGGGGTGGGGGGGAGTGGGTAACTGCACAGGGTGACACTGTCAGAGAGTGTGCCATCAAATGACTATCCATAAGTATAGGTGCACCTATTTCAGCGGAAGTTTTTTAAAAAAATAACGCTGCAGTTACAAGAGCAGAGATATTCTTGAAAGCCCACCTTACATGTATCAGGATGCCTACGAAATTCAGATCTGTGCTCATTTACTGTTTAACCTGATAATGAGCTCAGGTCAGAGCTGCCATTACTACAATCATGCTTCAGCTCGTGTGGTTTCATTTGTTTTCATTGCAAGCACACACCATCGTTTTCATAGCTGTCAGTCTTTTCCTCCTGCCTGACTTTGCTAGAGCCTTTAGTCCATTAGCTACAATAAGCAGTACCTAATATATGTGAGTCTGCATGAATAAACTTGTTGAGAATAAAGGAGTGATTAAGGGAAAAGAAACAGAAAAAAACAAAAAAAGACACTCAGTTACTTATAATGCTATAATGAGTAATGTTGTAATTCCAAAGTAGGAAGGTTCTACAAAGCAACTTCGTTGTTAGTATTCAAATAATGTCAGAAATATTATATTGAAACAATGTACAATATACTATACAATGTACTATATTTATCACATATTAAACATATTACATAATATCACTGAGCAGTATGTGTGTCCTGTATGAGTGGGGTTCACGGGGGCGGGCACCATAAATTACTGCACAGGTGACACCAGCCCTGTTAATGCTTCTGTGTGGCAGTGTGCTTTCATAAACATCACAACCTTAGAAACTCTATGCGACAGTTCTAGTCTGTCATATAGGGTATCTGAAGAAGTGGTTGGGTAAAATATTCAAATTGGCATTTTACTTTGAGATTTGAAATGTGGATTGAAGATCGAGGTGGGCAAAATGAAGGGCAATTGTAAATTTAATACATACAATTAGAATATCTTCATGAGATGTTTCTCTGACCCTATTTTCTCACTCACTGCTACTGAGTCTATGCCGATTCATAGCGACCCATTGGGTCAGGGCAGAACTGCCTCTGTGGGTTTCCCAGACTGTAACTCTTTACGGAAGTAGAAAGCCCAGCCTGTCTCCTCTGCCCCCATCAGACTGTGAGGAAGCAAAGAAAGTTGTCAAGGATTTTATTTTACTTGGATCCACAATCAATGTTCATGTAAGCAGCAGTCCAGAGATCAATAACAGTATTGCATTGGGCAAATCTGCAACGGAAGAATGTGAGATAAAATATATATCTCAAAAAAGAAAAGGCCACGCTTACTGATCTGTTAGAGACTAGTGGAATGCCAGAGACTACGACCCTTGGTCGCCTTTGAGGTCTGGAACGGTATGTACCCATGCCAAGGCTCAACTTTCAGCTGCCCCATAGATAGGCCTACAGTTTGCACAATTACACTAAGGAGGCAAGCACTCCCAAGGATGATCAACCAGGAGAAATCAAATGGGATCAGTCTCCCATTGCAAGAATTCATAGGGAAGAAGGACAAATGAAAACAGTAAGTACAGTAAGGAAGTGGAAAGAGTGCTGCACCTTTTGGATGTGGGACATAATGATATGACGCAAAACACCGATACATTATTGTATGGAAAACCAGTTTGCACTCTAAAGCTTCACTTAAATCACAATGAATTTTTTTAAAGCTTCAGGACACTAAACCAAAATTTTGTCCACTTTACAGCCTTTAATTGGATAATATGACTATACCCAATCCTATACAGAAGGTTCAAACCATTGCACTTAGTTATCTCCTTGACTTTTGTACCGCAGCTCCAAACTCAGTTTCTCTGGGGCAAATCTTCTTGAATTCCAGTTCCCTTATTTGTAAAAAAGTGGAAGAAAATTACTGGACAAGGAATCTAGGAAAACTGAAAATGAAATGCCCAGCAACCTTTCACTTCAAGGCTAACTGATGCATTCTTTCTTTCCCACTTTCCCGATTGCTCCTCCCCTTCCCCAGTCACTCATCAGTGGCCTGTCCCCATCCCCCATGCCCCTTCAGTCTCTATGTATGTTTTGCTTTCGTTTTGTGAATAGGAAAAAAGTACACTCCTGAAATGATGACATCAATGAAGGGCCATTTGTATTGTAAAGGACATTCTGGCAAACGTGGTCTGGATAATATGGATGGTGTCAGAGTGGAGCTTGACAGAACAAAGAGCACAAGACAAATAACAAGAGCAAACATCTGTACTAGAGACCCAAAAAGCCTCACGCTGTTCTTTCGAGCTACAGCAGAGTTCTTATTAGAATACATTTTTATTGACATAATACATATCAAAGTGAGCATGTCAGTGACGTTTCTGGACACAACTTCTTCTTCACAGTTGGTAATATTTCCCCCTCATTCTCAGAAATAGAAGCTAGTTAAAACTACAAAAAGAAAGAAAACATCTTTGCTTCTCAGACCGATAGATTTTCTGAGGGGATCCTCTGTGATTTATTATTGAAAACAGTCTGTGGGTGAAATCAAATGTTAATTACCAAAGTATTAGTTAATGCTGAACCCGTCGACAGAGACATATTTGCACACAGATTTGTAAGTTTTTCAAAGAGCATTTGCTCAACTGTCACAGGAGGCACCTTTTACATGTACCAACCAATAAAAATTGAGCACGCTTTATTAAGTAGCACATTTCCTCATTGACTCAGAATGTCCCGTGCACGCCACTTCATATTGATGACAATTGCACAGGGAGGAAAATGATCTCATTTAAACACTAGCGGAAGCAAAGTTACTATGAATGGAGTTCTATTAGATGTGCCAACGAATTGTCTCTTTTCCAAAAAGTATATTTTGCCTTCAAATGCAAGAGGATACGATTAATTCACATCCTATCTCAATGAATTAACAACAGCAACTATCCTGCTTTGAGATAAACTTGTAGTGAAGGTTTCCTTATGAAATGATATCTATGTGGTGGCTATGTCTGTGAGTGCCAAGTCCAAGTGCGGACTAATAAAACAAAATCAAAACAAACAAGCACAAAAACAAATACCGCAATTTTTAGACTATGCGAAAAGGTAAAACTTTTATTTTATATTAAAAATTTCTAGCCCTATTAAAATTCCGGCTTGAGCCTGGAATACATTTGGGAGTACAAATAATAATGTATTTTTGTCTTAGCGGGGTTCCGTCTCAAAAACTTGATCGAACGCCATTCCCAGGCTGAGCCTGCCCTGTGTCTGTCACCACAGTTCATTGCTTGCAGCCCTGAGCCCTACTGGAATGTAAAGCCTTGCTGTTGGTCCTTATCTACTATTTTCTGCTTCTTCCTCCTCTTTCCCTACTCTCTCCTCCTCCTCTTCCTCCTCTTTCCCTACTCTCTCCTCCTCCTCTTCCTCCTCTTTCCCTACTCTCTCCTCCTCCTCTTCCTCCTCCTCCTGCTTCTCCTCCTCCTCTTTCTTCTCCTCCTCCTCTTCCTTCTCCTCCTCCACTTCCTCCCCCTCCTCTGCTTTCCTCATCAAATAAAGTGTACAGAAAACTCTTTCTTGCAATTTCTTAAATTTAACTCTTCGTGTGCCTGGAAAATGCCAAAGCTTTTTCTTCTGGCTAAAACTGTTCTCTAAAAATGTACCCTCGCTCCAGCTGTGAAATTGATTCCTGTTTTAAAGCCCCAGAGGAACTTCTACTGGCAGTTAAGTATGCAGTTTCAAAGAAGAAAAATAATGTGGCATGTGTTTTTATGTAAAATAAACTTTCTTGGTTTCTACTTAAAGGAGCAAAAACAGTATGCTCGAGGTATCAAAATGTCAAAGTAATCAATAAACATTTTAAGATGGATTCTGCTAGTCTTAAGTATTTTTAAATTTAGAACATTTTAAAATATTGATACATTTAGATCCCTGAAATACTTCAGAAAGCAGCACTCTAGGTTAAAAAAAAATTTCAAATTTCTCTGTTTATATTGAGGCAATTGTTCAGAGCTTGAAAACAGTGAAAATCTATTCAACAGGAACCAAACATGTTGGAAAATCTATAACCATATGTGGAACTGTCTATGGTTATGGGAAGAAAAGGGAACGGATACATGAGAGAGGAAAGGAGAGCGTAATACGTATTATTTGATTGACTTCTTTGGAAGAGTTCAGAGCCCAGTGCGCTATCCATTGCGCCACAGTGCCAGGCTCAATACGTATTATTTGATACTCTTTGTTTAAAAGTAAAATGAGCTGAGGCAAGCACTGTGGCTTTCTGTAATTGTGACATTATAAAAAAACCCAAGGTTAAGTGAGACTTAGAGGATCCTCCCCACAAACTTTTTGCTAGACTAAAATAAAAGCACATTTCAGACAAGTTCTGTCACATTTAAATATTTATGGCAGGCAAGTATAAAAACACTAAACAGTAACATTCTATTTCCCTATTCTCAAGGAAGTAAGATACATATATTGCATAAAAGATTTATTGAAGGGAGATGCTAAAATATTCTAACAGCATAGTACTGTTGTGTGCCTTTGGAAATGACAAAACCTATGCTTTTCAGTAAAATTGTTTTCTTGGAAAGTTCTTTCTTTAGATAAACCTCTAGGTAGATGGGGAACAGAATTATTATTGTAAACAGCAAAACCCAGAGAAGAATGGTCCTAAGATTTGATTTTCCTCCTGACAGATTTTGAATGCCATGAAGGCAACACTAAAGATATTTATACAGCAATTCAGTTAAGGATTAGATAATTATTACCTCATATGTATCACAAATATAGGGACATCAATTTGAGCCCAACTTGCATATATATTCTTCCTCCAATTATGTAGCTTCTCATTTGTCACCTTCTACTTTCACAGATGGTTTTGCCTAATAAGAATCTATTGCCCCGGGGAGACAAAATCTCTGGGTATATAGGTAGCAAAGGCATATAAAAATATGTCTTTTGAGAAGTAGCTTGTCAATGTTAACCAAGATGTAATTAATCCAACATTTGAGTTTATCTTCTTGGTTCTTCAAAATGGAAGTATCAGTTTATGATTTTCTTGTGTTTCTTTTATAATTTTTATAGTTTGCATTTTTATCCTTCTGATTTTGGTATGAGCATAATACTGCCTCATGAGTTCTGCCTTCCTCCATTATTAGTATTTAAAATATGTTTTTTCCTGTTTCTATTACCAACTAGGATTTTCTTATAAAATAAGCTAATCTTCCTTTCTCTATTTTCTTAAAGAATTTGGTTAGGAATTGTGGTAGTTACATAATTTGGTGTCAACTTGAAGATACAGAAAAATGTATGGGTCTGTTCCAGCCTGTCAATCAGGTCACAGCCTAGTGGTGCCTCCTGTGGGTGTGGCCTGTTCATAAGGAGGGACAAGGGGGCCACTCTCTGCCTTCATGGTCCTGCTCACTGGCCACCCTGAAGGTTGCCAGAGCCCAACGATATTTCCACCGACTTTAGATCCCTGACTTTGCACCCACCAGCCTGTGATATTCCTGCATTCTGCATCAGTACATATGACTACTACATGAGTTAGAAAAGGAGCTTATGGATTAGTATTGGACTTATGGACATGGGTTGACCTGGGCTGGGATATTTTCTTGATATATGATTACTATAATTACTTCCTGATTTAAAGCTCTTTCTTACACATATATGTGTGTCATTGTTTCACTAGTCAACCCAGCCTAACACAGGAATGCTATTGTTTCTTATTGTTTGATAAAATTGACTACTGAAGCATTTTGGGATGGAGTCTTCTGATGAAAGAGCTTTTTCTTAGGAATTATTTTTTAAAGAGACATTGAACTCTTCAGAGTTTTAGTTTCCATGAGAATAAATGTGTTTTTAAAAAGTGGATTGTGGCCTTTGCTCCGGAGTTAGTTCAGTGCTAGTTGTTAGGTTCCAATGAATCCATTCTGACCCCAAACGGCTGTATGCATAACAGGATGAAACACGGCCTGGTTCTGAGCCAACCTCACAATGTTTCTGACATTGAGCCCAGTGTTGCAGCCACTGTGTTGATCCATTTTATTGAAGGCCTTCCTCTTTTTCACTGTCCTACAATTTTACCAAACATGATGTCCTTTTACAGGGACTTCCATTGTCTGACAACAGGTCCCAAGTATGTCTCTGAGGAGTATTCAGGTTGTACTTCTTTGAAGACAGATTTGTTCATTCTTTCGGCAGTATATGATACTTTCAATATTTTCCACAGCTCTATGATTTAAATGCACCAATACGTCTTCAGTCTTTCTTACTCAATGTCCAACTTTCTCATGCATATGAAGTTATTGAAAATACCATGACTTGGGTCAGGCACACCTTAGTTCTCAAAGTAAAGACCTTGCTTCTTAACACTTTAACAAGGTCTGCGCAGCAGCTTTGCGCAGTGCAACACATCCTTTGATTGCTTGACTGCTGCTCCCATGGGATTGAAGATGGATCCAAGCAAGATGAAACCCTTGACAACTTCAAGCTTCTCTCCATTTCTCCAGATGGTATCCACTGGTCCAACTGTGAAGATTTTGTCCTTTAAATTGTGTTGTGACCCTAATCCTAATATATGACTATTGCCAAGCTGCTTCTGAATATTTTCAGTGTTCAACACTGATTTTCTCTTTTTCTTCGTGTTAGCTCCATAAAATGCTCATCCTATACTTGTTTGCTTATTGATTGAGCAGCCTCTAATATATTTTAGAGCCCACTTCATGCGTGCTCCTACCTTTGTGCTATTCTCCTGCAAATTACAGTGCGCTCAGCCTTGGACATTCTGATATTGCTCCTTCACTAAGTAAGATTGCCTGTCCTTGCTGTGAGAAGCAGTTCAGAAATGTCTCCAGGCAAACTCCTGAGGGAATAGTAGGACAAAGTTTTCTTTATTCATTAGTACTTCTTTTTCATATAATCCCAGCAGATAACTCATTCAAATACAGTTTAATCCATTACTGTGTTCTTTATTCTACTCTGATTTTTCAAATTAATTTTTTTTATCATGAAACAACCCAGAATGAGGGCCCTTTGGTTCTCTTCAGGTGCTGTCAAGCTGACTATGACTCATCAGGCCTTATGTACAACAGAAGGAAACACTTCCAGTCCCGTGTTATTGTTTCCAAGACTGTGGCTGATTACAGGAGTAGAAAGCCCAGTTTGTCTCTAATGAAGCCACTGGTGGTTTTGAAACACCAACCATAGGGATTGCAGCCTAACATGTAGCCACTACATCACTAGTGCTCCTTCTGGATCACTTTAGAGTCCTCATTATTGTTATATGATAGCGGACATTATCAATCATCCACCTGGGGCCTAACACAATTCTACTGATCATGTCATTATCCATTGGTATAGAATTTAATACACGGTCAAGGAAAGGAAATTATACACGTATAGGGAAACTCTGAACTGCATTACATGAATTGTTAATTGGTACCAATTAAACTCTTAGGTGACAGGACACTGCCCTGTTCCCCGAAAATAAGACAGTGTCTTATATTAATTTTTGCTCCAAAAGATGCGCTAGGTCTTATTTTCAGGGGGTGTCTTATTTTTCCAAGAAGAATACAGTAAACATTTATTGTTTATTTTTATTGCTTTATTAAAAGAAACCTTGCACTTCCTGTCTAGTGCAGCTGCACTACAGCCAACAGTGAGCTACACAGCAGTGCCCGCTGCCACAGTCCAGAGTCCAGAGTTACAGTGGCTTTGGGAAGCCTTGTTTTGAGGGAGGTCTTATTTTCTGAGGGATGCCTTAAAATTCAAAGTGAGGCAAAACTGTACATAGGGTTTTTTTTCGGTGGATGTCTTACTTTTGGGGAAATACGGTATGTACATATATTTACATGTTAAAGTATTAAGGTAGCAGACAGCCTTTGGACCTCTACTTGAGTCTTTCCTCAACACAAGAACACTTTGTTCTAACAACTTGGCACTGTATGATACTTTTATGACATAAAATGGGTTCATAAGCAAATGAGGTGAAGAAAACTGATGGTGCCTGGCTATTAAAAGATATAGCATCTTGGGTCTTAAAGGCTTTAGGCTAAACAAGTAGACATCTAGCAGGGAAGCAACAAAGTCCACATGGAGGAAGCACACCAGACTGTGTGATCACCAGGTGTAGATGGGGTCATGCATCAGAAGACCAAAATGAAACAATTATATCGATGTGAATGAGAGGGGTCAGAGTGGAGACCCAAAGACCATCTACTGATAATTGGACATTCCCTCACAGAAGGGATGATTCATTCAGGGTGTAGCACATCACCAACGAAACATGCAATATTCCTTTAGATCTTTAATGTTTACTTTCCCTACTATCATGAGCCCAGTTCTACCCTACAAGTCCTGCTAGACCAGAGTATGTGCATTGGTACCGATAAGAGCTGTCAACACACAGAATCCAGAACAGATAACCCCTTAGAAATAGGAATAGGAATAGCAATTCAATGGAGGTTGGGGGAAGTAGGGGTGGGAAGTAAGGAGGAATTAATAGCAATGATGGATGTATAACCCCCTTCGACAGGGAAAAATAACAGAAATGTGGATTAAGGGGTGCAGCAGTCAGTATTAAATATGAAACAATAATAATATATCATTTATTTAGGGTTTATGAGGGTGGTAAGATGGGGGAAGGAGAGAAAAAGGAAGAGTTGATATCAAAGGGCTCAAGAAGAAAGATAATGTTTTGAAAATGATGATGGCAACATATGTACAAGTTACCTTGATATATCTGCTTTATTGATTGTTATAATATCTGTAAGAGTCCCTAAATAAAATGATTTACTATTGAAAAATAAATGTTGCCACTTTAACATTTCTAAGTGTAAAGTGCAACGATATGAATTACCTTTAGCAAGATGTGCTAGCACCATTATTATGTGTTTCCAAAAATTGTAAACACCTTTAATAGAGACTCAATAGTCCTTGGATAATCTCTCCCTTTTCCTCCTCTCCCCTGCCCTAGTAATGAATGCATTGCCCTAGACTAGATACTTCACAAACATGAAAGCAGAAAAGATGTGTTCTTTTATGTCTGCTCTAGTTTCCTCACACAGTCACAGAGTGTTTTCAAGGTTCATCCACGTGGCAGGCTGTATCAGAAGCTCGTTTCTCTGTATGGGTGAATAGAATGCCATGATATGTATGTGCAACATTTTCCTTTCCCATTTCTCTGAAGATGAACACTTGGGTGGTTACTCCTTGTTGACTGCCATACTGAGGGGAAAATATTGGTTTGAGTCCTTGCTTTCAAGCTTCCTTAGGGGGGAACCACTGGTCCCTATGGTAGTAATTCTTCAGACTCATCTGAAAGAACTGAGGAAGTAAAACAGCTCAAAAGAAAATATCAAAGGTCAGCTAGAAAAGAAAAAGTCAAGGGTTATAATGAAATATTTAAAGACTAGAATTCAGCCCAGGAGAGTTGCTTAGAGGGTAATTCAATGCTGCTGGAATGCAGGAGGAGCATCATAAAGATAAGTAGGCACAGACCCACAAGGTTTTGAGGGACTGGGGGCTTTTGGCTTACCAAAGTGCAGGCCGACTAGGGTTTGACCTTAGCCCTGCCACTGTCTCTGGCAAGGCCATGTCCATTTGGAGCCGGTAATGGTGCTTAATCTTAACACATCCACAGTTTATGAAATCCTTGCAGCCCCATGTACAGGGATCAGGGTTCAGCTACATTGTTACTTGTGTGTCTCTCTCTTCTCTTTATCCCCTCACAGTCTTGGAGGGCTTCCCAGAGGTTTTTTTCCTCAATACAGCCACAGCTTGCCGCCACAGTTTCCAGTTCAGGGCAGGGACTAAACCCTTGCAGCTCTGCAGGCAGGGATCAGGACTCAGCTACATTGTTACTTTTATTTCCCCCTCTTCTCAATATCCCTCCCCCCCATAGTCTCAGCAGGCTTACTTTTTAATTTTTTCTCTTATTTGTCTCTTTCCTGTTCTCTCACATTCCACTGCTGACCTCCAGATCACTCCCCTTAGCCTAGGGCATTTACACCAGCTCCACACGGAGCTAGGTGAGCTCTACCCTGTGCAGCTTGCATGAGGCTGTGAAAGCCCTGCCGAACACCAGGGGATACTCTGATTCCTGCCTGTGTTCCTGGGGGCCTAAGGCAGATCGGCCAACACTAGTCAATGTTCCAAGCTGCTGCAGGAACCTCTGCCCAACCTCCACAACACCAAAGCAGGCAACCCACCAACCTTCTGGGGCACTCCCCTGAGAGGGAAACCACAGGGGATAAACTGGTAAGTTAATTCCATAGTGAAATTAGCTGTAGGCAGTTCAAAAAAGTTTCCTACAAGTTTCCAAGAGAGAGCCAGTGCTCTTCGACTCCCTGGAAAATGGCACCTGGTTCCTATAAAACAATGCAATACAGACAGACATCAGCCCAAATGACCTCAATGAAAAAAACAGGAGGAACAAAAGGCAATGGTAGAAGATGCCCAGAACATAATGACATGCATAGAAGAAGCAGACATTGAGCTGCCATAGAAAGAAATTTTCAGAATGCTGCTCAGTCATACAGGATATGAGGATGAAATGATAGAGGAGATAAAGGCCATCCACCAAAGGGAAATATAGGAGCTTAGGGAGGACATAACAAACACCAGTAGCAGAAATACAGACATTGAAAATCGACCGGAGGAAGCAGAGAAGCGCATCAGTGACTTGGAGGACAGCCAAGCAGACTTTAACAAACGTGAACAAAAATCTAATAAGATCACCAGAGAAGCTGAAGAAAACCTAAGAGCTATGTCTGATGCTACGAGGCAGAACAACATTAGAATTATTTGCTTACCAGAGGAAGACACAACAAAGAAGTCATCTGCAACAATAGTGAGAGAATACTTGGAAGAAAACTTCCCCAGCTTAACGACTGAAAAGCAGGTAACCATTCGGGAAGATGAAAGAACACCAGATAGATTGAATCCCAAGATGAAGTCACCAAGGCACATTATAGTTAAACTATCCAACTTTGAGGAAAAGGAGAAAATCATGAGAAAACAAGCAATCACATATAATATAAAATCACATAAAAATATGCTCAGACCTATCAACAGAAACTATGAAGTAGAGGAGAGTGGAGTAACAATTCCAAAAATTGAAGGAAAACAATGCAAACCCAAGAATACTCTACCCAGCCAAATTATCAATCAAGATAGATGGAGAAGTAAGAGTCTTTCCAGACAAGGAAAAATGCAAAGAATATGTCAGAAGAAACCCAGCCCTACAAAAGCTCCTTGTCGACTCAGTATGGGCAGAAAAACAACACTCACCAAACATAAATAAGAGACAGCCACCAAGAGGGCAACAGAGAACACAGACCCCAAGACACACCCACACACACACATTCACAACACACACACATGCACAACACACATACGTGCACAACACACACACATGCACAACACACACACATGCACAACACACTAATGAGAAAGGTATAATATGACATTACAAAGTCTGCAGATGGAGATAATAACCCGAGATATCAATGGCTTGAACTAAGGCATTAAAAGATTGAGACTAGCAGATTGGCTTAGAAAACATAACCCATCAATCTGCTGCCTATAGGAGACACATCTCAAGGCTACAGACAAAAATAGGCTGAGAATCAAAGGCCAGAGAAAGCTATACCAAACAAACAGCAATTCAAAAAAAGCAGGAGTTGCAATCCTAATCTCCGATAAAATTGACCTCAAAGTTCAAGCCATAAAAAGAGATAAGAAGGGACACTATATTATGCTCAAAGAACAGTAGACAAAGAAACAGTAAGCATTGAAAACATATATTACCCAAATGAGAGACCCGCTGAATACATCAACCATTCCAAAATATGAAAAAAGAAATCACAGCCTCAGCAATTATAGTGGGTGACTTCAATACACCACTCTCTGAGAAAGATAGATCACAGGAAAAGAAACTGAACAAGGAGGCTAGAGATCTAAATACTACAATTAGACAATTTGACCTGACATATATTTATAGAGCTTTTCATCCAAATATTTAAAAAATTAACATTCTTCGAAAGCCCACATGGCACATATTTGAAGATGCTGGGGCATTAGGCGAATCTACACAAATCTAATCACATTGATATCATACAGATATCTCTCTGGACCACTGTGCCATAAGGTTGGAAATCAGCAAAAGGAAGACAAAGAAAACAAGAGCAATCAATTGGAGGATGAATAACTCTACTGCAAAAGGAGTGCATACTAGTACAAATCAGAGCCAAAATTAGGAAATTTCTAGAAACCAGTGAGAATGAGCACAATATGTACCAAAACTTATGGGACACAGCAAATGCAGTTATCAGAGGAAGTTTCATAGCAATACATGCACACATGAGAAAGGAAGAGACTCGTAATTTATATGCTGGCACAAATTGTACAATAACAAGAGCAGAGTCAGCAGGACAATCCTACTAATAGCAAAAGAAAAGAAATAATAAAATTCAGGGCTGAGATTCAGGAGAGGGAAAAAAAACTATGGAAAAAATTAATGTTGCTAAAAGTTAGTTCTTTGAAAGGATAAATAGAATCGATAGATAGCTGACAAACCTCACCAAAGACAGGAGGGAACAAATTTCAATAGCAAGAATAAGGGATGAAAGAGGGAACATTACTATAGACCCTAATGAAATCAAAGGGATAATTACACAGTACTAAGAAGGATTTTACGCCAATGAATTCAACAATTTGGAAGACATGGACAAATTCTTGGAAAAACAATCGCTCCCTAGACTATCCTTGATGTACCTCAAGAATCTCAACAGACCCATAGCAATAGAAGAAATAGACAAGGTTATCATCAAGGGATTGCCAACCAAAAAATGCCCTGGACCAGATGGCTTCACTGGAGAATTCTACCAATCATTTAGGGAAGAACTAACACCAATCCTACACAAACTCTTCCAGAACATAGAAAAAGACGGCAAACTCCCGAACTCCTTCTACGAAGCTAGTATAACTCTGGTACCAAAACTGGGCAAGGATCCCACAAAAATCGAGAACTACAGGCCAATATCCCTAATACCTTATATTTCAGGGAGAGGCAAAACTGTATGTAGGTCTTATTTTGGGGGGACGTCTTACATTTGGGGAAACACGGTATTTACACAAACAATGGGGGCTAGTCATAGGAAAATATTTCCAATAAAGTTCATTCACATAGGCAGAACCATGCCTATCAAGTTCTTGAATGTCATGTGAAGCAAGGAGAGCATGAAAATAGTAAATATATGGTGGTCCTGACCACCTTTTATTGGACACTTTCAAAGCAATTGATTCAAACTAAAGTCCAATGACTACCAATTCCATAATGTTGGGGTAGCAGATACCTACTTCTCACACTAGGGAGCTTCAGCCTTAAGTCCAAGTACAATAGGTGAGTTTGAGGTAAAGCCTGGTTTACTTAGTGTCCACATCACGTCTTTCTGGTAAGCCCTCTGCAGGATGCTGTGTGACTTTAAAGGAAGAGTAAAGTCTTAGTAGTTTATAGCCTGGGTCACCAGGGTCTGGATAGAAACTAGGTCAAAGTGTCTAATTAAGAGCATCATACCTGGTTTATTTCCCCCCTGGGTTCTAGAGTGGGATTGTTAAGTGTTTTTTGCTGATGGGAGGTCATTCCTAATTGTTTACTCATCAACAGAAATATAAACAGCTTCTCTGAAATCTACATGTTCCCTCTCCCTGTCTTGACTTGATTTTCCAGTAAATTTTGTTTATCACTCTTGAAATGTCTATTGATATGGGGTGAGCTTACCACAGTGTTGTGTGACAGTAAATGAATGGTTTCTTCTGTTACCCCATTCTTAATGGAGTGATCCCAGCTGATGAGGTGAGATCTCCTCTAAGTCGGTTTGAAGATGTCATATAACGAGGTTATATATGGTTCTTGGAGGCTAGACAGACTCTCTACCTCTTTGTTTGGGAGACTGGTTAGAAGTTTACATGACCGGAGAGCAGAAGACTGGCTTCATCTTGTTATTTATCCTTAGAGGAGTGGACTCATGTAATATTTGTCCTTTTGTGATTGACTAACTTCACTAAGCATTATGGTTTTGAGGTCCATCCATGTCAGATGGTTCTTTCATGCTTTCATCACTGTTTCGTAAGGATACAGAATATTCCATTGAGTGTACATAGCATGGTTTCTTTATCTATTCTTCTACTGATGGACATTTGGGCTGTTTCTAGGTTCTTATTATTGTGAACTGTGCGGCAATAAACATGGGAGCGCATACTCGATATTAGTGGGACACTATCTGCCCAGTAGTGGTACTGAAGGATTGTGGGGGATTTTCCTTCCTAGTTGTTTTAGATAGCATGATATTGTTTTCCATAGTGGTTGTGCATGTATACACCTCCACCAACAATGTCTCCACATCCTCTCTAGCATTTGTTGTTTTATGGTTGTGTGTGTGTTCAATTGGGCTATCACTGTGGGTGTAAGGTAATATCTCATTGCACCCTTAATTTGCATCTCCGGTATGGCTAATGATTGTGAACATATTTTTCATGTGTTTGTGAACCATTTCAGTGTCATTTTTAAAAAACATTTTATTAGGGGATCATACAACTCTTATCACAATCCATGCATATACATACATCAATTATATAAAGCACATCTGTACATTCTTTGCCCTAATCATTTTTTTCTTTTCTTTTCTTTACATTTTATTAGGGGCTAATACAACTCTTATCACAATCCATGCATATACATACATCATTTGTATAAAGTACATCTGTACATTTTTTGCCCTAATCACTCTCAAAGCATTTGCTCTCCACTTAAGCCCTCTGCATGAGGTCCTCTTTTTTTCCCCTTCCCTCTCTGCTCCCCTCTTCCTCATGAACCCTTGATAATCCGCAGATTGCTATTTTGTCATATCTTGCCCTATCCGGAGTCTCCCTTCTCCCCCTTCTCTGCCGTCCATCTCCCAGGGAGGAGGTCACATGTGGATCCTTTTAATCAGTTCCCCCTTCCCAACCCACTCACCCTCCACTCTCCCAGCCTCGCCCCTCACACTCCTGGTCCTGAAGGTATTGTCCACCGTGGATTCCCTGTGCCTCCAGCTCCCATATGCCCTATGTAGTCCTACAAGGTAGGATTCGGATCATGGTAGTTGGGGGAGGAAGCATCCAGGATCTGGGGGAAAGCTGTGTTCTTCATCAGTACTACATCGCAGAAGCGGCCATCTAGCTCAGAAGCAATAAAGCCCACATGGAAGAAGCAAACCAGCTGGTGTGATCATGAGGTGCCAAAGGGACCAGGTATAAGGCATCATGCAAAAAAAAAAAAGAATATATATATATGTGTGTGTGTGTGTGTGTGTGTGTGTGTGTGTGTGTGTGTGTGTATACCGTAGTGAATGAAGGGGGAAGTGCAGAGTGGAGACCCGAGGCCCAAGTGTCGACCACTGGAGATCCCCTCACAGAGGGGTTTAGGAGAGGAGACGTGTCAGTCAGTGTCATTTTTTAATGAACTCTCTGTTCATGTTGTTTGCTCACATTTTAATTGGGTCATTTGTTATTCTCTTATTGAGGTATTGTGGAGTTCTGTAGATTTTGGTACTTAGACCCTGTTTGTTGGGTCATTGCTAAAAAAAAAATCCCCATTTGTGGGCTCTCGTTATATACTCTTGATGAAATTTTTGGATGCACATAAGTTTTATCTTTAGTAAGTTCTTGTCATCTATTTCATCATTCATTGGGTGTGGTTCCTTATTATATGAAGTAATCTACGTATACCCTGCAACAGAGTCCTTAAGGTTGTCCCTTAAGTTTTTCAGTGATGAACTTTGTAGATCTGGGATTTACATTTAGGTCGATAGCTCACCATGAGTTTGGTTTTGTGTATTGAAAGAGATATGGGCTCTGGTTCACACTTCTGTATACGGAAATCCAATTTTTCCAACACCATTTGTTGAAGAGACTATCTTTATCCCATTTTATAGTTTTTGGACTTTTGTGGAAGTTCAGTTACCTATAGAAGCATGCATTTGCTCTGGGTTCTCTGTTCTGCTCCATTGGTCTATCTATCTATCTATCTATCTATCTATCTATCTATCTATCTATCTATCTATCTATCTATCATCTATTTATCTATCATCTATTTAACTATCTATCTTTAATAAGGTGGCTATGTAGCAAGATTTTAGGTCAAGTAGTGTGAAGCCTTCTACCTGGTTCTTCTTTTTAAGAAGTTCTTTGCTTATCCTGTGTCTCTTCCTTCTCCATATGAAGTTGGTGATTTGGTTTCCATTTCTTTAAAGAATAGATTTGGCATTTAAATTTAGATAGTGTGGTATCTATACATTGTTTTAGGAAGTGTTGGTATTTTCACAATATTATATCTGCCTGTTTGTGAACATGGAATATCCTTCCATTTATATAGGTATGTTTTGATTTTTTAAAGTAGCATTCTTTGTATATTATCTCTGATTTTTGTACATTTCTGTACGTTTTCCTTTGTGCATTACCTCTGAGTTTTTCCTCTTTCTTGGCATACCTTTTGCCTCTTGACATACTTAGTAATTTTTATTACAATTTTCAGATGATGTTACCCCACACCGGAGAGTAATTATTTACTACTTATGCTAGGCAAATGAAATAGGTGCTTGCTTGACATTGTAATAAATCTCAATCTAACTCTGTTATGACCTGCATAGGTCCTAACATTCTAGAGCTCTCCAAGGAGTTTATGATGTGTTCATATGGTTCTTCCTACTTTAGCTTTTGTTTTTGCAACACTGTACAATGTGTGTATTTTAGATTAAAATGATGTGATTACTTTAGATTTTGACATATATCTTAATGTTCTTCACTGAAGAATTTTTGAATGATGTAAGCATTTAAAGGGAACCTCTCCTGTGTTTGAGGCATGTGTTAGGCTGGGTTGTCTAGAGAAAGAAAGCTCTATTTATTTATTTATTTATTTATTTATTTATTTATTATTAATGATTTTACTGGGGGCTTTTACAGCCTTATAACAACCCACACATCCATTGTATCAAGCACATTTATACATATATAGAAAACACTCTCATATGTATAAAAAGGAACTTCATGTCAAGAAGTAACTCAATATCTAGGGTCCATCCCAGTCCAAATCCATGGGTCCGGTTCTAGCCAGAGCCCTCTTAAGAATCATGAAGCTGACAGCTGATGAGGCAGAAAGGTGAATTGGGATGCAGGCAGACTACAAGCTGGTGGAGGCAGAGTTATATGGATCCGAAGTCAGGGGAAACATGGTAAGGTGACAACAGCCCTTAGGAAGGTCCCCAAGGTCCACAGCCCACATGGAACCATCCCTAGAGACAAAGAGTTCCAGCAAAGAGGAAGGGAAATGGGCAGCCAGAAAGGAGCTGTTCCTAGTTTCTTATTTATAACAAGGCCACACCCTCGAGGAGGCATCACCAGGCAACCGCCTGATTGACAGGTTGGGCTCCACCCCTATTTTCACATAGCCATCATCAAGTTGATATAAAACCTAACTGCTTACAAGGCAATACAATTTTATACTTTCATTTCTATAATCTCATGCGCTGAGTGAAACTTCACTTTTTTTCCTGCAGAATCCCTCCTTCCTGTCCAGAAGACTTTTCGATCTACGGCGACCCCACAGAAGTCAGAGAAGAGCTTCCTATGGTATAGTTGTTTTCAGGCTATCAGTTCTCTATTCTTAGTGTCTTCTCCGGGGTCCCTTCCCTGCAAAGGTCTTTGTCCCCGAAGGTTTCACAGAATTCTTTTCTGTTTTTCATTTCACTTATTTGCTTTCCACCCTCAAAACAAATAAAAGAAATAACTCACTTTCATAGGGTCAATCTAACCCATAGTCATGGCCTTGTAGGACAGGGTAAAACTGCCTCCGCGGGGTTTGGGTTTTTTTAAAAGTCATTTTATTGGGGGCTCTTACAGCTCTTATGACAATCTATACATCAATTGTATCAAGCACATTTGTACATAAGTTGCCATCATCATTTTCTAAACATTTTCTTTCTGGTTGAGCCTTCAGTATGAGCTCCTTTTTCCCCTCTTGCCCCTACTTGAACCCTCGCTAAATTATAAATCATTATTGTTTTCATTATTGTTTCCATACCTAACCGCTGTCTCCCTTCACCAAGTTTCTGTTGTTTGTTCCCTTTGGGGGTGGTTGGGGGCGGGGTTATATGTCCATCATTATGATCGATTGACTAGGTGGGGTTTTGAGATGGAGCAGAAAGCCTCATTTGTTTTCCCTCAGAAGAGCAGCTGGTGGAGTTGAACGGCTGACGTTCAGCTGTTCAACATGTGATCCACTGTATCCCCAAAGGGTGCCACTCTATCTATAGGTAAAATTCAACAAATGTACCACACATGGAGACTCCATTTTTCTCTGTTTCTGTTCGTGCACTTAATATGATGATCTAAAACTATTTCCCGGTCAGGAGCTTCCTCTTATTTTACTCTACAGATACTTACAGATGCAGACTTCTTTATCACCCATGTAATGATGATAAGAAATCTTTGTACCAAAGTAATACAAGGGAGAGAGAGACGGAGGAAAGGGAGAGAAAGAGGGAGTCATAAAAACAGACTACCTTTTAAAATATTTTTCCTCCTGCCACAATTCTAGACTGCCTCTTATCCTGGCTAAAGTTTGGAATGGGCCCTGCCCCTAATACATGAGGAGGTACCAAAAAAAAAACAAAAACAACAACCAAAAAAAGGATTTTTTTCAAAGCTATGTATTTTCATTTTTTAAAACAAAACAATTGTATCACATTCAAAGCACTAATCATTACAGTTAATACTTTTCTGAAATCTGTGATTCCATTCTTGGAAACATTTTTCTAACTCATCTGTTTGGATGGCTGACAGCACCTCCCTCATTATTTTCTTCACCTCTTCTATGTCTTGAAATCGCTATCCTTTCATGTTCCTTTGTGTGTTAGTCTGCGTACTTTAGAGAAACAAATCCACAGAAACTCATGTATAAGAGGGAGTTTTATATAAAGGTTAAGCGCACATCAAGAAAACTTCCCAACCCAGTGCTGCCCAAGCCCACAAGTCCAACATTAACCCATTAAGCCATATGTCCAACACCAATCCACAAAGTCCTCCTCCATCTCACAAACAGACATAATGATGCCGACTGCAGGAGGAAAGCTGAGACACTGAATGTGTAAGCATCTCAGTGCTGGCAGGGGTCTTCACCCAGGTCTGCATCAGGGTAGGTCCATGTGGCTTCTCCTTGGGGGTGTCTTGCAGGAAGTGAGCCTTGCCAGCTAAAGCAGGGAACTGGCTAAGGCAGCTGCACCCTGGTTTGACCATCAGAAGGCAATAGACCTAGGAACTAGAAAGGCGAGGCTCACTAGTCATTTATCCCACCGCCTTTCAATTAACCCCACATGTGTTTATTGGCCAGGTTGGCATAATAATCTAACTATCTCACTCTGCATTCAAGGAAACAAAAAGAGGTCTCATGGAGCATGGTCAGGTGAGTAAGGTTTGTGGGACCAGAGAGGCATACTGGTTTTTGCCAAAAACTGACACACTGAGATGGCTGCGTGAGCAGGTGCATTATTGTGGTGGAAAAACCAGTCCCCTTCTGCCACAAATCAGGCCTCTTTTGTTGCACACTGTTACGCAATGTTTTGAGAACTTCTAAATCGAAAGCTTGATTAACAGTCTGACCTGGTGGAATGAACTCGAATGCACTATCCCCCTCACATAAAAAATATACAAAACAAGTGAGCGTTGGTTTTTTTTTTGGGGGGGGTAACCCTCTTATATGTTATCAACTCAGGTCTTGCTTTGTGTGACTGAGGAAGAAAGATAGAGCTTAGATGAAAGTGAAAGAGGAAAGCTTTATTTTGGTTGATCAAGCAATGAGCAAACCAGGACTAGTGTGGTCAAGGCAAGCTCCCCCCAAAAGGGGATTTATGATTTTATATTTGTACACAAGGAAGTAAATTGAGAGGATTATGAATATATAATTGATTCATCAGGATTGGTCATGATGATTCATTAGAGACTGTTTAAGTTTCCTGATACGAAATGGTTTACTGAGTCCATGACTCAGAGTTGGTGCCGTCTATCCAATGACCTTTTGTTCCTTGACCAAAGTACAGGATGACCTGAAAGTTGTGACTCTCCTTTCTGAGCATGTCCCTCAGGTAAGTATGGTCATAACTGATTTCAGTGGGCCGTGATGGGCTGCTTTCCCAGAAAGAAAGAATAAAAAAAAATAGGTTATCAGGAAGGAAAGTGCAGATTATGGGCACTCTATAAGCAATCTATATTCCAACATCCTGTGACATCTTGTACCCTAAGGGGAGGTTCCCTGGGGCGCGTGTGGAATGCACTGCACAGGGAAACCAGGTTGGGGATGACCTCTGACACAATTCTGAGACAACTTCTTGGTTAGCCTAAAGGCAGCTTTTTCAGAGTTCTTCTCTTTTCTTGCTGCTTTCCCTCCTGAGTTTCGCTGTGGTTGCTCTTGGAGGAGAGTGACAATTTCCACATTATGCTAGTTTCCTACTGAATCCCCTTAAGTCATTCCATTAGTTCACTTAGTTATTTTGGTCAGCATTTCATTCGTTTATATATTTATTTCTATTATTATATAGAGTTAGTAAAATCTCATTACCCGGCCATAAAGTAACCATTTTAAAGTGATATATTATAAATATTTCATCCAGACAGATGCTAGCTCCTAATGCAGAGCATCGTCATGCCTGTGGAGTCAAATCTGGCTCCTGGGGATCCTTGTGTGCAGAGCACAGCTTCTTTGCAGGACTTTTGAGGTTGTGACCTTTGGGGAAAGACTACCAGTTTGTCTTTCCAGGCACTTCTGGGTGGGCTCACACTGCCAACCTCACTTCCATGGGGTAGTTAAGCACATAGTCATGTGCACCACCCTGGGAAGCACATAGTTAAGCACATAGTCATGCGCACCACCCTGGGAAAATATAAAAATGTTTAGTTTTGTCAGTGTCTTGCTTATTGGGTCATATTGTTAAAATGCCATCTACATGAGAAAGACAGTGTGTGTGTGTGTGTGTGTGTGTGGGGGGGGGGGGTGTGTGTGTAGGGGGTGGCAGGGATGAGAGGAGTGGGTTGCCAATTAAAGCCTGATTCCTTGTATGATAACGAATGCATTTGCAGTTCTAAGGGGCAGCCAAATAATTTCCATTTCTAACAAGCTTTCTTTCCCAGGAAGATTCTGATTCATATGAAATGCTGAGAGCCACTGCTCCTTCTTCTCTGATATACACATAGTTCCTTTCTACAATGTTCATACAAATGTCAGTGCAAAATTGTTATTAACATCGGTGTCATAATTAATTTAACATGATTAATGGACTTGACTTTAGTTTTCTTGGTTTAATTATTTGTTAATGACAATCATTTAATTAATCGTTCGTGTCAACAAATATATAATTTTTGTTTTCGCAGTTTTTCATCGTCCTGTCTGGAAAACAGATCTTTAATCAATTCAAGGCAGAGCCCACCTGTCAACGTTCACTATGGCACTGATTTGCTAACTTGACACTTTAAAGAGGGCTGCCTTCACTTTTCTTTTCACCTTTCAGGTAGCATTTTTTTGAATCGAAACATGCACAATGGAGTTGTGCTCAGTAATTTTTGCCTAACTGAGGTAGGTCCAGGTGAAAAGAAGTAACTTCAGTTGTACAGATGAAGACATACTAAGTGTGCGGATGGGGAAACTAGAGAATGTACATTTGCGACATTTTCTTCTGGAAGATCTACTTCTTAGCAGTGAGACAGCTTTTCCCTTTCAACCCTTAGGAAAAAAAGATGAACTTGCTCCAGACTGAATTGGATACTAACAATGCGTTTTTTCCAGAGATCCACGTGCATATCCATGAGGAATGAAGAGAAATGCCTTCAGGTATTTTACTGTGGTTTGACCATCTTTCTCTATGGAAAAGAGAAAAACAAACAAACAAACAAACCAAGCAGACACGACAATATCAACAAAACACCCACATATCTTATTTCTGGAGTAGATTCTTAATAAATCATATTTACTGTGTTTATTTAAAGTCTTCAGATTGTGTCTGTTTTGATGACCTCTGTACAAAGAACCATATTACAATTCATATAAGATGTGAACACTGTATGTCTGAAATCTATGAGTTTTGTGTTACTTCTTAGAATTTTAGAAATATATCACTATTATCTCTATCCACAGGCTGAAGCTACCTATATTTTCTTTGAAATATTTCCCTGCTTAATTTTAAGTATGAGTAGTGGATCACATGTTAGGCTACTAACCTCAAAGTGAGCAGTTCAAAACCGCAAGCCACTCTGCAGGGGCAAAATGAGACTATTCCACTCCGCTAAAAGTTTACAGCCTGGGAGCCCATAGAGGCAGTTCTGTTCTGTCCTACAGAGAGAGCTGCATGCGCTGAAATGGACTTAATGGCAGTGAGTTTGGTTTGGTGAGCAAGTATTTCAATTTAAAAATCTGTGTGCAAAACAGACGACTTTACGTTTTCTTTTCAGTTAGTAATTGCCATCATTTTAGCTTCTATTTCACCACAATTTTCACTTGCTCAGAAACCAGAGCATGGCCCCGGGAAAGCCTTCTGAAGGGAAATGCAGAGTCAGAGAAGAAAACAATGTCGAGGCGTAAATGATTGCGAACATATGAAAAAAAATGCTAACTTATGAAAAGAAAAAAAAGCTCCCCACAAAGTTCAGCCAAGTATAACCTCAGATATCTAGGAAGGACATCTGGCTTCAAGATGGGGAGTTAAGTATATGAGTGAAACTGAGAACAGATTACATCTATATGCAAAAAATTGGACCTTGAAAAAATTCCAATCCTACATGTGTGTTAAAAATGTACAGCAAGTCATTATTCTAGAAATGGACTGCAAAATCTCTATACATTTAGAAGATAAATTGGAATAAAGAAATTGTAATCAGACTAAAATTTTTTTAAAGAAAATATGATAACTATGGAATCAGGAACAAATCAATTAGTAATAACAATAAATCCAGACTAGTTAATGTATCTTAGCTCTCACATTGTATTAAAAATATGCAACTATCTTTTATTTGTGAGACACCTGTCTAAAGCAAAGTGATGCAGGAAGATAGAAAATAAAAAATGGCGGTGGGGATATTCTAACAAATGTAAAAAAAAGAGAGAGAGAAATTGAATAATTCTATTAACAAGTCAAAACATAAGTCACAAATAAAAGATAAAGAATGTGTACGTATGTATTTATATACATAGTTGCTATGAGTTTCAATTATTTGTTGTATACAAGAGGATATGGTAAATATTATATATGTAAAGGAGTTTCAAAAACTTCATAAAAATTAAATTATAACACAACTTTTCCATGTACTTTTGAACCCTGTAATATATGTGCATATAGCCATAAACTTATCATGAGTAGACCTGACTCATATTGATCATATACCTATATTTATATGTAAATCTACATATAGAAGAAACTTTCCTCAAGATAATATTATAAAATATGCAAATCTGAGGTCGATAACATATAATCAAATATGACAAACTCTGTCATATTTATGTTAGCATATTTATTCCAGAATAATATGTGTGATGAAAAAATTATAGAAATTGTAGATATCATACATAATGAGTTTGGGCCAATTGATAATTATTTATAGAATTGGTTGCACACAAAATAGATACTATGATTTTTTTTTCAAACATTCAAGCTTTTTAAAGTCAAAAATAGCTAGGTTTCTAATAGGCTCTTTAAAAAATTTTAAAAGAGTAGACATAACCTATGTACCACATGTACTAACAAAAATGTAATCAACATAAAGTAGACAATGAAATGAAAGCCAAAACATTTTGTTGAATAGTAATATTCTCAAATAAGCTTGGAAAATAAGCCACAATTCAGAAAAATAAAAATGAAAATAATTAACAATTAGAAGTAATTGACAGCTACATATCTAGATATTATCACCTCTGGATGTTGCAACTCAGTGATAAATGTAGAGTTGAAGCATATAATATAATAAAGAGATGAAAAATGTGAAAATTGAGGTTTGGCTTTTGATATAATGTAGATAAACATTATGAGTATAATGTGGCATGAATTTATTTTATGGTAACAAAAATAACAGTAAAGTTTAGGCGAATAAAAAACCCCTCATAGGTGAGCAGAGAGCTTAGGCAGGTTTGACACCTGAAGGGAGGCACCTGGTCTCAGTTCAGACAAATGGAGATGGATATATTTTAGATGTTTCTTAAACCATGCAGGGAGGAAACAGCACGAGAGCGTTAACCATATTGTGGGCTAGAGCCCCAAACCTTAAAAACATTTGACAAGTCCAACATTTTTTCTCTTCATACATCCTTGTTGCCAAATTCTCTAAAGAAAGTGACTGCAAAAGGAGAACATTAATGAACACTGTGTGTTCATCTATAGGTACCAAAATGAGGGTTTCTTCTCCTGTAAAGAAAAGTCTATATTTTTAAAAAATTACAATTTCAGAAACACATTGGGGCAAGTCTATCCTGCTCTACAGGGTCTCTAAGAATCAGAAATCGACTAGGTGACCATTGAGTTTGGTTTTCCTACTTATGTTGTGGTTGGATTTAAAAGTATCAGTTGAGTATTAGTATGAGTCAGTTCAAGGATATGCAAATGAAACTGCACCCCTTCTCAATTCCACACCATCCCCCTCTTCCCAATCTGCCCATTACGAATGATAAAAATAGTGAAAAGGAAGATTTGTGAAAAGTTGGGTGTTGGGAATGTAGCTGGAGAAATGAAGGTACAGCTTCAGCTCAACTAGAATCTACAAAGATTCTGAAATATCAGCCCTTCATCTTAATTACTTCTATAAATTATGGTGGTGGCATTGGACATCAAACACCAAAAAAATGAACCTTCACATACACCTTACATGAGTGTGATATTGGAATATTAAATTAAAATGACTCAAGCATTTGGATGTAAACCAAAACTACTAGGGGGCTGGGGATGAGAAAATCTTCAGATCTAGGAATAGGCAAATGATTCCTCTTTTTATCTTCTTGATACACAATTTGTATATCTTTAAGTTCACCCATCTAGTGTGTTGATTCAGCTGGTTTTACTATATTCCACTGCTTTGTAACCAAAACTATAATTGCATTCCAGAATATTTCCTTTATGTCCAAAATAAATATATATTTATCAACTTCCCTCTCCTAATCTATTTCTGTGTCTACAGATTTGCTTTTTCTGGACATTTTATAAACACTTTCATAATTACAAAAAGAATTTTAAAATATTAATGAACAAATATTAAATAATTAACAAAAACAAACAAACAAAATAAAGTCATGTAACGAGGACTTGATTCTACTTTTTTCCACTTTGCATAACGTTCTCAAGACTCATTCATGTTATAGTATCTATCAAGACTTCATTCTTTGAAAGCTGAACAATACTCCATCATAAGGATGATTCATACCTTACTTATCCCTTTGTCAGTGGATAGGCATTTGAGTTGCTTCCAGAGTTTGGCTATTACAAATAATTCGGTAAGGAAAATGTGAGTCAAAGTTGTATTATTTTTCATAGACAATTTTTTTCATTTCTCTTTGGCACATACCTAGTGTGTCAGTCTAAGTGAACTAGAGAAACAAATCAAAGGATACTCCATGTGTATAAGAAAGAGCTTTATATACAAGAGCAGTTGATTATTAAGAAAATGTGCGAGCCCAGTCCAGATCAAGTCCACAAGTTCGAAATTAGCCCACATGTCTGATACCAGTCTAAATATTCCTCTTTAGACTCATGCAACACATGCAATGATGCCGAATGCAGGATGATCACAGGCCAGTGGGTGGGAAGTCTTGTGGATCCAGTGGAGTTGTAAGCATCTTAGAGCTGGCCTGGGCATCCACGTGGCTTCTGCAACTCTGAGAGCTTTGGCTGTATCAGGATAGGCCCACGTGGGATGTCTAACATGGAGTGAACCTTGTCAGTAGAGAGTCTCCAATGGAGTGAGCCCAGAGAGTGCCTCCTGCCTCCAAAGAGGAAGACAGGAGTTCCCAGAATCCTCAGGAGAAGCCATGGCCACACAGAGGCCTCATTGGCTATGACCTGATTGACAGCTTAGACTCTACCCCTTCACTGTGAATCCTCAAATTGACACCAGATTATGTAACTACCACACCTAGAGTGTAATTGTTGTGTCATGTGGTAACTCTGAACTCCAGTCAATGTCTATCAAAAATGAGGTTAAGAAATCAAATGATGTTTGAAACTTTACCTTTAGATTTTCCATATAGGTTCTTGATCCACTGTGGCATAATTTTTGTGTATGTTGTAGGATAGGCATGCACATTTATTCTTTAGCATGTATCCAGTGGTCTCAGCACCATTTTTCAAAAAGCGTATCCTCTTCCTATTTAATGTTTTTTGGACTCTTGTTGAAAATCAACTGACCCAAAATGTAAGACTATTTACTTAGAACTCACAATTTTATTTCATTCATCTATCTGTCCCTATGCTAGTATCACACAATTCTGATTACTAAAGCTTCCAGTAAAATCTTGAATAAAAGTTATAAGAGCAAATATGATACTTGAGTTTATGTCAACCTTTTACTATGTTTGTCTTTAAACACTTTATTTATTTAAAAATCATTCTATCGGGAGGTCTAACAGATATTAAAATGATCCATAATTCAATTAGATCAAGCACAATTGTATAATTACTGCCACCATTATTTTCAAAGCAAACCTTTTACTTTTTAAAAATATAATGTTAGCTGAGAATTATTCATATATTTCTATGCCTGTTTGAGAAAGTTTCCTTCTATTTCTGGTTTCTGAGTGATTTTATCATGAGTCTTAGATTTGTCAAACTTTTTTTGTACCTATTGAGATGATCGAGTGTTTTTTCATTCTTTATTGTGTTAACATAGTGTGCCAGTGATGTTAGTGTGCTGAAGCAATTGGTCATTGACGAGGTAAGTGCTGCCTGGCCATTGTGTAATCCTTTTAATACACTGTTTCATTCAATTTGATAGGATTTTGAAAAATTGCAATGTTCTCATTAGCAATATTGATCTATAATTTGAAAAGGCCATTCCCTTACCACTGAATTAGGTTTTTGTTTTCTCAAGACTCTCAATTTTATTTCACTGATGTATATGAATTGAATATCTTTATGCCAGTATTGGGCAGTATCTTTCTTGTGATGGTTTGATTTGTTTTATATTTGCTTCACACAATGTGCTGGAAATTGCTCTCCCTTCTATTTGGTGTAAGAATTTGTAAAAGCTATTTAATAGAATTCACCAATGAAGTCAGCTAAACCTGGTCTTTACTTGTCTTTATGAATTTTTTACATTACTAATTAATTTTCTTTTCCTGTCGTAGATCTCTTCAGATTTTATCTTCCTAGCTATGGGTCGTTTTCACGTACCTTCACTATTTGGCACACAGGTGGAACCCCCGTGGTGGAGAGGTGGTGCGTGGTGGAGAGGTCACCCGGCAGGAGGAAGTAGAGCGAGTCTACTTCTCCGACGATTTGAAGCCTCCAGAACACTCTGGAGTAATTCTCTTCTGTCGGACAGGTTAACCGTGTGTTGGAATTGACCCAATGGCAGTCGACTTTTATTTATGTCATCCTTTATTATTTTTTTGTTTTGTTTATGCAATGCTGGTAGCAAAGTTCCTCTTTCTTTCCATTTCTCATTTTAGAAATGTTGCTCGTTTTATTCCCACTTCCCTGTGCCCTTGTATTTCCCTGTTGGTTAGCTTAGCTAAAGCTTTGTCCATAAGACAATTATCTGAGAATTGGGTTCCTGAGAGATCTGCAAAACCAGCCAATGAAATTACATAAAGCACAGTTCTACTCTGATATATAGGGATCATCATAAATCAGAGTTGACTTAATGGTGTAGTGGGTTGTTAACTGTTTGAGCTTACCAGTCATTTCCTGAGAAAAAGACAATGTTGTTGGCTTCTGTAAAGGTCTATAGTCTCTGCTAACATTGACATTTGCACAATATTCAGCCTTCAATGAATATAGAACAAGCCTTCTTTTCTTGGTGTGTGTGTGTGTGTGTGTGTCTATGATAAATGGTATGTCTTTCTCAGGTCTTTTTCATTAGTATATAAGAATCTTCGTGATTTTTATGTTAATCTCCTACCATCCCAAGGTAAGAAGATTGTTTCCAAATTTTTTCTTGTTACATCATGAGCAAATAGTGAGAGTTTCATTTTTTTCCCACCTTTTCTTTCACTTCTTCTTTGAGTTATACTACTGGGTAGAGGCCAATATACCAAACATCAATTTTGCAATTGTAACTTTCTAACAAGACCAGTTTGGGAGTACTTTTCAGGATGAATCCTCAAGCCCCAAAGCAGGAGATGAATATTTCTCCATCAAGTACACCTAGAAACTAACAGATTGAATGATACACTACAGAAGTGAGGACAAGATAAGAATCAACGTGCTGTTTTATGATCCTGTAGCATTTCCCCAAATAGTAAGCACTTGGTGCCTGTTAAATCACTTATGTAAGACCAATCAGGTACTGAAGAACTAGGGTCACCACTGAAAGCTCAGCCTAGCAGCTGGGTGACATCTTTCCAGCTAACACAGAAAGATCTAAACTCATTTCATCCAGGAAAACATAAACAGATGATAGATCAAACATGTTCTCCTATTGGAAAACATTTTAGTGAACTATATAAGACACACTGAAAAGTGCATATATCATTTGTGGAATTGTTACAAATTGAACCTATGGATGTAATCAGTAAGAAACTCAAGAAACCGAGCATCACCCAGCACTTCAGAAGCCATTTTGTGCTCCTTTCCAGTCATGAAACCCTCTTCTTTCCAGTGAAGTACAGCTGTCCATACTCATGTCCCTTGTCATTCCTCTCATCACCACCCACTGCCCTCAAGTCAGTTCCGGCTCCTAGTGACCCTCTCCTGGGTTTCTGAAGCATGTCAATCTTTGTCTGAACAGCAGATAACCCATCTTTCTCCCTTGGAGTGGTTGGTGGGTTTGAACAGCTGACCGTATGGTTTACAATTCAAAGGTTACCCGACAGCATCACCAGGGCTCTGTTGGCATCTCTCAGGAGCCCATGATAATAGCAGCAATACCCATTTCTTCTTTTCATCCTTTAATTCCTCCGACACTTCCCTGCTTACTTCCTCGGGGCTACTGTGAGTACGTCGATTATCTTCCTTCATTCCTGTTAATAAATATGGGCAAATATACAAAGGTGAATAGGTACTGAAGTGGAAGTACTGTTATTGAAGAAGGAAGACACATCAAAGTCATGCCGTACAATGGCAATACTAGATGCTCATCTAAAGCCATTACTATTGAACACCTGGGTCCTGTGGAAGTTGGTATTGTGAATACAAGGTTTAGCATACAACATTATAAAACTGGGAGAAAACCACCAAGACTTCCAAAAATATAGACAGAGGAGTTGCAGTCAGTAATTTTAAAAGAAGTACAGCTGTCTTTCTTGACTTCTTCTTTCTGCTACGTTGCTATTGTGTGGGTTGAGCACTGGAATTCAATTATTTATCACTTTCAAATCTTCCATAGACCAATTTTTCCCATTATCTAGAAAATTTTAAGCAAACAGAGAAGTGATAAAATATTCAAATTACAGATTATATGAGAGTTTTCTCTAGCAATGAAAGGATGAAAGAAGTAGGAGAAACACCTGTTTTATAAATTAATTATTTCACAACAGAGCTTTATGTTAGGCAGCTGTTGTGTTTCACAGGGTGAATGTGGTGAGCAGCCCCAAAGTCTGGGAAATAAAGAGCTCAGATGAAACTGGAGATTTTTCTTGTTTGTTTGTTTGTTGTTTTGTTTTTTAATATGATTTTATTTTTAAGTGCACTCAGTTCCTCACACTAACTGAAAAGCCCACTGAACCGAGGCCTTGCGGACTTGGCTCTCGGGAGTAGAACAATCGCACATCTGTAATTAGCACTTTAATTGCTTTAGGACAACTGGTTGCTACTAAAGTAGTATTTAAAACGCACTTACAAATGGATGAAACAATTCCTGGATCTTCCTCATCTGTCGATTTCCTTCGCAGACCACACCCTCATAGATAATTCAAAATCTGAGTCTTAGTGTAATTCTCATTTATTTGAATTAGGGGAGTCCTATTAAATGAAACAGCCCCATATAAATCTGGGGAAATTATTATGCTTACTAAAACTGTGCCCAACCATACTAACTAATAAGCTGTTTTTCAGTTGATTTAATTTTTAAACCCATCTTAACTTGGCACAATCTACTTAATGAGCCATGCTGTGATTGAAAGGACCATTAATATAACCCAAACTACCCATATTTGGTGCTTATGATTTTTTCTCATCGAAATGTGAGTAAAAATTCGTGTCTGCAAACCTTTATAATAATAGCGCTGTTAATTCACTGACATCGGGTGGATTCCAACTCACAGTGACCCCATATAGGATTTCTGAGCCGTGACTCTTCACAGGCTGTGCGAGGCCAGGCTAATTAGAGAAACAAGCTCCATGGCACTCATATGTATGTGTATGAAAAAGCTTTATAGGAAGAAGTTATTGTATATTAAGGAAACATCCCAGTCCAGTCCAACTCAAGTCCATAAGTCTGATAGTAGTCCATCAGTCCAATTCTAGTCCATAAATCCCTCTTCAGGCTCATAAAGTCAGATGCAACCATATAGGAAGATCACCAGCCCACGGGTGCAAAGTCTTGTGGATCCAATGGTGGTGGACGCACTTCCAGGGCTCATGCAGGTCTCAATGTGGCTCGCTGGCAAGAAGGTGAAGGCAAAGAGAGAGGAGGCGGTTCCATCAGACCACATTGACAGGCTACACTCCACCCCTACATTTCAAGTTGACATGAAATTACGTAACTACCCCACAGGAGCACATATACTCATCTGACCTTGAGCTTAGCTTTCCAGTGCTTACACGACGGCATCACAAGGTTTCATTACCCTAGTTGGAGTGCAATAATTCTGCCCAACATACATGTATGAGAGAAAAGGAGTCTAATTTACAGAATCTGAATGTTTATGTTAGGTCTTCCTTGAGCATTGTTTTCTAGGAATCCTTTGGCTGAGATTTTAATAAACCACTCAAATAATAACCTAATAAAGGATAAAAATGAGCTTCATTACTGATATGTTCGAAGAAATAATTATTTCCTCCCTCTTCCAAGAATACTTGCACAGAAACCTCATCATTCAACATCCTCTTTAAAAAAACAAGCATTTTATACTAAATAATAATTCTATGATTTCCTAAACTAGTACTTGGTTCTTGTTATTTGCAGTATACTAATATATTCAAGGATGAGACAGGGTATTGTAGTTAAGGTCATATCAGTTGAATTCAGGTTTTTAAGAAGGCAATACACCACAGTCTCTCAGAAGGTTTTTGCTGTGGTGAACATTCACATTATGTATATAAAAGTATATTGAGGAAGCTTGCAAATCAATGCTCATGCTCCACATTTGTCCTATGGCTTTGGCTGCCCTCCCAGCTGAGACTGCAATTTAACAAGCATGGAATTTTCTGTCATTACCACCTCACAGCTGGAATTAATCTTCCCATTTAACTAACCAGTGACATAGGAAGACCCTGAGAAAATGGAACACATATATAAATGCTGGATTTAGGACGCACCAACTGGAAAGTCCCTGAGTCCATAGTCCATCCTAAAAGGGAAAAAGGATGAAGAAATACTGGGATTGGAGTCGCTGGATAGTGAGAGATAGCACACAGAGGCAGACAAATTAATGAGGTACAGCGTTTGGCTTATGGGTGGCCAAAAGGAAATGGTTTCCCCATGGCACATGGTAAGATTGCACTGAGCAATACCTAACAAAATACCTTGTCTAGTAATTATTTCTGTAATGAGGACTGGGTATGTGCTAGATTGAGGAATGAAAAATAAAAAAGAAGAAGCACAAAACAAAACAAAATACCAAGGGTCTCTAACTCATTTTGGTTTTCTTTAGCTAAATATTTCACAGGACGTGGGGCGAGGATATCATCTCTATGTTGCCCCATCCTTCTTTTTACTTCCAGGAGAAACACTTGGTTTGCATGAATGACACGCTATCTACACTAAAAACAGAATGACTCACTTTAGTATACATTCTAATTATTTATTGTTGTCCACTTTCAAATCATGTTCAGTGAACTTAAATGTGTAGTAATCAATGTATGCGCATTAGTCCTAACTACACCCTTCCTGTCCTCATGTGATGAACAAATGTGACTCTGTTGCATTACTTACATTGAGTGAGAATAACTCTCTTAACTTTCCAGCAGTAAAACAATTGCTTCTACTGAGAGCAAAAAACTAAAGCAGTTTATTTCCCTTTTAAATAGCTTTTTTCTCTCCTTTCTTGGCATTTGTCTGCATACAAAAATAGAAGCTCTTCCCATTTTATTTGAATAATAACCTTCACATTTTGTGCTTCATGAATATTTCCCTCATAATCCTTATAAACAAATTTCCAGTTAAAATTCATTTTATTTTGCTTACATCTCATGGTTTTTTAAAGGCTTCTTTCTTGATAATGCATTTAGCTCAGCAATGTTAATGAAAGACTGCATCGCAGGCATTTGCAGATGCCTCTGTAAATCATGAGATATGATGAAACTATGTTTTACAAATCCATATTCATGATTAATTTAATGATATGACAAGATAGCTCAAATCAGATATCTACATATTATGAATAATTAACACTACCGCTCTATTAAAAGTGAAGTATGACAAAAATAATTCCTAGCCAGAATTTGCAGTAATTATGATGCTTTAATTATTTTTGCTGAACGTTACATTTTCTTTGTCTGAGTGCATAGGAAGAAACAAGCCATTTATAAGGAAATTGTGTTAGAATATGAATCTGCTTTTATATCTTCATGTCTCTTAAGACATATTGTTATAAGATATATCAGATGTAAGCTCAAGCAGCCCAGTATCACCGTAGCTGTTGAACAATGTATCAGTAACATCTCCTAGGATTTGCTGTTGCTGAAATCAAGCAGATGGTGGCACTCTCCTCCACCAAACTCTCCAACAGGACCAATCAGGATTAAGTCTGATGGACATTTGTAAGTGGGGATAAGGAAAATTAAATAAAGGGCTGCCTTCTTTCAGGATTGCTCTTAAGCTACTATAAAAATGTGATTTGTTATTTTCCCCTCAATTGTGGATCTCTGCAATAGGGATTTTAAAATGTTCTCTCAATAATTCACCTTGGTCTTGATTGTGGTCCTTCTTCTATTGGACAGCTTGGGCTCGGGTTACTGTCGCCCCCTTTCACATTTCTTGCTAGCAAAGCACAGCTAATTTTTAAAATGTGAAATTCACCAGACTGCTTATTCCTTCTGCCAGATCTTCCAATGCTCCAGCAAAGCGAAGCTGTGTATGGTTTGCTGTTATTCATATGAGGCAAACTTCTCCTTTTTCCCTCCCATCCTTCCTTCCTTCTTCCCTCCCCTGTCCCCGCTCCCTCCTCCTTTTCTTTCTTTCACCCTCAAATTTTTAATCACAGGTGAAGCCCTTTTGAGGTACTCTGAATAAGCATCTAATACATCCATGGGTTGAACCACGAGTGTTAGTTTATATGGAAAAAAGTACTTTGCAGATTGAATGAAATTAAGGTTCCTAATGCAGGGAGATTATTTTGAGTGATCTGGATGTACCTCCCTCCCATAATCACAAAGGGACAGAAATAGAGTGAGAGAAGAAAGAAATATGATGATTGAAGCAGAACTCAGTGTGATGCTCCTTGAGGATGAAGGATGAAGCTGTAAGGTCAGAAATACTGTTGGCCACTAGTAACTGAAAAAGACAAGGGAGCAACTTCTCTCTTTCCTTGGGAGCTCCAAAAGGAACCAGCCCTGCCGACACTTTGACTTTAGCCTCAGCTCTGTTTTCAAACCTCTGACCTCCAGAAGAGAGAGTAATATACTTCTGTAGCTTTAAGCCAACAAGAAAAATAAACAAAAGAAATCTAATAAATCAAGAAGCTACTATAATTAAACACACAGCTAAAGAAAAATAAGATGCTTTAAATCTAATGCTTTTACACTCAATGAAAACAAAATTTTTTCCCCTTCCAATCCAGTCATTTCACTTAGCACAGAATCTTGATGTTTTAAGGTGGAGAAAGAGATGAGGGAGGAGTTTCAAAATACAAGACTGTGAATTATCTCTACCCCCTGTTAGGAAATCAGTATCCATGAGTGATGTTGATTGACTGTGGGATCTGGTCTGCCAATTGTGCAGACCCTGTGCTGGTTTTCAGTAGTCTGTTGGGAACATGTTGATTACAGTTTCACAATACCTTGTGACCTACTTAATTGGGATTATGTTTCCCAGAGCCAGTAAAGTTAGGGACAGATTAGGCTTTACAGGTTTCAATGAAAGGAAGAAGAGAACTATATACAAAATGTTAGTAATTTTTACTGACAGCCTGGCGAATGTTGAACATGATAGAGGGATGGAAGGAGAGTTAAAATAAATAAAGGAAATAACTCAGAGGCAAAAGTCATTTACAGAGGTATAAATATAAGGATGCACACATGTAAATATATAAATATATAATGATAGAGATATAGGTCTATACACATATATTTAAATGTTAAGTATTAAGGTAGCAGATGGATATTGGTATCTACTCAAGTCCTCCCTCAACACAAGAACATTTTGTTTTAATAACCTGGCATTCTGTAACTATCACCTACCCAACAGGATCGCTGAAGTCAAAATGGGAGCAAAAGCAAATGTGGTGACGAAAGCTCATGGTGCCTGGCTATTAAAAGATATAACATCAGGGGTATTAAAGGTGTAATGTTAAACTAGCAGCCATCTTAGCAGGGAAACAACAAAACCCACATGGAAGAAGCACACCAGGCTGTGTGACCAGGAAAGGTCAATGGGATTAGGTGTCAGGCATTAGAAGACCCAAAACTATCTATTATATTGATACAAATGCTGGGAGTCAGAGTGCAAACCCAAAGCCCATCTGTAGGCAATTGGACATCCCTTCACTGAAGGGTCACAAAGAAGGGATGAGCCAGCCAGTGTGCAGTATAGCACCTAGGAAACATATAACTTTCCTCTAGTTCTTTAATGCTTCCTCCCCACCACTATCATTACCCCAGTTCTACCTTACAAATCTAGCTAGACCGGATCATCTGACACTGGTACAGATAAGAACTCTCCACACATGGAATCCAGGACAGATGAACCCTTCAGGAACAGGAATGAGAGTAGTGGTACCATGAGGGTAGGGGGAAAGTGGGGGTAGAGGGGGAGAAATAGAGAACTAATTGCAATGATTGATGTATACCTGACTGCTCCACCCAACCCCTTGGGGATGAACAACAAAAATGTGGGTGAAGGGAAAGAACGGACAGTGCGAGATATGAAGATAATAATAATACATAATTTTTCAACAGTTCACAAGGGTGGGAGAGTAAAGGAAAAAAGAGGACCCAATACCAAGGACTCAAATAGAAAGAAAATATTTTGAAAATGATGATGGCAACCTATGTACAAATATATTTGACACAGTTGATGTGTTGATTATTATAAGAACTGAAAGAGCCCCTAACAAAATGATTTCTTATAAAAATTAATGTTAGTAATTTTATTTAGAAGGGAAGGAGGGGCCTAGGGAGAAGAAAACAGAATAAAAATAAATAAGTTGACATTTAATTAAAAACTTATCTATTTCATAAGAATACTATAAAATTTACTAAGAATTATCTTAAGTATTTGGTGTGTCTTAATTTTTCCCACACTGGAGCACTATTATTTTCCCATTTTCCAGTTAAGGAACCAGAGATACAGGTTTTGTAATATGACCATGATATACAACCTGTGACCAAGCTGGATTCAAACTTAGGACAGCTAAGTTTGATTCTGCAAATGGGATGCTTGAAGGGAGAGGCTCTCTACTCCCTCAAAGATTTACAGTCTCAGAAACTCACAGGAGCAGATTCACCTTGTTTTCCATAGTTGCTATGAGTTGGAATAAGCTGTATGACAGGGAGTTTAGTTCTTGGACAGGATAAGAAATTGGACTATATGTTGAAAATTATAACTTTCTTACTTGTGAGGTTGGTCTGATTTTTAAAATTTTCATGAATTTCTGTTTAGTTGGAAATGCTCTACTTTCACCCTCATATTTGAGTGACAATTTTGCTAGGTATATGATTCTTGATTGATAATTGTTTCTTTCAGACTTTGCTATAGCTGAACCCATTGCTTTCTTGCCTTCATGGTTTCTACTGAGAAATCAGAGCTTGTTGCTCTTTGTTCCCTTTTGTGGGCAAAACAATTTGATTTTCCCAAGTTGCTCTCAGGATTATTTCCTTGCTTTTGGTTTTGGAAATTTTTATCATGATATATTGTAGTGATTTTCTTTTGGCTTCAATCCTGTTTGGGGTTCATTCACCATCTTGTATTCATACCTTCTTGTCTTTCATGATGTTAGGCTTCTCTTGTTCATAAATTCACATCACACTTATGCTATTCTACTTCATGATATCCCACACAAGCCTTAGGCTTTCTTTAGATATTTCTTCTTTTTTTTCTGGGTGTTTTTCTACTTGATTAGTATTGAGGGGTTTTTCTTCAAATTCACTAGATTGTCCACTGATTAAATTATACTCCTTTACTCTTTGAATAATTACCTCTTTTTAGAATCTTATTATTAATCTTCTGTGTTTCTATTTGCATTTCGTATGGTTTCTAGTTATTTATTTTGCCAGTTTGTTCTTGTAGTTTTTCTCAGAATTATTCCCAGGGCTTCCCCTCATTCTTTACTTGATTTCTTTATTCTTTCAATCGGTTGAAGGAGTCTAAATACCATTCTTTGAAACTGTTTATCAGGTACTTGGAATACCTTTTATTCATGAGAACGGCATCCTGGCTGTGTATATTGGTCATTTGTCTGAGTACCTCTATCTTGTTTCTTCACGAGTACAGAAGTTGCCATTGTTTCTGAGGCACTGTGGTATTTTTATTTAATTGCTGGTGTTATGTTGAAGGGACCTGAGTCATTCACCACCTGACTCCTGGTTGGTACACGAGTGTGTGCATAGTTCTTTATGCGTTGTTCATATAGCACAATTGAATGCAAGCTAGTCTGGAATTTGTGGCTCTCTAACAAACAAACAATACTCAAAAAACAGATAATTGAAAGTAAGACATATATTAATGGAAAAAAAACAGGAGAAATCAGGCATACACAGCAAAAAATAATTTAATTATTTTAAAAAATGAAAATACTAGAAAGAATAACAAAAGAAAAGAAAGATGAATATATAGTAAGAAAAATGGCAGAGGAGAGACAAAGAAAAGATAATAGAAAAGAGAAAAATGAAAGAAGGGTAGGGATAAAAAAATAGAAGAAGAGAATAATGGGAAAAATCAGCTGGATAAAGGATGAAAACAAGAGAGGGGAGAGAAAAGTACGAGTAAAATGGCAAACAAGTAAACATACAAATGAGATAAACGTGAGGTGCCTGGTGACTTGTATGGGGTCATACTCTGCCAGATCAGGAGCTAATGAGAGGAGATGGGAGGGTCTGGGACACTGACCTTAGATATAAATTCTGCCAACTTATATGTTGTTTGGTGTCAGGGCTTCCGTGCCAACTCAGATGGTGGTTCTGGTCAGGGAGCTTTTCCCTAGACCACAGGATGGATAGTTATGAAAATAATTTCTGCCTACCCAGGAGTGGCCAGAGACCTGTTAGTCTGTGCTTTGCTGCTCAGCTGAGGGTGAAGTCAAGTGCTTGTAAACAACAATGTGATGTATCCTGTGTATGTCCGTGAGTATGTGGTTTTGACTTAAGCCAGATCAGGGTCTCTGTGTAGATGGAGGAATAGGGGGTAAAGCACCAGACGCTGTTTTTCTGAGGGTGAAAACTGATCAAAAGGAAGGTGTGAGGGACAAGGGAGGATCTCACCTTCCTTGTCATAAGTGATAGCATGACCTGTATGCTGGACATGTTTTCAGGAGGGACCAGGCCCTAGAGATGGTCACAGTGGTTGGCATAGATCCGCAAAAAAGAGGAAGACACTCAACAAGATAGATGGACATGGTGGCTGAAACAACGGACTCAAACATAACAGATTTGAAAATGGTGCATGACTAGGAAGTATTCACTTGTATTTTAGATAAATAGAATGTTCTTGCAAGAATTAAATGGTTGAGCTAAACAGGCTACTTGAAAATTCACCCTTTCAGTTCGTCTCTCAGCGCTCTTGTTCAGCTTCTTCTCGTAGTTGATATTCAATCTACTAGTCTATTATTTACTCTGAAGCTCTGGTATCATCTGTATGTTTTATTAGGCATTTTTGTTGTAGAGGTCTATGTAATGTGTGTACGCAGCTCACCATCTTGCCTGGAAGTCTTGCTTACTTGGATTTTATTGACTATGCAAAGACATTCAACTGTCAGGATCATAATACACTATGGATAACATTGTGAGCAATGGGAATTCCAATACACTGAATTAGTTGTGCTCATGAGAAGCCTAGATAAAAATGTATTGTTTGAACAGAACAAGGGGATACTGAACAGTTTACAGCCAGGAAAAGTGTGTGCCAGAGTTGTGTCTTCTCGGCACACTTATGTAATCTGCATGCATAGCAAATGATCCAGGAAGCTAGACTCTGCAGAGAGGAATGTGGCATCAGGATTGAGCAAGAGTCATTAATAACATGTGATACTAAGAAGACAAAACCTTATTTATTGAAAATAAAGAGAACTTGAAGTACTTACTGAGGAAGAGAAAGACTACAGCATTCAGTAAAGGATTGCAGGTCAATGTAAAGTAAACAAAAAGGCTCAGAAGTTAATCCTCTGATAGATGGAGAAAATATTGACGTTGTCAAGAATTCCATTTTGCTTATATCTACCATTAATGTTAATGGAATTAGCAGTCAAGAAATCAAATTACATCTTGCATTGAACAAATTTGCTGCAAAATACACCTTTAACATTTGAAGAGCAGAGATATTCTTTAGAAGGCTAAGGTGGGCCTTACCCAAGCCAACCTTCATATGCATGTGAAGGTTGGACGTTGGATAAGAATACACCTTGGAAGCAAGGATGGTGATACTTTGTCATAATTATGCTGGATATGTTATCCGGACATATCCGTCACTGGAGATGCACATGATGGTTGGGAAAGTAGAGGATCATCAGAAAAGAGGAAGACACTCACTGAAATGGATTGACACAGTGACAGCAACAATTGGCTAAAACCTGACAAAAGTATGAAAATGGTGTACGACTAGGCAGTACTCCCTTCTGTTACAGGTAGGGTGACTATGAGTCAGACCAACCAGAGGGCATGTACCTACTTTGGAATCAGATGTGTTTCATATGTGAATAAGTTCCAAAAAATGTTTCTTTGAAAATCCAGAAAAGTGATGATTTTAATTAAGTAAATGAACATGAAACAAGTATAATAGGAAAAATGAGAATGTTGACATAATATAATTAATATAACCCATGTATTAATGATTATGTTTAGACTGTGGCATGGGGGTTGGTTTGGCTGCATATGTTTTCTCCAAGAACATAAAATGTAATATATATGTTCTTGTATATAGACATGTGAGCATATGTGTGCATATGCACACACACAGAAGCAAGAGAGCATACATGGGGAAAGGAAAGATCATTGTCATGTAGAGATCATCAAGGAATCAAGGACAATATGTTAAAAGACATAAGGATGTCTCCCAGAGCAAACAGAATCAGAAACCCTTCCTCTAGAGTTAGAAGTATTTTAAATTATGTGCAAATAAAGTTCTGTTTTTTTTACAGCAAGACAAGAAAGAAAACTGCTTTTAACATGAGCAGTTAAATCTGAGTCCAAATTACCCTAAAAGCTCAGAGTTGCAGAGTTCTGGGATAATTAAGACACCAAAATTTCATTTTAAATGTTTACATAGTAGATTATGTGAAGGCATTCTTGTGGCTAGTTCCTAGCTGGAAATATGGAAATAATTTATTAAGAATTTGAGCCGTTTCTGGAAAGTTGAGAATGGATGGACACATGGCTGTCTCCCCCTCTGTTTATCTTCTTTCCTTTCTCTTTTTAAAAATTAGGCAGAATTTAATTTATTAAAGCTAGCAAAGCAAGGAAACTGTTGTCTTGATATCATACAAAGGATCTAGGGAAAAGAAGGAACCCATGTAAACGTATGGGATTTCTAAGGCCAGGTTTGGGTAAATATTTTTAAATGGAAAGTTTTCATTTTAAATAACTGCAGATCATACACATTTGTATAAAGAATTCAGAAATTGCATGTATCACAGTTTCTCCTAATAGTAAAATCACAGGAACTGAGAGCATAATATCCAGCTAATAAGGATGACAGTAACACAATTCACAGAATATGTTCGAATTTCCAAAGCTTTACTTGTACCCACTCACTTGTATTTAGTTCAAGGAATTCTGTACATAAAACAAAGCACAAAGATGTGGGAGAGTTCCCAAACCACACAAATGCCTTTGATGGCCACACCCACTTCCTGCTTGCCATGGTCCCTAGTTAGAGTGAAGTATGGAAATGTTACTTCCAATTAAATCCTGTCCTCACATTTAAATATCTTTCCTTTTTTGCTTCTTGATGCTCCAAAATTCCTTCTCTTAACAGTTTCTTTCTTTCAAAGATATTTCTTTTGACATTCTTTATGGTTATATCTTTACTGACATTTGTTTTAGTTTTTTTTTGAGAGTTTATTTTTTCTGTTCTGGCTTGAAGTATAGTTTTGCTGTAGATGAAGTTCTTGATGGACAATTTTATTCAGCATTTGAAAGATCATGTAATATTTAGTCTAGCCTTCATGATTTAAGATGAGAAATTTCCTGTCATTCAAACGAATGTTTTCTACCCATTTCTGTGGGTGAGATATATATATATATATATCCCTTGTGTGTGTGTGTGTGTGTGTGTGTGTGTGTGTGTGTGAGGCAGCCCTATCAGCTGAGCATGTAGAGCCATAGGGTTTCTATAGCTATACATCTATAAGGAAGGAGATTTTTATATCCTTGTCCTGAAGAGTGGCTGGTGGATTTTTTTCTGATAAACTTTTGATTAACCACAATGTCACCAAGGGCTGTCCTTGTTTTTCTATATGTGTTTTGTTTGTTTGGTTTTTTTTTTTTGATAATGATTCTTTGTTCTTTGTCATTAGCTGTAAGTGTGTGATGTGTTTTGATGTGCATTTTTTGGGTTGCCTCTATTTGCTGGTTGCTCAGCTCCTTAGGTTTTGAGGTTCATGTCTCTTCAAATTTGGGAAATTTTCAGACATTCTTTTTTTGAATTTTCTTAGTCTCAGTAGATTTCTCCTTCCTTTCTACAATTCCAATGATAATAAATGTTGAATCTCATGTGATTGTCTCTTGATTAGTTTTCTTTCCCCTATTGTTTCAAATTGGGTAAATTCCATTGATGGATTCTGAATCACTGATTCTATCTACATGTATCTCCAATAGAAAGCCTTTCAGATAGGTTTTGTAAAAACTTCTGTTATTATATTTTTTAATTTCATCATTTCTAATTAAAAAACAACTTCCATGCCTTTGCTGAGATTTTCTGTCTTTATTTATTTTAAGAAATTTAGTAATTTATTGTTATATTTTTAAAATCATCTATTTTCTGTCAAGTTATGATTTTCTTCAGACTTCCAGTAACGGATGATTTAAGAACATTTTAATCCTGTGCAATTTTACTGTTATGTTAGAAGAGTACGAGGTCTGTGTGCATTTTTAATATTACCACCTGTCACCTGTTTTTTGGTTTACCATCTGCTGTCATTGGTTCCAACGCATAGCTACCCTATGTACACTGCCTAGTTCTGTGTCATCCTCACAATTGTTCTCATGTTTGAGCCCAAGTATACAGTCACTGTTTCAATCCATCTGTCGAAGGTCTTCCTCTCTGTTGCTGTCCCCCTATGTTATAATGTCCTTTTCCAGGGACTGGTCTCTCCAGGAAACATGTCCGAGGATTGCGAGACAAGAGTCCCTCCACCCTTGCCTCTAAGGAGCCTTCTGGCTGAACTTTCAAGACAGATCTGTTTGTCCTTTTAGCAGTACACGGTGCTTCCCATATTACTCACCAGCACCATAATTCAAATACATTAACGTTTTAGGGTTACCATGTAGGTAGTCAAAAAAAAAACCCCACTGATTTATAGGTATTGTGCTAATACTTTGGGATGTGTTCCCGAAGACAGTTGGCTTTTCTCTCTTTCCTGTGTTTGGTCAGTCTGGTTGATCTGGTGTTGATAGGGTTCTCCTGGTCTCTGATGATGATGTCTGATGGAGTAGACGTACTAACCTAGGTTGACTGATGCCCCTAGGTTGGGAAAGAGGGTCTCTGTCAACTGGGATGAGAATATCCCAGCCTGGATGCTTGTTGGGGTGGGACCTCCTTTCCGCAATTCCTCCTCAGCGCTTGTCCCTCCACTCATACTGCTGCATTGATATCTCTCATTAGTGAAGGGGATTTCTGAGACCAGTCAGGAAGGAAAGGCCTTCCTAGGCTGGGTAGTTATTGTGATGGGATTTCCTGCTGGTGAGGCATGAGGAGAACTTCCTGACCAGGTGCTGTGGTGGTTATTTCTCTTCCCAATGGTTTCAGAGGAAAGTGAGCACCGTTCCTCCTGCCAGCGTGTTGTCAGCCAGGCTTTGCATCCTTGTTGGGCTTGTCTGGTGGTTTATTCTCAGGAGTGAAGGAACTTATAGGAGCCACCTTGTGTTACTGCATCGGGAACTAGGAAATGAGGACTCGAGTTGACTTCTGCTGAGCAAAGCATAACAATATGTCCTTGTTTGGTTCCTCAAGTCCTGCCGTCCTTCACCAGGATGATTTCTTTTCCATAACCGGCATAGTTTTCCTTTGGTTGTTTTTTGTATTATTTCTAGCTTGCTTAGCATGGAGGATTAGAAAGACACAAGTCAGTGCTATTCCTTAATTCTCTTTCGTAACCATTTTCTGGAGAAATATCATAAGAATGGGGATGTAGCATAGTCTATTTGTTTATTCTATGCTGCCCGATCATATGGGATTTAATTTGTCCTGAACTTCGTTCAAACTTAGGGACCAGTAGCAGAGGAAAAGCCTAGTTCATTCATCCTCAACAGGAAAGTATTTGTCTTTTCTTAAATTCCAGAGCATCTTTCTTCTGTCTGAGGATATTTCTCCTACGAAGCATATACTCAGTCCATTGACAGGACAAATATGAAGTGTGTTGTACTATCTATAAATTAAATTTCAATAAAGTTGATTGACAATAGACCAAAGGAAAACTATGTTTAAATCAATTATTTTATTATATTAGAAAGACTATTTTCCATCTACTGTTTAAAGATACCAAAAGCTTGTCTTGAAAAGAACTATGACTTTGGCTCTTGTGTAATGAGGGAGAAGTTCCAGTCTTAGAAACCCGCAGGGGTAGTTCCACCCTGTTGTACCTGGTTCCTGTGAGTCTGAATTCACTCACTCACAGTGAGTTTGGTTTGAGAATCTGAAAATAATCTAATAAATAGAAAGACCACAATATTGTCTTAAGGGATTAGCTACAAGAATGGATGAAAATGAATCGAAATCACACAAAGTCAAAATGGTATTGGTACCTCCAACAGTTTATAAAAATTAAGTAAGCTATAGAATTCTTCATATGAAAATGGAGACCAATTCTTGTGAAAAAGGAAAAACATCTCAAAGAAATCTAGTAGAGAACACAGAAGGCAACATGAAGAAGCAAGTAAAAAATAACCCTCTACATATCCATTTCTATGCCTATTCCTGTTCCTAGTTCTATGTCTGTGTCTATGTCTATCTATACATACATACATATATACATAATACATACATATTATACATACATGCACATATACTAGTGAATCACACCCAGGGAGCATATTCCAGAACCACTTTTTATTCAAATCATGTTTCTTAAAATAAGGGGCCCTTGCATTATTTGTCCAACTACATTTCAGAGTTATCAAGAACCAAGGTTTGCATAACCCACTGTCATTGAGTTGAATCTGACTTTTAGTGGTCCTATAAGACAGAAGAGGACCTTAAAGGCTTCAAGAGAGTATATCTTTTCCATAGTAAACCACCTCATTTGTCTCCCACAGAGGTGCAGTTCTAAAGAGGCAGCCTGGAGGTTAGAAGCCAAGGCTGGTGAAACTACTGAACCACAAGGGACCTTCAGGTTTGCACAGTGCACTGCTTTTTGGGAAGGATCTCTCCTATGGGTATCTGATCTCTGTTTCCCTATTGTATTGGGTCGGGGGCATGACAGAAGATAGCATGTATTTCTTACGCAATAGGTCTCAACTTAACTTCAAGGAGCCATATCCTGATATGATAACTACCATGAGATCCCGAGCTTCAAGATAAGATACCATCATTGGATGGGACATTTTGGGGATCTTGGATGGAGTTGAGCATGTTTTATAAATAGGAAGGATGTGAAATTTGAGGTTAGGCATTAGACTGCAGTTGAATTTAAAATATAAAATACAATGATTTCTTTTTATCAGAACATGAAACCAACCAAAAACACTGCCATTGTGTTGATTCCAACTCATAATAATGCTGTAAGACAGAGAGAAGCTGCTCCAGAGACTGTGAACAGCCTTTCTGGAAGCTGTGTGCTTTCGCTTCCTGACTTGGGATCACTGATCAGTTCAGACCACGGACTTCAGTTAGCAGCCCCATGCCTTGTGCACTAGATCACCAGGAGTCCTTCCCATGGCTCCAGGGCCATAGAGGAGTTTATCTCTCAACCATAACTATGGGGTACCTGGGTGATATCTTTTGTCAATCGTGTATGAACAAACATAAGAGAAAGAAAGAGTTGAAAATCATTTTGTCTTTAGGATTGGGGTTCTTTATTTTCAGTTTTAACAATACAGGGTTATGACTGAGACCTGAAAGGTTGGATATCCTTTGCTGTAAGCAATTTGACCCCATCTGAGGCAAGAAGGAGCTTATGAATTCTATTAATGTCCATAGACTCTCTAAAGATATAATTTTGTAAATTTTAATGTTTGTAGATTGATGGGATTTGCTTGGGATTGATAACTTCTATTAATCTCTAAAGATGATCAAATTTTGGCTTTACTAATTTGATATTCACAATGAACTCTTTAAAGATGAAGAAACTAAGGCCTATCTAAAAATATGTATATTAGGAAATTGTAGGTGTAGAGAATAAAATGCAATTCCATATAACTCTATAGCTTGGCACATTCAATTTCTTTATTAGAGTTCCTACAGTTTGAAGTAGTTTACAAAACACATTATCTTGTTGTCAGCAAAGAATTGTGAGGTAAACATTTTTCAGAAAGTCTAAAGTTATTTCATTTTAGTTTACAGAATTCACGGCTTTAGAAATTCTCCTTGCCGTTCTTCAGTCAGTTTGAAATACAAAGTAATGGGAGAAATGTGTAATTCTGTTTTAACAATGCCTACCGTGAGTTTCTTAGACCCACAAAATAAATAAATCACTAGCTATCCTTTAAAAATGTATATTTGGGAAGGTTTTTCCCATGGCAGATTATTTTGAAGTAGTTACGTAGGTTTGTTTTTCTGTTTTTCAAAGAAGCTGTTAGGATTTCATGCAGCCTACGTAAGCCAATCATATTAAGAGATAGGAAGCTTTCGCTGCATTAAAAAAAGTTAGGATACAAAAAAAGCAGGAACAAAATAACATGAAAAAATTATAGCAACAGATAGGCAACGGTTTAGAATTTCTATAGTTATAGGGAGACAGCCAGGAGAAACAACACCACCAAAACCCAATCACACAAAAAATGGTTCTCAACCTCAACCAGCTAAGGAAAGTTCATTTCAGGAAGTTTTCATCTTACGTCTTTTAGTCACTCTGTATGGCTTAAGTCAGAAGGTCAAGGGGGTGCCACTGACATGGATGCTTTGGGAAAGTTTCCACGATGAGTGTAATGTTCTCCCCTGGTAAATAATTTTTTCCTAATTAGTTAAAAAAACAGTCAACATGCTATGTATAAAGCACATTAAGTTTTGTATACTAAGCACTGTTTTAATTCATTAATAGTACTTATTGTGCTTGAGCTTTTAAAATAGGCACTAAGTGGTCTAGCTAATCAAGGTCATTTGTATGTTTATGTGTGCTGCAATGAAAAATCAATTAGTTACATTTTTTATCTATTATGTGTCTTACTAATATACTACAAAGCAAGCCAGAAAGTTGATATTTTATGTTCGGTTGCTTGCCGTGTTTGTGTTGTGGGCCCAAAGCAATTTCTACCGGTGCCGAGAAAAAAGTCCCCATGAGCCAGGAGACTCGGGTATGGCATGTGAACTGGATTAGATCCCAAATTCAACACAGGCAAGAAGTCGGATCCATGATTATTGTATGATATTAAGGTCTAGTCTCTATCAAAATAGAAAACTTGGACCCATCTTACATAGTACCCAGTACACAATGAATTTGTAAGTTAGTACACAATGAATTCATAATTTCTGATTCCCCAAGGAGAAGACATCCTGGCATAGACCTTTATCTCCGAGGTTCCCCTGGAGTGGACGCCAAGGAGGGTTTTTTTTTTTTTAAAATCAGTACTGCAGAAAACGTTCAGGTGACACTTAAACTGGCAAGCCCTTCAAGGCTGTCATCTACCCAAAACCTGCATGTCAGCACGATTACCTGCATTTCAGAAAGTGATTACAATGTTTTTAAAAGAGTGCACTACAATAAATGATACTGATGGTGAACTCATCACAGAGACTAACTTGAGCAACACACTTCCATTAAAACATACCCAATGGTATTCAAAGGATATTATAAAGCATTTAAGCCATTTTTTCATGGATTAAATTTAAAATATACATCTTAATAATTAAAACAAAATTGAGAAATAAAAATAATATATTTTTGTATTTCTCGTATTTATATTTCTTAAATTTTAAGTGTACATACATCCAAAATGAAGTTATTTATTTCTTTTGAGCTTTCTGAAAAGTCTGATGAGTATGGAGCAGAATTAGACTCTGTTTTGAGTTTTTGAACATTGACTACTGTGCCTATTTTGTTGAACAAATTTGATGTCACCTAACTACAGTAAAACAACTGAAAATGGAATTTCCAGATGAAATAAAGAATGCACAGAGTAGTAGTTACATAATTTCATGCCAACCTGAAGCTATTTAAACATATAGCAGTGGATTTCAGCCTGTCAATCAGGTCACAGTCTAAAGGTGATTCTTTGTAGGCAGGGCCTTCTCAGAAGGAGGGCCTGGGGAGCATCTCCTCTCTCCCGGCTTTCATTTTCCTGAGGGCTGACCTTGACTGCTGCCAGAGGTCTGCCACAGCTATTGGATCCACAGGATTCTGCACCCAGCAACCAGGGATGTTCCTGCATCTGCGTCATTGCTTGTGACTGTGTGAGTCTGAAGATGAACTAATGAACTAGTACTGGATTTATGGAGTTGAGTTGGGATGTTTTCTTGCTATAAAATTACTCCTTGATATGAAACTCTTTCTTATACATATGAGTGTCTCTGAATTTATTTGTTTAGTCAACCCGCCCTAACACATCAGTTAATTTTGAATTTCAGATAAACAATGTTCAATGTTTTAACATAATTATCTCTTCTGAATCGCATAATACATCCATATATCAAACATATATTGTTATTTCCAAATATTCAAATTTACCTAAGAAAAAGAAAATGCTTTCTTTCTTTCTTTTTTTAAAGATTCTTTTGTTGAGGTCTCTTTCAACTCTTATAACAATCCACATATCAATTGTATCAATCATATTTGCATATATGTTGCCATAATTATTTTCTAAACATTTATTTTCTATCTGAGCTCTTAGTATCAGCTCCTTTTTTCTCTCCCTCCCCTTTCAGCCCTTATGACCCATATATATATATATAAATTATTATTTTAATATTTAACACCGACTGCTTTGCCCCTTTCCCCCCATGGTTTCTTCCCCCTCCTCACACCTTCCCCTTTTCCTCCTGGTATTGCTACTCCCATTTCTGTTCCCGAGGGGTTTATTTGACCTAGATTCCCTGTGTCATGAGCTGTTATCTGTACCTGTGTACATGCTTCTGTCTAGCCTTTTGTGAAAGGCAGGCTTGGGGTCATGATAGTGGTGGTGGGGGGGACGTTTGAGGAAGCGTCAAGGAACCAAAGGAATATTGTGTACTTCATTGGTACTATACTGTACCCTAGTCGACTCATCCTTTCCTTGTGACCCTTCTGTGAGGGGATGTCCCATTTTCTACAGATTGGTTTTGGGTTTCTGCTTCAACCCTCCTCATTTTCAATATATTTGTTTGTTTGTTTGTGGTCTTCTGATGCCTGCTCCTGATCCTGTCAACACCTTATGATCACACAGGCTGGTGTGCTTTTTCCATGTGGACTTGTTGCTTCTCTGCTACATGGCTGCTTGTTTAACTTCAAGAAATAAGACACCAGATGCTATATCTCTTGATAGTCAGGCACCATCAGTTTTCTACACCATATTTACTTGTGCACCCATTTTGTCTTCAGTGATTGTGCCGGGAGGGTGAGCATCACCGAATGCCAGTTTGTTAGAACAAAGTATAGTTGCATTGAGAGAGGGCTTGGGCAGAGGCCAAAGTCCGTCTACTTCCTCAATGTATTGTCATATAACTATGTACACACAGGTCAATATCTCTGTTTCTATGAATTAATATATTTACATAAGTGCACAGCTATGTCTATACCTCTATCCATAACTTTGCTTCCTAGATCTTACCTCTGTTTCCTTTTACCTTCTTCCTTTCCCACCATCACAATTGCTCTACTTCTGCCTCTTAGTAATTACTCTCAGCTAGATTCCTGTTGCTCCAACACCCCCAGGATCTCTACATCCTCCTTGTTGTGGATTTTAACTTTGTAGTTGCTCCCCTGTCAATGGTGTTGTTGGATTACTGCTCCCTTCCCGGTCTCTTCCTCCCACTGAGTCCCTCCAGACTCACTGGCCCCATTGTTTTCTCCTCGAGCTTGCTTCCTATGCCTATCTTATATTGGTGGGCTAACCATCAATAACATAGACAATACAAAAAGAAACAAAAGGTTGAATAAAAAGAGAAAAAACTAAAAAGAAAAAAGTATGTATATAAAAAAATAATAATGACTAGCAAAAACACCCCCCAAAAACATAACTGCAGGTCTATCCACTGACCTTTATGATGATCTCCTCTCTTGTCCTGATGGGGGGCAGGGTGGGTTCTGAGAACTGCCCCTTCTAGCCTGAGATCTATTTTGAGGGCTCCTCAGGGACTTTGTGGTTTTACTTTGCTCTTGTTGCTGGTCTGCTATGTTCCCTTTTTGGTTCACCCTGCTGTGGGGTTTCAGACTGAACTCACTTCCAGCAGTGTGTCCCCAATATTGTCCTCTGTCATGGTATACACCAGCAAGGGGACATCATGTCTGGAGCTGTTGTCAGCCATACAGTCCTCTGTACCTCAGCAGTTCTATGCAGGGATGTAGTCCTTAGGGCTTGGTGTGCCGAAATGGGGTCAAGACTCTCACTCTCTCTATTTCTCTCTTGATTTGCTTCCATGTTGGTGTGGCTTGCTGGTCCCTCTCCCCAAACTTTAGGTTTAGTGTTGTCTTCTGTAGCACATACTTCTAGGAGGAGGTCAGTTTGGCTCTCTTTGGGGCCAGGCCTGTAGCCTGCCCTGTTCATGTGTTGCTTCAGGTGGTTATGCTGTCCTCAAGGTTTGGTGCACCATGGTGGGGTCTGTATGCACATTCCCAATTCTGTGGAGACATAACCAGGTCTCTCCCCCTGGGTGGGTTACTGCCCTGCACCCTCAGTGCCATCTTTTCTGCCTCCCTGCCCCTCCCCTTTTCTCTTTCCACCTTCCCCACTTTCCTCTTCATTGTGTTGCAAAGACATGCACATCCTTGGGTTTGGCCTGTCCCCTCCCCACTGCCTGTACCTCAATCCATATAGTGTGAGATATATGGCTTTTCTTCTATACCAACTGTGCTGATTATACTAACCTCAGTGGACTCATGTTGTACTTATCCAACATTGCTTAGCATAATTTCCTCCAACTCTTCCCAGAAGCGATGTGATGTGCAATGTGATGTACTCCATTGTGTGTATGTGCCAGAGTTTTCACATCCACTCATCTACCCATGGAAATTTAGGTTGTTTCCAATTTTTTTGTGATTGTTAATTGCCCCTCAATAAACATTGGAGCGCAGACAACTGGTTGTGGTCTATTTCTTACCTCTTCTTCTTCTGGGTATATGCCCAATAGAATGATAGCTGGGTCATAAGGTAGCTCAATTTCCACTCGCTTTAAATTTCACCAGAATGCTTTTTACAGAGGCTGTACGCATTTACGAGACCACCAGCAGTGGAGGAGAGTTCCTATCTTGCCACATCCGCTCCAACATTTGTTGCTCTCTGATTTTCAAATCTGGGTTATCCTAAAGGGTGTTAGGTGGTATCTCATAGATGTTTTAATTTGAATTTCTCTGATGGCTAATGATTGGGAGCATTTTCTCGTTTGTTAATTGCCCATTTGGACTTCCCCCATAGGGAAACTTCTTTTCAGGACTTTTGCCCGCTTCCTCAGGGGGTTAATTATTTTCCCTTTTTGTAGGCTAGGAGGGTATTGTAGATTTTGGTAAAAATCCCTTTGTCTGTTGTGTCATTGCTAAAAATGTTAATATGTGTCTCTTGCAGGCAATAGATTGATGGGTTAGATTTTCTGAGCTAGGCTGCTAGTCTTTATCTTTTAATGAGTGAGTTGAGGCAGTTCACATTCAGTTATTATCACCATCTGTGCATTTATTGCTGTCATCTTGTACCTTTTGTGTGGGGTGTTTTGCTCTCTCCCTTCATATCAGTGAGCTATGTTTTCGTGGGTAGCTTCATTATTGCCTTCTTTCCCTCTGAAGCAATGTTATTTTGGTAATTGTGTTCACACATTGACATCTCAGTGGAGTTGGGCTATATGGCGGCCTCCTCTTTGTGCTTGTTGGATTTTGGTCTTATGACAACTGAATCAAGGGTTTGGTGTCTTGTGGTATATTTTTTGAACTTTTCCTTGTCTAGAGAGACTCTTACCTCACTATCTATCTCAATAGTTAGTTTGGCAGGGTAGAGGAGTCTCAGGTTGGCATTTTTTTCTTTCAGCTTTTGGAAAATGTTACTCCACTCTCTCCTCCTCTTTATGGTATCTGCTGATAGGTCTGAGCATATTCTTACCTGAGCACCTTTGTATGTGACCACCTTTTTTTTTCTCTTGCTGCTCTTAAAATTTTCTCTATTCCCTTGAAGTTGTATAATTCAACATTATGTGCCTTGGTGAGTTCTTTCTGGGGTTATCTAATCGGTGTCCTCTCTGTATATGTGTCTGATTCTCATTCATTAATGTGGAGAAGTTTGCTTCTAGAAATTCCCTCGCTGTTGTTGACTTTGTTGTGTCTTGTCCTGGTAGGCCAATTATTTGAATATTGTTCCTGTTCATAGCATCCATTTGAAAATCACTTTTGAAGAATTCATACGGACTTTCTACAAATTTTGTGTTTGACTAGAGATTTTAAATAACTTATTTGAGCCATGGGCTTCCTGATGAAAAAAAAAACTCACACTTGTGCTATATGAAAATTGCTGTTAAAGAGTGAAAAATAAAACTTCAAAACTTAGATTTTGTTAAAAGACTTAATCAGGGCCACTCTTACCTGCAATACATTTTTAAGCTCTTCAAACAGTTGGGTAAAAGTGTCAATCACATTCAAAAATGTGTCTTGATGCAATTTAGAGCTGAGAAGTTTGCTTTGTTGCTCTTTTCCATGTGACTTAGGTAAGCCATGATGCAGAGTTCTCTGACATTTTGAATTAGTGAAGGGTATTTTATAATTTTCCCCAGTAAAAAATGTTTTATTGGTGCAAAACTCATTTGAGATACCTTCACAATCATCAGTAGAACTCACAAAATGCTATGATATGGAGTCAGAATTCTTATTTCTGTCACAATCATGTAACCCAGTGAAATAGTTTAACAATCAGGCTCTGCACACTGCAACTCAGAACCTAGTTTACATTTTAATTTTCTAATCAAAATATGAACATAAAGTTAAAAAAAAACAAAAACAAACCAGTTCTTCCAAACAATATTTTCAACAGTAAATGTAGCAGCTTCTTTTTAATCCAGGCTGTGACTTTGTGATTTTTGCTGTGAAAACAACACTTTTTTCCCCCCTTGCTGTTGATGCAGAGCAGAGAGCCGCCAGTTCTTTCGCATCCTTCTAATTAAATACTATTTGAAGAAATTGAGATCTTAATTGAGACCAAATTATAGTATCAACTTTCAAAGTAAAATTAATGAGCGCAATTTAATTACTACATGTCTATAAATTTTGTAACCATACCTAAAATTAGAAATCTACCCAAGATGAAATATTTTCATGCTTTATCATAATCAAAAGTAAAAATGCATGAAGTTTGAACATGGACTTATTCATAGGGCTCATATTGGATATAAGTTGCTAAGAATTTAGTACCCACATGGATAGACACTGAAACTGTTAAACAAGTGACTTCTTTACCGGGTGGATTTTTATTATAATATATATTAAATGCTTCTAATATAGGCAATATTGTAATGGTTCTAGCATTAAGTTTACTTTGAAAATAATTGTAAGCATCCCATCAGGCAACACCCCTCCCCACCCCGTATCACTGTACACACTTTCTCATTTTTCATATTTATATCTCTGCAGTCTAACTTCTAGCTTATTGATTTATTTAGGATACCAAATACCCACTCACATAAGTAAATGTCATTTTGTTCATATGTTCTGAATTGTATTGATTATAGAAATAAAATCTATCCTAATTTAAGATTTTGTTTTTTATTAAATTAGGATTTCAGAAGTTGCACTTGAACTGAGGAAATTAAGATGGATATATTATGTATTTATAGTTATTCAATATTATTAAATTGTTTCCCTCTGCATATAGACGCATGGATATATATACTGCATGTGTGTGCATGTATAGACACACAGAGTATACATATAAAGTAAGGAGAAATAGTTTATCAATATATATTTTTTCTCAATATATAAATATATATAAGTAAAGACTTTTTGACACTTCCACAGATTTATATATAAAACCTTGAAATTTTGTCAAAATATATTTTAGTATTAGTACATATATTTTTATGGTAGAAAATTTGGTAAGTACAGAAAAATCAAAATAAAGGACACTTGATCATGATACTGTTCAGAGATAACATTCCATTAACATTTTGGCATATATAATTTTATTATTATTCCATATACTTATGTTTGCTTTTGTTTATTTAGACATTTGAAGGAGGTTTATAACTATTAGTAGCAGGAATGAGTGTGAGACCGAAGATTTGCCAAACACTTTTAGATTGGCTCTATACTATAATGATACTACTTTTAGAGAATTGTTACTGATCAACCAACTGAATACCTTTTCAAATCCTCTTTTTCCTTATTCTTCTCTAAATGTTAATAAAATTCAAATGATCTTTGCAAATCATGGAAACTTTGCAACAAATATACAGCAAAACTGCCTGTCTGTCAGTTGGTCTTACTGTGGTGACTCGTGTGTTGCTGCAGTGATGGAAGCAATGACACTGGTATCTTACATGCCCGCAGCATCACCGAGAGTGAACAGGTTTCAGCAGAACTTCCAGACTAAGAACATTCTATGGAGGAATAGGTTGTCAATTAAGAGGAATTAGCCACCCAAACCCCTTATGCATAACATTGAAATGTTATGAAGCTCATGAATAGAAGGATTAAAGCATTGTCAGAGAGAGTGCCAGAAGATGAGCTTCCCAGGGTTGGAAGGCACTAAAATATGCCTGAGGAAAAGCTGCCTTCTTAAACAGAGTTGACCATAATGACAAGGAGGAAGTACAGCTTTCAAGATCCTCATTTGCATATCGTTTTGACTCGAAATGAGAGAGAAATGAAACTGGAGAAAACAGGATGAAATTTGTAAGACCAGTGACTTCTGGATTGCAAATACTTTTTTTTCAACAATACGGTGACAATATATGTGGACTTCCTCAGATGGAATACGCAGAAATTAGATTAAATTAGGATGGGATGATACAGAAGGTCAATATCAGCAGCAAAACTGAACTCAGGCATGGTCTGATCAATTGCTCATTTGTAATTTCAGATTGAAGCTGAAGAAAATTAAACCAAATCAAAGAGAGTCAAAATACAACCTTGAGTCTATCACACTTGAACATCTCAAGACCAGATTTGATGCATTGAACACTAATGAAAGATGACCTCATGAGCTGTGGAAAGAAAACCATTCATGAAGAAAGCAAATGGTCATTAAAAAGACAGGAAAGAAAAGATCAAAGTGGATATCTGAAGAGACTCTGAACGTTCTCTTAATCAGAGAGTAACTAAGGCACTCAAAGAGTTGAACAGAAAATTTCAAAGCTTAGCTAGTAAACACAGAGTAACATATTATAACAACATGTACAAAGATCTAAAGTTAGAAGAGTTGAAAGGAATAACACACTCAGCATATTTTAAACGGAAAGAACTCAAGAAAAAATCATTTGAAATATTGAAGGATTCTATAGGCAAAAGAAGATGGAAAGAATGCACAGAGTCACTGTACCAAAAACAACTAGTTGACATTCAACGATGTCAAGAGGTAGCATCTGAGCAAAAGCCAATGCTACTGAAGAAAGAAGTCCAACCCTCACCAAAAGCATTAGGCAGAAACCAGGCTCCAGGAACAGAAGGAATACCAATTAAATGTTTTGACAAGCTGATGAAACACTGGAAGCACTCATTCTTCTATGCCCAGAAATTTGGTAGACAATTACTTGACCAGTTACTTCCAGTAACACACTGGAAGAAATCCATGTTTGTACCCATTCCAAATAAAAGTGATTTAATAGAATGTGCAAGTTATAGATCAATAACACAAGCAAGGAAAAACTTGTTTAAGATTAATCAACAATGGTTGCAGCAGTACAGGGGCAGGGAGCTGTCAGAGGTTCAGCCTGATTCAGATGAGGATGTGGAACAAGGGATATTATTGCTGATGTCAGATGGATCTTGACTCAAAGCAGAGAGCATCAGAAGGATGTTTTCTTGACTATACAAAGGCATTCAATGATGCGGATCATTATAAAAGCGATGGATAACCTTCAGAAAAAATGAAATTCCAGAACAGTTCACTGTGCTTGTACAGAACTTGTGTATGGATCAAGAGGCAGTTGTGCTTAGAAAACAGGGTTAACGGCAAGGTTTAAAATCAGGAATGATGTGCCACAGGGTTGTACTCTCTCCTTATATTAATTCAACCTTTATGCTAACAAATCATAAGACAAGGTGTCTAATATTTAAAAGCATGCAGCATCAGGATTTGAGGAAATCTTATTAACAATCTGTGCTATGCAGACGACAGGACCTTGCTTGCTGAAGTGAGGGGAGCTGATGAAGATGAAGAAGTGCAGACTTTAGTATGGATTACAACTCATTGTAAAGAAAACTACATTCTTCACAATGGGACCAATACATATCATGATGATAAACGGAGAAAATACTTCCTTGGACAGTGAATGCTCATGGAAGCAGCAGTAAAGAGATGTATTTTATTGGGTACATCTGCTGCACAAGACCTCTTTAAAGCATTGAACAGCAAGGAGGTTATTTTGAGGACTAAAGCAAGCCTGATGTAAGCCATGGTGCTTTCAGTCTCCTCAAGTGCAATTTGGAACTTGTGGATGTGGAACAAGGACTATCATTGGACAAGTGCAATTTGGACATTGAATAAAGAAAACTGAAGAGCAAATGCATTTGCATTCTATTGGGGGAGAGGCATTGAAAGTACTACGGACTTCCAAAAGATAGAGCAAATAAGTCTTGGCAGACGCAAAGCCAGAATACTCTTTAGAAGCCAGAATGATGAGACTTTGTCTCACGTACTTTGAACATTTTATTAAGAGAGTCCCAAACAAAGCAAAACAAATGCATGGCCATCGAGACCTTCTAACACATAGCATTTCTGTAAGGGTGAGATGGAACTACCCCTGTGGATTTCTGAAACTATCACTCTTTACAGAAGAAACCTTCTCTTTCTCCCTCAGAGGGCCTGGTGGTTTTGAGCAGCAGACAGTGTGTAGTAACCCACTGTGCAGCCACTGCACTGCCGCTTCTCCTCCATCAGGAAAGACTCGTTCCTGGAAAAGGACATCATGCTAAATAAAGTAGAGGGTCCGCAGAAAAGGAGAAGACCCTCAACACGATGGATTGACACTGTGACTGCATCAAAGTGCTCATACATAACACTGGTGCAGATGAGGCATTGTTTCACTCTGACATACAGAGGGTTGGAACTGACTCAAAGGCATCTAACAGCAATGCCATATTCATGATAGTTGGTATGCTCAAGTTCATTGTTCAACCACTCTGTATCTTGAGTATGTTTCAATTTAGGTAGCTTAGCTTCCCATATATATCAGATGGTACTCTGTTGTGATTTATAGGGTTGTCACTCGCTCATTTCACCACGTTTTTCTACCTAGCTGACTTAGTCTGAAACCTCTACAGAAACATGTCTACCACTGCTGGTGTTTCAAATACTTCATAACACCCAGCATCATGCAACATGTAAGCTACAAACAACAAACCGATGGATGGCTAGTGGTGAACATATCGAGGCACAATAAAATATAAAACTACTTATTTAGAGAGTCTGCTGAGGGAAGTAGGCTATGATGCCTCAAATCACCAAACAATGCAACAACAACTTTCCAAAGTCAGGATATTTTCTAAAATAACTTAACTTTTGAAGATGTAAAGAATTTTGGTTTTCCCTGGGGACTTCGTTGCTCTGTTCCCCTTGCTGTTCTGTTGCACGACTTTAGTGTTTTGCCTTAGTGTGGTGGGATCAGATCAGGTACAATTCCAGCACTGTGTCTCCATTGTTGTCCCTTGCAATGCTATGGGTCAGTGAGGGATGTGGTGTCTCATGGTGGGGCCAGCCCTATGGTACTCTCCGTACTTTGACAGCTCTGAGTGGGAATATTGCACATAGGGCTTGGTGGGCCAGAATGTGTTCCAGGGTATACCACAAATAGACTTTGGGGCCAGGACGTGGGACCTCATCAGACCTGAGCAAAAAACACTCCTAAAGTTCAACAAACAGACCTTGAACTATTTATAGGCTTTTCTTTCTTTCTTTTTTGGTCATTGGTGTTTTTCTACTGTTTTCTTTTGTTGTTTTGCTTTGCTCTGTCTTGTTATTATCGCTGCAGGTCTATCTAGATATGATAGGCAGGACAAACAATCTGGAGGAGGAAACAATGGGACCAATGGTTCCGGGAGGACATGGGAGAGGATGAGGTGAGGGAAAGGAAGTGGTGTTAACCAACCCGAGGACAAGGGAACAACAAATGATCCAAAATCGTTAGCAAGAAGGGTGTAAGAGGCCTGGTAGGGCTTGATCAAGGGCAATGTAACCAAGAGGAATCACTGAAACCCAAATGAAGGCTGAACATGATAGTGGAATATGAGGAAAGTAAAAGGAAATAGAGGACAGAACTAGGAGGCAAAGGGAATTTATAGAGGTCTAAATACAGGCATGTACATATGTACATGTAAATGTATTTGTATATGATGATGGGGAAATAGATCAATGTGCACATATTTATATTTTTAATATTAAGGTAGCAGATAGACATTGGACCTCTACTCAAGTACTTCTTTAATGCAAGAACACTTTGTTCTATTAAACTAGCATTCCATGATGCTCACCTTCCCGACACGATCACTGAAGACAAAGTGGGTGCATAAGCAAATACGGTGAAGAAAGCTCATGGTGCTCAGCTATCAAAAGATATAGTGTCTGGGGTCTTAAAGACTTGAAGATAAATAAGTGGTCATCTAGCTTAGAAGTAACAAAGCCCACGTGGAAGAAGCCCACCAGCCTGTGTGATCACGAGATGTCGACAGCATCAGGTATCAGGTATCAAAGTACAAAAATCATATCATTGCAAATGATGGAGATTGTGGAGTGGAGACCCAAAGCCCATCTGTAGGCAACTGGACATACCTTACAGAAGGGTCACAGGGAAGAGATGAGCCAGTCAGGGTGCAGTGTAGCACCAATGAAACATACAACTCTCCTCTAGTTCTTTAATGTTTCCTCCCCACCAACCCCACTAACATGATCCCAATTCTACCTTACAAATCCGGCTGGACCAGAGGATGTACCCTGGTACCGATAAGAACTGGAAACATAGGGAATCCAGGACAGATAATGAGGCCATTAATGAGAGTAGCGATACCAGTTGGGGAAGGGAAAAGCGTGGTAGAAACGGGGAACTGATCATAATGATCTACATATAATCCCCTTCCTGGAGGACAGACAACAGAAGAGTGGGTGAGGGAGACATTAGACAATGTAAGACATGAAAATGTTTTAAATAAATTATCAAGGATTCCTGAGGGAGGGAGGATGGGGGAGGGATGGAAAAAAACGAGGAGCTGATACCAAGGCTCAAGTAGAAAGAAAACGTTTTAGAATGATGTTGGCAAAAAATGTACAAATGTGGTGACACAATGGATATATGTGTGGATTGTGATAGGAGTTGTACAAGCTGCCAAAAATGATTTTTTTAAAGAAAAGAAATGAAAGTAGAATACAAAAATTTGGGGTTTATCGTAAGTGCATATCAAATAAAGAGGCATTTCTTTGAACCAAATAAAAGGATATGGCATTATTTAAAATTGGAAAATGTGTGGGGCAGAGTTTTATTCTTCAACAATACTCAATCGATTTTTATGTTGAAGAACTAAATGGAGAGATAGAGTTATTTGAAGCATCAATATTGGAGAAAATCTCATTAACAATCTGCAATAGAGTTCATACACACTTGCTGGATAAAATTAAAGTCTGGAAGTCCTTCCTGATGAAAGTAAAAAGCCTTCAATATGCATTGCACTTGAACATAATAAATAAAACATGAACCCTACCAATAAGAATAATAAACAACACACTAAATGGTGAACAAATTGAAGTTTTCAAGGATTTCATTCTTCTTAAGATCAATAACCAATAGCCATGGAAACAGCAGAAATGACATTCGACAAATTGGCTGTCAAAGTCCTTTTATAAGACCTGACAAAGCAAAGATGTCCCTTTGATGATTAAGATGGGCCCTGATCTAAATGATGTTATTTTAATCATGCATGCTTGCAAAAGCTAGACAATTGAATAGAGACAGTAAAATTAACATTTAAATTATGCTGCTGGTGAAGAATATTGAATATATTATAGATTGCCAGAAAAATGAAAAAAAAGTCTGTCTTGGAGGAAATATCTCCAGGATACTCCTTAAAGTGGGGAAGCTGAGAGTGCCTCTCACTTACTCTGGACTGGTTACCAGGAGAGATCAAATACGATCGAGGAACATCATGCTTGGGGAAACGGAGCTAACAAAAGAGAGGAAGGCCGTCAGTGAGCTGGATTGCCACATGGGAATGTAATATTTATGAAAAGAAGAGTAAAAGTGTTGGGATTTACCTGGAATAGGAAGCTTCATCATTCTCATAGGAAAAAGAGGCTATTGAATGTGCCGTACGTAGTTTTCTGGAGGGAAGATGGCAATTATTTCAGGATGTCTGCATTGGAAATCTCCCTCTTTTTTCTTCAGTGCTTTAGGACAACAGTTACAGGTGATGTAGAGAACTTGAAGGTGGCAGAGAAATGAGAAAATGAGATGAGGGATCCGGAGAAGGATGTGTACAATGGTGGGTAGTGCTCAGCTGGCAATGATTTGAAGTAGCACCAATGTAAATATGATTTGCTCTTAAGGAGACCTCTATTTCTTTACATTATTATCTCATTTTTCTTTCTTCTTTCATTTAACATAAAACAATAATGTAGAATGAATTTACAGCTATAATATTTAACAGATATTATATTTCTACTTGTGTAATGTGATTATTACAGATAGAATAGCCCTTTTATCCCAAAGGATTATATGTGATACTGCCTAGTAATAGATGTGCTGTCCTTGTAAATCAAAATGTATCTGCCAGCAAACATAGCTGTGAACAAAATAGATTATTAAACACAAGTGAAATGTTCTCTCTTTGCATACTTCCCCCCCCCCACACACACAGATATAGTTTAGGTGTGTCTTTGATTCTTTCAAAACTTTACAAATAGAAACCAAAGTGTTGGGGAAAAACGTTTCTATTTACATTCCAAGTAGGCTGCTGTTATTTATGCTGCTGCCCTTTCATGGTGTAACGGAATTTATCTACTGCACTTCATTAGTGACTTAATAGTACACAATGCTTTCCTGAACTTTCTGTGCCATGGTGATTCAGGGCCCTTGCAACATTACTGCATTACTATATCGAGGCTATAAATTAAGTATATGTGACTCTTTATTTTTCCTTAAGTCCTCTTCAATTAAAGTAATGTGCCATGAGGTGAAGAATGGTTTTGGAGCAAGAAAATATGTGGTTACAGTAATGCTTTAGGCACATTAATCTGCCAAAATTGGAGAGGAATAACATGTACATGGCTGGCAATGGGTTGGATGCTGCCCAGAGTAGCACAGAAGTGATGGAGCCAGAAGTCTTCAAATGCAGCTTGGTCTCTATTGACTATGGAATGTGGGGGATCTTTACATGTAGACTCTCCCTGGTGGCACACTGGGTTAAACGATGGCTGCTAAGGTGGGCCGGCTGACATTATGCACCTATTCTGTGGGAGAAAGACAAGGCATATTGCTCCGGTAGCGATTTACTTCCCTAGAAACCCAGCTCTCCTCTGTCCTACAAGGTCAAGGTGATTCAGAATCAACTTGATCATAGTTGGTTGGCTTTAGTTTTGTTGGGTGGGTTTTTGGTTTTTCCTCCAGCTACTTTTAAAAAGTCCTCCTTGGCCTTTAGAATTTTTTTTTTTTTTTTTTTTTTTTTAAACATTTTATTAGGGGCTCATACAACACTTATCACAATCCATACATAGACATACATCAATTGTATAAAGCACATCTGTACATATTTTGCCCTAATCATTTTCTTTTTTTTTTTTTTTCTTTTACATTTTATTAGGGACTCCAACAACTCTTACCACAATCCATACATATACATACATCAATTGTACAAAGCACACCCATACACTCCCTGTCCCAATCACTCTCAAGGCATTTGCTCTTCACCTAAGCCCCTTGCATCAGGTCCTCCTTTTTTTCCCCCCCTCCCTCCCTTTTCCCCCCTCCCACATATGCCCTTGGTAATTTATAGCTCGTTATTTTGTCATATCTTGCCCTATTCGGGGTCTCCCTTCCCCCCTTCTCTGCTGTCCCTCTCCCAGGGAAGAGGTCACATGTGGCTCCTTGTAATCAGTTTCCCCTTTCCAACCCACTCACCCTCCACTCTCCCAGCATCGTCCCTCACTCCCTTGGTCCTGGAGGTATCATCCACCCTGGATTCCCTGTATCTCCAACCCTCCTATGTACCAGTGTACAGCCTCTGTCCTATCCAGCCCTGCAAGGTAGAATTCGGATCATGGTAGTTGGGGGGAGGAAGCATCCAGGATCTGGGGGAAAGCTGTGTTCTTCATCGATACTACCTCACACCCTAATTAACCCATCTCCTCTCCTAAGCCCCTCTATGAGGGGATCTCCATTGGCTGACACTTGGGCCTTGGGTCTCCACTCTGCACTTCCCCCTTCATTTAATATAATATATATATACACATACATATATACATATACACATAAATACACATACATACACACACTTATATTTTTTTTTTGCATGATGCCTTATATCTGGTCCCTTGGGCACCTCGTGATCGCACTGGCCGGTGTGCTTCTTCCATGTGGGCTTATTTGTTTCTGAGCGAGATGGCCGCTTGTTCACCTTCAAGCCTTTAAGACCCCAGACACTATCTCTTTTGATAGCCGGGCACCATCAGCTTTCTTCACCACATTTGCTTATGCACCCATTTGTCTTCAGCGATCCTATCATGGAGGTGTGCAGTCAATGATATGATTTTTTGTTCTTTGATGCCTGGTAACTGATCCCTTTGGGACCACTCGATCACACAGGCTGGTGTGTTCTTCCATGTGGACTTTGTTGCTTCTGAGCTAGATGGCCGCTTGTTTATCTTCAAGCCTTTAAGACCCCAGTCACTATCTCTTTTGATAGCCGGGCACCATCAGCTTTCTTCACCACATTTACTTGTTCACCCATGTAGGCTCCAGCTGTTGTGTCGGGAGAGTGAGCATCATAGAGTTCCAATTTAATAAAAGAAGGTATTCATGCATAGAGGGAGTGTTTGAGTAGAGGCCCAAGGTCCTTCCGCCACCTTAATACTTGATCTATAAATATAGACACAAAGATCTATTTCCCCAACCTCCTATATATATTTGCATGTACATGTCTTTGTCTAGACCTCCATGAATGCCCTTTGACTCCTAGCTCTTTCCTCCATCTCCCTTGACCTTCCTCCTGCCCTACTACCATGCTTCATTGCCACCTGGGCTAGAGTATACCTCTTCTCTAATCAACCTTACCCTTGATCATTTCCCACCAGGCCTGCCACTCCCCCTTCTCTACCCTTTGGGGTCCCATGTTTTTCCCTTGTCCCTGGGTTTGTTAACACCACTTCCTTACCCCCCCTACCCCCCACCCCAAGTCCCCCCGGAACTGTCGGTCCCGTTGTTTTTCCTCCCGATAGTTCATCCAGCCTGTCCTATTCAGACAGACCTGTGGAGTCACTAACATGCACGAAAACTAGACAGAGGAACACAAAGCAACAGTATATAACCGGAAAACAAAACAACCAAAACAAACCACTGAAAAAGAACAGAACAAAACAGTTCACAAGAGAAAAGCTTGTAGTTAGTTCAGGGATCTTTGCTGGCCCTTAGGAGCGTTTTCCAGTCCAGTCTGTTGGGGCACCACGCCCTGGCCCCAAAGTCCACTTTCAGCATTCCCTGGGGACCTTGCCACTCCATTCCCTTGCTGTTCCGCTGCACTCCCCCAGTGCATTGCCTCGGTGTGGTGGGATCAGGTCAGGTGCAATTCCCACACTGTGTCTCCGGTGCTGTCCCCTGTATCGCCCTTAGTCACTGAGGGGCATCATGTCTCATAGTAGGGCCAGCCATGTTGTTCTCTCTGTGGACTGGCTGCTCTACTCAGGAACATCATCATCACGGCCTGGTGGGCCAGGCTGTGCTCCACTCTCTCCTCCTGCCCCTTCATCTGCTCCCGTGTGCTCTGGTCAAATATGACCATCTCCCATAGCTGCAGGGTCAATGTCGTCCTTTGGAACAAGTTCTTTTCGGGGGAGGGGCAGGAATCCACTTAATTTATGGTGCTGGGGCCTGCCTCCCAGACCTCTCCACCGGTTCCGTCCTCCACGCCGGGATAATGCATTCACACCTTGCGACACTGGGTTGAAGTCTGGTCCCACTTTCCCTGTGGAGATATAAACAATACCCTCCCCTTGGGTGGATTAATGCCCCATTTCTGTCATGCTGATTGTACTTACCTCAGGGGACTCATGTTGTACCTGTCCCTTTGGGACTGGCTTACCTCGCTTAGCATAATTCCTTCCAGCTCTTCCCATGAAATAACGTGTTTCATGTGCTCATCGGTGCTTTTCAATGCTGCATAATACTCCATTGTGTGTATGTGCCAAAGTTTGCTAATCCACTCGTCTATCGATGGAAACTTAGGCTGTTTCCAAGTCTTTGCTATTGTGAATTGTGCCGCAATAAACATTGGAGCGCATATGACTGGTCGTGTTTTATTTGCTGCTTCAACCGGGTATATGCCCAGTAGAGGGATGGCTGGGTCGTAAGGTAGATCGATTTCCATTTTCTTTAGGTATCGCCAGATTGCTTTCCACAGTGTCTGTACCAATCTGCACGACCACCAGCAGTGGAGGAGGGTTCCTATTTCACCACAGCCCCTCCAACACTTGTTGCTCTCTGATTTACTGATCTGGGCTAGCCTCAGGGGTGTTAGGTGGTATCTCATGGTTGTTTTGATTTGCATTTCTCTTATGGCAAGGGACTTGGAGCACTTTCTCATATATTTATTGGCCATATTGATCTCCTCTCTAGTGAAAGTTCTTCTCATTTCTTTTGCCCACTTCCTTAGGGGGTTAACTGTTTTCCTCTTTTTGCAGGTCATGATGGTGTTGTAGATTTTAGTAATGAGCCCTTTGTCTGACGTGTCATTACTAAAAATCTTCTCCCAGTCTGTGGGTTGCCTTGTCACCCTCTTGGCAAAGTCTTTCGAGGTGCACAGGTGTTTTATTCTTATTAGATCCCATTTGTCGATTTCCAGATCACCTGTGTGTGTCCCCTTCCCTGTTGCAGTGAGCCTATGTGCTCCCTGGGCCAGTGCTCTGAGATTAGTCCCAATTCCTTCCTTAATGGTCCTGATGGTTTGGGGTTTGACTTCTAGATCTGTGATCCACCTTGAGTGTATTCTTGTGCATGGGGTGAGGTAGACGTCTTGTTTCAACTTTCTACATGTGGATATCCATTGTTTCCAGCACCACTTATTAAAGAGGGCATCTGCTTCCCACTTGACGTTTTTGGGGCCCTTGTCGAAGATCAGTTGTCTATATGCTGATGATTTTACTCCTGGGCTTTCTATTCTTTTCCACTGGTCTGAGTGTCTATCATTGTGCCAGTACCATGCTGTTTTGACCACTGTAGCTGTGTAGTAGGCATTAAAATCAGGCAGGGCGAGTCCTCCAATTGTGTCCTTCTTCTTGAGGAGTTCTCTGCTAATTCTGGGTTTCTTCCCTCTCCATATGAAGTTGGTGGTCAGTTTTTCCAATTCTTTGAAGAAGGTTGATGGTAATTGGATTGGTATAGCATTGAACTTGTAGAGTGCTTTAGGAAGAACTGTCATCTTTACTATGTTCAGCCTACCTAACCATGAGCAGGGGAGCTTCATCCATTTGTGAAGGTCACTTTTGGTTTCCTGTAATAGGGTTTTATAATTATGCTTATATAGGTCTTTAGTATTTTTTGTTAAGTATATTCCTAGGTATTTCAGTTTGTTCTTGGCTACTGTGAAGGGTACTTCCCTCTTAATCGCCTCTTCCATGGCCCTGTCCGATGTGTATAGAAACCCTACCGACTTCTGTTTATTGATCTTGTATCCTGCTACTCTTCCGTATTCCTCTATTGCTGTAAGTATTCCAACTGTGGAGTTTTGGGGGTCTTCAATGTATAGGATCATGTCATCTGCAAATAACGATAGTTTCACCTCCTCCTCTCCCAACTGGATCCCTTTGATGTCCTTCCGCTGTCTTATGTTGTTAGCCAGAACCTCCAAAACGATATTGAATAGAAGAGGGGACAGGGGGCATCCTTGTCTTGTACCCTTTTTCAGTGGTATTGTTCTTGTCTTTTCTCCATTGACTATGATGTTGGCTGTTGGTCTTTCATAGATAGCTTGTATGAGCTTGAGGAACTTACCTTCCAATCCTATCTTCATGAGTGTTTTGATTAGGAATGGATGCTGGATGTTGTCAAATGCTTTTTCTGCATCTATGGATATTATCATATGGTTTTTATCCTTTTTCTTCTCGATGTGGTGAATGATATTGATGGATTTTCGGATGTTAAACCATCCCTGCATCGCTGGGATGAATCCTACTTGGTCGTGGTGAATGATGTGCTTGATGTTCCTTTGTATTCTATTGGCCAATATTTTGTTAAGGATTTTTGCATCTATGTTCATTAGAGATATTGGTCTATAATTCTCTACGCTTGTGGGGTCTTTTCCCTGTTTGGGTATCAAAGTAATGCTGGCTTCGTAAAATGAGTTTGGGAGCTTGCCGTTCTTTTCTATGTTATGGAATACTTTGTGGAGGATCGGTGTCAGCTCTTCCCTGAATGTTTGGTAAAATTCTGCTGTGTAGCCATCTGGCCCTGGGGCCTTTTTCCTTGGTAGGTTTTTGATGACACTCTCTATTTCTTCCTTCGCTATGGGTTTGTTGAGGTTCTTGATCTCTGTCTCAGATAATCTAGGGATAGATTGTTTTTCTAAATATTTATCCATGTCTTCCAGGTTTCTGAATTCATTAGAATACAAACCTTCATAGTACTTTGTGATTATCCTTTTTATCTCATTGGGGTCTGTTGTTATTGCCCCCGATTCATCCCTCATCCTGGCTATTGATGATTGTTCCTTTCTATCTTTGGTAAGCTTTGCCAGGGGAGTGTCAATTTTATTAATTCGTTCATAAAACCAGCTTCTAGTTGCGTTAATCCTTTGCATTATTCTTTTGTCTTCCCACTGGTTTAACTCCGCCCTGATTTTTATTATTTCTTTTCTCTTGCTATTGGAGGGGTAGTTCTGTTGACTCTGTTCTAGTTGTTGGAGGTTTTGTGTTAACATATCTGTCATACGCCTTTCTTCTTTTTTCATGTATGCATTCAGTGATATCAAGCTACCTCTGATAACTGCCTTTGCAGTGTCCCATAAGTTTTGATATGTTGTATGCTCGTTCTCATTAGTTTCTAGAAATTTCCTGATATCCTCTCTGATCTGGACCTTAACCCATTCATGTCGCAGGAGATCGTTGTTTATTCTCCAATTGGTGGCCCTTGCTTTTCTGGGTGCCCTTCTATTAATCTCCAGCTTTATGGCATGGTGGTCTGAGAAAGACGTCTGGATAATATCTATGTGTTTGAATTTACTCAGGCTGGCCTTGTGCCCCAGCATGTGATCTATTCTTGAGAAAGATCCGTGTGGATTGGAGAAGAATGTGAAACCTTTTGCTTTTGGATGAAAGGCTCTATAGATGTCTATCAGGCCCTGTTGCCTAATTACATTGTTTAGCTCTCTGGCCTCTTTGCTGAGCTTCTTTCCCTGTGACCTGTCTTTCTCTGATAGTGGAGTGTTGAAGTCCCCCACTATTATTGTTGTTTCCGTGATTTCTTCTGTCATTTTTTTAATAGTTTGTTTGACGAAATTTGCCGCACCATTATTAGGTGCGTAAATATTCAGTATGCTTATTGCTTCCTGGTTTACTGAGCCTTTGAGCATTATGTAATGTCCCTCTTTGTCTCTTTTTATGTTTTGGATCTTGAGATCCATTTTGTCGGAGATTAAGATAGCCACTCCTGCCTTCTTGGAGTTACCATTTGCTTGGTAAACTTTCTGCCAGCCCTTTATTCTCAGCATATGCTTGTCTGCTTGTTTAAGGTGTGTCTCTTGCAGGCAGCAGATTGATGGGTTATGTTTTCTAATCCAATCCTCCAGCCTCTTTCTTTTAACATATGAATTGAGCCCATTTGTATTCAAAGTGATTATTACAATCTCTGGCTTCATGGTTGCCATATTCTGTTTTGTGTTTTGGGTCTTTGCCTATCTTCCTTCATATCAGTGTACTGCGTTTGAGTGGAGGGTTTCTATCCTGTCCTCTTTTCCATCTGAGACCGTGTTGTCCTGGTACGTGTTGCTGGCATGTTGGCTTCTAGATGGAGATGGGATATATGGTGGTCTCCTGGAGGTTCTAGTTGGAGCTTGATCTTCTGGCCATAGTGAGTCAGCCAGTATGTTCTGCAGGGTCGGGTGACTTGCAGTATATTTTTTGAGTTCTTCCTTGTCCTGGAAGACCCTTATCTTACCCTCTATCTTAATGGATAACTTGGCAGGGTATAGGATTCTGGGGGAGGCATTTTTATCTTTCAGAATTTGGAAGATGCTGCTCCATTCTCTCCTCCTCTTCATGGTTTCAGCTGATAAGTCTGAGCATACCCTTACCTGCGCTCCTTTGTATGTGACTGTCTTCCTTTCTCTTGATGCTCGTAGAATTTTCTCTTTTTCCTCTAAGTTGGATAATTTTACAATTATATGCCTTGGCGTGTTCTTCTTGGTGTTTAGCTTAGCCGGCGTCCTCTCTGCTTCCTGTATGAGAGTCGGATTCTCCTTTGTTAGGTTGGGGAAATTTTCTTCCAGGAATTCCTTTGCTATCTTGGCGGTCGATTTGTGTGTTATGTTGTGTTCCGGTAGACCAATTATTCGAATATTATTCCTCTTCATAGCATCTGTCATTGATCTCAGGCTGTCTTCTGTTTCTTTAATTTTCCTATCTGATTGTTTTTCTCGCTTGCTTCGTTTGTTTTGAGCGTCCTCGAGTTCACTGATACGGTTCTCAGCCTCCTCAAGCCTAGATATAGCTTCTGTGACCTTTTGTGTGGCCTCTGCTACCTCCTCTGTTAGTTTCTGCAGTTCCTTTTGGTGGATAGTATTCATCCCCTCTATTGTGGACTTCATCCCCTCTATTGTGCATTTCATCCCTTCTATCGTTGCATCCTTATTTTGGTTTGCTTCTCTTAGCTCCTGTATTACTGCAAGCAGAGTTCTGAAGATTTCCTTTTGTGGCTGATCTATATCTGTTTCTTCTATGAGTGACGTTAGGTCTGTTAAAGTGCCTCGTTTTTCTGATTTTTTTGTTGGGAGTGATGTGGTCTGTTGATTTTTCCTTGATCCTTTAATAGGCCCCATGCTTCTGGGAGACAGGAGTAACCTTATTGTGTGGAGGCTCAGGCCACTGTGCCGTCTCCTGGGGTGGCTGGGGCGGGCTGCGGCAGGCTTAGGGCTGGCACTGGGGACCCAACAGGGCCCCAGGTGGTGAGAGCTGGCTGGAGCTCACTGAGGGCTCCTCAGGGACTGCAAAGCCTAGACTGCAGGTGGAGTGTTTGATCTGCCCGGGCTGGACACTGCAGGGAACAATGGTGTTCGCTCTCCGCCCTTTTGGCGCGAAACCGCAGGGGGTAATGGCGCCCTTCCTCTGCTCAGGCTCAGAGTCGCGGCCGCCGGGGTCCCCGCAGCACCCTGGGGAGGGCACCTACTCTTGTGCCTTGCGCAGGGGGGGGCCCTTGGTGGGCAGACTCAGCAGCGCGGGGCGCGGCGCTCCGCGGAAGCTCAGGGTCCGGGACAGGCGCGGGTTGGGCTATGGCTCCTGTTGGCGGGAAGTGCTCAGCGCAGGGTCCCGGCCAGGAGTGGAGCTGGCACTAGGCTGCCAGGGGCTGGCGGGGGCGGGCGGGGGTGGGAGGCCAGCGCACGGAGGGCAGGTGGAGAGGTCCGCGGCAGCGGTGCGGGTGGATGGTCCCCCGTGGGGGTCGCCAGACAACCCGCGGGTCCGCTCCCCTGAGCTTGGATGAATGGAGGGAGGGACGTGGGCCCGAGGGCAGATCGCTGCCCTGCGGGGAGAGGGGAACTGCGGGAGAGGAAAGCTTCTCTCCCAGTGGAGATCCGCGTATGGGGAGTGGGGAGTGGGCCGCTGGAGTAGGCAGGGCAGGCAAGTGGCTCTGGGCTGGCGTCCGTTTGGGGATGGAGCCTAAGCCGGTCGCCAGTGAGCTCACGGCAGCTTAGTGGCCAGAGATGTCCCACTAGTCCGGTCCTCATTGACCTAGACCCCTGCTCCGGACAAATACGTGGGGTAGGACTGGGGTGCTGTCCCAGGGGGATATTTCACTCACCAGACTCTTACTATTCAGCTACCTGGTCGCCAATCCCGCTTTGTTTGGAGGAGCTCTCAGAGTATGCGGGTGTCCCTGTCGGCCATCTTCCCCCTCCTCAGGCCTGTAATTCTCTGTCCAGAGTGAGCCGGCCTTTAGAATTTTGATGATCATTTATCTAAGTTTAGTGCTTTATCTTGCCTAGGTGTTTCTCAGTTTCTTCAATGTGCTCAATTATATTTCACACTAAATTTTGGGAAAAAAACTGGCCACTATTTCTTTATTTTTTCTACCCAAGTCTCTCTTCTCTTCCTCTGTGATATATATGTTAAATCACTAGATAGTGCCCCACAGATCATGAAGACTCTGAGGACTTTTTCATTTTCACAGTTATGTCTTCAAGTTAACTAACTCTACTTTCTATAGTCTTGATTCAGCCTATCTAATGAAATTTAAATTTTGAATAGCATATGTTTCAGTTCTGGGATTTCCATTGTTTAAATAATGTTTTTAGAGCTACACAGAGATACCCCTACAATCTCCCTCCTTAAAAACTGTTATACCTTTATCGTATTTACAATCAACCAGTTAAGGTCATTTCAACTAATTCTTACAGCTGGGTCATTTCCTTGGCACTGCTTTTAGTTGTGGTTCTTAGTTGCAATGTGTGGACTTTCTGGTATCTCAGATTAGTACTCATGGTTCAGCAAGGTCTCTTCACTGGCTAACCTGAAATTCAAGTGCTGTTTTCCTCTGGTATTTGAGTCCAGCGCTCAGCTCAGCAACTGCTCTCTGCTGGGTCTACTGGAATCTTTCAATTAATTCACACAGCATAATTCATCACTCAGGACTCACAATGAACCCACACTCAGGCTCTGACTCCTCCAAATGGCTCTGATTTCTGCTCCCTTGATCTACAACTTTAATTGCTTCAGCAACCTCAAACAATTTCTAACTTCTTTGGATCAGTCAGACTCATGCTTGAGGTTCACCTTCCTATGACAGTAGTACTTGAAAAATCTAGACAGAGAATTTGGCAAAAGTGCAACTCACTTCATATTTTTGAATTTTTTCATACATCATGATCTTACTTTGCTTGTCTTATAATATCCCCAAAGCGAGAGGTCTTCCAGATTTTGTTCATTTTATAGTTGTTTATTTTGGAGAGCAAATCTTTTAGCAGTGTGACATGATGGCTGGAAGCAAGGGTCCCTGCGGTTACACACATTTAAGAAATACTTTGACTACAAATGTTTTTAAAATATCCAAATTTATTTGTGAGTTAGAGGTTCTGAGACTGCCCTCAGCTTCTGAGATCCAGGACTCCGTGGATGCTCATCCTCGTGGGTCTAATTTATTCAAGCGAGAGGATACACGTCGACAAAAGGAAAAGGCACTTGGAGCAAACTCTGAAGGAAACAAAGCTAAAGTTTCCAAGGAATGTCTCCCAGTGGAGACACACAGGCTGTGCTTGTTCCTCCAGCAATGAGTTCTGACAACATGTGAGTCTCATTGGAGATTCTGTGCCCAGGAAATTTACTGGGGATTGGTCACGTAAGTACCCTAGATTGGACCAAAATTTCCAGAAAGAAACCTTGTTCAGCATAAGTGACACTACTTGAACAAATGTTATGTACAGGGAAACCTCCCTGCTGTTTAGGGAATGGTGGAAACCTTCCTGAAATGTTTATTCTCATACATGAGTCAATGGCCAACTTTCGAGCCAATCTTTCTACAGAAGCAGCCTCAGGCCTGCCATGGGAATTTTTTTCCACAGTGTTTAATTTCTCTAATGCACTTTTAAAGAGATACAGCATTCTTGTGTGATATACTTATTTCGTGAGCCATGTTCCCATCTCCATCCTGTGTGTTATTGTAGTTGTTCTGCATGAAATTTTGTTTTTCTAAGTAACAAAACAAACCAAATATTATGATTTATTTTTAAGTACTAATAAGGGATGATTAAGTATTATGTAGTGATTTTTCTTATTACTGGAAAATATTTAGCCTGTACTACTAAAAATATTACTTCCATACCAAGTTCTTTGTTTTTGTCTCGAGCTGGAGCCAGCTAACAAAGCCCATTGGCCACACTGGGTTACCACCTGTTTTTACTGGAACATAGCCACGTCTATGTGTTTATTTTCTGGTTCTTTAGAGAAAAATCTTGCAAATCCATGTTTAAGAACTCTTACTATATATGCATGTTAAATACTGTTTTCCACATATCTTTAAACTAATTCTTCAAAATAATGATGGTATTACATTGCTATATGTGCTCTGGGGCTGGGAAGGGGCTTTCCACTCCCATGAACAGGGATAGATAGCAGTGATTTGGGTTTTATACTCCTTGGGTTTAGAATTAGAACTTTCCCCAATATGTACATATGGTATGCTTCTTTGCCCCAATTCTTTTATTTATTTGTTTTGCATTTTAAATCCATACAGAGCTGATGAGAGTCTCCCAGCCTCTGGATTTGAAGCCCTCTGTCCTCTCTTGGATAGATTTCTATTAGGCATGTCAACCATAATATATCCAAAATGGGAATGTTAATTCCTTCCTAGGCCCTTTACAATTATAAGCACACTCTCACCATTTATTTCCATGGCCCTAGCTCAATGAGGTTCAAGCCACCATAAACTCACCATAAACTTTGATGGCTCTTTACTTCATTTCAGTTTTCCTTTCTTTAACCAGTGAGCCAATTATCTGTACAATTGCCCGTGTTACTTCTAAAAAAAGAACACAGTTTATTTATTATTCCCCTGCTGGTGACTTTCCAATTGCTTCATGTCACACTTGGAGTAAAATCCAGGGTCCAGCTGAGACCTCCATGATTTGTCCAGGTCGCTCCTGTTTAAGATCTCAGATTTCAACCCTGGCCACTTGGTCCATGTTCCTTTCCGCACCTCATGCTCACTCACTGACCTTCAGGCCCACAGTCCTAATGTTGTTTCCCCCAAAATACCAAGCTTTGTATTTTCCCTACCACACATGTTTCAGCACTTCAGGTCCATAAAATGTAAAATTGCATTTCTCTATTTGAACATTTTTTCCTAAGTAAAAGGAGTGAAAATAGCAAGAGGAGTCTATGTACTTCATGAGGAAAGTGGGATCATGAAAAATTTTCCGTGATTTTTTGGAGGATTCCTCCTACACTTTGTCTTCAGGATGAACTACACTGCCTCCTGTTCCCAAATCATGTCCCAAGAGCGCCGTTCACCAAGTTCATTTCCACTTTTGGCAGTCTAGCTCTGATGGTAAATATGGTTTCTCTATTGATAATCTCTTGCTTTTATGCATTTTAAATGTCTGCTGTGGTTGTTAGATTCTATCAAGTTTTTCCATCTCAAGCCACGCTATGTCCATCAGAACAAAACACCACCCGCTCGTCCTCCACGCTCACCGTGGTTCTTGTACTGGAGCCCATTGATGCCGCCACTCTGTCCCTCCATCTTGGTGTGGACCGTCCTCTTTTTGTGACTCCTTCACTTTACCTAGCATGACATTTTTCTCCAGAGATTGGTCTTTGCTGACATGCCCAAAATACGTGAGACTAGGTATCGCCATCCTTGCTTCTAATGTAGTAGCCTCCTGCAGGACTTAGCAACCGGTTTGGGCGATCCAATTAATAGTACCATAGCCTGTTTATGTTCTCTGGTCTCAAAGATATGCAGATCTTACGTGACCTGATGTTACTTTTATTTTCCCTACATCCCCAATGAATTTTAGTACATATTTTGCCTCTATTAGTTAGCTTCTTTAAAAAAAACATTATATTATGAATTAAGTGAAGATATATTTTCTATTGTTAGTTTGTGTGTGCATGTGAGTGCAGAAAATAATTTCACATTTCCCCACTCCTTCCCCAAAGGAATACATACAAATAACAGGGACACCCCTATCCTCCTGCCTTTGAGCCTTGCATTTGCTGTTTCCCCAGACAATGACACTCTTTCCCAGGTGGCTTAGGTGTTTGCTTCCTTTGAGTCTCTCTGCAAATGGCACCTCCCCCACTGTCCTTCCTAAGAGATATATCAAAAATGACACCTTGGCTCCCCTTGAGTCTCTCATAAGCAACACCTGCCATATACAAGCTCTATCAGTATAGACTTTTTTTGGATCACTTCCTTGGTGGTGTTGTGGGTTAAGCTAACACAAAGTATGAACTTTGAGACCACTGGACCTTCCAAGGGAGTAAGATGAGGATTTCTATTCCTACAAGATTTACACTCAAGAATACCCACAGGGGGTAGTCCCACTGGGTCCAATAGGGTCATTATGAGTCAGAATTAAATCAATGACAGTGAGGTTTTCTGTTTTATTTATTTTGCCAAAGAAATATTTGTCACAAAATGCTCAATAAATATCTGCTGGATAAATGAATGGATGAACAAATAAATGAATGACATTTCCATTTATAGTAAACACATTTTCCACTAATTGTTTTTTATGCAAAGTGCTTTGGGAAAATAATTTCTTTTTCTACTACCTATAAAAACAGCACATATAAACCCTAAAAGTGATAATACATTAAGCTACAAACCAAGTCTAATAAATTAAACATAATTGCTCAAATTATTCTAACTATAAAAATTTGCCTTAGGATGCTAAATGCTGTCATTAACAATTTCAAGAGAATAAATCAAAACTCTATGGCACAGTTAAAAGGCTAGATATTTAAATTTGGAAAATTACATTTAATCGAATACAACACAAAACAACTCCCAACCCCCTAAAAACAAAAAACAAAAAAACAAAGCAAACCTGTTGTTGTGATCCAGTTAATTGCAACTCCTAGTTACACTATAGGACAGAGTAGATCTGCCCCCATTGCGTTTCCAAGGCTGTATGTCTTTGTGGGAGTGGACTGCCTCATTTTTCTCCTGCAGAGCATCTTGGAGGTTTAAAACAGTAGATCTGTTGGCTAGTAACCACATGCTGAACAACTTCACCCTAAGGACTCTTGAATACAACACCCACAGGGATTGAGTCAATGTTGTCTCACACAGGGTTTCTGAAACTGTAAATCTTTATGGGGCAGAATGCCCCATCTTTCTCCCAACGAGTGGCTGCTGGGTTTGAACCATTGACAAATCACTGGAACACATTTTAAAAGATGATTTTTTAAGATGTACATAAAAGGGGCGATATGTGACTCATGGGCACTAGGCAGGCTCTCTTCCTTGTTCCTTGGGAGACCAGAATGGAAGATTAAATGACCTGCAAGCAGAAGCTTCTTGGTGTTTATCCCACTAGTAGTGGACTCATAGAATAGTTATTTGTGATTGACTAACTTCACTCAGCATAATGGATTCCAGATTCATTGATGCAATGAGGTGTTTAATAATTTCATTGTTGTTCTTTAGGGATGTGTAGTATTCTATTCTGTGCATCTACTAAAATTTCTTTTACCTCTTTTTACAGATGGGCGTTTGGGCTCTTTCCAGCTTCTTGCTATTGTGAACTCTGCTGCAATGAACATAGAGGAGCACCTGCCTGTTCCGATTCTGTCTCATTTCTTTGTGGTAAATATCTAGAAAATATATTGCTGGGTTGTATAGAAAGTGTCATGACACTTTCCACAAGTGTTGTGCATATTTATAAATCACCAGCAGTGTATAAGAGTTCCATTCTCTCTGCAGCCTCCAGCATTTTCTGATTTCTGGGTCTTTTTTTTTTAATATTGGGCTACTGTTAGAGCTGTAACATGATAGCTTATCATTGTTTGATTTGCATCTTCTGGACGGTTAGTGATCTTGAGCATTTCCTCATAAGTTTGTTAGCCATTAGAGAGTCATCAGGTGTGAATTAGAAATTCTATGTCTTTTGCCCACCTTTAAATTGAATTATTTGTTTCTTTCTTATTGAAATATTGCAGAATTCAGTAGATTTAAGTAATTAGTCTCTTGTGTGTTGTGTCATGGCTAAAGATTCCACCCACCCCCAATTGGTGGGCTCTCATTTACTCTATAATGAAGTCTTTTGATGTGCATAAATGTTTCATTTTTAATAGATTCCACTGATGTACCTTGTCTTCCACTGAGTGTGCTTCCTTAATTATATTTGGTAATCTGTGTATGCCCTGCAATAGGATCCTTAAATTTGTCTCAATTTTCTCATGGATGATCTCTATAGCTTTGGAGTTTACATTTAGGTCTCTAATCCAGCCTGAGTTCATTTTTGTGCATGGGGTGAAATATGGGTCCTTTTTCATTCTTCTGCAGACATATATCCAATTTTTCCAGCATCATTTGTAAGAGGGTGTCCAATGTAACTTTTTTCCATGGTTGGTTGAAAATCAATTGTGCCTCTATTTCTGGGTTTTCTATCTGGTTTCATTGGTCTCTATGCATCTATCATTATACCAATATTAGCCTGTTTTGACTACTGTGGGTGTGTAGTATGTTTTGAGCTTAGGTTGTATGAGGCTCCTGTTTTGCTCTTTTTAAGAAAGTAAATGCTTATTTGGGATTTTGATAGGCATAGTGCTGTATTTGTTGAAGTCTGTTGGTATTACTGTTGGTAGTACTGACATTTTCACAATACTAAGTCTTCCTAATCGTGAACCCAAAGGAGTCCTGATGGGCTGCTAACCTCAGAGTTAGCAGTTAAAAACTACCAGCCGCTTCACAGGAGAAAGATGGGGCTTTCTATTCCATAAAGACTTAGAGTCTTCGAAACTCACAAGGCAGCTCTATCCTGTCCAATAGGAATTGAAGCTCATGCTGATGGGGATTAAGGATTGAAGCCTTCAGTATGGATTACAGCTCAATATAAAGAAGATCAAAATCTTCACAACTGTATCAATAGGTAACACCATGACAAATGGAGAAAAGGTTGAAATTATTAAGGATTTTATCTTCCTTGGATCCACAATCAATGCTCATGGAAGCAGCAGTCAAGATATCAAAAAAGTGTGTTTCATTGGGTAATTCTGCTGCACAAGACCTTTTTAGAGTATTGAAGGACAAGGATGTTACCTGGAGGAGTAAAGTGCACATGACCCAAGCTATGACATTCTCCATTCCAGCATGCACATGTCAAAGTTGGACCCTGAGTAAGGAAGACCGTCGAAGAATCCATGTTTGAATTGTGGTGCTGAAGAAGAGCATTGAAGGTACCATGGACTGCTAAAGCAACAAACCAATCTGTATCAGAAGAAGTAGGGCCAGAGTACCCCTTAGAGCAGCGGTTCTCAACCTTCCCAATGCCATGACCCTTTACTACAGTTCCTCATGTTGTGGGGCCCCCTAACCATAAAATTATTTTTGTTGTTATTTCATAACTGTAATTTTGCTAGTGTTGTGAATAATAATGCAAATTTCTGGTATGCGGGGTGTATTTTCATGGTTACAAATTGAATATAATTAAAGCATAGTGATTTATCACAAAAACAATATGTAATTATACATTGTGAAACATTCATTTCTGATTACAAATCAATGAATTTTTGTATGACTGTAGCATGGGTAACAGTTTTCATACTGGGCACTTGTATGTGGTTATATCTGCATGTGGGCGGGCCCACCTGGAGACGGACAGAGGATCGGTGTCTCGATTCCTAAGATCATAGGAAATATGTGTTTTCTGATGGTCTTAAGTGACCCCTGTGACAGGGTCGTGGCCCATAGGTTGAGAACCGCTACCTTAGAGGCAAGGATGGCAGGGCTGCACGTGACATACTTTGGACGTATTGTCAGGAGAGACCAGTCCCTGGTCATCATGTTTAGTAAGTGGAGTGACAGATTAAAAGAGGCAGGCCCTCTGTGAGATGCTTGCCACAGTGTCTGCATCTGTATAGACGGTTCTGAGGATGGCACAGGATCATGCGGTCTTTCGCTCTGTTGCGCATAGGGTAGCTATGACCGAATGGCAACCAACAACAACAACAACAGGTAGCTATTAGTTGGCATTGACTTTACCGCAGTGGTATTTTTAGTTTTTGCTTTGTTTCCAGGAATCCAGGATACATTTTCATTTGTGTAGCTCTCTTTCCGTTCCTTGGAACACGAATTTGGACAGGTGTTTTGTTTCCTTGGGTCGCTCATTCTTGAGTATCTCATCTTTGGTGTGTGACTATTATAAATGGTATTGCTTTCTCAATGTCTTTCTCAAAGCTTCCTTCCCGGATTTATAAAATCGAATTGGTTTCTGCTGGTTAATCTTGTTTCCTGATACTTTAGCTAATCCCTCAATTATTTCAAATAGTCCTTTTGTGTAGTCCTCGGTATTCTCTTTGTATAAAATCATAGTGTCTGCAAATAGTGAGGGTTTCACTTCATTTTTTGTCCAATTGTATCCACTTTGTTTCCATGTTCTCTGATTGTTCTGGCTCCGATTTCCACCATGATGTTCATAAGAGTGACCATTTCCAGGGGAAATGTTTTTCAGATTCCCCCATTGAGTGCGATATTGGCTATTGCATTTTTGTACGTGGCCTTTATTAGGTTTATAAATTTCCCTTCTATTTCTGTTATATTGAGTGTTTTGATCAGAAATAGGTGTTGGGTATTGTCAACTGCTTTTTCTGCATCTATTGATCATGTCGTTCTTATTCTTTGTCTTGCTGATTACATTGTTTGCTTTTCAAATGTCGGACCACCCTTGAGTCTCTGGTTTGAGTCTCACTTGGTCATGATGATTTTTTTTATGTGCTGTTAGATCCTGTTGAGACTGTTTATGAGGGATATTGGTCTGTAGTTTTCTGTCTTTGTGGGGTATGTGCCTGGTTTTGGTATCTTAGTTATGTTTGCTTCATACAATGCGTTTGCTATCCCTTCCTATTAAAGAATTTCTTAATTGCCTCCTTTATTTGATGTATTACCAGTCATTTTTAAGTAGTATGTTGTTCAGTCTAGATGTTTTCTGAAAGAGTCTTTGTAAATTTGGTGACACCTTGCTCCTGGATATTTGGTACGATGCCCCTGTGAAGCCATCTGGTCTGGGGCTTTTCATGGTTGGAGGTTTTTGATGGCCTTCCCTATTTCTTCATTTGTCAAAGTCTGTTCAGGTTTCCTACCTCTGGGTAGGTAGTTTATTTATGGGTATTTGTTCATTTTTTTCTAGATTATCAAACATGTTGGAATACAGGTTTTCATAGTAGTGTGCTGTTATTCTGTTTATTTCATTTTGATACGTTTTGATGTCATTGTTTTCATCTCTTATTCTAGTTTTTTTGCATATTCTCTTTCTTTTTAAAGTTTGCTGGATTTTTGTCAATTTTGTTAATATTTTAAAAAAATCAACTTCTTGTACTGTTGATTTTTTCCCACCCTCCCTCCCCACAACCCCTAGTACATTTGTTTGGACTCTAATCTTTATATTTCTTTCTTTTAATGTTGAAGGATTTATGTTGTTGTCCTTGTTCTAATTGTTATTGTTGCTGTATTAAGGCATTTGTGGTAGATATTTAATCATTTGTCAATTTGAGGATTCAGAGTGGAGAAGTAGAGTCTAGCTTGTCAATCATATCATAGCTAATGAGTCCTCTGTGTGGGCATGACCTTCGGCTGAAAATTCTGGGAAATCTGGTACTTCCTCTGTGGAGGTGGGAGACACTCTGCTCACACCCTGGGAGACATAGCAGCTGACAAGGCACATGGACCCACCCTGATGCAGAAACTCCTGGCAGCACTGAGATGTTTCTAATGACACTGGATCCTAAAGACTTTCTACCCACTGGTCTGTGATCTTCTACATTCAGCATTGTTGCATGTGTTTCGTGAGTCTGAAGAGGACTTTATAGATTGCTATTAGACATATAGGCTAATTTCTGATTTATGGACTTGATCTGGACTGGGCTGGGATGTTTTCTCAATGTTCAGTTGCTCTTGTATATGAATCTCTTTCTATTAAACATATATACCTCTATCTATCTATCTATCTATCTATCTATCTATCTATCTATCTATCTATCTATCTATCTCTGGATTTGTTTCTCTAGTCTACCCAGACTAACACAGTGTTGATTTTGAATTTCTCCTGATTTCTATAAATTGCTTCTGATAATCATTGCTGTGTCCCAAGGGTTTTGCTGTTCTCCTTTGTTTCAAGGAATTTCTTAATTGCATCCTTTATTTGATCTATTACCAGTTATTTTAAGTAGTATATCATTCAGTTTACATGTTTTCTTTATCTTCCTATTCTATCTGTTGTTAATTTCCAGTATTATAGTGCTGTGATCTGAGAAAATGCATTTTAGGATCTCAATGTTTTATAATGTGTTGAGGCTTGCTTTGTGGCCCAACATGTGATCAATTCTAGAATACGTACCATGTGTAGTGGAGAAGAATGTACCCTTTGTTGTCGGGGGTGAGTGTTCACTATATGCCTAGGAGTTCAGTTTGTTTGATTGTTCTGTTTTTTTTCTTTGTGTTAATCTGGGTAGACTAGAGAAACAAATCCATGGACACATATATCTGTATAAAAATGAGATTTATATACAAGAACAATTGAACATTGAGAACATTCCAGGCCAGGCCAGATCAAGTCCATAAGTCCGATATTAGCCCCTATTTCTGATATAAATCTATAAAGTCCTCTTCAGACTCATGAAACACACACAATGATGCCAAATGTAGAATATCACAGGCCAGTGGGTAGAAAGTCTTTGGGTCCAGGGGCATTGTAAGCATGTGGCTTCTCCAGCTTCAGAGGTCTGGCTGTATCCATGCTGCTTGTCTTCTGCAGTGCCTCCAAGAGAGTAGCAGAGAGAGAGAAGTGTCTTCCGCCTCCAAGGAGGAAGTACCAGATTTCCCAGAATTCTCAGGAGAAGGCCATGCCCACAGAAGTCTCATTGGCTATCTCCAGATTGACAGCCTAGACTCCACCCCTACACTCTTAATCCTTAAATTGGCACCAGATTAGGTGAGTATCACATTCTTCCTTTACTTTCTTGACTTTCTTTCCTAATGATCTTACTTCCTTTTAGAGTTGTATTTTGAAGTCACCTACTATTAGGATGGAGCGGTTTTTTTCTCTTCTCAACTCTATGAGAATTTGAATGATGTATTTTCAAGATCTTTCATTGAGTGAATATATATTTATTAAAGTTATATGTCCCTCATATATTGTTCTGCCAATCATTATGCAGTGTCCATTCTTGTCTCTTGTGTTATTCACTTTTAAGTGTAGCTTATCCAACATTAATACTGTCACTTCTGCCTTTTTATTAGCTTAGGTAAAAACTTTTTCCCATCCTTTAATTTTTAGTCTATGTTTGCCTTTGAGTTTAAGGTGAATATCTTGTAGACAGTATATAAAGGGATCTTATTTTATAATTCAGTTTGCTATTATTTGTCTTTTGATTGGTGCATTTAATCTATTGACATTCAGCAGTATTTTTGATCAAGGGTGGTTTGGTGGTACCCCTTTTACTGGTGTCGTTGTTGATCCTCTACTTCTGTGTTGTTTTGAGTGCTGCTTTCATTGTCTTGAATTATTTGTGGCGTTGTGCTGGATGATGTTCTGAGCCTTGTCTAGTGCTGGTGGTTCTCTATCCACAGTGATCCTCTTAGAAATGTTTGTAAGACTGGTCTTGCTTTAATGAATGCCTGTAGATTTCGCTTGTCTGGATAAACCTTTATTTCTTCCTTGAACTGGATATTGGATTTTTCCCCTTGCAGAATACGAGGGGGTACTCCCCCGCCCCAAACAAACACACAAGCAAAAAGATAAAAGTTCTGCTGGGTGGAGCTTTTGAAGTACACATTTTTTCCCACTAGGCGAGCATCAACTTACTTGCTGTTTCTCATAAGCCACACTCTTTTTATGATGACTGATTTAAGAGAACAGCATGCGGCTGTGAAATTTTGTTTCCTGCTCAGGAAAAATTCGGCAGAAACTGTTGTGGTGTTGAGCACACCTTACAGAAACAATGCTATGGAAAAGCTCAAGTGTATGAGTGGCCTCTTGTTTCAAAAAAGGTGAAATGTCGATTGATTACAAAGCTCCCTCTGATGTCCATCAACTTCCTGAACCGACAAAAATGTTGACTTAGAGTGCATTTGGAGTTTGTTCCACCAGATCAGAATGTTAATCAAGCTTTCTATTTAGAGGTTCTGAAAAGATTGATGCAAAACAGTGCCAGACAAATAGGGCCTGATTTGTGGCAGATGGGGTACTGCTTTTGCCACTATTACAGTGCACCTGCTCACATAGTCAACTCAGTGCACCAGTTTTTTATCCAAAAACAGCATGTCGCTCTTGCCCAACCCACCTTACTCACCTGACCTCACTCTGTGTGACTTGTTTTAGTTTCCGTGAATGAGCAGGGACACGAAAGGACAATAATTTGATGACATTGAAGATTTAAAGAAAAAAAATGAGGGAGGTACTGTCAGCCATCCAAATAGATGAGTTTGAAAAATATTTCCAAGAATGGAATCGTAGATTTGACAGATGTATTAAGTGTAATGGAGAGTGCTTTGAAGGTACTTTGAAGGTTGTTTGTTTAAAAGACAATTAAATACATAGCTTTGAAAAAAATTCCATTTGGGGAGGGGGTCCCCCTAGTTTTCTATGTGTCACTTCAGTTTCTTCTTACCTGGCACAGTTTCTCTGGAGAAGTCTGAGGTTATCCCTATTTGCTTTCCTTTTTAGATAACTGCTCTTTTCTTGCTAACTGTTCTCACGATTCTCTTATTTTCCTTGAAACTGGAGTGTTTGACTGTCAATCATATGCCACGATCGTTTCCTTTGCAGCCTGTTTTATTTATTCTTTGCTTAGTTGCATAATCAGTTACTTTCTCCCCTTTTGTGATGTTGGAAAAATATTCTATTTTGATTTCTCACACTATTTTCTCTGTCTATTTTTTAAAGAAACTTTCTTTTTGCTCCATGATCTCAAAGTGAAATAGATTGCTTCTCTAGATTGTGCTCCCCATCGGTCTCAGGTTCTCTTTGGGCCCCTCACTTGTTTTTCGACAGTTTCTCTCAAGGACTGTAGTCAGTGCTTGTTGTCGAGCTCACAGATCCCCCCACCCCATTCTACAACTCAGGTCTTTTACTGTGTTGCCTAATTCTGATATCTCATTGTTGGTCTCTGGAATTCCTTTGGGATTAAGAATTGTAATGTTTCCATTCTTTCCACTGTCCTCGAGAAGGACCTATTCTTCTGAATTCTCTTTCTGGTATTTCCAGGGCCTCACTTTCAAGCACTCCATTTGGTTCAAGTGAAATTTGGGTGTTTGTGTTTACTTTTCTTGATTTTTGTTGTTGTTGTTGTTGTTGTTTACTGTTTTGTGGTGCAGGCATTAGTGGTGTAGGGCAGGTGGGTCCCCTAAGGGTAGTTGGCTCCATATAGTAATATAGGAGAGGTCTCATTGGAGCTTCAAAACATTTGGTGGTTAACTGAAGAACAGGGGAGAGAGATGGGCGAGCAGAGAATGTGAGAAGGAGAAAAGAGAGATAACAAAAGAAAAATAATGATTGAAATAATAATAAGTAATTGTCGGGGTGGACAAACAGATTTGGAAAATTAACAGGAAAACGTTTTAAAGTGAGTAACTAGAATTAATAGGTTTCATGGCACTATATTTCACAAGATTAAAGAGAGACTAGTACATAATAACGAGTAGAAGTGCAGGGAAGGGAAGGAGAGGCCAAAGGGCTGAAAGGGATGAAGAACTGTTGGGGATTGTTTGGTGTGGTTTCTGAAGTTCTGCTATGGCAGAACTAGGGAAATGTGAATGTAGGCAAGTCTGTTCACTCAGAGGGTTTTTCAGGGGAAGCTCTAGTTTGAGTCAGTGCGCTTTGAATAGGGAGGCCTGCCTGTTTTTGTCTAGAGGGATATTCGTCAGCGGAGGGGTAGTGGGGGGAGAAGAGGCTGGAGGGGGGGGTTGTACTGGAAGAAAAAGTGGGAGGCACCCAGAAAGAAAAATAAAATTATAAAAATACTGGGATTGAAGAAAAAATAAAGTAAAATATGCTTATCACTGGAGATTACTGCTCCTTTGGGTAGTATTATTGTGTATAAATATGTTCTGAGTGGGGAAAGGAGGGGCATGTGAGGGAAAAAGAGAGTCAGAGAACAATTATCAAGGGTTCATGAGGGAGGGGGGACCAACGAGGAAGGGAGAAAATGAGGAGCTGATACCAAGGGGTTAAGTGGAGAGCAAGTATTTTGAGAACGATGAGGGCAACAAATGTACAAGTGTGCTTGACACAATGGATGTGTGTATAGATTGTGCTAAGAGCCCCCAATAAAATGTATGAGCCCCCAATAAAATGATTAAAATACATAAAAAGGGGAAAATGGCAAAAAGTGTATCTTGGGTACTGAGAATACCTGCACCAAACTACCTTCTGGATCTTCTATCTAATCACACACCTCAGAGACCAGCAAGGTAAGAGTCTGGCTGAGTTGCCTTAGGGGCTGGGACATCACTGTAGCTGTGTTGGGGAGGAGCACGGCTCCCAGAAGCAACTTGAACTCCTGGTTCATGGTGAAGGAGCAGCTGGCTGTCTGACTACTCTTCCCCTTTTGCACACTGAGTTAGCCTGGGTCCTTTAGAGAAACAAATCCACAGAAACTCATTGTACAGGAGAGAGTTTTATATAAAGGTTAAGTGTGCATCAAGAAAACATCCCAACCCAGTACTGCCAAACCCAACATTAACCCATTAACACTTATGTCCAACACCAATCCACAAAGTCCTCCTCCATCTCACCAAACACACACTATGATGCCGACTTCAGGAGGAAAGCCAAATCAGTGAACCTGTACACATCTCAGCACTAGCAGGGGCCTACACACGGCTGCTCCAGCACCCAGGGCTGCATCAGGGTAGGTCCATGTGGCTTCTCCTTGGAGATGTATTGCAGGAAGTCAGCCTTGCAAGCTGAAGCAGCGAACTGCTAAAGCAGCTGTACCCTGGTACAATCATCACAAATCAAGAGACCCAAGAACTAGAAAGGCAAGGCTCACTGAGCCATTTATCCCTCCGCCCTTCAATTAGCCCCACCTGTGTTTATCAGCTAGGTTGGCACAATCAACACAATAACACTTCAGTCCTTCCCTTGCCAATCTGGCACCTTTACATAATTCTTTAACTTCACTGTTTGAAATTAAGTAACACCTACACCTTAATCCTATAATCCTGTGAATATGTTCCCCCACCTATGAAAGTTTGTAAACCAACCACTTCATGCCTTTATCCCCCCAATTTTGAGGATCCAATTTATATACTGCCCACTTACATCAACCAAGTTCTCTGAGAAGACAATCATATTATTCGACATGAAGAGTCTTCATTCCAGTTGTAACCTTGTGAAGTCTGACTCCATAAGCAAAGTCAAATCCGGATTGGCCATACATAAAGTCAGCAACAATATGCACCAGTTCACAAGCTCAAAAATCTCCAATTGGTAGAGTTCTGGTCAACTCAATGTGGGCTGCCTCACTCAGCCTCCAGATGTCACCCATTGTATGCCTTGCCTTGAGACTATGGGCTCTCACCAATACTCAACAAGCCTAGCCCCCTAGTGCTAGGTCATGAACCTTAGACCAGTCAACCTGCTCTCATTTTCTCCTCCCCTCCCCCACCCCTGCAAACCAAATCCACAGGTGTCCGTGACCAAACTCAACCCGATTCTTTATTGCTGCATTTCTTCCACTTCCACTCAACAAGTAGATCCAGGTGGTCACCTAGCCAGCATTTTAGCCTGCTCTCAGGCTCCCTTTAACATTCAGTTCCAAAGAGGAGTTTTCTTCATGGCTTCATATTTTTGTCCAGCTTCTGACAAAGACCATTGGTTCCTGAGTACTCCAAAGCACAGAGTGGAGCATTTTTTTTTCAAAGCTTGCTTTGCAGGCATGGCTTAAACCCATTTAAAGATCAAATTTTAATGGCTGAAAGCAAGTGGGCTTACAAATTTTCTATTTTCCTTCTCCCCATATTTTCCCCAGAAAACAACTGAGTAAAGTGTTGCTTTATCTTACCTCTGCTACACAAAGAAGAAAAACTACCATGAGAGAGAGGTCAAACAAACATCTACTCTCCATCTTATGATTTGTTTCTCCAGTATCCTACTCTTGGAACCAAAATGTGTTTATCTTGGTACTTTAGAGAAACAAATCCACAGAAACTCATGTATAAGACAGAGTTTTATACAGAGGGTAAGTGCACATCAAGGAAACTTTTAATCTGTATATGTTTTGGGGTTTTTTGCTGCCAGAAAGTGCAGAATATACGTATCTCCTCATGACACCTCTCTGGTGGTTGCTGAAGAGATCTTCCTGTGCTTGTAATCTGGTGGCCACATACCCCCATCTTTTTCGTTTGATTCTGATTGAACAGGATGAGAGCAATCTTGAGACCTACAGTGTGATTAGCGTATTCAGTGAACTAGGATTTCTCTGTAGGGTATTGTTTTGGGTGGAGATGCCGGACCAACCTTGGAGTCAGTGATGACCTGTAAGAAGGGCAGAGGCATTGAAGTCAGGAGGGCTTTAGTGGAGAACATTGTGGTTTTCATAATCCTACTTTATTTTCAAAAACAAAACAATTAATCGTGGTGTGGGGGAGAATTTATTGAGCAAGTTAGTTTTGCATTCAATAATTTATATACCTTTTGTTTTGTGATGTTAGATATACTCGCCTTAATGTGACAATTCTCCTTCCCACTTTCTAATTGGGTACTCCAATCCCATTTCTTCATCTTTCCTGCCTCTTCTTGCCTAGTGAACTTTATTTTGGGGAAAATGCTGCCCATTCTATGTTGTTTCGTTGACTTTTTGAGGACCACATTCCTCATTGTTCTTATTGCTTATTTTTAAAGCTGGTCTATATAGGTTGAAGGATGATTTCCAAGAGTGGGCATATTAAATTTTTATTTTGTTGTTATTCACTATTTACATTTCTTATATATCTACATATATTTAAAATATATAGTGTCTTTTTATTAATGTTGAAAAGTAATGGAACACAATAAGATGTCCATAACATGGTAGACAGACAATGTCTGATTAGTAACCCGATGTTATTTAATCTGATCCAGGAAAGAAACCTGCACAAAAGGAATAGATTTTGCATCCATAAAATATCTGAATTTCTCTAAGTAGTACATTATTGGGAAGGCTTCTGAAAAATAAATCACAATGATGTATTATTGTGTTTTTGGGAAAAAATAGTTTGCATAACACAATAGGTTCCCAATTGACAATTCAGATGCATATTGTTCAGTAACGTTGGTTATAGTATTCACAATGTATAAATATTGTCATTATTTTTCTCTGGTTGTTCCTTTTTCATTAATCTAGCTGCCTTCCTTCCCACTTACCTTCTCATTTTTGCTTTAAGGCAGTTGTGTACCATGGGGTTTCACATAGATGGTTTTACAGGAGCACACCAGCTATGAATCACACAGTTTAGTTTGATGTGCAATCTATTATTTAGCTGCAAGACAACCTGTGGCAGTGCATTGGCTTGAAGGACATCTCAGGCTAAGAGTGTCTTTCGAGTTCCTTTAGTCTCTACCAGGCCAATGAGTTTGCCTTTTTAAAATAATTTGACTATTGTACTATATTTTTCTTCCATCCTATTCAAGACCATCGATTTTTTATCAGATTAAAAGGTCTGCAGGGCTAACTGAGTACCATCTAGTTCTGGATTCAGGATAAATTAGGCCATGGTTTGTGTAGACTATTATTCCAGTGGGCGAATTTCTTTCTTTCTTTTTTTTTTTTTATTGTTTGTTAAATCAAGCTTTACGAATTTCTTTCTTGAATCTGACTTTCTTTGTTATCTTTTTATTCCAGTCAATACAGACCAATAGTTATATTGTAGATGGCCATTTGCAATCTTTTAAAAGCTCGTATGCAAATCATCTAACTTGTATGTGGAATATAAACATTTTGAACTATGTTATATCAATTGACTGTGTTGTCCCATGAGACTATGTTGCTACAACTTCAAGTTCATTATCCTAATCGCATAAGGTACTTGGTTATGTCTAGGAAGTATCTATTTATTTTCTCTGTAAGTGCTTTATTAGATATAAGAATTTATATGCAGTATATTGTCAAAAGGGCATTTTTAGATCTATCTTGAAGTAGGATGAGATCTGTGACTGGAAAATATCTATACACATGCAAAGAAATATAGTCAATATAACTATTATTCAACCAACCTCTTAAGCTAGTGATGAAGTTCTTTAGCTTGAAATTGATAAAACATGCAAACAAGATAAACTGATATTTCTTGGAAATTGGAATGAGTAAGCTGGAAATAAAGAGGAAGGAACAATATTTGTAATATATACCTCAGTTATAGAAACAAAGCTGGAGATCATAAGTTAGAATTTTTCAATAATGACTTCATTGAAAATACTTCTTTTCAACAATATAAACAGCAACTATATATAGGGACTTGGCAGATGGAATACACAGACATCAATTGACTATACCTATGGGAAGAAATGATGGAGATGTTTAATATCAACAGCTAAAATATGGCCAGTGGCCAAGTGTGGAGTGGCTCATCTATAAGTTGAAGTTGAAGGTGAAGAACATTAAAACAAGTCTATGATAGCCAATATATGACTTTGAGTATGTCAACCTAATTTTGGAAACATCTCAAGAAAGGATTTGGTGCACTGATGACAGAAAACCCATGAGCTGTGGGATGACATCAAAAGCACTATACACAAAGAAAAGGAAAAGTCATTACAATGACAAGAAAGGGAAAAGACCAAGGTAAATGTCAGAAGATATTCTGAAATGGAAGAAATGACGAAGGGTAAGAGTTGAACAGAAAATTTCAAAAGGCATCTTGAGAAGAAAAGGCAAAAATTATCATGGAAGTATGAGCAAACTCAATATTGTAAGTGGAAAGAAATGAAAAATTTACATTTCCTGATGCATATTCTTTGGGTAAAATATCAAATGATTCAAGGAACATCAAAAGAATATGGAAAGAACACCCACCGTCACGGTACTAACCAGAACTAGCCGCTAGTCAACGATTGCAAGACGCCGTATCTGATCACGAGCCAATGCTATTAAAGGAAGAAGTGAAAGCTGCACTGAAGGCATTATTCATAAACAAGGCTCCAGAAACTGGTGGAATACCATTTGTGAAGTTCCAACGAACTGAGGAAATACTCGAGGCACTTGCTCATCTATTCCATGAAATTTGGAGACAGCTACCTGGCCAAATGACTGGAAGAGATCCAAATTTGACCCTGTTCCAAAGAAAAGTGACCCAACATATTGTGCAAAGTTTTGAACGATAGATTGTGAGTATTATTGAGTTACTCCCATATGCAAGTAAAATTTGCTGAAGATCATTCAACCATTTATTGCAGCAGTATATTGACAGGGAGCTTCCAGGAGTTCAGCCCGGATTCAGAAGAGGACATGAAACTAAGAATGTTATTGCCCATGCCAGACGGATCTTGGGTGAAAGCAGAGAATGCCAGAAAGATGTTTATTTTTGTTTCATTGACTATGCAAAGGTATTGTTGGGCTCAAGTAGAAAGCTAATGTTTTAAGATTGATGCAGGCAACAAATGTACAAACGTGCTTGACAAAATGGATGTATATATTGATTATGATAAAAGTTGTATGAACCCCCAATAAAATGATTTAAATTAAAAAAAGAAGAATGGGAATTCCAGAACACATTTCTGTGTTCATGGAGAACTTGTACATCGAAAGGCAGTTGTTCAAACAGAAAAAAGGAATACTGTGTGACTTAAATTCAAGAAAGGTATGCATCAGAAATACACTCTCATCATTTTTGTTCAATCTGTTTGCTGAGCAAATACTAAGAGAAGACGGAATATATGAGGAGGAATGTGGCACCAGGATTAAAGTAAGGCATGTTAATAACCTGTTATAAGCAGATCATACAACTTTGCTTGCTGTAAATGAGCAGCACTAGAAACCCTTATGATAACGAACAGGAATTACAGCCTTTATTATAGATTATAATTTAATATAAAGAAAACAAAATTCTTCACAAATGGACCAATAGGTTACTACATACTGAGGGAGAAAAGTTTCAAATTGTCAAAGATTTTATATCGTTTCGATCCAAAATAATGCTCATGGAAACAGCAGCCAAGAGATCAAAGGACACATTGCATCTCCTGCACACTATCTCCTTAAAGTGTTGATGAGCAAGGTGGTGACTTTAAAGACTAAGGTGTGCCTGATCCAAATCAAGATGTTTTCAATTGCTTCATATGATGTAAAATTGGACATTAAAAAAGGACAAATGAAGAAGCATATGCATTTCAATTATGGTTCTGGCTAAGAATATTTGAAATATCATTGCCTATCCAATGAGAAAACAAAGCTCTTTAGAAGGATGGCGAGACTTCCACTCATAGACTTTGCACACATGTTGCCAGGAGAAATGGAGAAGGGCATGCTGCTTGATAATGTGGAGGGTCAGCAAAGGAAGAAGTCCCCTGAGCAGAGGACTGGATACAGTGTCCGCAACAGCTGGTGCAGGACGTGGGGGGGGGGGGAGGGTGCTTCTTCTGTGGTGCACAGGCTCTCACTATGGACTGAATTGACTTGATGGCACCTAACAACATTTGATAAATAAATGACTTCTCCCTCATTGAGTGGTATTGAAGGCTTGTTAAAAATCGGATGCCTAAAAATTGGATGGACTATTGGGTTCCCAATTCTATACCATGTTTGCCATAGGACCAATGACAAGCTGTTTTGATTAGTACGACTGGATAGTAGATTGGTGGGAGCTGTGAAGTCTTCCACTTCATTCTTCTTTGATTCTGCTCTAGAGTTGTGGGACTTCTCTTCTTTCCATATAATGTTAGTGATCATTTTTTCCATTTAAATAAGAATGTTGGATTTGGTTAGCTGTCCGGAGAGTTTTTGAAGTTGTATCTCTGAAGAAGTATTGTGTTAGAGACAGCCTATAAAGTATGCATAGATAGTACATCTTTTTTCTTTATAACAAATGTTTGGGATGAATGATACACTATGAGAAAAACTGGTGGAAATTAAATAATCAGCACAGCTGTAGGGATATCTGTGGGGACATTTAAAATTAAAATTATTAGAACATTGTAATGGTGACCTTGAAATTATAATGTTATGTGAAGAAATTTAGGGCTCAGTCTCTACCATTTATATCATGGATGAAAAGAAAAACAAGCTGATCTTGAATATTAAAAATGACTTGTCATTAGAGGAAACATCAGTAATGCTTTTTAAAAACTTCTTGTTTTCTTATTGGACATCAGGATGAATTACTGACAATACAAAAATGGATTAAGTTGCCGTATGAAGTAATTTGATGCAAGCAAATTGAATTTTAGAGAATGTCTGCCAAAGACAATAATTTTTAATTTATAAAAATTGATATCATGCCACTCTTTCAGATATAATTACGTTCTTGTTTCAATTACCTACAGAAGGCCCTTCTGGTCAATCTTAATAAAACATTATTATTAATAAATAGGAAGCTTCAGCTAATTCTCCGTGACAGAGATGGTATGCATTTAATTATTTAATAAGTGAATTTAAGTAATTTGAATGCAAGCTTTAAAAGGAGTCTAGCACACCCTTCTTGGAAATCTAATACTTGAAATGGTTTTAGACTAGAAATAATATTAAAACAATAGCATGGAGAGTCCTTAAGGCAGTGGTTCTCAACCTTCCTAATGCCACGACCCTTTAATACAGTTCTTCATGTTGTGGTGACCCGCAACCATAAAATTATTTTTTCTTGCTACTTCACAACTGTAATTTTGCTACTGTTATGAATCAGGTGACCCCTGTGAAAGGATTTTGACCCCTAAAGGGGTCGCAACCCACAGGTTGAGAATTGCTGCCTTAAAGGCAGAGTGGAGGGTGATTGGATGGAGAAATTCAAAATTGAAAGGAAAACAAGTGGATGATTGTAGCATTTTCATAGAGCCAAATCCTGCTAAGATCTAAGCAAATATGGATCTCATATTCTTATTCACTATTATCTTTCTTCTAAATGTTCATGCAATTTATTTGTGGCTCTTTGAAAATATGTTTATTTGCTACATAATGCTTGAATTATAATTTTCAAAGAATATGAGGGTAAGTCAGAAATTATTGCTACTAAGGTATTCCAGATGATACATACATGTTTTTCCCCAAACTTATTTAAACACTTATCTATGATCACTGGAAGACTGCAGAAAAAGCCTTTCCGTAATGTAGTTATCCTGGTCTTGTTAGGGTGCATTCCTAAAGACCAATAAAAAGAAATAAATTTAAGGTAGAGAGCTCAGCTTAGAAACATAATTATTTCCACGAGGTAGTGTGTTTGTCTGTGTTGACTAGAGAAACAAATTCTTAGATACTCATGTGTATATTGAGAAAACATAAATTCCTTTTCAGACTTATGTAAGGGAGATGGTCCATAGTCTTCCTTTAACAGTTCAGTTCTAGAGTGAAGTGTTGCTTCCACAGCTCCAATTTTTTCCCAGCTTCTTGCACAAACCACTAGTTCAAAAGTGGAAAACCAAAGGTCTCCATTTAATTTTTTAAATTGTCAACATCCCCCTAGGGAAGTCTCTTCACCTTTGAATGTCCTGAGCTCTCAAGACGCTGGGTGGGTCTTAGCTTTTCAGAGCCTTCTTTGCAGATGTGTCCTGACCCATTTAAATATTCAAATTAATGGCTGAAGCCAAGTGAGCTTACAAGCTCTCTGTAATTCCCAATAATCATTTCTGTTAATCATTATATCAATAACAATAGTCAAAATAGTATAAACCTAGTAGAGCCAGATCCTAAACTAAATTCTTAAAACGGTCAAGTTCAAGTTTTATCTATTTTATCATAATCCTTATTTAAACTATCCCATTGATATGAACTATGGCCTTAAGCCTCTGACTGAATTTCCTCAAGACGGGGATTTTCTGTCAGCCATTTTTACCTCAGCCAGCCATTTTCACTAAGCAGCATGGTCTCAGAGATGTTCAAGAGGCGATTTTGCCACCCGAGCTCAAGATTCACATTTATCACAATTATTTTCACCATTTCAGACAGTATTAACCAAAGACAATTTGTAGGAATCAAAACTTTAAATTCTCATTTTTTTTCCAGAACTCAACCCAGTAAACTGTATGGTCATATCTGACCTCTGGCTAGCCGAAGAAGAAAAACTACCACAAGGCAGAGGTCAAACAAACATCCAATCTCCATCTTTATGATTTGTTTCTCTAATAGCCCACTCATAAGGTACCATAATATGTGGATCCAGTAGTGATGAAGCATCTCAGCCGATACATGGATCTCCACATGTCTCCTATAGCTCCATGGCTCTGGCTCCATCAGTGTAGCTCCATGTGGTTTTTCAACAGAAGTGTCTCACAGGGAGATTATGTGTCCCACCTCCACGGAGGAGGACAGGATTTCCCAGAATCCGTAGGAGAAGGCAATGTCCACAAAGAGACTTCATTGGCTATGACTTATTGACAGACTAGACTCCACCCCTTCCTCAAATTGGCAGTAGATTATTTAACTCCCACAGGTAGTTTGACAGAAATTCTCAATGGACACAGACGGATTATATGGGATTATATTGATAAATTTAAAGAAATCTGAAAACTGTGACAAAAATAAGAAAATTCACACAGAGAAATTTATTTCCCCTATCATCACAATGCATCTGTTTATTCCTTATCTGTAGCCAGGATTGTCCTATGAGAATTTCATTGGGAAACCTTCCCCCATCTGCTCTACAATCTTAATTTTGCCCTTTCAGAAATGTTGTTCTCTAAACTCCAAATACACTTAAAAGGAACATGATTTGAGTTCCTAGAGCAGTCCTTCCCAATCTTCCTAATGCCGCTACCCTTTAAAACAGTTCCTTATGTGGGGTGACCCCGCATGTGGACATATCTGCATATAGGCGGACCCACCAGGGGATGGATAGAGGAGCGGTGTCTTGGTTCCTAAGATCATTGGAAATATGGTTTAGGCGACCCCTGTGAAAGGATTGTTTGAGCCCCAAAGGGGTCACGACCCACAGGCTAAGAGCTTCTGTGCTACAGGGTTGCCAACACTGCTATTTTGATGTAGTATTAGTTGAAGAACAGAATTCTATGGGGAAGGGCTAGAGAGATCGGAATACTGACATCAGAAGCGGTAGACCTAGATGGAAGATTTGTCAAGAAACAATAGTTTCACATTTCAATATTTTTGTTCAATAGAAGGTTTTACGATTTTGAGCAACACTTTTTAACTTACTTTTGTTTAATTTTATTTAAATTACTATTTTCTCTTTGTCTTGATAATATGTTATTATATATGTTGTTTTTTATTGTTGCTGTAGAAATGTGTGCTATTTCTGTTGGTTACTTTGGTAGAAAATCTGGCTTTTCTATGAGCTCATAAAATTGTCTTATCTATTGTATTCTTTTGTAAAATTAAATCTGGTGATTATGCTCATTTTAAATTTCCTCAATTGGAATTCAAGTTTTCTGAATTGTGGTTTAATATTACTGCTAATTCATTACAATTATTCAAGCATTTAATATTCAACCTTTGTCTCTGTCCAATTCCCTTGAGTCTTCCTGTTACTCTTTCTCATCAGATGTGATTGTACCTTGCCATTTATATGCCACATTTATTGACTTCTCATTCAGATTCCCATAGATTTATAATTCTGCTCTGCCTTCTAGGTAATTTTCTTATCGTTCGGATTTTCTAGTAGATGAATTTTTTTCTACTTTTCTCTTAAATGCTATTTAACCATTCATTTGTTTTGTTGTTGTTATACTAGCTAGATTAAAACACTTTTTTTCTTTTAACAAATGGTGTCAAATGGTCTGTTTTCAATTTCTTCTTTTTAATATTCAATATTTAAAATGTATTCAATTACATTATTTCTCCTCTAAATATGTTATCAGAGATTCCTCAGGGTCTAATTCTGCCAGCTGTTTTTATCTGTTGACATCCCCTCATGTTTCCTTTTTTCCTCATGAGGTATGTAATTCTGATTTTAAGGTGACATTAATCAAATACTTAATTTGTGGGGATTATTGGCAATTTGGATTAAGGGTATGTTCTTCAGACTAGTTTTGAGTCGCTCCTTCCAAATGCCCAAGTATGCTACGTGCCTGGATTCCTTTCTATGCACGTCTATCACCATAAAGAAAATGTTAACTGCATGCTCCTTCCTGAGTGAAAGCAGGTATGGAATTCCAAACTTTCAAATGAACCTGTTTTTGATCCCGAAGATTTCCTGTCATTTCTAACTAATGAATAGGTCCCTTTCCTATCGATGCTTATTTAACCTAACAAACTGCCATTGAGCTAACTCCAACTCACAGGTGTAGTGTTTGGGCTGCTATCCACAAGATCAAGTTGGAAACCACCAGCCCTAGATGGCGGAGGCGTGGCTTTCTACTCCTATAAAGAGTTGTGGCTTCTCAAAGTCAGAGGGGGCCGTTCTAGCCTGCCTTGTAAGGTCCCTATGAGTCGACATTGACTGCATAGCAGGGAGCTGGTTTTCATACTTTTATTGTGGGTGTGTGTTTTCCTTACCATATTCATTTGATTGAAGTTTAAATTCCTTACCACTCTCAAGCTCCCCTTCTAACACTTGACCATTAAACAGAGTTCCCTTTGTTAACCCCGAGATGAGCCTCAGAAGGCTTTTAAATGTCCAACTCCGGATTTCAGTTTAGTCTTTATTTATTTTTTTGCTTTTTGTAATTTCCCTAGGTTTCTTGTACACCCCGATTTGTGTATTATATACTTATTTGTTTCAAAGTAGCTGGATGATTTGTAGTGGTAGTTTTTATAATGTACCATCATGTTTCTCACCAAAGGGAGAAGTAGGTGAAGTCTCTGTTTGTGATTATATGTAATTAGATGCAATTTTGCCTGGTTCTTGTGAGCCTGTACGGAGGACTGTAGGTCAGAATTCGTTCTTCTTTTAGTAAGTTATATATTTATTCATTCTTTCTAAATGTATAAAGAATCTATATATACTTATAACAAGAATATTGTGGCACCTTCTGAAGTGTTTGCTCAACTTCTGATGACTTCTTTTCACTGCCTTTCTCAATCAGGATGGGTGGTTTAATTAAATGATGATTCTATATTCTTTCCCTGGATACTACTGAACCACTGAGATTTCCTAGACTGAGGTATGCAATTGTGACCTAGATATTAAATTTAAATTCGGTCGATCTCACCTGTCAGATGTGTAGTCTGAGCCAAGGAGAAAGCTGGACTAGAAATACTCAGAGAGGCTCAGAGGTGAGAACCAGAATCTTGGTGAGTGCAGTATCAGAGTCACATCTTATTTATGTTCAGCCATAACACTTCTCTGGGTTTCTTGAAATACAGTGGTATCTAGATAAAAATTCTCATTTTTGTTTACTTGAAATAAAGTAAGAGCCATATAATTTTTCTATTTCCCCTAACAAATTTGCATGAACATAGTAGTTTAAAGCAACATCCATTTATTAGCTCAATTTTGTATTTCAGAAATATGGGTCACGTCTACTGGATTGCCTTCTCAGGGTCCTGGAGTTCAGTGCCCTCTTCCAAGCTCATTCACCTTGTCAGCAGAATTCAGTTACTGGTGATTGTTTGACTCAAGTTCCCATTTCATCGTTTGCTGTCAATTGGGTTCATTTTTAGTAACAGACATTAGTAGGTATCCACATTCCTTGCCAAGTAGCCCTGCCCATCCTCAAAACTGAGAATAGCATTTCCCTTGTATCAAAACCCTCCTGATACATAGGATCTTTGGCTTCAGGAAGAGCCTAATCTCTCTATAGGGCTTGCCCAGTTAGGTCAGATTCATCCTGGAAATAGTTGAAGGTGATGCAACATGTGTACGCCAGGGAGTAGGGCTCTTGAGGGCAAAGTCTGCTTACAACACAGGTGAATAGTAATTGTAATCCACACCACACCATATTCATTGGTGGTTCCTACTCATGGCTGCCCTATAGAACAGAGTAGCCTCATAGGGTTGCTAAGGCGATAAATCTGTGTAGAAGCACAAGACTGCCCCATCTTTCTCCCACAGAGCAGACAGTGGGCTCAAATTGCTGATCTTTGACAAGCAGACCAGTGCTTAACCACTGAACCATCACCACTCATTGTAATTGAAATCAATGGGTTCCAATTCACTTAGAAAAAGAATGGAAGTTGCTTTTTATGAACTTTTGTTTTAATATGGAGAGTCAGATACTGTTTCAATCTTCCTTAAATCATTTGAATTGATCACTTTCCCCATTTCAACCCCAAACACAAAGGTTAAAAAAAAAAGTTTTTCTTTTCTCCCTGTGTTAGTCTTCGTAGACTAGGGAAACAAATCCATAGAAACTCATATGTGTATAAGAGAGAGTTTTATATAAAGTGTAACTACATTACAAAAGCATGAGGAGGGGCATAGGAAAGGAGGGGGGAAATTGGGATCTGATATCAAGGGCTCAAAGTAGAAAGCAAATGTTTTGAGAATGATGAGGGTAATAAATGTGCAAATGTGATTGACTCAATGGATGCATGTATGGATTGTGATAATAGTTGTGAGAGCCCCCAATACAATGATTTAAAGAAAAATAAAGCATTCCAACCCAGTCCAGTCCAAGCCCATAACTCTGATATTATCCCACCCATATGTCTGATACCAATCTATAAAGTCCACTTCAGACTCACGAAACATCTGAAATGACATCAAATGCAGGATGATCATAGGTCAGTGGGCAGAAAATCTCTGGATCTGGTGGTGTAAGCATCTCAGCACTGGCAGGGGTCTCTATGTGGCATCTCAGGCATCAGAGGTCTGGTTGCATCAGGGTAGGTCCACGTGGGTTCTGGATTCCCCAGAACTCTCAGGAGAAGGCCATGCCCACACAGAGGCCTCATTGGTTATCTCTGGGTTGACAGACTAGACTCCACCCTTTCACTCTTAATCCTCTCAAGTCCCAAACTGACACCAGATTATGTAACTACCACACTCCCCAAGAGTTTGTTATGGTTCTCAATACTAAAGACCCTTTAGAATCCACAATAAAACCAAACCAAACTTTCTTACATATCATCCTCCTTGTATCATCCTCACAGTCAACAAAACAGAGCAATTGATGTGGATATTTACATCTTTATTTTTACCTTTTGTGAATATATATTTGCTGGTATGCAAATGATTCATTTGGTTTAAATTTTACCAGTGTCATGCTAACAAGTCCAATTTAAATAACAAATGGAAGGAGATGGAAGAGAAGATAGTGCATTCTGGAACCTACTGAGACCAAGACCTTTCTCCATTTTGCTTCCTCTTTTTGATCTATGTCTGAAAGGATCTTAGGCCAGGGTATGGCCTCCCTGATTTCCATTTTTCCCCCATTAGAAAGGATTACTAATTGAATTGGTCCTTAAAGAAATAGATGTCATGGCATTCTGAGTGTTGTGTTGCACACAAATACTTTCAGTTCTCATCTTTATCCTGATCTTCGGTAAAACTGGGGGCAGCTATCCCTGAGGTTGACAGTTCAAACTCACCACTTGATCAGTGGAAGGAAGATTAGGCAGGCTGTCTGTTCTGTTTAAGATCTCCACTCTTGGAAACCCTAAGAAGAGGTTCAGAATCAACTGTATGGCCAGGGGCTTTGCTTCATTTTGGTTTAATAGGTTTATCTTCCAATGCATGTCTTCATGCATGGAAGTAGTTGCTGAGAATAGTGTGGCATACAGCTGTCTTTCTGAAAAGCTTACTTTGGGACGCCATGTATGTTCATTGAAGAGTAAAATTTAGGATATATATTTGTGATACTTAATATTTTGTGAGGAGCCTGGTTGGTGCTCCAGAATTTTGTTTCTGTGAGATACAGAGCCTGGGGGAAATGGTTTGAATTCATCCCTGTGTTAGTCTGGGTAGACTATAGAAACAAATTTAAAAACATGTATATGTGTGTAAGAAAGAATTTTATATGCAAGAGCAGTTGAATATTGGGAAAACGTCCAGCCAGATCAAGTCCATAAGTCTGATATTAGCCAATATGTCCAATAACAATCTATAAAGTACTCTTCGACTCATGAAACACATGCAATGATGCCGAGTGATCACAGGCCAGTGGGTGGGAGATCTTGTGGATCCAGTGGTGGTGTAAGCATCTCAGCGCTGGCAGGGGTCTCATGTGGTTCCTTCAGTTCCAGGGCTGCATCAGAGTGGGTTCATGTGGCTTCTCCAGCTCCCAGGGCATAGCGCCATGTGTCTTGTCAGTAGAGTGTCTCTGAGAGAGTGAAGTAGTGAGAGTCTCCTGATTCCAAGGAGGAAATACCAGTGTTTTCCCAGATCCTCAATGGGAAGGTTATGCCCACAGAGGCCTCATTGGCTATGACCTGATTGACAGACTAGAGTCCACCCCTTCATCCTTAATCCTCTCATGTCCCAAATTGACACCAATGATGTAAGGACCACAATCCCTTTCCCCCCTCCAACCCTAAACACAGCCGTTTCTTTCCTCTCTTAGGGTTCTCAATACTAAAGGTCCTTTAGAATCAACAACAAAACCAAAGTGAACCTTGCCACGTATCTTCCTCCTTGAACTGTCCTCAGGGTCAACAAAAACAGAATCAGCGATCAGGGGGGTAGGGTATGGACAAGTCCAGGAAGCCCATATCGAGAGTCCTGCTGTTTGCGGGCTTGAAGTCAGTGCTCACAAGGGTAGGCAGGTTGCCGGCCACCTGGGAGGAAGCGGAGTTTGGCGGGAGCCTGCAGGCGGGGCCGAAAGGAAAGGGCCCTGAGAAGTGGGGCGGAGGCACTGGCCGGGCCCGCAGCCCGCAGACGCTCTAGCTGCATTGCAGCAGCAGCACGAGCCCAGAGGCCCGGCGGGCGGGGCTGACCGAGGCCCCGCCCCGCCCTCGCCTTGCCCCGCCCCACCTCGGTTGCCTGGATACCGCGTAACGGACCCGGGCCGCCGGCCGCCGCCGTCGGCTAAAACCGGCCCGGCGCGGGGAGACCCGCAGAGGCTGCGAGTCAGCGGTCGGCTGCGCCGCTCCCGCCCTCCAGGCCCGACTCCTAGGTGCCGACGATCCTTGTGGACCCCCTTTCCCAGGGGCTCCGTCCCCTCAGGAGTTGGAGAGGAAAAGCCAGGGCCTGGCGCTCGGGCGCAGTCTCCCTCCACTGGCCGCCCAGCTGTACTGCACCTCGTCTGCCGCTGCGGCCTAGGTGATGCTTCCGCTCGCATTCCGCCGACCGTTTGTTTTGCGCTAAGGCCGCCTGGTGGTGGCTCGCGTGTCGTGCCTTGGAATTCTTCAGGATATCTTCTTAGTGTGTTTCCCTTTCCCAGCGGTCTCCGTCCGGTTAACTCAAAGGCTGGGCAGTTTTCCAGGGCAGAGACTCGGAATTCCGTGCTTCTCCATTAACTCTGGGTGGCCTGTGGGTTAGGCGGCAGGCTGCCACCCTCGGACTCAGCAGTTCAAAACTACCAGCTGCTCCGCGGGAGAAAGACGAGGTTTTCTGTTCTCGTAAATGTTTTTGCAGCCTAGGGACACCAAAGGGACTGTTGTACCGAAAGGATCGCAATGAGTCTGAGTGGACGGGTGGCCGTGGCTTTTGAGATTGCGTTTATTTGCTCTAAAGCGCACCCCGGAGATGCCCCATTTCACCGCCTCCCGGCCGCCGAGGAAGAAAATAAGGCCCAGAGCAGGTGTGTGGCTTGGCCAAGGTCAGAGAATTAGCATATTTCCCAGTAGGTTTGGGATTCCTTGATGCCCAGTTGAAAGTATTTTCTCCGGTTTGTCCCTTTTCGAAAAATTTAGTGGTTTTATTGACATGTAATTCACACATCGAGTTGAATAGTTTAAACATATTAAAAAGAGTTGTTTAAACATCACTACAATCAACTTCAGAACATTTTCTTCTTTCTTAAGCTTATTATTAGCTCCCCAGACCCCACCTCTCCTGCCACTATCCAAAGAAATTATTAATGCAGTTATTGTCCCTATAGATTTACATTTCCTAGGTTTCATATAGAGAAAAACATGCAAAAAGAACAACAGACTCAATGACAATAAAAGATAATATAGAAAAAACCTCAGCTGAAAATATTACAGAAGATAATAAAATGTAGAACAAGTTTAAAATAGGTCAAAAGGTATAGCCCATAATAGGTGTTAAATGGTAAACTACATCTGCATTAGTCCATTTTCCAAAGCACTCTTTCTGATAGCTGGGCTATCCATGTCCCTAGTCAGAGGAGTAACCTAAGGCTTAGTGTAGATATGGTTCCTACAGATGGATTTAGGGCTTTTACTGACATCTCAAGTCTTCTGCAAACTGGGTGCTCAGAACTTAACTTCTCTAGCAGTCCCTCTCTGGACTTTGATTTTATTATCGACAATCTTTAGATCCCATAGGCTAGTGTGCTTCTTCCGTGTGGATTTAGCTGACACTTCACTTTGGTGTTGGATTGTCTTTGTTTTGTTTTTTAATAATTTTATTGGGGTTCTTATCACAATCTATACATACCCCTTGTGTTTGTACATTTGTTGGCATCATCATTTTCAAAACACGTTATTTTTGCTTGAGCCTTGTTTTAAGAAAAGCCCTTAAGATGCTATACTTTCTGGTAACCAGGCACCATCCTTTTTCTTCCCCAAACTTTACTATGTCACCCGTGATCTCTTCCTGAGGGGAGGTATCAAGTAGGGTCCTGTCATAGGAATTGTTCTTAGATTAAGGCAACAATTAAGCATGAGCTTAAAATCCAGTCATGTATCTATGGCTTATATATGTTCCTGCTCTACTTGAGAGAAATAAATATTCTTTTACTAGGGAATATTCTGAATCATCCCGTGGGGCATTTTGGTAATAATATTGATAAAACCAGAACCCACTGCCTTTGAGTCAATTATGACTCATAGTGTCCCTGTGAAGCACTGCCACTTTCAGTTTCTGAGACTGTAATTCTTTATGGGAATAGAACTCTGGTGGTTTTGAACTGCTGATCTTAGGGTTCGCAGCCCATCATATAACCACTATGCCACCAGGGCTTCATCATAATAGTGCCATTAATTTAGCCAATGCTATAGAATTCCAAATAAATGTTTAGAAAATTTCTTCAGTTTAGAAGAAGGAAAGTTTAGAAAAATGAAAAGAAAAGTGTGTTTAGAAAAGGAAAGCAGAGCTGCAGAGCCCAGTTTTTGAGGGCAGAGTGCATGGGTTGTTAACCACCTGGGGGCCCTGCAAATGGATTTGAGGCTTTCCCTACTATCCATCGCCTTGTAGTACATGTCAAATCCTCAAATGACTACTGCCGTCAACCATAAGGGCTGGACATAGTGCAAAAATTTCAATAACGCTCATTCACAAAGCCATGCGTGCTAGACTTAAACATACCATTAAAAGACAAAGAGAACAGAAAAATAACAAATATATAGTAGTCCCGAGTCGCCATTCATTGAGCACCCTCATGCAAGAGATGCTAACCGAAGTCCAATGACCTCCAAGTCTATAGGATGGCAGTTATCTGCTTCTTCTCTCACATGAGGGCATTTCAGCTGTAAGCACAAGGGAAGATTTCAGTTCTTTGCAGGTAAGTTGAAGGTAAAATCGGTTTGCTTAGTGGGGTTTACAAGTCAGAACTTTCTGGTGTGGCCTATAAAGAATGCTTTGTGCCCAGAAAGAACAGAGTCTAAAGTCTTGGCCGTCTGTAGCATCTTGTTTCTTTCTTAACAGTCACTGGTTGCTCAATAATTAGCTGTGAACTGACTTGGTAGCTTCCTCTCCCACTAGGTGATCATTCTTCACTGCATGGTTTGCTCTGTGTCTGAGTAACTTGACCCAGTGGTAGCAATTTTCAGATACTCTGCCACATACACTTGAGGGAACTTCAAGAAGTTCATGGAATTGAAAGATAATGGATTTTTTTCAGGAAGTTTTTGAAGCCCCTTTGTTAGCATGATGTGTGTGTGTGTGTGTGTGTGTGTGTGTGTTGGTGTTGCAGCTGGCACAGGATACCCCTTAAAACCATTTAGTCAACTTAAAAGTTCATAGGCAAATGAATGGTTATGTGCAAGAAACAATGAATAATCTGAAGAGTTTTTAAATCTTTTGCCTATACTGATTTACCATTAGGCTTTTATCTGAGGAGCCTTGGGGGCACTGTGGGGACACACTGGGCTGCTCACTGGAAGGCTGGAGCTTCAAGCCCATCTTCCACTCTCTAGGAGGAAGATGAGGCTTTCTGCTCCAATGGGGACATGCAGTCTAGGTAGTCATGACTCCCAGTGAACGAGATGACAGTGGACTTCGGGTTTAGGGCATCTCTAGGAGCCCCAGAGTAGCACACATTCGTATGTGCTTGATTACTAGCTAAGAAACTGGCAGCTCCAACCTACCTAGAGATGCCTGGGATGACAGGTCTGAGGATGACAACCTTGGAAAACCTCTGGAGTAGTGCTCTCTGCACCCATGGGTCACCACCAGTCCAAATTGATTCCATGGTGACTAACAACAACGACAACACCTTTCTACCTCTCTACTATGCAGTACTTCCCATTTTATTGTTTAATTTTAAAGACTTGATTACGAAGCATGGCCAATTTTCAGAACTACCAAAATTTTGAATTTGAATATTAGTCTCCCCATTGCCCCTGAGTGCTTCGATTATGCTGAGGTCAGAGCTCTTTTTCACAACCTTGGCTCTCACCTCAGACTCCCCACAAAGTCAAATTCAACTGACGTGTTGCTACAGCCTCAGAATGTGTTCTTCATTTTCACTGTTCCAGAGCTGCGAGTGATATCTGCCTGAACTCTTCTGTGGTGTCCACATTGAATATAGGAACCCAGTGTGTGTGAAGGGTAGGCTAAGTGTTGCCTGTCTCACTACAGAGTGGGTGCTTGGAGCCCAGCAGCTGCTTGGCAGGAGAAAGCTGACATGGTGTGTTTCCATGAAGATTGGAAGCCCTTGGGAGCACTTCCCCTCTATTCTGTAGGGTTGCTATGAGTCAGAATACACTCAACAACAGTAGTTTTTAATTTTGTTGAGAGGGCATGTCTTGCATATAATCTTCATTCTGACAGTGGCTTGCTCCATTAAGCTGGTCCCATGGCTTCCAAAATCTCCACACTCAAAAATAGCACACTCAAGACTGTCCAGAAAAGGCCTGGAAGGCACTCTCTTTGGCCCCAGTTATTTTATCTCTGTCCCTAGAGCAGCGGTTCTCAACCTGTGGGTCTCGACCCCTTTGGGGGTCAAACGACCCGTTCATAGCGATCGCCTGATTCAAAACAGTAGCAAAATTGCAATAATGAAGTAGCAATGAGAATAATTTTATGGTTGGGGTCACCACAACATGCGGAATTGTATTAAAGGGTCACAGCATTAGGAAGGTTGAGAACCACTAACCTAGAGCATTCAAAGTGTGGATCAAGATATTGAGGTTGGTGGTATTCTGTTGCAGTTTTTCAAAATAAAGGGGCCCTGTTTATTTCAAAGGAAAGAACATTTTCAGGGAAAAAAGGAATACTGTTTATCTACCTAGAGTGTATATAGGCATATGGGAAAGCCAATGGAGATAAACACTGTAACATTCCAGACAAAATGGAAAAGAAATTTACGTATGATAAAGAGAGTGACATATGCTGTAGTGAGTGTGAAGGGATTGGGTGCTAATCAATAAAAGATATCTAGCCAGAAGATAATGTTATACCAGGTATTTAATGTGGCTGAGGCATTGACACAATTACAGGCAAGGGATAGTTTTTCAACACCTTCCAGAGTCAGGTGGCAGAGGTCCACTGAAGGGGAGGAGGACAGGAGAAACCCCAGGGACAAGGAGATTGGTCGCCCACACTCATTACTGGAGTATAGATCCTGACTCACATATAACTGCCCTGTAGGAGAGGGTAGGAAAGCCAGATAGGATTTTCAGGCTGCAATCTGGATGGAAGGTGTGGTCAAGTTTAGGGTTACTTCGTGAATGCTTGTCAGTTACAACCCACTGGTCACTATATGGAAGGAAGACGTTTTCATTAAAATGACAACCTTAGACACCATATTTGACTTTTTGTTATTCTGTCCTATAGAGTTTCTAGGAGTCAGAATCAACTGATCAGCAGCAGGTTTGGTTTGGAGTTTGGAACCTTTAGGAAGCTGACTATAACATGCTCCCCCACCCCCGCAAGCTCCTGCCCATTCTCCCCACTGAACAGCTGCTGATTTCTGTTCTAACCCTTCCATTAACAGTGCAGCGCTTGACTACTGGACTGCCGGCACCTTTGGGTCCTTAGAAGTACAGGATTTCATCTTATTTAAGGTAGGAGATGTGGGGTATATTTTCATAGGTGTGGTAGTTACATAATCTCTGGTGTCAATTTGAGAGGATAATGAGTAGAAGCCACATGGACCTACCCTGATGCAGCCAGAACCCTGAACCTGGAGAAGCCATGGGGAGACCCCTGTCAGCACTGAGATGCTTTATAATGCCACTGGATCTACAAGACTTCCCACCTACTGGCCTGTGATCATCCTGCATTTGGCATCATTGTATGGATTCCGTGAGTCTGAAGATGACTTTATAGATTGATATCGGATATATGGGCTAATATTGGATTTATGGACTTGATCTGGCCTGGGCTGGGATGCTTTCTCAACATCCAATTGTTCTTATATATAAGCCTCTTTCTTATACATATATGTTTCTATGAATTTGTTTATCTAGCCTATCCCGGACTGACACAGCAAGGTGTCTGAAACAGGCATGCTCTAAATGGCTAAAAATATGCTTGTTTGAGTTACTTTGAAAACAATCAAAATATACACAAATTTGAGTTTGGTACCAGTGGGTTTTTGGTGCTGATGGGTCTCAGTTTAGTACAAAGAAGTAAATAAGTTGAGGCCAATACAGAGAACCAAATACAGGCCATTTTCCCCTTATTTTTATAACACATGGAAGAAGTAGCTGGAATATTTAATGTAGCTGATGAAGAAGTCTTGTGGACATGGTATAAGGACAAAACTAGATTATTTTCTAAATGTATTTGATAGAAAAGTACTGTGTCCATAGGCAGATGGTTGTATGTCAATAGGCCTTACTTGCTACAATGTTACTGTGTCTATTTTCTGTTCAGTAATAATACTGATAAAAATATATAGTATTTGAAATTGATACTACCTTTTAAAATAGTTGCACTGTTGTGGCAATAAAGAGAATGAGCGGAGGCTATTTCCTCAGAGCTGGTTATGGTAAGGAAAGCGGCTCATCACTGGTGTTTCCAGAGACAGGCAGTGGGTAGGAAAGCTTTCTCCTGGAAAGGGAGGGAAGGCACAAGCAGAGGGCTGGTTGGCCGGAGGAAAGCAGAGGCCAACTAGCTAGAAGCAGCAAGTCTTCAGTGATTGGTTTGGAGGATATTTTGGGCTTTCTTTGGTGGATTCTGTGTGGAAATGAGATCAAAGTTTAGAGAGGCTGATAGTTATTGGAGGGTAATGCTTTCGTTGAAGGGTTTGAACTCTTGAGCAAACCAATGTCATCATTCATTTGGCTTCATTACTGAGAATCCTGGTCCAGCTAAGTTGACACACAACACAGTGTAAGTATACTCTTTTGCTATTGGCTGGAGGTGCATATTTGGGTACTCCTGGGCTGCTAACTGTTAGGTTCAGCATTTTGAAACCACCGACTGCTTCACAGGAGAAAATTGAGGCTGTCTACTCCTGTAAAGAGTTAGTCATGGAAACCCACAGTGGAAGTTCTACCCTGTCCCATAGGGTTGCTATGAATCAGAATAGATTCGATGGCAGTCAGTCTTTGGAGTGAGTTTGAAGCAGGAGTGGGGAACTTTAAGGAAGCTGTCAGACACTGACTTTTTCCACCCTCTCGTGGACTGAATATACAGAAGCTGATGTTTGGCTTCTGGGTCGGTTTCTTCTACCGTGAAACTGTGAAATTGAGCTATGGAGGTCTGAACAATTTAAGTCAGTCATTCAGGGATATATAATGTGTGAATGAACCTATTTTGTCTAAATTTTACTATTATGTAGTAAGCCCTTATTGGACTAAACTGTTTACATCCATTATGGTAGTTTGATTCTCAATCACTCACTGCCATCAAGTTGACACATAGCTGCCTCTTTGAGTTTTAGAGACTGTAACTTAAAAAAAAATCATTCGAGGGGAACCGAAAGCGGGTGCAGGGAGATGTCGGACAGGGCAATAATAATTTATAAATTATCAAGGATTCATGAGGGAGGGGTGAGTGAGGAGGGAGGGAGTAAATGAGGAGCTGATGCCAGGGGCTTATGTGGAAGGCAAATGTTCTGAGAATGGTGAGGGTAATGAATGTATAAATGTGCTTTATATAATTGATGTATGAGTGGATTGTGATAAGAGTTGTATGCCCCAATAAAATGATTAAAAGAAAACTTAGACTTAGGCACTGTGAATTGAGGCAGGCAATTATGGAAGAGTTTTGAAGTTCATTACATAATGTAAATAAATTTTTTACCTCAATCTACTCCTTGACACATTAAAAATAGGAATATATTCTAATAACTACCTACAATGAAGCAGGCCATAACAACAACAACAAAAAATCATTTTATTGGGGGCTTGTACAGCTCTTATAACAACCCACACATCAATTGTATTAAGTATATTTGCACATATGTCCCCATCATTATGTTCTAAACTTTTACTTTCTATTGTGCCCTTAATATCAACTCCTTTTTTTCCTCTCCCCTCCACCCTTGTGATCCCTTGATAAATGATTATTTTCATATCTTACACCAACCACTGTCTCCCCCCTCGGTCTCTGTTGTTCATCCCCCTGGGGGGATGGGGAGGTGGGGGGGTTGTGTGTCGATTATTGAGATTGATTCCACCTTCCTCCCCTCTTCTCTCCACCTTCTCCCTACCCTCCTGGAATCACGACTTTCATTCCTGTTCCTGGATTCTGTGTGTCGTGAACTCTTATCTGTACCCGTGCATATATTCTGGTCTATTCCACAGTGGAAAGTGGGACTGGGGTCATGATAGTGGGGGGTGAGGAAGCCTCAAGGAACCAGAGGAATATTTTGTGTTTCATTGGTGCTATCCTGTACCATGGTTGGCTCATCCCTTCCTTGTGACCCTCCTGTGAGGGGATGTCCCATTGTCTACAGGTGGATTTGGGTTCTCTACTCTGTTCTCCCTTGTTCTTAACAATATGGTAACTCTTTACTGAGTAGAAAGCCCTCTTTTTCTCTGAAGAGAAGCTGTTGGTTTTAAACTGCTTACCTTGAGGATCCCAGCCACTATGTCACCAGGCCTCCAATAAGTCTCACAATTATGATATAAAGTACTATCATGTTCACCATTTCTAGAGAACACGGAATCTCATACACATTAATTACCCTTCCTAAGCCTGAATAACAGGGCCCACTTGGAGTTCAATCCCACCTTTGCCTTAAAAATAAAGCTCTTTAGAGCTCTATTAAGTGCCTTGTAATCTAGTTTCACTACTATTTCACTCTATTTCACCTTAGTTTAAATTATCTATAAATCCTGCTTTCGGACCCCCTTGTCCTCCCCCAGAACACTTGTAGGTTCTTTATGTGAAGACAGTTAATTAAAATATTTTTCTATTTAAACTGAAAGTGCAGTATTCCTTAGCATGATAGTAAAATATTGCATTTAACCATCCACCTAAAATGAGTGTACTTTCAAACATTCAGGAATGTTGAATTAGGAAGCAAAGGTGCAGGGTAGACAAAGTATTTTGGGGAAAAACATTAAATAAGCATAACCAGGAGCACATGATGCCTGAGATTAACTGCTTACTCTAATGAGCACTAATCAAATCGTTTAAATGGAAGACTAGTTATCTAAGTATCCCCATGCCGATGAGGAGTAAGATGATCCATCCACAAACTAAAAAACAAAGAAGCATTTGTTGTAAGTGGGATTTTAGGAGCCCCTGGATGCTGTACTACGTTAAACACTCAACTCCTAGCCCAAAAGTTGGTTTGACCCATGAAGATGTGACTTGGAAGACATATCTGACAATCTCCTTATGACAGATCAAGCTTTCAAAACCTAGGAAGCAGTTCTCCTGGGCCTTTATGAGTCAGAATTGACATAGAGGCAACTAACAACAAATGAAATTTTACTCTTACTATTATTTTCCTAAAGGAGAAAAGCAAAAACAAACAAACAAATCATGAAGAGGAATTAAACGTTGAGTTCAGACACCCCTCAGACTCAGAACCCACCCCTGGGTATTACCTTTAAGCCAAACCGTCTCTCTCACTCAGTGTCACTGTGTCAATTCTGACTCGCAGAGACCCAGTAGCACAGGGTAGAGCTGCCCCTGTGGGTTTCTGAGACTAACTCTGAGAGGAGAAGCAGCCTCATTTTTCTCCTTAAGGAGCAGTTGATAGTTTCAAACTACTATCCGTGTGCTTAGAAGCTCAATGCACCACCTGGTATTCCACCAGGATTCCTGAGCCAAACTAAAGACAGGCCTAGGCAATGAACAATCAACTCGTGTGAGGAATGTCTTACTTAGAGCAATCAACCATATGACATCAAAAGAGCAGCATTTTCCCCCAAATTACACATATATAATTTTAGATGCCAGGGGTATCTAGAAATCTCAGGCACAGATTGCCTTGTCCCCCCCCCTTCTGAGTCTCAGAGGTGCTCCTGGTCTCCTGGTCTTTAGTGACGACAGGTGTTCATCTAGAGCACCTTGGTAGTGGGGAGCATGTTTGTTCATTATGGAGATATCTGCTATAGTCTAGCTATTTCACTAGACTTTAATGTTGGACACCCTTCCAGGCTCCTCTGAAATTAGGTGAAATTATTATTAATTAGTATACTATCAGACCAATCAATTCTGCTGGGGGACAGCTCACAGTTCCATGGAGACAGCACATCATTTCTCTTTAGCTAATGCATTTCACAGCATTGGACATTAGCCAGCATCTCTTAGATAAGATATAATCAATCCAGACCACTTGAGATGAACCCAGGACATGCATAACCTATGTACAGAAAACGTTTTAAACTCAATTCTCAAATATTTTCTACTCAGCAAAACACTACTATATATACTCAACTATAAGCTGACCTGAATATCAACTGAGGCAACTAATTTTACCACAAAAACTGCATTAAAAATGTGCTGAAAAAACTCAGCTTATACACGAGTATATACAGTAATTCAGCAAAAAAAAAAAAAAAACAACCCCAAAACAAACAACCCAACTATCCGTCCTTTGTTTAATCTCATTCTTTCTACCTTATATTTGCTGTTTCTGGGAAGATTGGCCTATTTATATCTCTGTTTCTAACCACCTCTTTGTTTCCTGGGCTTCTTGGTACTTACATTTTGTTACCTTCAGTGAAAAATATGCCTGCTCAGGTCACTATCATCAAGGCAGAATGAAATGAACAATTAAAAAAAACCTTATGTGACTTTTTCCAGGCTCTTGAGGCTCTTGTTTGCCTTCTTGAAACTCCCTTGTTTCCTCAATTCTATGAACCCATTCGTTTGTTTTTCCTGAATCTCTCTAGACATTTTTAATATTAATTTCCCCTTCATTAGATTTCTTGATTGCTGCTCCCATGTATGCTGCATGTGGATCTATGCAAGATGAATCCTTGACAACATTAATGCTCTCTATCAGGATGCTATCCGTTGTGAGGGTTTTTCTTTCTTTTCTTTTAAAAGAAATCATTTTATTGGAGGTTCATACAACTCTTATCATAATCCATACAGACCTCCAATGTGTCAAGCAGATTTGTACATTTGTTGCCATCATCATTCTCAAAACATTTGCTTTCTACTTGAGCCCTTGATATCAGCTCCTCATTTTACCCCCTCCCTTCCCACTCACCCCCCTCTTTTTCTTTTTTCTCTTTTTGACATTGAATTATAGCCTATATATTGAAGGCTGTAATCCTGGATCTCCAAGAACAAGTCTTTCCAGTTCTCACGTTCAGCAGCAGGTTGTTAACAAGCTTCCACCCAGTCTTGATTCTGCACCCTTCTTCAGAGAGTCCAAGTTCTCTGATCCTTTTCTCAAGGTTAAGTCTGAGGAAAGGATACCACGCTGACACACACCTTTCCTGATGTAAACCAACTGCTTTAACAACTACCTCTTGCTCCATGTGCAGGTTCTACGTAAGCATAATGGAGTGGTCTGGAATTCTTGTTCTTCTTAATGCTACACCTAGGTTGTTGTCATCCACGCCCTGGCACAGTCAATAAAACACAAGGAAACATTTTTATGGTTTTCTCTGCTTTCAGCTAAGATCCATCTGATATCACCAACAATATTTTTGTTTCAAGTCCTTATTTGAATCTGGCTTTAAATTCTGGCACATCTCACTGTCAATGTATTGCTGCAAGTATTGTTGAAAGAACTACAGCCAAAGTTTACTTGCATCTGATAGTAATGACATTGTTCAGCAATTTCTGCATACTGTGGGATGACCTTTCTTTGGAAATAGTACAAATAAAAATCTCTTCCAGTCTGTTGGCCAGGTAGCTGTCTTCCCAATTTCTTGGCATAGGATTTTGAAGGCTTCCAGTGCTCCATTGGCTTGTTGAAAGAGTTCAGTTGCTATTCTGCTAATGTCTAGAGTCTTGCATTTGGATAATGCTTTTTCCATGCAGCTTTTTGACTTCTTCCTTCAGTACCATCGGTTCTTGATCATATGCTAACCTCTGAGAATGGCTGAAGGTTAACTATTTCCTTTTGGTGCAGTGACTCTGAGTTCTTCCGTCTTCTTTTGATGCTTCCAACATCATTCATTATATTGGTCACAGAGCATGGATACCAGAAAGAACAGCATCTGGGGTCTTAAAGACTTGTCTTAAAACAAGCAGTCATCTAAGTGAGGTGTCAGCTGAACACACCAGCCTGTGCCAACCAAGGATTGTAAATAATAAAACTCAAATCTGAAGGGGGAGTTGGCATTATAGCATACATTGTGAACACTGTTTTTGCGGAAGGCTAGGGATGATAGTGGAAGACACCCTCAGATCCATTTTCAGGGTCCAGACATGGTTGGAGCCTAGGGATCCCCTCTGACCATAGTCCAGGGACTCGGTGAATAGCCTTGTATCAGACAGACACTGTGAAGTTGATTATGGCAGATGTAGTCATGTTAAAATGTAACACCTTATCATTTGATCTCTCTTTGGACTCACTTTAAAGTTGTTTCAGATGTTAAGGTTTCCTGTTTTCTTTTCATTGAGGTGTTCCTCCTGTTACATTTTGTGATAGTTGTTGGCTTTTCTTTTTGTTGTTTCTCATTTTTGTTTGTATGTTTTTCTATAAGTGAAATCTAGGATCGGAAAAATTATGGAGGTAGTAATTAGGTTAGTAATTACCTAGACAGAAGAAATTGTTATGAAATTGATTGTGGTGATGATTGTACACCTCTTCTTAATAGGACTAAATTATTGCATTTTATGAGGTATGAAATAAATGCCAGTAAAACTATTAAGATATTTACCCACAGAACCTTTCAATATTTTAATTCTAGGCTTGATTTTTGTCTTCAGTTCTTTCAACGTGATTTTTGTTGAGCACGGCCACCCCTTTTAGTGCTCTAACTCCACGGCTTTGCACCTTTTGTTATTGTACTTTAATTTGTCTTCTCGAGAGGCTCTCTGAATTTTCTGTGCAACTATTTAATCTCGTGCTTTCTTCCATGTGCTTCACCTGCTCCGTGATCAAGAACGTGTCTCAGGGTCCCTTCTGATATTAAATTTGACCTTTTATTCCTTTCCTGTTTTTTAATGACCCTTTGATTTCTTCATATATGCTGATCCTGATCTAATCCCACAACTGGTTATGTCATACTATAATGTGTCATACTATAATGTTCAATGATTCGAATCTATTCTTGAGATGTTCTTGAAATTCAGATGGAATCCATTCAAGATCAAAATTTAGACCTCCTGGACTCATTGGAATATCTTCCAACTTAAAATTAAAACTTAACCAATGAGCAATTGATGGTCTGGTCCACAGTCATACCCTGGCCTCATTTTGGATGCAGCCCTTGAGCGTCTCCATCATCTCTTTCCACAAGTGTAGTCCATTTGATTTCTGTGTGTGTCACAAGCAGAAGACCACATGTATAGTTGCTGCTTATGTTGTTGAAAAGTGGTACCTGCAGTGAGTAAGCGGTTGGTCTTGTAAAACCGGATTGTGCAATCTCCATACTTCTTTCTATCACAGAGACCATATTTTACACCATCGGTTCCTTTCTCTTTCTTGCCAGTATTTGCATTCCAATTGCCAGTAATTTTCAGTGCATAATGCTTACATCCATGCCAAGTTTCAGGCTGAAGGAAGTAGGTAGAATTTTTCAATTTATTCATCATTTGCTTTAGTGGTGGGTTTGTAAATTTGAATAATAGTTGTATTAATTGCATTTGTATGTAGGGGGATAGGTATTATCCTATCATAGACAGTATTGCACTTTAAAATAGATCCTGAAATGACCATTATTTTGGATGATTTTGAAGGAATTTCTCTTGAATCTGTCATTCCCAGTCTAGTAAACCTTATGATTGTCTGACTCAAAGTGGCCAATACTAGTCCAAATCAGTCATTAATGCCCAGCCTATGGATCTCTATGTATTCTATTCAGGTTTGAGGATTTCTAATTTTTCTGGTTTCATATTTAGTGATTATAGTGTAGTATAAGACCAAAAAAAAAACTCCTGAAAAAAAGATTCCCTCTTTTTAAATTTAATTGACTTTGACATGAAATCAACTACATGGGTTCTACCACCACCCCCTGCTAATTTATTTTCACCACTTCAAACTGAAATTCTGGAGACATTCTTTCTCAAAGATCAAATAAAATAGTTTCTATATTATAAGGGACAGCCTGAAAATTAAATGTGCAGTTTTGAAATAGTGACATATGGGTGATATATTTGAAGTGTTGATTAAGGCAGAGGGAAAGAACATTTTAAAATCATTTTTTAAAATCTTCCATTTGCTACCCTCACATATAGGTTTTGAAGTAACAAGTAAATATGAAATTGTTACAGTGACATTGTTGATGAAGACAGGGACCACTGTGGGTCCTGCTGCAGACACAGCCCTCTCCTCCCATGATTTATGGTGAGGAGGAAACTCAATGCGTTTCTTTGCCCTCCTTGTTTCATCATTTCTTTCCTCTGTTCCCCTCAGTTTTGTATCTGCTTGGTATCTCAATTGCTTTCAGATGTATTAATTTCTCTGGGTTCTGTACTACGACGCACCACTACCATTCCCCTCTGGCCCTAGACATTTCCATCAAATTGTGCCATTCACTGTAACTGGCTGTATGGGGTATGCTAACACATTTTCTAACCGTATGACAGCATTTATAGCCACAATCATTTAGATTAGTTAGCAAATATTATGCCATGAGATCAAGTATAAAATGATATCAATAGTGTCCAAATATGTAGTGCATAGTGTATTTCTTTCTCCACTAATTTGAACATTTCCATAAAAACTGCTATCAGAAGCTCTTGGCATAATTTCTTTGTAATAAATTCCTAATGCTGTTTATTACTTTGATCTCCTTATTCTCCAGATGGCTACACATTTGCATTCTATTTGTCTGTTATTTCACTAAGCACACATTTCTTACTGGGTGTTTTTATTATTTATTTTTATTTATATCTTTGCTTTATTTTGCACCAAACAAAAGCTGTTGCTGTTAACTGATAATTTAAAAACAATAATTAATTAGTTGAAAACTAAATTTTCCAGTGTGACATAATGTTTCTCAATGGCTATACTATTACATTAATTAATATTTCTATATTGAACATTAACAGTCTAAATCACTTAGTATTCAAAATTGTATGATTCTTAGATGACAACAAAGACAATGTATTTCTTATAATAAAGATCATTTTTGCATTGTAGAAATTTAAAAAATACAAATATTTATGTAGAAGTCTTTCAAAAACAGAACCACCAATCAAAATATAACTACTTTTCCAGTCTCCTCTTGTGGCATAATGACAATGCCAGAGTGATAACCATTTTGGTTTTATTTTCTAAATGCACAGAAAGGTAAACCTTTTCAACTAAGTAAGAATCACTACTCTTGAATAATTGGCCATGGAGTGGGAAGCTATTAAGGCACATTACTGTTTCAGATGAGATATGTAATAGGAAACTTACGTGTTTTATTAAATTTTCTCAACTAATAGCTTAAAGCTGTACTTAGGGTGAAATAAATCTTAATTTCCAAACTTTACCTTATTATTCTTTATTTTCTTATTATTTCCTGTCTCATATATTCCTTACTTTTAGAGGTCTTACTTGAGTCTTTTTAAAAACAAAAACCATTAAAAAAAGGGGCTCTGAGTGCTTAGTTGGTGACAGTGTGATTGACAATATTAATTTACCTGTTTTCAATTTAGTGTTTGAAGAACTCTAAGTAAAAGAAAAAAAACCCAAACAACAAAAACTGTAAACTATGGCTAAGGTCATATTTACAGGACAATGTGTTCCTCTATTTTTATGAAAATTTTCCATGGCTATTTATATGAACAAGAATTATTTTCTATTTAGCAACATATGCTTTGTATTAAAACAGTAGTTCCCATTTTGTGGAAGATGATTAAAATTTTGATATATTCATGAGACTGAATTCCAGTGTATTAAGATATTTTTTATATTACGCAGGAAAATCAGTCTTAGATAATAATTCCCAGAATGATTTAAAAAATAGAAAAGCTCCAGTTTCCCTCAGGATAATTTCCCTTCCCCCAATCCCGATGCTGCGTTTTGCTTCATATAGCCCATCTTTTGAATTATTCACCTAGTATACAGATGGAATCAGTACAGGGAAAGAACACGCTGCGACACACTTAAAAAATTAAACCTTCTAGTAAGTATCCTGTTGTTCTGTTAGAAACAACAAAAATTGCACTTATTGGTCTACACATACGTCATGCAGACCTTAGGACAATGAACTGCTTTGATTTCCAGTTCTTTTCAATGTGACCAATAGTTTGTTCTGATCCACACAGTTGAATGCCTCTCAATAAAATACAAACACCTTTTGGGGGTTCTCTTTTTTCAGATAAGTTCCATCTGAGGTGAGCCAGGACATTCCTCCTCCCATGTCCTCTTCGGAATCCAGCTGAAAGGTCTGGCAGCTGCTTGCTGCCACCATTGTTGAATTAGGCCATCCACATTTAGCTTGCATAGGAGTGATCATTTCCCCCACTTGACTGGAGAATGGGCATCAGTATGGAACTCTTCCAGTTAGTTGACCACTCGCTATTTCCTGTGTTTCTTAGCAGAGGTGAGTGCATGCATCAGCTTCAACCTGGACTAGCATATGAAGAACTGACAGTCTATTCCACAGATGATCCCTGCTGGTTGTGATATAGGGCTTTCCAGCAATCTCTCCTCAGAGGTGTAATCAAATGGATACCTGTGTATTCCATCTGGAGAGGTCTATGTGTATAGTTGCTTGTTACATTTTTGAAAATAGTGTTTCAATGAAGACACTGGTCTTGCACAGTTATTTTCTAAAAACATATTATTAGGGGCTCATACAACTCTTATCACAATCCGTACATACATCAATTATGTAATCTGTACATTCTTTGCCCTCATCATTTTCTAAACATTTGCTCTCTACTTAAGCCCTTTGCATCAGGTCCTCTTTTTTTTCTCCCTCTGTCCCCACTACCCCCTCCCTCATGAGCCCTTGATAATTTATAAATCATTCTTTTGTCATAGCTTGCCCTGTCTGACATCTCCCTTCGTCCCCTTTTCTGTTGTCCATCCCCCAGGGAGGAGGTCACACGTAGATCCTTGTAATTGGTTCCCTCTTTCCAATCCACTCACCCTCTACCCTCCAGTATTGCCACTCACACTCCTGGTCCTGAATATACCATCCGCCCTGGATTCCCTGTGCCTCCAGCTCCTATCTGAACCAGTGTACATCCTCTGCTCTATCCAGACTTGTAAGGTAGAATTCGGATCATGATAGTTGTTGGGGAGGAAGCATTTAGGAACTGGAGGAAAGCTGTATTCTTCATCGGTGCTACATCACACCCTGACTGACTCATCTCCTCCCAAGAGCCCTCTGAAGGGGATCTCCAGTGGCCGACAAATGGGCTTTGGGTCTCCACTCTGCACTTCCCCCTTCATTAACTATGGTAAGATTTTTTTCTTGATGAAGCCTTATACCTGATCCCTTCAACACCTTGTGATCGCACAGGCTGGTGTACTTCTTCCATATGGGCTTTGTTGCTTCTGAGCTAGATGGCTGCTTGTTTACTTTCAAGCCTTTAGGTCTTGCACAATTCTATCATGAGATCTCTAGTTTCATTTCTACTAATAAATTTTGGAGAGAGTGTAGAGAGATTAGGAATCTTATACATTGCTGGTAGGCTTGTAAACATGCACAGTCATTGTGGAGAGTGATATATTGCTGTCTAAAACAACTGGAAATAGAAATCCCATATGAACCAGAAATACCTCTGCTACGTATAAAGACCAAAGAAGTAAGAGACAGAAATCTCATATATGTATGGTCTCTCTTATTCATCGCAGCACAGTTCAAAATAGCAAACATTTATCGACAGCCCAAATGCCCATCAGTTGGTGAATGGATAAAGAAATCTGGTACATACATATAATGGAGTACTGTGCAACACGAAAAAACCACGATGAAGCCCCTCATGACATGGATGGACCTGGACAGTGTGCTGCTGAGTGATGCCAGTCAGTCACAAAAGGACAAATATTATATGAGACCACTGCTGTAAGCATAAACACCAAGACAGAAGCTAGCCTCTGTTTTCAGGTCATGTAACCTTCCAGTCCAATCCCTCAAGCAAAGAAATTATGTGCCTACCTAATGCTCATGAGCCAAACATCACTCTTAATTTGTACAGCTTAAAAGCCACGTGGACAGAGGAGAGTCAGTTTCTCATGTTGGTGGGGAGAGAGAAGACCTATCAGTTTCTGCCATATAGTATTGTTCCACAGTCACCTCAAATCACCAGACACGCCTACAAGGGTGTTCAGTGAGCCTAAATGGAAATTCATGTTCAGAAGTGGGAGAGGGAGAATGAGAAGCTAATTTCACTTCTGTTGATGGGTAAACCGGGAGGGCAACCTTCCACTGGGAAAAATATTTTGAGACCTCCAGTGGGATAATACGTTCAGCATTTTTTGTTTTGTTTTTCCTTTTCACCATTTTAACCTTGTTCTACTTTTATTATTCTCTGCCTTTCAGTGAAATATTTTAGCTTTTATTTTTCTATTGTGTTGAGGGTTGCTTTCTGTTTTGGGGGGGTGCTTTTCTTTATATGAAATCCGGGGTAGGTAAATCTATGAAGATAGTACCTGGATTAATACTTTCCCAGAGTTATGGCAGTGGAGTTTGAGAGGAGTTGAGGAATTAATAAGAATGAGTATGACAATGGAGAAAGGGTTAAAACATCCTTTGTGGTGGTAATTGCACAACTCTTTTCAAAAGATGTAACCCATTGGATCATATAATATGTGAAATATATATACCAAAAAAGTTTAAAATAAAAAATATTTATATAAAAATGACAAAAGATTTGTCATTTGTGGGATACATGAAGGAACATAACTAAAATTAATGTTTCCATTGATTTATCTAATATTATCACATCTTAATAAATATATATCTTGGATGATCTTGTTTACCTGTAACTGTCATAGTTATGAGTCACATGTAATTTTTAAATTAAAATTGTTATGTGCTTACATTAATATGTAGTAAAAATATAACTATAGCAAAGAATCTCTCATATATAGTAAAATATGATTAGTGTAGCTTGACTCAATAGACTAGGGAGTATGGGAACATGAACAACTCTCTGAGCCATATGAAACTAATAAAATGTGAACTAATGCAGCTTGAGCTTGTTTCTCAGAAAAATCATATTAATTAGATTTAAACATTAAATTAAATGATGTAATTATATTAATAATTGAGAATTTCTGTCATTAAGGTATCTCAAAGCAACATGCAGGTGCTTACTGCTCAGGAGAACTTTATAGCTTTCATCACTAAGCTGCCTCCCAAACAAGGGTTATCACTTTAGCAACACAATCGTAGAGGAAGAAGATCCAACTTCCTTAGATCACAGTGAAACCTTTTGAAGTGAAAGATAGGTAAATCTACTTTCCTGAAATTGTTGAGAATGATCCTTTATCTAAAAGACTTCAAAATCAAACTGCTTGTATAGGTAAAATGCTTATCATACTTCTAAATTCTAACCCTTTACTTTATAAACTAAACTAAAAAATATGAACACAGTTAAAGATGATATTCTTAATTAATTTTCCAAAGCTGTACTGAAATTTAACCCCCAATATGAGTTTTCTATGGTTTATGCTTCTTTTTCTGTAGACTTGATTGGTTTTTTGGGGGGACAGGTGTTTATTAAATTATCACTTGAGTCACTTCCATTAGTACTGTTCTTTTTCATCTGAAAACACTATGTTTCTTAAGCTACTGTTAAATATTTTTGGTGAATTGAGTCATGGGCTATGCTATGCTATATAGACATTCTGAATCACAGGGTTTTTAGCAAAATAGAGGCTTCTTTTTTACTGATGTCACCAATCTGAAACCAAACTTGCTGCCATTGAGTTGATTCTGACTGTCCCGATGATTTCCAAGACTAAACCCTTATGGGTGTAGAAGGCCTTGTTTTTCTACCAGGGAGAAGCTGGTGAATTCGAACTGCTGACTGTGCGCTTAGAAGCCCAATGCGTAACCACTATGCCAAGAGTCACAAGAACAAGCCTGCTATTACTGAAAGGGATTTTCCTCAGTGGTGACCCAGAAGTCCAATTTGTTACCCTACCATTTGTAACATGTGGTTGTAATGCATCTGTAACACAAGGTTGCCATGGGCAGGAAGAGAGAGTGCCTTCAGACCAGCGGGGCCCATCCCCTGGCACTGTCTCTGGCAATGCTCTGTTTCAATTCACTGGGCCTTCTGTACCAGGCAAGGTTTCCTTTCTATGTGTGTTCAAAGGCTGCTTGATCTGAGCCAACTGATTCCTTCTTCATAACCCATTCTTAGTCGGTAAGCTATGCTAAACCTGTTCACCTGTGTGATCCTGCAGCCAGGGTCTAGTCCCTTTTATTTTAAGAGAGAGAGAGAGAGAGAGAGAGAGAGAGAGAGAGAGAGAGAGAGAGAGAGAGAGAGAGAGAGAGAGAGAGAGAGAGAGAGAGAGAGAGAGAGAGAGAGAATATGAATGAATATGTGTGGCCCAGCCCCACGAAAGGCCAAGGAGCAGCTGGAAAAAGATTGGTCTTAATTTTTAACAAAAGAAGTGATTATCACAATTGGTGTTAGAATAATGGGGCACACTATGACCTCTGATTCGCTAGAAAAATGTGATTTGGAAAAAAGAGAAATAAAGGGAAAAATGAAAAATCTCCACTTTCTGGATGGGATAAAGGAAATTCAAGGATTTAAGGGGCGATGGTGTTGCAATCTGCTCCGCAATAAGCAGCTATTCATGGGAGAGTGTGCAGGAAAAGATAGATGGGCATCAGGGAGACTCTGGCCAGAAAGCTATATTAGGGAATCCACTGCCCCTGCAATGACCGAACAAGTTGACACATGTTTTTGGAGTGGGGAGACAATTCAATATATTATATACAGATATACATGAAGTGGTTACAGTAAACTTAATGTATTAGCCATATAATGTTTTATAGTACCTGTGTATTACTGTCTCAAAATTGACAAGAGATATAAATTGTTGAAGACACAAAATTTACCTTGTAGATAAGCAGGAAAAATAATTTTTTATTTTTAGTTTTACATAGGCTGCTTTTTATACTAATTCTATTATATAAATATATTCTGCTTTGTAACCATTTCCCTTAATTCCATTCAAACCAGGCTTACATTGTAAAACTCCTCATGAAATATTGCACATTTTATTCTCGTTAAAAATTACTGCAAACAATACACACCGAATGTTTCAAATCTTATTTTTATTTTACTCTCGGCTTACTGGCTATAATACTCCCAAGTCTCTGTTTGAGTGGACGTTTGGGAATTCTTGGGTGGCACAAAACATAAAATGAAGGAACTGCCATGTGTCAGAATGGAGTCAGCAGCAATTCACAATCACACCACTTGATAACAAACTCGGGATTGTTAGCCTGGGTCTGCAGTCACCAGATGTAGGTTGTTGGCAATTGCTCAGCATCTCAGTGCTCCCGAGTTTCCTCTGTCAAACAGGTCCAATAACGACACCCCTGTCACAGGTGGTGAGGAGTAGAGAAATCCATGGTGTGCCATAGATGCCAGCTGTAGGTTGGCTTTTGCTTGTGTCACCACTCCCCTAGACAGTCAATAAATTAGGAGTGTCTCACTATCAATAGACACTTCATGGAGGTAAATCTTCTCTGTGCCTTCAAGTCCATTCTGCCTCATTTGTGTTAATTTTCTTGTATTTCCTAAAATAATATAGCAAAATAGGCGTAAATTATGCAGTAATACTGTCTGCCTCATTTGTGTTAATTTTTCTTGTATTTCCTAAAATAATATAGCAAAATAGGCATAAATTATGCAGTAATACTGTCATCCTAAAAACAAAATCAATGAAAATGCACATTTCATCAGGAACAAGAACTATATCTCGTTATAAGAGGACATAGTATTTTTTAATTAGCATGGTATTATTCTAAGAAATTTGAAACTGTAAATGTATAAGGATTTTTTCTTATACATTTGACACAAACTAGTGAGGAGCTTTGGGTAGCGTAGGTAGTTGATCATTGGGCTAGTAGCCACAAGGTCAGTGGTTCAAACCTTTCTCTTGGAGAGAAAGATGAGGTTTGCTGTTCCCATGCAAACATGTGCAGCATTGAAAACCCACGGAGTTGCTGAGTCAGAAGTGATTGATTGACAGAGAGTTTAGTGAGTGATTGTGAAGGAAGATTTTAAATACTTTACATTTTATCAGCAAATGTAAACATTTCTCATCACAGTCACTTTAAAATTGTTTGATATGACTCAGAGGTGAAGTAATAATTTAATACCTGATATTGACCTATGTAATAATTTAATACCATGAAAGCTGATTTGAATTGCTTGTCATTTTTCAAGTCTCAAGTAACTACCGGAAGGTGAGAGACTCATCTCTATTCTGGCACATTCTGAATGCAGTATGAGCTATCTTCGTGAACACACATGTAAAAACTGATTCCGTTCAATTTGATTTGTATGAGAAAGATGACATTTAATCTTCTGAAGATGAGGTTCGCAGTTAGTACAACCAGAAGATGTAATATTTAATACCACTCTAATCTATTAGTTGTAATACAGACATAATATAAAGTCAATAAAATGTCACCAAAGAAAAGTAGCAGAAAGTAGGAGTTGTAGGAATAAAATTTAAAAATGCTTTAAAGAAATGATTATATATGTATACAGTAAAGAGGCTGCAAAATGCTTTTCCTTTCCACCATTTTTGTACTACTTTGCAATATCTTCAGAGTTGCCACGGTTATTTTATATAAAAAAAGAAAGATTAGGGGGAAAACCTCTCTTTGGAAAGCAATTTAAGGGCAGGACTTATTTCTATCTTCGATTCATGCATTGTGTTGGTCCTTTCTTAAAATGCTTTTAAAAATTTTTTTGGACTTTTGCAAAAGTGAGTCCATATGTGCTAAGGTATTTTCAGTATCTCTCCTTATTTTGTTTGTCCATTATTTGGCATACCTTTTTCTTCTTTGTTTCTAGAAATAATTTAAAAATTGATTGTTAGGAAATGGTCATAATAACTCCATGTCCAAAATTTGAACATTTTCAAAACATGTGATTGGAATAGTGACTTTTAACTTTTTATCAATATGAATATTTTCAATACTTAAGGAAATATTATAGTACCTTATTTTATTAACATATCATAGAGTGTTTCGATTCACGCTCAATATATATTAATATATGTAAATACAAATTATTTTACCTAATTTTATAAAAATGTAACTCAGATTTTTATTTTCTATAACAAATAAGTAAATTTGCTTTAGGATTAGAAGTAAAGGGACAATTTATATTAGATAAGATGTTTCAAAAGCAAGGAACATTTTCAGAGGACTGGCATGATGTAATTATGACTTGCTTTGATGCACACAGTGGCGAGAATTAGAATGCACTGTACAGAAGGAAGCCATGACAAGAACACATCAGGGATGTTTTTATGGTTTCATAGACAAAGCACTTCAAAGTTTTACCATTTTTTGTTTGTACCAAACATTTGTAATCAAATTGTTGACTACATTGGGGTCATGGATTATGCTACGTTCATCTTTATACCTTAAGTTATACCATAACATCCACAACATAAAAATAAACTCATTGCCAATGAGTCTATTCTGACTCATACAGACACACTATAGGAGAAAGTAGAACTGAATCTTTGGGGTTTCTGAGGTTATAAATCCTCATGGGAACAGAAAGTCTCAACTTTCTCCTGCACAGATGCGGTTGGGTTCAAACTGATAACTGGGCGATTAGCAGCCCAACTCATAAGCTAAGACATCACTGCCAATATAAAAATGAAACTTTGTTATTTTATTTAATTAATAAGTGAAATAAAAATAAAATTTGGAGCTTTATAGTGTTATGGATTTTCGAAAGTAATACAGTTTGGGCTCACATACATTTTCATGGATGCTTTCTATGAGAGGATTTAAAAAATGATTTGAAAAAATGATAGTAAATGATAAAAATACATAAATATAACTTCAGCTCCATTAAGGCCAAGACACTTTTGTAAGCAATGATGCAAGCTATCTAGTACATTTGTAAAGAACTGAGGGCCTGGCAATTTAAGCAATCAATTAGTGTTTTTCTTACATTATGGTCTGATCATGGCACGATTACAGTATTAACGGAATATTACATTATTAACAAACACTAGTCTGTCAATTTTTCATACGGTAGTGGCTTGAGTGGTGCTGTGATCCTGGAAGCGGTATCACTTCAAAATGCCATCAGGGTCACCCAAAGTGAACAGCTTTCACCACAGCATCCAGATTAGAGCAGATTATGAAGAAGGAGTAGGTTGTCCTATTCAGAGGAATTAGCCACTAAAAACCTTTTGAGCAGCTCCACATGAAGAGATACTGAAAATCGCATGTCTAGCAGCAGGGCACTGTCAGAGAGAGTGCTAGAAAATGAGCCCCTCTAGTCCAAGGGCATTCAAACTATGACCATGGAAAAAGGAGCTGCCTTTTCAAAGTAGAGTCGGCCAGAAATGACAGCGATGGAGTACAACCTTAGAGACCTTCATTTGCTGTTGGGGCTTGACTCAAAACGAGAAAATGACATAGCTATTTGAACCTTAATAATTGGGATCTAGGAAAATAGGAAGTCGTCAAAATGAAATAGAACACATTAAGATCGATATCCTAGGTGCTAGTGAGCCGAAATGGATTGGTATTGGTTATTTTGTTTAGGCAGTCGTATGATTTACTCTGCTGGGTAATGTAGATTCTAAAGAAATGTCATTGCATTCATCTTTGAAAAGGACATTTTAAGATTCATCTCTCAAGATAATATCTATCTGCATTCCAGAAAATTCAATCGATACAACTCTTATTCCAATTTATGCATCAACCACTAAAGCTAGTGATGCAGAATAATTTTACCAATGTTTTCAGTCTGATATTGATCAAATATGCAGTCAAGATGCATTGATAATCACTGGCGATTGGGATGCAAAAGTAGGAAACAAAGAGTAAGGAACAGTAAGTAGCTGGACAATATGGCCTTGGTGATAGAAATGAAGCTAGAGATCACACGACAGAATTTTGCAAGTCCTACTATTTCTTTGTTGCAAATACATTTTCAACAGCACAAAAAACAACAAGAAGTGTGGACTTCAGATAGAATCCACAGAAATCCAATAACTACAACTGTGGGATGAGAGAATGGAGAAGCTCACTAGCAGCTGCGAAAACCAGGCCAAGGGCTGACTGTGGACGAGACAATCCATTGTTCATAGGTAAGTTCAACTTGAAGCTGAAGAAAATGTTTAAAAGTCCACAAGAGTCAAAATATGATTTTGAGCACATCCCACCTGAATTTTGAGAACACCTGAAGAACAGATTTGACACATTGCAGACCAATGACAAACGACCTGATGACCCTTGGAATGATCCGGAGTATCTTCCACGAAGAAAGCAAAGGGTCCTTAACTAGAGGAGAAAGAAAATGATCAAAGTAAATCTCAGAAGGACTCAAACTTGCTCTTCACCATAAAGTAACTAAAGTTCATGGAGGAAATGATGAAATGACAAGTGGAAAAAGAACAGTTCAAAGGGAAACTCCAGAAGACAAGGCAATGCTTTATAATGTCATGTACAAGGACCCAGAGTTAGAAAGCCAGAGGAGTATACACTCAGTGTATCTTAAATCGAAAGAACTAATGACAATTTCAGCCTGGAGTTGCAATATGGACAGATTTTGTGGCGCAAACCACAGTTTCAGCAGTGCATTGACAGGGAGCTGCCAGCAATTCAGGCCAGATTCAGAAAAGGATGTGGAACTTGGGATATCATTGCCGATGTCAAATGGGTCTCGGCCGAAAGCAGAGAATACCAGAAAGATGGTTACTTGACTATGTAAAGGCATTTGACTATGTGGATCGTAACAAACTATGGATAACCTTGAGAAGGATGGGAGCTCCAGAGCATGTCATTTTGCTCATGCTGAACTTGTACACGGATCAAGAGGCAGCTCTGGGAATAGAACAAGGGAACACTGCACAATATAAAATCAGGAAAGTAGATCCTTTTCAGAATGGTTATAACAAGTTAGTATGAGTTTATTTTGCTGCAAAATTGAAATCTATATAATTTTCTCATTATATATACTTTAAATGTACTCTTATAGACCCCCTCATATATCATATGTAATAAATAATTTTGTAGCTTCTTCATAACTGCTTCCATGGTATGTGGCTTCTCTTAATGCTGCTTTGTTCAGTGCTGAAAGCCCTATCAGCAGACATACTTTCTACATGATACTTTCTACATGGTATACATGTCCTACTCCTTAGTTTGCTGGACATATTTGGAATATAGCCTCTAGGAGTAAGAGCTGATTATTATTTCCCCCGCCTCTTCCGAGCCCAACCCCCTCCCCTGTTAGTGGGAGGGCAGTCTTAGTAGAGATGGAGACTTGCATGTGGCCACATTGTGGCCAGGCATAGAAAATGAACACACGCTAGTAGAATAGTAGTATCCTGATCTCAATCCACAATAAATTCAGTCACATTTAGGTACTAATCCACCCACTGTCCTTAGTGAGCCCAAGACTGTAAATGTTTGTGTTAGCAGATGTCTTCATCTTTGTCCTATGGGAGCAGGCAGCCTTATTTCTCTCCCATGTAATCCCTGGTGGGTCTTTTGAGCAGGGACCTTACAGTTCCCAGTTCATTTATACTATAGAGTCACCAGGACTTCTTAGGTACCTGGCACCAAGAGAGCTTCATAAAATCCTCCCAGCAATAATTGAAATCACATCTAAGGAAGAGTCTGTATCTTCCCCACCCCATGCTTAGGGACTAATATAAAAAAATGATTGTGAGATAGGAAATTTGGGGCTAGGGACAGAGAGATACTGATTGTATTTGAGAGACTCTCTATTTTCCCACACCCCCCTTTGTTAAAGACAGGTCAGGACATCTCCCATTAATTGAAAAGCATCCTTTCCATCAATCTCTACTTTCATATTGTTTTTAAAATTCTTTAGTTCTCTGGCTTAAGCTGCATGGCTGTCATCTGAATCTGTAGAAGAAACCCACCACTATCTAGCACATTCCAACTCGTAGTCTCCCTGCAGGACAGAGTGGAATTGTCCTACAGGGGTCCCCAAAATGGAAAGTTTTCCTTCCAAGGGGCCAATAGCTTTAACTGTAGAGTTTTTGGTTGACCAAGTGCTTCACCACTGTGCCACTAGGGCGTCTTCTTGAAAACTTAGTAAAGACAATAGAATCCACTAAGGATTATAGCCCTGTTAGGCCGTCCATCTCAATTGCCATTGGTCATTCTTCCCCTTAGGTCAAGATGCAAATCACTGATTTCGCATAGAATCTGACTGACTGCTGTTCACTGCTTTCCCTGATGGTTTGAGTTTATATTCTGTATTTATTTTTAATATGGCTAAGCCACTATAGAGATTGAGAAGAAACTACTTTTTCTTTGTGCTTTATAAAGTATAACAAAATTTTTGTCTGAACCATGCACTACAAAGTGAAAAAATAAAGTAATTATGTTTTTAATATTTCAAAAGTTAATGGAGTTTTTTCTCTTGTCACACCATTTTTAAAATGACCTTTTGTGGTAGAAATGGGGACTTTTTATTTTGGGGTACATTTAGATCAGAATAAAACAAAACAGCTACATCATAGATGGTGAGACCAGAAGAAGTAAATAGATATAATTTTAATAATTTTCTCCCAGAATATTAGTATGTTTGTGTGTTTGCCCAAAAGAGAATGTGAAGGAAACACCAGGGCTCAAATGATTTAAAGTAGACAAAGTTGTTTAATATATTAATGATAGTATGAAAGAGCATGAAAATATCTACTTGGATAGAGCATATCTAAGACTTAGGAATAATACAGATAAAAATAAATAGCACCTTACAAAACTAAAATCTGTAAATACAGGCATCTAATTTGCTTATGGTGCTTCCATATTACATTTAAAAATACCTTTACTGGACCACTTTTCGCCCATATTTTCTCCACCTCATCCAATAATGGATCCACACTGGTCTTTTTATTTCTTTGCTACTCTGAGGTCATTTCTGCTCTCAGGTCTCTGCATCAATGTTCACTCTGTCTGAAAAAGTCTTCCCTGAGAGCTTCTCATGGAGTTTGCCCTCATTTCATCCGCGTTAAATGGCACTTGCTCGAATCAGGCAACACTTCTCAGGATCGCTCTAGTTGTATTCCCAATGTTGTGAAATGTTTATGTTCAAAATAGTTTCTAAGTTCTATTGTAGTGTAGAATTTTACTCACAGGTTATTTATAATGTCTTTGTTAATTTCTAAAGCATGAGGATTTTCTACCATATATTTTTCACTTTATAATCCTATTTATTTATTTTTATTTGGAAATAAATTTTATTGGAAGTAATTATAGAATTATAGGAGCTGTAAAGAAATATACAGGGTCTGAGGTATCCTTGACCCATCCTTCTTGAATACTAATGTCATACAGCGATAGAGCACACTATCACAACCACACAATCAACCTGGATTCAAACAGATAGAACCTATTAGGATTTCAGTTGTATTATATGTATTTGTTTTTCTGTATGGTTAACTGTGAAATTAAAAAATAGTTTTATTGGCATAGACTTCTTATATTATACAATTTAATCATTCAACCATACTAAGAAGGTTTGTGCAATCATCACCACAATCTATTTCAAATCCTTTTCTTCCCATCCTCCCTTGCCATGCCCCTGGGCAGTTATCAACCCAGTTCCTGTCACTCTAGCTCTACCTATCCTGGATTTCGTAGACAGAAAATCATACAAAATCCAACTAGGAAGCAAGCAAACAAACAAGCAGTAATGACTGGATAAACCATAGAAAAACCTCAATCCAAAAGAAAGCAGGAAACATCAAAAACTGAAACCACTTTAAAATGAGTCAAAAGGGCAATCCAATGATGAGGTGTTTCATTTTGACCTGACTGTGTCTGCCATAATCGACTCTACAGTGCTCTGTCTGATAGTGAGGCCATTCACATCCATCAACTATAGTAAAAAAGAATTCACTGGATGCTTGATCTTTGTGAGGAACCCACAAATAGATTTCGGTCTTCCATTGTCAGGTGTAGCCTTTGCACACTGGGTGTTGACAATTTAATCTCTGACACCATTCCTTCCTGTAGATTTGGATCTTATTGTTCCTCTCCTTGGATCACACAGGCTGACATCTTTCTCCCACGTAGACTTAGTTTATGTCTCAGACGGCTGCTTAGCTCTTTGAAGTTTTATCACATGTGTAGTTTCCTGTAATCACCACAGTCACCAAGACACTTAACTGTATCATCAACATAACACGTTGTTAGCCATAAAATCAATGTAATATTCATCTTAAGAGATTTGTAGTTGGCAATCTTTGAATTAAAGTGTAAGAAAAGGAAATGGAATGTTGCACCTGACTATTCTCATAGAAGCCCATTTTGTCATCAAGTTAACTTTAATATTTACAGTGTGTCTTGAGTAAAGTAAATTTGTACTCTATCACCTAATGACAGCAACAGCATTTAGCAATTAAAGTCTCTACGATGAACCAATTTACAAGGAGTACAAGGAGACAGGGAATAGGCTAAGGACAGTACAGTGAGGCTTTCAGTCACGTAGACAAAATATCAGTTTTCTACATAAATACAGACAAAAGAGAAAAAGGTGAACTCAAATTAAAAGATCGTTAAGAGCCATGGCAGCTATGTGCTTTGTGTAGACCTTTCTTGTATATTTTTCAAAAATTTAAAAAATAGAATAGTTGAAGTAATGAAAGATGTATGAAAGGTAATGGAATATTCAGTGATATTAAGAAATTAGGGTGCTGTCAAAGCCATCCCCAATTTTATGCACATATTAATATATCTGCAGGTCCACCTAGATAAGATAGGCTGGACAAATAATGTGAGAAGAAAATAACAGGACTAACAGTCCAGGAGAGACATGAGAGTGTGGGAGGTAGGGAAACGGAGGAGGTGTTGGCCAACTCAGGGAAAAGGGAGCAACGAGTGGTTCAAAACCAGTGGAGAGAGGGGAAGGGAGGACTGGTAGGGAGTGACCAAGGGCAAGATAACTGAGAGGAATTACTGAAACCAGAATAAAGGCTGAACATGATAGTGGGACAGGAGGAAAGTGCAAGGAAACAGAGGAAAAGAGTAGGAGGCAAAGGACATACATAGAAACCTAAATACAGACATGTACATATGTAAATATGTTTATGTTTAGGGGAAAATAGACCTATGAGCATGTACTTATGTTTAGTACTAGGGTAGCAGGTGGACATTGGGCCTCCTTGGGCGCATTCCCTTAATACAAGAGCACCTTGCTCAGCTAAACGGTCATTCCATGATACCCACCTTCCCCACATGATTGCTGAAGACAGACGTGTGCATAAGCAAACGTGGTGAAGAAAGCTGATGGTGCCTGGCTATCAAAAGATATAGCATCTGGGGTCTTAAAGGCTTGAAGGCTAACAAGCAGCCATATATCTCGGAAGCAACAAAGTCCACAGAGAAGCACACAAGCCTGTGTGAGCACAAAGTGTTGAAGGGATCAGATAGCAGACACCAAAGGACAAAAGCCATCATTGTGACCACCTTCCCCACATAAACGCCGAAGATGAATGTGTGCATAAGTAAGTGTGGTGAAGAAGGCTGATGGTGCCCAGCTATTGAGAGATATAGCGTCTGGGGACTTAAAGGCTTGAAAGTAAACATGCGGTCATCTAGCCCAGAAGCAACAAAGTCCACATGGAAGCAGCACACCAACATGTGTGATGATGAAGGGCCGAGGGGACCAGATTTCAAGCACCAAAGGCGGTGGGGGGGGGGGAATCATATCATCATGAATGAGGGAAGCACATGATGGGGACCCAATGCCCATCTGTAGACAACTGGACATCCCTTGCAGAGGGGTAGTGGGGAAGAGATGAGTCACTCAGGGTTCAGTGTAGCAATGATGAAACTCACAACCTTCCTCTAGTTCTTAAATGCTTCCTCCCCTCCCAATTACCATGACCCCAATTCTACCTTGTAAACCTGGTTAGACCAGATGATACACAGCAGTACAGTTGGGATCTGGAAACACAGGGAATCTAGGACAGATGAACCCCTCAGGACCAATGGTGAGAGTGGCGATACTGGGAGGGAAGGGGGTGTAGAATGGGGAAACTGATCTCGGGGATCTATATATAACCTCTTCTCTGGGGGATGGGCAACAGAAAAGTGGGTAAAGGGAGATGCTGGGAAGTGTAAGATAAGATAAAGCAATAATTTATAAATTATTAAGGGTTCATGAGGGAGGGGGTAGTTGGGAGGGAGAGGGAGGGGAAAAAGGAAAATGAGGACTGATTCCAGGAACCCAAGCAGAAAGCGAATTTTGAGAATGATGAGGGCAACAAATGTATAAGTGTACTATACACAATCGATGTATGTGTGGATTGTGATAAGAGCTGTATGAGCCCCAAGAAAATTACTAAAAAAAATAGAAATTAGCTAACATATTGGAATGAGAAGTGGAAAGGCCAGTTCTTAGATTGTAAACTGGAGTTGATCTAATATCCTACTAGGGAAATAGTTTCTTTTGTCATGCCAATCAGCATGAGGGTTGAAGATTTATGAGTTTCACAGAAGGACTGCCACGGCACCCACAAAGGTTCAAGCAGAAGAAAAGCAAATCAATGGGAAGTGAAATAGAATATTTTTCTTTCTATGATCAGCCTTTGATTGATTAGCTAAGGGAAGCTGGTTGTCTGAATCTTGCTATTTTCCATAAAATAGAGTGGTAAGCTGGAATGAATATTATATAATTTATGCAGTGTTTAAAACAATCAATCTCCTCCTAAATAGGAATTTTATATGAATACTTTAAGCTGTATTTTTGGATCACTGTAAAATTTAACTCTTAAATTATTTATTAATTTCAAGAGCATTAAAGAAATTATATTATTTTACTTCCATTATTGATAAGGTTATATTGAAAGACTTTTTGGAGTGTTTATATACACAAAATCATTATGCCTGATGCTTGCTTACCCATGATCCAGAAAGGAGTAGGAAGAGGCAGGGAGTGGGAATATCAAAGAAATCCGAAACGCTGCAAATTAAGACTATGCCAATGAGACTGGTTGATAGGCACATAGAGGTTCATTTTGCTTTTCCTTCTCTACCCCCATGCAATATTAAAGGTAATTATAAATAAACTTTGATTGCTATTTAAATTCTTTTCTTTCTAATTAGGTTTCAAAACATTTTTGATCATGCCTGAAAATAAGACAATGCCTTCTTATCCCACGGGAGAGACTCAAACCAAGAAAGGTAAGTTTACCTTTGAATGGCTTTCTGTGAAAGTAGGGCATAGCTAACTATAATTCAAGTCCCTCACAGAAAAAGACACTTGTAAAGACAACAGGCTTTCCCAAGATCTGGATTCTCAAAGCCAAAGTGTATTGGACCCAGAAATATGAGGTATGTGAAAGAATCATATTACGTTAAGGACAACCAACTCTCTGAATTATAATTAGACTATTTTCCGTGATGGAATTATAGTACAGGCAGTACAAGAGGTACATCATACAACAATGGCGTCCCTAAGTCAACTTAGAGTAGTTTGTGAAATCAGATTGTACGTGACTCATATCCCCTTAGCAATTCTATTGGTAGCTTGAGAACAAGCCAGAGTGGCAGGACTGAGTACCACTCCATTACTGGTTTATAAACTTTTACCAACAGGTCATTGAAAATGGTATTAGATGCTGTAGAGTTGAATGCAGCTTATAATGACCCCATATGTCAGAGGAAAACTTCCCCAAAGGATACCCTAGGGTCTCATCTCTCTGGTTTTCCTCCCATGAAGACACTGGATGACTTCGAACTGCAGTTCGTTAGGACAGCAATGGAGCACTTAGCTATTGTTCTCCCAAAGCGCCTTACCAGTTACTATAAATATGCAAAAACCAAACAAACAAAACTCCTTATATTTGTCTGTTTTTCATCCTTATTGCATCTTGTTGCTTTATTTTGCTGTAGTGATTTGCATCCTGAGCCCAGATGACTTTTATTCTGTATCAATTTAGCAAGGCCATATCTTTGTATGATTTGGAGGCACCAGATAACATGAGCTGATTCAAAATAGCAGCCCTTTTAGTACGAGTCAAAGACTAGAGATTTCTCCCCCAGACACAGTTTTACATAGTTTTAAAAGAAAAAAATTTTTAAATGGAGAATATGCAACTGAAACTATGTGTAGCCCATGTGTTTTAATTAATTAAAAAAATCATTTTGTAATCTGGTCCTTTATAGAAAAAAAGTTTGCCAATTCCTGTTAAAGAATTAGTTTGGGGTCTTTAACTGGGAACAAAGGGTAGTCTTTATATCAATCATCCATTATTCACCGATTCTGTATAACAGCAAGCACAAAAGCACAGGGGCATACAGAATTATAAACATTTATTTTAGCTCGGCTGTTCATGAGTTGAGACAGGTGGCTCTGCTGATCTTATCTGGCCACAGAATGGCTCACACATGAATCTGCACGTTATCTAAGCAATATTATTAGTCTTTCTCATTTTGCCTGGACTCCTTCACATGAAAGGAAAACTGGACTGATGACTCACCACGGTGCCCACCTACTCCAGCAGAATAGGATGAACCTGTGTTCTTGACGTTGGCAGGATGTTAAGAAAGAGAACAGAAACACACATGACTTCCCGAGGCTCCCCCTCAGAACTGGCTATCATTCCTGTCACATTTTACTGTCCAAAGAAAGTAACAGGACCATCCCGATTCATGATCCAAGGAATTAGACTCCCTGCTTCCTGCTGAGAGATCAAGTCACTGAGAGGAAGAGATTATTGGGACCATTGTGACAAATTGCCACAATCATACTTCAAATTTTGGATAAGGTGTGGCCCAAAGGACTCTATGTAGGATTACCACTCCTGGGTAGAATTTTAATACTTCAATATCACCACATTTATTTAGAAAATTTTTGAAATACTTGAGAGAGTGTTAGCTTTGTATTCATTCTATCAATATTAATTGAAAACATAATAATTTATAGGCATGTAGTCTGACTTCCAAAGATGTTAATTCAACAAACTAATAGTTTGCGTTAAGAATTTGGAGAGCCAAGCTACTGATTTTTTGAATGCCCTGATAAAGCCTATTTATTTTGTGTTAGAACAGAAAATAACACCTCTACATTGACTTGTGAATGGAAGCTCTGTGTTGCAGGATTTCAGGAGAAATGTAATCATACTAAAGATGCCTTGGGCCACCCGCTCTCAGCCTATGCCATGGAGATAAATAAAACCACGTATCACACGAATTAGCAGCATGTTATGTGTTCTCTGACAATGCAAAGGAAGGAAAACATAATCCGTTGGCTAACCCTTAGGAAACTACGTGAATGGATTGACTCCTGGCATATATTTAGTTAGCAAGAATAGGAATTTGTATCCAATGTACATTAAAAGCAATGTTTGAAATGTTAGCATGAAAATGATTATCAGTTAAAATGAAGTTTTTAGCTATTTGCATCACACAATCAGTAAACTCCCTATCCTCTGTCTTGGAGCCACTAAAGAGAATATTCAGCTCATCAAGCAAAGAGTGAAACGTCTGTGCTCAAACCACAGGGAGTTTTCAAACCGCAGTGTTTATTGCCATGTCTGGACAAATTTTCAGCTTTCAAGCCCAGAGCAATCTTTGCTGAATGAAGGACTGAACTTTATGTACGTGCACACTTGAAGAGGTTCGCTGTTAGCTCTGACCATCCCGCAAATGCAGTGTGAGGTCCGATTTGCTAACTTGTTCCAGACTATAATCAACATAATAAGACTTTTCAAAAACAGTATAAATAAATAAACAAACCTTTCCCTCATGTTGTATCAATTATCAGGATACAATTATATAACCAAAGTGTTTGGGTTTTATAAAACCTCTCATGTACTCTGAGTAAATATAACTAACTGGATGATAATAAATCCAGTACTTTTAAGTGAAGTAGATAATAAAAGAAATCTTTAAAACATTCTGTAATTGTTCTGCACAATCATTAGCAGCATCTCCAGAATGGGGACACACGGTATTTCAGATGGCTCTAGTTTAGTACAAATTTTGAGCCCTGTACCACAGTGAAACCTGTGAGAACCAGGACTCCATAAGGCTGTTTGTTTTCCAATTCTTGCAAGTTTTCTGTCTTAGGCAGGCATCACTTTCTGTTAGTGTAGAACATTTGAGTTTTCTTTCTCTTACATATTTCCTCTTTACACAAGTTCTGGCTTTTCTAGGTTTTACTGAATAATTGACAATGAAATAAGGATTATTTTTTAACATCTGCCACATATAATGTTTTAATGTTCAAGCAATATTTTACTAAAGACATAATTGCATATCCTGGTAGCATCATTTAATGGTTTGCCTTACGGTACTGATTTTGCTTTTTTTCTACTTACTCAGTTTTTCATAATGTACCTTTGTCATAAACTGAATTTTTCCCTTGTAACAGAGAGAGATAACAATATATTTTCAGATCATATACTTTATATTTAAAAATAGGAAACACTTTATAAATGTAGAAAATCTTTATAATTTATATAAAGTATAAATAATTATTTTGGAGGTAACTATGCATTCATAACCCAGTTTAAAAAAATAGAATCCTGTGTTCTTTTACCTATTCCAAATCACTTAGTTTTACATATTATGTGTATAGGTATGCATACAGACAGACACACATGAATGTGTGTGTTTTATATATTAGGTCATATATCTCACAAAATTTTAAACAGTTTTATAAATTTACTCATCATAAATTATTAGATAATCTGCAAATAATAAAATTTTAGTGTGTCATTTTCTTCCCATTATAATATTACCTATTTTTCCTTTTGTAAATTTGGTCTAGATTTTTAAATATCTTTTTGAATGGAAGTGATGAAAATTTGCATATGTGCTTTTCTGTTCCTGATTTTAAAATGAAAGGCTTCTTAATATTTTTCTATTGAATATCATTGGAATTCTTTTTGAATATATTCTTTCTAATTTAATTTGAGGATTTAAATTGTGAATATATTTTGAATTTTGCTAATTCTTTCTCTACATCCAGTGAAATGCTCCTGTGTCGTTTTCTCCTCTAATTTTTAGATTTAGTGAACCACAGACTGGAATTTCGATTAGCCTTCTGAGGATAAACTTAAATTAATTTGGCAACTTTTATTTAAATGTTTCTGAGTTTTTTAAAGATTATTTACATGTATGTTCCTGAGTGACACGGAACTCTAAATTTTATTAATTCTCTTGATTCATCTCGCCTGATTTGGTATTAAGATATTTATAATCTCACATTTTATTTTACTCTTTACATATTTCTGAGGAAATATGTAGTATTTTAATTATTTTTGAATGTGGACTAAATCTATCCCTTAAGATTTATTAAGTTAGTAAACTATTGATTTAAATTATATATTGATTATAGAACTACTCAGGCTTCCTATTTATTCATAATATGCTTTTGACATATTTATTCTTTCAGAGATTTAAACACTTGTTTAAAATGAAATGTTGAGTCATGTATCACTTAATGCCCACTATACATTCTTTGAAATAGGCTATTATGTGATTGGAAGTAGTGTGACCAGGCCTAAGCTATAAGCAATGACATTCACTATTGTTGCCCTGTGTGTTACTCAGTAACCTTCTGTTGTACTAGCACAGTCGTATGCCATACAATGATGTACTGCAGTCATAAAATTACCAAGATACGGGACACATGCATCACTGCTGTTTTAGCTCATATTTGGCAAGGCAATGTCAATATAGGTTAAGTGAACTACTACTGTACAGTTGTACTATTGAATAGAATGGTCTGTCCTATGCCATCCTCATAATTGCTGCTATGTTTGAGCTAATTGTTGCAGGCAATTTATCCATCGATCTCATTAAGGACTCCCTCTTTTTTGTTGAGCCTCTACTTCATCAAGTACGATTGTCTTTGTCCAGAGACTAGTCTCTCCTGATAGCATGTCCGACGTACATGAGTGAAGCCTGTCATGGCTGCTCCTATGAAATACTGTGGCTCTGCTTCGTTCAGGCAGTGTGTGCAGCCTTCTGGGCTCCTGGTAATGAATATTCTTCATCAACACCATAACTCAAAGACATTAATTTTCTCAAATCCTGTTTATTCCTGACTTTGCTTTCACATGCATATGTGGCAACTGAAAACGCCATGGTCAGGTGCACCTCAGTCAAGACTGTGCCATCTTAATGAGTCTTTCTTCCTCTATTTTCGTAAAGAGTTTTATTGGGCCTTCATCCACATATCCTACAATTCAACAGTTCAATCATATCAGGAAGAGTCATGTAATCATTACCACAATCAAATTTAGAGCATTTGCTTTTTCTTTGGGCTCATTGCTATTCGTGTAATTATTTTTTAATCATGGCAAAAATATACACAACTAAATATTCTGCATTTTAACAACTTCTACATGCATAATTAAGTGCCATTAATTATACTCTTTCTGTTGTACAACTATTGTTGATATCCTTTTCCCAAATTATTTTACCACCGTTAAGATCAATGGCAACCAGTGGTCAGGTTTGTTTCTTTTCTTTTGTTAAGTAGTTTTATTGATAGAATATTCACATTATACACTTTCATAATTCAGTTGTAGATGCATCATTACCGTCAGCTTTCCGGCTCCCACTTCCCTCTTCCTCGAGTCTTGATGCCGTGTGTTTTGTCATATAGCCTGCTGATTAGGTTGTTCCTTAGCTTACGGTTAAAGCAATCTGGTGAAAAGTTACAGCCTGTGAGCAGCTTTCCTTGCTTTAAACCAGACAATACATCCTATTTCTAACAATTGTTTCTTGCTTTACGGATAGGCTTCAATGGATCACAATGAAGTGTTCTGGAATTCCCATTTTTGTAATGAGCCTATAATTTGTTTCACAGTCTAATGCTTTTGAATAGTCAGTAGGACAAAGGTATAATCTGGGGCCAAGAACCATATGATGTTAGCAATTATAACTCTCCTTCCACATCTTCTTCTGAATTTGGCTTGAATTTATGGAAGTTTATTGTTCTTGTCCTGCTGTAACCATAAAAACATGACCTTGTAGTTTCTCCATGCATGATGTCCTTGGTGTCCTGCCACATCTGATCTGTAGTCATTCGTTTTGAGTTCATCAAATGTATTCTTATAATGGTCTCTAGTACAAATGGAACATACTCCAGGTTGTACTTTAGCTCTTGTAGACTTGTTTTAATTTTCTGACATTTTAACTTAAACTTGCATAGTAATAATGGATGGTCTATTTAGCAGTTGTCCCTGGGCTGATTGTTCTGAATGTTGATGTTGAGCATCTTTATTTTCTCTTGCCACATACGTATTGTATTTGATTCCTGTGCATTTCATTTGGTGAGGTTCACAGGTGTGGTCACTGTTTAGGTCATCTGCATACCGCAGGTTGCTCATAAGCCTTCCGCCAATCGTGATGCCACATTCTTCTTCATATAATCTAGCATCTCTTTATGACAGGGACATTCAGTTTCTGTTATGTTGGTTTTCATCAAAAGTGTCCAAGAAGCAAAAATTATGTAGAATTTACAAGTTTCATTTTTATCTCAAAATCATTTATTTTATGCATATCTTGGAATTTATATTCAGCTGAACCCTTTTTGATAAATACTTTTCTAAAGCACATTACTTCCTAAATGTCATAGAAATTAGCATTGAGAATGGGATTAAACTATAAAATTTTATAGGCCAGAAAGCTTTCTCTCATCATAAAAATATAATTCAGCATAAAGTAATGGATAAGAAAGAATCCATTTCTTGGAATGCCAGGCTAGGTTTTACAGATCCATTTTCCTCCTGAAAAGAGCAAAACCTGTATGTGTGAAAGAGATGAAAAAATTATGGAAAATTTATATTTCATATAATCCCCTTAATAGAATCCATGAAATAGTTAAAAACTTAAAAATTACCAAGAACAAAATTTAGAGGAGGGAACACCTGAGACAGAAGTGGAGCTAAGGAGCATTAGAGAAGGTCTTCACCAAAAAGTCATTTGCCATTCCTAGAAATCTGGAATTTTCAATTGTGAGTTCAAAAAACATTAGTCATTCAGGGTTCTTAACCTGGGGTCAATAGACAGAGTTAAAGAGATCCACCAATTTTGATGGGAAAAAAACAAGAACTTGTTTTCAAAGTCATTCTGCACGACATACTTTTGTGTTAGAGGCTCTGGAGTAAGGTCCACCGACAATGTCCCTATGTGCCACAGGACCAAACACCACCCAGTCCTGGGTCATGCCACAATATTTTTCACGTCTGGGCCTAGTGTTTTCTGCCACTTTGTCAATTGAGCTAGTTGAAGGTCTTCCTCTGTTTTGCTCTTCTTCTACTTTATCGTTTACTGAAAACTATACTTCTCAGAGACTCACCAGATTTCAAGGGGCCATCAAACATGAACAAGGAAAAAAGAAAAGTAGACGTCAAAATCCCACCTAGATTGTAAAATTCACCTTAAGTCTGGAAAGCAAACGGCTATGATCACGAAGTGTAAACCCAAACCAGCCCCATCCACCAATCTCTGTCAGCATTAAAGGGACTGTTGGGCGAGTGGGGCAGTGAGGCAAAATGGCGGCTCACCATTGTAGGGCTCTGACTTGGATGTCAAACTGTCAGATTCATGTGTCATCAGTGGGTAGTCTATGACACATATAGCCGTGGATTTGGTTGATGGTTGTGACACATAGGTGAAGCTCTAGTTTCCTAGCAGAAGCAAAAGCATATTCTGGAAGAAGTCCAGAATATCTTAAGCTTTATGGAATAATCACAGATGAGTTTCCAAGGACAATAAACAGTATAGCTTCAAGAGTAATAAAATATAAAAGAAAAGGAACACAATTGAAAATTAACAAAAATAAGAAACAATGTGAAGAGCTCCACAAGGTCATCACATCATAGGAGTATGGGAAAAAGCAGGTGTCCTCATAATACTTCATAGATTTGAACACACTGTAGAATAGCCATAGGGAACTGGACACAAGGGAAAATGTCCAACAGATTATGATATAAATTGTTTCTATATAAATATATTTAAAAACTAAAATAAAAATGTAATGAAATAAACAAATTCAATTAATAAAATAAATAAATAAAAATTAATGGAAGCAGAATGTTGTCGGAGATAGTGCCAAATGATAGGCCCCTTAGGTTCCAGAGCACTCAAACTGTGACTGAGGAGTGGAGTCAACCAGGGTGACTTGAATCTGGTGAAGCTTGTGAGAGTGGAGCCTCTGGAATCTTCATTTGTTGCTGGTCAGGAGAAATAATTGCAACAAGCTGCTAATGATCAGAACTTGGAATGTGTGAAGTATGAATCTAGGAAAATTGGATGCATAGAAAAACGAGATGGAATGCACAAATATCAATATCCTAGGCCCTGGTGAATGCACATTGACCATTTTGAATCAGAAAATCCAAAGACTTACTATTCTAGGAAGGACACAATCAAGAAGAATGGGTTCTCATTCATTGTCAAAAAGGAGAGTATGAAATCAATCTTAAAGTATACTCCCTGTGATAGGATTGTATCTATCAGCAGTAAGGAAATCTAATCCATGCAACTATTATTTAAATCATTATTCAAAAATATGCACCAACTACAAAAGCTACTGATGAACAAAATGAAGAATTTCACCAATGTACCTCTATAGAGACAACTACTGGTTAATGGTTCCTTGGGGATATTACAGGGGAGATTGCGGGGAAATGGGGAGTACATAACATGAGTACAAGAGTGAATAAAATGTTCTAAAACTGGTTGTGGCAATCATTGCACAACTCTCCTTGATGTGACTGGACTATTTAATTGTTTGATACATGGATCATCTGTCAAGAGAACAGGTTTGTTTTTAATGACAAGAGGGGAAAAAAGATCAGCAAGGATGTCAGAAGATACTCTGAAACTTGCTCTTACAGGTAGAGGAGCTAAAGTAAATTGAAGAAATGATGAAGTCAAAAAGTTGCATAAAAATTATCCAAGGGCAGCTTGAGAAAGCAAACTATTATAATGAAATTTGCAAAGACCTATGATTAGAAAACCAAAAAAGAACACACTTACCATATCATAAACTGAAAGAACTAAGGAAAATATTCAAGACTGTGTGCAAATACTGAAAGATTCTCTGGGTCCAATATTGGAGATGCAGGGAGCGTCCAGAGAAGCTGGGAAGAATACACTGAGTCGAAAAGATCCATTCGGCATTCAGCCATTTCAGGAGGCAGCATAGGAAGAGGAACCAATGACGCTGCAGGGGGTTAACTGCCCTGAAAACAGTAGTCGAACACAAGGCCCCAAGAATTGATAGAATGTTGGAATTGATGGAAATGTTTCAACTAGGTAATCAAACACGAGCACTTACTCATCTGTATGTGCCATGAAATTTGGAAGACTGTTATTGGTCCGACTGACTAGAAGAGATCCATAATTGTATCCATTCCAAAGAGGTGACTCAACAGAATCCTCAAACGATAGAGCGGTATCATTATCATCACTTGCAGGTAAAATGTTGCCAAAGGTCATCGAATCATGGTTGCCGGAGTACATTAACAGGGAGCTGCCAAAGGTTCAGGCTGGTTTCCGAAGAGGACACGGACAAGGGATACCATTGCTGATGACGAATGGATCTTGGCTGAAAACAGAGAAAACAGACGATGTTTACTGTGTACCAAGTAACAAACCATAACATACCATGGATAGCCTTGAGAAGGAGGAGGCTTTCAGAACTCTCATTATGCTTATGTGGACCGTGTGCATGAATCTAGAGGCAGCTGTGCAAGCAGAATAAGGGGATATTTCGGGATTTAAAATCAGGAAAGGTGTCTGCGACGATTGTACCCACTCACCATACTTATTCAATCTGTATGCTGAACAAATCGTCAGAGAAGCCGGGTTTCATGAGGAAGAATGCAGTGTCGGGGTTGGAGGAAGGTTTATTAAGGACCTGCAGTATGCAGAGGACACAACCTTGCTTGCTGAATGTGAGGACGACTTGAAACCCTTGCTGACGAAGAGCAAGGGTTGCAGCCTGTAGTGTGGATTACAACTCCATGGAAAGACCAAAATTCGCACAGCTGGACCATTAGGTAACACTATGATAATTGGAGAAATGGTTGATTTTGTCTTGCTTGAATGCACAATCAGTGCTCATGGAAGCAGCAGTTGAGAAATAAGAAGACGAATTGCATTGTGTAAAGAATCTCTTTAGAATATTGAAAAGCAAGGATGCTGCTTGGAGGACTAAGGTGCACCTAACCCCAGCCATGGTATTTTCCACTGCCTCATATGCAGATGAAAGTTGGACAAGGAAGACTGAAGAAGAATTGATGAATTTGAATTGTGGTGTAGGACAAGAAAACTGAGAGCACCATGCACTACTAAAATGACAAACCCTCTGCCTTGGAAGAGGTAGGGCCAGAGTTTTCTTTCAAGGCAAAGATGGGAAGACTTTTGTATTATAAACTTTTGACATGTTATCAGGAGATAGCAGTGGCTAGAGAAGGACATCATGCTTGGTACAGTAGAGGAACAACGTAAACGAAAAAGGTCCTCAATGAGATGGATTGACACAGAGGCTGCAACATTGGGCCCAAGCACAGGGCACATTTCGAGGATGGCATGGGACCGTGCTGTGTTTCATTCTGTCGTGCATAGGGTTTCTGGAGGTGAATGACTCATTGGCACCTAACACCACCACCACCAACAACAACGGTCCATTGAAGATTGTTGAAGACACAATCTTTAAAACTGGAAGATAATATGGACTAAATTATACACAAATCAGTACAGAAAAAGGAACATATGCAATAGCTAGTAAGATATAGGTAACACATATTTTACTGTGTAAAATATAATCAATCCATATCTTACATGAAGAGAATAAGGAGAAAGAACAACTGAAAGTTTCAAGAATGGATGAACAATAACAATTTGTAGTTGTTGCGAGCTACATTGTATACTGCCACGCAGTATTGCTTTGTTCTGCATGCACAAGTGCTTCTTTGTCCATGCACAAGTTCTGAATGAGCACAAGGAAGTGTTCTGGAATTCCCATTCGTTACCCACAGTTGACTATGGTCCACACAGTCGATGCCTTCGCACAGTCAATGAATCACAAGTACACATCTTTCAGGAATTCTCTGCTTTGAGCCAAGAGCCATCTGACATCAGCAATGATAATCCCTTGTTTCATGCCGTCTTCTGAATCCAGCCTGAACTTCTGGTGGTTCTCTGTCAATGTATGGCTACAAAAGTTTCTGGATGACCTTAAGCAAAACTTTACTTGTGTGCGATATCATTCTATATCGTTGTAGCCTCATAAATAGTAATAAATCCCCAAACTGATTCCCTTCCAACTCATCCCATTGCTGTTGAGTTCATTCTGACTCATTGTGACCTGATATGACAAAGGAGAACTGCTCCTTAGGACTTCAAAGACTATACATCTTTAAGGAAGCAGAGAGCCTCATTTTTTCTCTTGTGGAATAGCTGGTGAGGTTTGAATCCATCACATAGTTAAACTATAGGTAAGAAAGACAAAATAAAGCATTAAAATCTAAAAAAACAAAATATAAATTTAGGAATATTAAATAATAAATGTAATACACCAACAGAAACTAGAAATAACAAGATATTGAATAATAATATAAAATGTCAGCATAGTAATAGACAGGAACTACAAATTAGACTTGCATACTCAATAAATTGTTTTTTTTTTATGAGATCACTAGCTTTATTCCTCACCCTAACTAAAAATATTTTATAGCATGTAAGAAATCTACTTTCGGAAGAAAGCAGGAAAAAAAAGAAAGAACTTTAATTGAGTGTGACAACAGTATTACTGTGTATTATGTGTTTACTCAGAATATTGTCTGTAGCTAGCTACCCACTGATCTCAGAAACCTATTTAAATATATTTAGTTTAAAATAAACCCATATATGTATGAGCATAGAATTTTTTGAACTATATAGATTTGAGGAATGTGTGGACAGAATGATGTTTTTGCCTTATATATTTTGATTACATATATTCATTACTTAAATAAAAGTATTACATGGGAAGAGCCCTGGCAGAATGAGTCACGTGTGGGCCTGCTCACTGTCTGGTCACAGTCATGAACCAGTGGCAGCTCCGTGGGAGAAAGAGGAGGCATTCTGCTCATATAGGGGCAGTTCTACCTGTAGGGTCACTGTGATTCAAAATGACTCGGCAGTTCATTTGGTTTTATAAATTACATGCACACAGTTTTACCTACATATATACTTTGAAGGTACATATCAAAGAAGCCATTGCAGAGAAGTGGTTAAAACTTGGTTGCTAACTGAAAGGTTGGTCTTTCCCACCCATCAGCCACTTCATCAGATAAATTCATCCCTAAAGATTTTGGAAAGCCTATGGGGTCAGTTCTACTCCATCTTATATGGTCATAGATGTATATACCGTATATACTCAAATACAAGCTGACCCGAGTATAAGCCGAAGTACCTAATTATTACCTGGGAAACCAGAAAAACTGATTGCCTTGAGTGTAGGCCTAGGGTGGGAAATGCAAGATGTGTATTAACACAGAGACCAGAGGGGAGAGACGGAGCGCAGTCACAGACACATCCTTACCTGTTCAGCTGCCTGTGTAAGTGAATCACTACAGGTGCTTCTGTGACTTGGAGCCGTCCACATCATAGGACAGCTCTGATTGGTTAGATGTGAGTAAACAAACATTCAAAACCCTGCAGTGTCAGTGGGTCTTTGAATGAACAGCAGAGGAAAGACAATCACCCTTGAGATGTTACACCTCGCCTGGGTACCACTGACCCGTGTATAAGCTGAACCCCAGTTTTTCAGCACATTTTTTTGTGCTGAAAAACTTGGCTTATACACGAGTATATACGGTAAATAATTTGCTCAGAGGTATTATTTAGTATCTGTAAATATGTTGGAAAAAATTATAACATTGGTTTGATTGGTGGCTGCCTAATGGATCAACATCTGAAATGACTGACTGATATGTTTTTAATTAAAATCCTATTTGCATATGTTGCTGTCTGACTTGCACAAAGATTTATTGATAGAGATACTTTTCTTTTAATACTTAAAAATTCCAGGGGACTGCTCTATGGCACAGTTTCCAAGTCACTTGTTAGGAACAGGATGTGGGGATTGAGACTATAAAGATCTAGAGCGTGCTCAGGAGTTTTTGTTCAATCTGATTCAAATGCAACATCCCCTTCCTCCCCCCCCCCCAGTCTGATCTGAAAATTAACAAATGTAAAATCTAGTTTAACACTTAGTAAATGTTTGGAACCATGTTACTAACCAATTCATTCAATGTAGAGAGGTTTTAATTATCCAAGAAAGTTCCTCACCTACTACAGATAAGAGTTTAGTTTAAAAAAAAAAAAAAAAGCAAACCTATGTAACTGCATGCATTGTAATTGATAGTTTTTACTTCTCAGCGATAAACGAATGTATGACTACACGATGTTTTTTGAAACCTATATTTATAGTGATGACCTGTGGTTTGTTTCCATGTTCTGGCTCCTATGAGTAAAGCTTTGAAAAATATTCTTTTGTTGACCGATCATTTTTTAGACGTACAGATTTTATTTCTCTTGGGTTAAAATGAGTAGAATTGCTGCATTATAGAGTAGATACCTTTCACTTTTTAAGAAACTGTCAAACAAATAACTTGCTCTTATGTTTGAGGTTTAAAACATATTTCAAAGATTATAAAATAAAATATGAAGTTGTCTGTGTCGTTTATTTTGCATTGTCAAAGTCACTGGTCCTACCAGTGTTTTTTGATCTAGAAATTGTATATTCATCCACAAATATTTATCTTTAGTCTCCTTTGTAAAAACACAGCTTGTTGAAAAAACTTGCATACCGAGGTATCGATCTTGTTATTCTTCACTTAACAGTGTATCTTAACTATTTTTTATGTCACCACAAAATTCATTATTCTTTTGATTTAAAATGAATTTTCATTAACTTTTGTATTATAGTAATTTTGCAAAGACACCAATTTCCCAATGTGTTCTTTATTTAAAAAGTCTATATTAATTGCTAATTGAAATGTTTACTCTTTTTTAAAAAGACAATGTCACATCAAGAGCACTGGCATTACCTGATGTTCCTGAAGAAGCTGAGGGGAGTTCTTATAAAAATAAGATGACAAATACTGAAGGTGAGGTTTGAGTATAAATTCTATAATTGCCTCCATAAGCTATATTTATCTTCAATTTTGAGTTTATAATGTTAATAATCTAATTTACATTAAGAAAGATCTACTAAATATCTAAAGGAGCTTTGGTGTTATAGTGATTATTCATTGGGCTGCCAACCAGAAGGTCAACAGTGTGAAGTTACAAGCCAGCTCCTCAGGAGAAAGTTGACGATTTCAAATCCCATAAAGGATTGCAATGTTGGAAATACACAGGGTAGTTCTACCCTGTCTTATAGGGTCACTGTGATGAAGAATTTATTTGATGGCAGTATGTTTTTTAAAATTAACTATCATTAATAGTGCACATATTAATGATAAAATATTAAAGTAATCTCTTAATAGATACAATTAATAACTTTTATATTTTTATGTTAGTCATAAGGACTGTTATAGAATAGCTGAAATCCATGACTTTTAAAAATAGATAATATATTTATCTCTGCCAATCCAGGTCCAGCAGGTGCTAGCTGGAACCTTATTTGTTTATGGTATATGTATCTTTAAAGAAAAAAGAGGTAATATTTTGATGATGAAATCCAGAAGTAAAATCTTGCTCATGGAGAATTGATGAGAAGTGATCTCTTATAATCTAACTGATATGGTATATGAAAATAGGTAAAGAGAGATGAAAGAATGTCTAGATTCTATATGTATAGATTCATCCTTGTTTCTTCTCAGATCATTATGACGTAGAACTCTTTTCATTGATCGGTACATATTGATCTTGATTTGGGAAAATTTTTCTCAGGGGCTTTCAAAACAACTAAATAAAATTGGAACAATTTAGTATTCTTTTTTAGCTATGCTGTTCAATAAGAGTCTTGAATAAAAAATTAAGATCCTGTCTTGGAGCTTAACAACCATAGTTAATTTTGTTTCAATTTTAACACTATGAAATGATTGAATTATGAAACAATTTGAGATACTGGGGTATTAATCTTGTATTAAGGCACAGAGGTATTTAAGAAATTTTCCTTACAAAATATGATCTTTCAGAACAAATAAAACAATTAGCACCACACATTAGAGAAAGGATGGTTATGATGGGTATAAAAAATGACAGCCGAGAAGAGAGAATGTAATACAAGTCATATATATGGCTTGCCATGGGCAAGCTATCTCTTCAATGCTTTGAAAAAATTCATTTGTATCAAGTGCAATCTTGGAGAGAAATGCTCATGGACGAGGAGAGATTTGCACTGAAATATGAAAGATGCATTTCTAAGAAGAGTGAGGAAGGCATTTTAGGTAAGCAGAAATGGATTTGCTAAATTTCAAAGATGGGAAAAAGGAAAATGAGCTGATTCCAGGAACCCAAGTGGAAGGCGAATTTTGAGAATGACGAGGGCAACAGATATATAAGGGTGCTTTACTCAATTGATGTATGTATGGATTGTGATAAGAGTTCTATGAGCCCCAATACAATGATTTATTAAATTTTAAAAAGTTTTATTGACAAAAATGTCACATATCAGATAATTTAAGACTTCAATAATATTAAAAAAGAGTTGTGCAATCATTGCCACACACAAAAATTTCAAAGATGGGATAACTGAAAATTTCCCAAAATTAATACATTTGCTGTAACATAGTTGGAGTTCATATATAAGAAAATTATGGGTTAAATCAAGTTAAACAAGAAAATTGAGGTTGAGTCTAGAATTAGAACTCAAATTCTAAGACAGTGATTATATATGTTTTAGCAGGGATTTTCATGATCAAAACCTTTGCTTGGATAAAATGAGTCTGTCTGCTTTGTAGGATTATTTGACACTGAGAAGAAATATGGAAAATCAGTCGATTACTTTAGTCCAGGCTTAAGGTAATAAGAGTATAATTTATGGATAAAGGGTATGAAAGATTTGGAATGAATAGATATTACTTAAGAATCATTAGGACTTGGTTACCAATTTAAATAGGGGGATTAAAATAATAAAAACTCAAGATATTTGACTATTGTTAACTTTCATAGCAGGATGAGATAAATTAGAATGAAAAAGTCAGTGCTTAAAGTGAAAATGAGTTTAGTTTTAGAAATAGATTATTTGGAAACAGTTGTTACCCTTCAAGACTCAACCTCTAGTTTCCTGACCCTGACATAGGTCAAGTAGCATGGCGGTGGGAACCCAAAAGATTTATTTTCTTATCATTATTTCATTTGCCAAATTTGTGCTCTCGTGTACTGAGTACCAAATTTGTGCTCTCACCATTCCCCTCCTTGAATTGCTATCCCAAACCAAACCAGGGGCATTGCTTTTGAACTGATTCCCATTCATAGTGACCAACCCGAAAGCACTGGGTGGAGCTGCCTCATAGGATTTCCAAGGCCCTGCATTAAACCACCACAGCTGTCTTCTCCAGAGGTGGCAGGCTTGGTCATGTTTGAACTGCAGACTTCCCATTACGAGCTAAGAGTTTTAACAACCGGCAACACCAAAATAGCAGTAGATCCTTGAAATCTCTGTATGTCTAATTATTTTTTACAAATTGCATTTGATATTTCTTTCTTTTATCTTCTGCTGCATTTTAACCAGTTTAAAGAGTACAATTCTATGGCATTGACCAGGTGAACATTTCTGTACAACAAAGACTACTACCCATTCGCAAATTTTTTTCACTACAAACAGAAATTTGTATACATTAAACTATAATTCTCCTTTCTGATTCCCCTGAGAAATTATTGTCTGTTTTCCATCTCCATGAATTTACCAGCTTTAGGTGTTCCATATAAGTCTAATCATTCAACATTTGTCTTTGTGTCTGGTTTGTTTCACTTAGTATAATGTACTCAAGATGTACCTATTTTGTAGCTTGTATCCATATCTCTATCTATCTATCTATCTATCTATCTATCTATCTATCTATCTATCTGTCTATCTATCATCTATCTATCTAACTAACTATCTATATATGGCTGAATAATATTCTGTGGGCAAAATGTTAAATGATGAAGGAAGTATCCAAACAAGATGGAAGGAGTACAAGGAATACACACACAAAACATTGCTTAGTGTTTGACCATGTTAGGAGGTAGCACATGATCGTCAATCAATGACACTGAAGGCAAAAATGTAAGTGGCACTGAAGCCATGATGGATAAACAAGACTTCAGAAATTGACAGACTACCCGTTGAAATGTTTCAGCAAAGGGATGCAACCGTGGAAGTGCTCACTCTTCTGTGACAGAAATTTGAGAAACCTGGTCAGTCAATGGAAAGACATCCATATCTGGGTACATTCTAAAGAAAGTACCCAACCATATCACTAACATCACTTGCAAATAGAGTTTGGTGAAATAATCGATATCATTTACATCATACACTACTTTGTGTGTTTATATATTAGACTGGAGTAGGGAGCTAGGGGAAAGTTACCATTGAATCAAATTGGGCAGAAATTCCTAAAACATGTTCTCAGCCTTGATGTCTTCAGTCCCCATAGCTAGTCCTCTAACAAGTGACTTGCAGATGGTGTACTTGAAACCATGCAATCTAGAAATTTGGTGGAATGCTAAAAGATATTAAAAGAAAGTTTCATAATTAATACCATGTACAAATCCGATAACAAACAAGAAAGCAAAATTAAAGTTTAAAATATTTCCAAGAAGCAGATTTTTATAAGATTAATTAAAAGGATAAACCTGAAAAGAATGTAAATAAGAGAACAAATATCAATAAATTTGATTAAATTAATATAGTGAACATAAATATGTATTGCAAATAAAGACAGGAATTCAGATAAATAAACACAGAATAGAACAATTATATGAGAATAGGGTTAGGATATTGTTAATACTTGGTCACCATCAAGCATGAGAGTTTATACATATTTTAAACAAACATATTTAAGGATTACTGTCTCCACTAATACCAACTATAAGATCCCAAACAAATAACAATTGTGTTGATGTGGTTTTTGTTTTATAATGTTAGAACCAAAACTAAAAAGAACTTTGTTTACCATAAATACTTACAGGCGCCTTTCTTCTCATCTTAGCAAAGGTTTTGCATGGGAGAGATATTATTTGAAAATCAAGAGCACTATCATTCACGATTTTAAAACAAAAATATTTTAACAAAGGTATCTGAATATGAAAAATAGTTATGTTCAGCATTTCCCTCCTAATTGCTGTGTTCAAAGGGGAGAGTTAAGGTGATGGAAATTAAGCACCTTGCAAAGGCAGAGCCAAAAGCAGGTTTGCGGTAATAACGTGTTAATTTGGGTTAGTAGGGTGAAGCTCCATCACGTCAGGTTTGTCTAAAACCATTGATTCGTTTGGTCAAATTTCGGTGAATAAAGATCTTAAATAGCATCCTACCAATTCATTTCTTAAATGAGAAATCTGAGATTGAGAGTCTGTAGTTTTAGCCAAAGATGTCCAAATAGTTAGAAAAAAAAGTGTGCTAAACATAGATCTCTCCTTAAGTAGGCTCCTCCTATCTCTTCCAGCTGGGTCCAAGGAAAAAGAAATGATAATACCATACATGCATTGGAATTAAACCAATTCAGGATCAGAAATTCTGAATTCTGATTCTATATTAGATTATGGGATTCCATGTCTTGTATGAGTTCTCAGTGCAAATGTTAACTTCACAGTATTTCATTTTTCCTACTTTACCATTTTCAAAATGTTCATTTTAACCCATAAGAGTGCTGTGGAAATTAATTAGTATTAACAAAATAGGTTGGTTGTGCTGCATACAAGAATAAATGTCATTACTATTCTTGTTTTTCCCAGGTTAATGAAGTAAAACAAATGTTTTTAGTATAAGGGCAACTGCTTTGTTGTTAGTGTGTATTAAAATCTTTCTTGTTTTTAAAGATAAGGGCAATATGTACTTATCAAGATTTTTGGATAAAAGATCAATATGTAATTTCACCAGCTTGTTCTTTGGTCCTGTGATGATCAGATATATATATTGATATATATATGTATAAACTAAAGATGATAGATGTAATCTAGCACATATGGTGTAGGAGTAGCCACAACAGTCCATATATGTGTGTTCAGAATATAATTACAGCACAATAAAAATCTTCAGAACATCAATTATGGTATTATGAGGGAGGATTCAAATCTTGAAAGCAAGTGCTAAGTGAAAATAAAATACTCTTAGCACATATTTGATCCTATGCTTCATTTTACTATACTTGTAGATGTAAAGTGAATCTTCAGAACACAGTCTATACTGTGTACTCATCTCACCTATCCTACCTACATGCTTTGTGGACCTGGGCATGTTAAGCACCTTCTTTAAGCCGTGGAGTCCTCATCTATGAAATAGGGGTGTAGGAATCCTATTTTATAAGATTGTTGTGAAGATTAAATAAAATGTGGCATCAAATGTGATTAACCTGGGGAATTCTGTAAAGTTGGCGGTGCAAACAAATCATTGTTCTGACTGACCTTCACCCACGACATAACAAGGAAATGGTGTTCAGCTTTGAGATACTCTGGAGTAGGAAACAGGAGAAAGCAGTAGGAATTACCAGAAGGCAAGAATCTGCAAATCAAAGAGTGCCTTTGGGGGAGTAAAATCATTTCTCTGCCTCTCTCTCAGACCCACAGGCCACTGAATGCTGTGAATTGAGGTGGTCCCAGGGAAACACCAGAGCCCTTGGTTGTACAAAGAGAAGATACCTCAGAGTGTCTGCCCTAAAATCTAAGGCAGTTAGATATTTCTATTAGCACCTGGGAGAAAATAATATAGCCAGTGCCTGAAAACTATAACACGCTGTTGAAAGAGACCAAAGAAAATGGAGAGATTTGCCATGTCAAAGTTTTAGAAATCTTAAGATTATTAGATGTCAATACTACCCAAAGTCATCTGTAGATTCCATGCAATCTCTTCTTTTAATTAGAAATAGAAAAACAACAGCATACTTTATATGGAATGGCTAGAGGTCCCAAATAATAAAACAATTTTAAAGGACAAGAACAAGTACAAGGGAGCATATTATTACACTTTAAAACCTACTGTAGAGCTGTGGTAAACAAAATAAGCATTTCCATCGTTTATACTTGTTATGACTTGAAAGCAGATGTTCAAAGTGAGACTCGTACATTGGTGTCATTCCATGACTAAATACTCATCAAGAGATGAATGAGTAAACAAAATTTGATACATATGTATACAATGGAACACTGCTTATATTGAGTGAGTGAGATAAACCAATCACAAAAGAACACATATTTTATAAGCTCACAATATATAAAGACTGGAAAGAGTCTTTTTTGAGGAGGCTTCAAAAATTTCAGTGAAAATACAATTTTCTTTAATTTAATTTATTATTTAATTTCTTTAATTCCACCAACTTTTTGAAGCCCCACAAATAGAGACCACAGTTTATTAGTCGTCACCAGAACTAGGAGGGGAGGTGGGAAGGAGAATTAACAGTGAAGAAAATAACACATTGGTTAATGGTAGGGTTGTGCAATAAATTATTGTAAATTTGGTCTATGCTATGCTCCCATAAAAGTTGAATTTGACAAAGTTGTGTGATAGATACACATTTATTTACAACAATGACCAAACAACAACAACAAAACCACAGACTTAGCTGTGGAGCATAGTACTATCAAACACCTCCTAAGATTTAGTTCCTCGATTTAAAGGTTTAAGGTCATGGTTTCATGGGATAGTCCAGGGAACGGGCCTAATAAAGTGTGGTTACTGCTGCTTCTGGTCTACTTGCCAGTTCCTTAAATAGTGCCTGGGGTCTTAAAGACATGCAAGGAGCTCTCCAGGGTACAAATACTGTTCTGTATTTCCCTGCGACAACAGAGAAAGCAGGAGAGTCCTGAATAGGAGGCTATGCTGACTGGATGGTATCTAACAACAACAGGAAATGTATGGTTAATTGTCTTCATGAACAACTACCTGCTTTGCCATGAGTCCAGAAGAAATGGATAGTGTTGGCTACCATCCCTGAACAACTTTGATTGGAGATGCCATAGAAGGTGACTGATCAAGAGGCGGGTAATGCCTAAGAATTTCAAATTCTTATTGATGCCAGGCTTTCTGCAGCCTTACACTCAGGATGAACCCTGGAACAATTGTCTTCAGATAATCTTTAAACCTTGCACTACAAATATCCTGTAGAGTCGTTTAAAAACTAAACAATAGTTTGGCTGATCTCCTAAGAGGATCTACCTTGAGTATTATGCTGTTTAAGAAGTCTACATAGGATCAGGAAGGGCCTCTCAGCACAGTGGCTAAAAGTTGTGCTGCTGTCAGGTCGGCAGTTCAAACCATCAGCTACTCTGGGGGTAAGATTGGGCTTCCTACTCCTAGAAAGGGTTCCAGCCTCAGCAGCTGCCAAGGGGCGGTTTTCGTCTGTAGAACTATGGGCTCACTTGGAGTCAGCATTGACGGGATGGCCGTGAGTTTGGTTTTGTTTTATATAGAATCAAATTAACAACTGCAACACTTAAAAGTAAAATAGAAACCTTGGTGGTCAGTGAGGTTATGTCAACGAGGGAAGAAAAATTCAGAAAAGCCATGTAGGAATGGTGACACAGCTCAAAGAACATTATCAATGTCCCTAAATTCTACACGAGGAAATGGTTGAATTGGTGTTTGTTTTGCTGTGCATACTTTTAATAGAAATATCAAAATAAATACATTTTTGAAGGAAAAATACTTGATCTCAGGCTGGGTACATCTTTCCAGTTCTCAAAAATGGGATATATATGAAGAAATACATCCGCATACAAAATTGAATCAATACTTTTGTCATAATGAAAAAGATATGACATTTTCCTAGAGATTTCATTGTTATCGTTTAGTTCAAGGCTTCATTTACAACAATATTAAAAGACGGCAGCTTAAGTGAAGATACCTGATGGATTTGCCATTTCTACGGGTTAGCACTGAAACGAAAGGCACAGTCGAGAGGCAACGGCATTCCTGCTCCGTCCCTCAAGGTCAACTGAAACGAGGGCACCACACTGTTCTTATTGAGACGTTGAGCCTATTTTGTGCTTCCATTTAATATCAGTGATTGCAACTATAATCCAGGCCAATAGAGTCTGTATAGTAAGAAGGATTGCAAGTAAGCACTTTGGTGGAGTTTCATGGACAACTTTGCTGTACTTGTGCAACCTTCAGTCTGTTCAGGACATGCCAGGATTGGAGTCACTGAGGCACATCGGACTGAGTGGATTTTATGATGAGTCCAGTGTGAATGCTGTACTGAGAACATCAATCACTCTTCACCTGATGCTCCAATTTTCTGAAATGGAAGGTAGAAATGAGGTTATTATGAGGATGAGGGAGATCTGCTTTAATTTTTTTTAAACAAGAGAATCTTATGCTGGATTTAAGGAAGAACTTCTTGAATGCATTAGTGAATAGATGTTTACCTTGGAAGATATGGAATGATTTTGAGGAGAGTATTTAAAATACATTTAAAAGTTATTTTAAAGTTGTTCAGAATTTATTTGGAAGCAAGTGGAGTAGTTTCTGCCTTTCTACTTTTTTTTCAAATGGATGAATTCTTGATTCTATGTAGTACTTCAAGTCGACTATTGATATGAGGTTTTCTACAGGCTTTGGGAGCTAAGTTTTATTTGCTACATTATTAAGTCCTAATTAATTGTGTGGTTTTTTAGCTTTTAGCTTTATTTTCAAGTAGATTGTCACACACTTCTCGTATCCTACAATATCATCATTCATTCATAGTAAGGGTGGTGCAATCATCACTGCAATCTATATCAGAATATTTTTCTCTCATTCTCATTTTGCTAATTCCCCACCCAACCCATCTGCCATGCCCCAGGGTAAGTATTCATCCATAGAGTTATTTCTCCTGGATTTCATATATACTCGAGTATAAGCTGACCCGAATACCAGCTGAGGTACCTAATTTTACCACAAAAACTGCATTAAAAATGTGCTGAAAAAAACTCAGCTTATACACAAGGATATACGGTACATAAAATCATAGGAAACCCAAACAAGAAACACGGAAGCAAGCAAGGAAAAACCAACATAGAAAACCTCAATAAAAAAGAAAGCAGACACATTTAAAACTGAAACAATGACAAAGGGGACCAGAAGGGAGATCAAATAATAAGGTTTTATATTTTGACCTCACCAAACTTGCCACAATTGACTAGACAGTGTTTTCCGTCTGATAGCACAGCTACCCTCATCCCTGGACGGTGTTCAGAGGGAATTCACTGGGGCTTAATCTACGTGGGGAATCTGCAGATACATTGTGGGTTTTCACTGTCATCCTTAGCCTTTTGCAAAGTGAGGGGGGTTCACAATTTACTCTGACGCCGTTCCCATTTTCCCATTTAGATTTTATTATTTACATCCATTGCATCACACAGGCTGATGTGGTGCTTCCATGTGGACTTAGTTGATGCCTCACTTAAATGGCTGTTTGTTTTAGGACAGACATTTAAGACTTCAGAAGCCATTCTTCCTCATATCCAAGAACCCATTTAGCTTTGCTGTAACACCCATATCTCCAATGGTATCTTCAGGAGGGAAAGTATTGAAAAGAGCCATTTCATAAGAACTCAATATTCTTAGATAAGGGCTCAGATCAAAATCTCTTCATATATCTCTGGTTTATATATGCCTCTGGTTCACTTTAGAAGCATCTTTACAATTTTATGATAGAGAACATTATAAGTCATCCCCCTGGAGCATAGGGTAATTCAATTGATAGTGTTATTAATTTGGCCAGTGGTATAGAATTTAATATATTGCCGAGAAAATGAAATTATACAAATAAGATTGACTTGAGAATTCAATACATGAATTGTTGACTTGTGCAGAATAAAATGTTAAGTGACAGGACACTATACCGACAATGGGCAATGGTATATTGCAAAATTTTCAATAACACTCCCAAAGGCAGAACCACGTCTACCAGACTAATATATAGCCTAAGCAATTAAAATAACAGTCAATTAAAATAACATATTTTACTCCTGTACCATTATTTGTTGTGCATCCTCAAAGCAAAATCCTCAAGTCCAACAACCTCCAATGGCATACCCTTGGGATAGCAGTCATTTGCTGGTGCTTCTCGCACTAGGGGCAGTTCAGCTCCAAGTCTAAGGGAGTCCATTAGTTCCTTAAATCTGCTGGAGTGAGTTTGAGGTGAAGTCTAGTTTGCTTAGTAGGATTTCCACATTGACTCCCCGTGATGGGGCCTATGATGTATGTTTTGTGCCTTGAAAGGACAGAATCTAAAGTCCCAGTAGTCTATAGCACACAGCATGGGTCCCCAAGGGCTGTATAGAAACTAGATCAAAGTTATCCAATGAGAAACACAATACCAGTTCTATATAAGTATTGTTCATCAGTTTTTCCTATTGGAACATCACTCCATCCAGTTTGACCACCAACAGTAGTGTAGTTGCTTTCTCTGAGACATACATGTTCCTGTCGCCCTATCTTGTCTTGAATTCCCAGTGAGATTCACTTATCGCTCTTGTAGGCATGTCTGTTGTTGATTTGCTGTGAGCTTATCACAATGCTGTCTGTAAGGACAACTGTAAGGACTTCTCCCACTGGACCATCCTGAGAAACTGACCCCAGCTGAGGTGAGGTCTCTTCTGACAAAGAGATTTTTTAATAAAGTGGCTTTTAATATTGAGTTAGTTAATGTTTATTGTGCCAACCTGGCTGATAAACACATATGGGGTTAATTGAGGGGTGGAGAGATAAATGGCTCAGTGAGCCTCACCTTTCTAGTTCTTGGGTCTCTTGCTCTCTGTTGGTCGGACCAAGGTATAGCTGCTTTAGCCAGTTCCCTACTTCAGCTGGCAAGGCTCACTTCCTGCAAGACATCCCCAAGGAGAAGCTGCATGGACTTAATCTGATACAGTCCTGGGTGCTTGGGTGCTGGAGCAGCCATGTGGAAACCTCTGCCAGCCCTGAGATGCTTATACACTCACTGATTCGGCTTTCCTCCTGCAGTCGATGGCATAGTGTGTGTTTTGAGAGATGGAGGAGGGCTTTGTGGATTGGTGTCGTACATATGGGTTGGACTTGTGGACTTGGGAAGCACTGGGTTGAGATGTTTTCTTGATGTGCACTTACCCTTTACATAAAACTCTCTCTCACACATGAGTTTCTGTGGATTTGTTTCTCTACTATACCCAGACTAACACAAATATGTACATATAAATGGGTTGATATGTGGATCATGAGCAGTAGACAGGGATACCACCTCTTTGCCTGGGAGACTGAATTAGAAGATTACATGATCTTGGAGCAGAAACCTGCCTTCTACTTGATATTTATCCTCATATTAGTGGACACAGAACATTTGTCCTTTTGTGATTGATTTACTTCACTGAGCATAATGGGTTTCAGGCCCATCCATTTCATGAGGTATTTCATTTTTATTGATGGTTTTCAGGGATACATAGTATTTCACTGTGTGCATATACCAGAGTTTCTTTATCCATCCTGCTGATGAACATTTGGGCTTTTACCAGCTTCCTGCTATTATGAACTGTGCTGCAATGAACATGAAAATCATATGTCTATTAGTGCTATCTCTTATTTTTGAGGGGTATATGCCCAGCAAAAGTTTTGTTTGGTTATATGATATTTCTATTCTTAATTGTTTTAGGTTGAATGGTTGTACATATAGTAGTGTAAAAGAATTCCCCTCCAGCAATTGTTCTGTTTTTCGGTTTTCAGTTGGACTTTCATTGTGTGTTTGAAATGATATCTTTATTTAGATTTATATCTTCTGGATGGCTAGTGATTGTGACCATTTCTTCATATATTTGTCATCACTTGTGAATTTTCAAGTTATTTGTCTACCTTTAAATTGGATCATTTATTTTTTAATTGAAGTGGTGAATTCAATACATTTTAGTAATTATTCTCTTATCCATTGTTGAGTCATTGCTAAATATTTTTCCCGAATTCAAAGGCTCTCATTTTGATGGTCTTTTATATGCATAAGTATTTTTTTAATTTTTAATAGGTTCCAGTCATCTATTTTGTCTCCCACTGTTTGCACGTCCTTAATTATATATGATAGTCTGTGTATGCCCAGCAATAGGGTCTTTAAGTTTGTCCCTATTTTCTCAAGGACTGTCCTTATACCACTGGGGTTTACATTAGGTCTTCAGTTGGTTTTTGTGTATGGGGTGAGATATGGGCTCTGTTTCCTTCTTCTGCAGATGAACATCCATTTTCCAGGACCATTTGTTAAAGAAGGTGTCCATTTCCCTGTGAGAAACAGAATCGGGAGAGACTGTATTCAGAAAAATTCTCTATACTCATACATTAAGGAGTCTGGGAGGCAATCCGTTCCAGTCACATTGTCCTAAGTAAAAGTTTATTCCCCATGATGTCTCCCATAATAATGCTGCTTGCAAGCACATGGTTGCAAGTTGAAGGTCAACTGCCTGAAGGTTGTCTACCATGGATAGTAATCAGATCGTATTGTCTCTCTTACCCTAAGTAGAGCACACTCCCTTCTGATAGGGAGTTCCCACAGAGAAGACCTCAGTGGCACTGAAGGTCAAGCCATCTCAACACTTGAATCCACCCATCTTGTTACATATGTACCTACTTGTCACATATATAACTGCAATACAACCCCTTCCTATTATGTATGTGCTTACCATGGCTTGCATGCCCAAGATTATATAAGTTCATAAGAGAATACATTACTGCCTCAATCTGGTTCCGGTTTCCTTGGAAGAGGTGAGCCCTTGCATACCTTGTTTGTATGTCTTGTCTGATGCCCCTTTAATTAACCGCTCAGTACACAACTCTGCTTTAGACCCATTTGGTTCTGGGGAGGCTGGTCCCCCACAAATGGTGCTCTGAATAGGGACTAAAGGATGCTCTCCTGGAGGAGAAATTAGCTTGTAAAACAGTTGTGCAACCCCATCGGATGGTCCAGTGAATCAGGGAAATTATTCTGAAGTGTGAATCGGGTTGGGAGATTAGTGGGGGAGGGAGAAAGTAATAATAGTATTGCATTTTAAACAGGTCATTGGGCAAGGTGAAAGTAAATCTAAAACGTACTGAAAAAAACAGGGTGCAGCAGCAACAAACAGATGCAAGGTTTTTATAAGTAGTGAAAATGTATAATCCGTGGTTGTCAGTGGAAGGAACTTTAAATCTCGGGACTTGGGAAAAGGTCAGTACAAACTTAAAGAAAGCATCCAGGGAAGGGGAGACTATCCCGGTGGAGACTTGGTCTCTGTGGACTCAAGATGGTTTTAGAATCTCTGAGGAAGAGAAAGTGAGGAGTCTTGTGTGAGGTTTCCAAATCTAGAAAAGGAAGCTAAAGTGTCTTTGAAGAGAATGAAATTGGTGAAGAAACTTTGAAAAAAAAAATCTGAAGAAGCAGGGACTAATCTATTACATAAGGCCTCCACTTCTAAACAAAGCCTCAAGCAAAAACTTTTACACCCCCTGAGGACTGCAGCCTCTGGAGGCCTAAAGGCAAAAACACATTAGATGAAGTGAGACTATTAAACAATGTCATAAAGTGGCCTTGCTTTCAGGAGTAGAGAGAGAAGTAGCAGGAAAATAAAATTTAGAAGTCGAATCTAAAAAAAAGTTTTGTTGTGGAAGGATTGGGCATTTTCAAAAAGAGTGTTGGCAACACTATACAGCAAAGGGCATCCCGGAATTGGATTGCCAGAGCCTGGTCTATGTTGACGTGAAGTTAAGTAGCCAAGAAAAGATTCAAGAGAGCCCCCAGCAGCTTTTTAGAACCGAAACTTTTTTGAGCCTCTGCCAGAAAGAACAGTAGAATCTTGAATAGGGAAATATAGCCTAATTATTCCAGGTATCCAAGTTGTTATTGGAGTTATTGCTCAAAATTATGAAAGGTAATTTAAAACTGTAATTAAAACTAATCCCCTGGTTTTTAGAAAAGGCCAATTAATGCTGCTTTCTTATATTCTTATCAGTAAAACAAACACCGATTGGGAAAGAGATTCCAAGGAATCTAAGCTCAGAGGTCACGGAATATGTTGGGATGCTGTAATGGTCAAGCAGGAACGTCCCTACAAGGAATTAGTAATGAAGGAAAGGAGTTTTCAGGATTTTTAGACTCAAAGAGTGGTGTCACGCTTTCCAAATGGCCTGTTTCCAACATGGTGGGAATAGGAGAGATTAACCGGGAAAAAATACGGCAGAGCCATAAAATCCTATAGTACACAACACAGGGCCTAAAAGGCAGTCAGGTTTAATTAAGCCTATACTTATGCTCGCTATCTCTGATTTAAACATAAGAAGGGAAATAGGATATATGGGGGAGGCCTCAGGAAAAATCCAAAAAGGAGAATCCTCCTCCAATCTAGGTCACTCCTAAATATAACTGTTAGGAGTTAGAACATTCACATACTGTAATCAGGACTGCTGGAGGCCTGAACCCATTAAACTATGTTGGAAGTACAATGACCCCAGTTGGGTGGAGAGTGTTCCACATTCAATAGAAATTGCAGGCTTTGCACGGGTTCGTTAAGAAACTCAGATCTTGGGATTCCTAAGAAATTTTGAACCTGGTGTTTACCCATAGATTTAATTAAAAAGCCATTAGGACACTCAAACCAGGCTTCTCTTCACCTAATGTGATCCCAAAATGGTGGTTTTTAATAGTCATGCATTTGAAAGGTTGTTTTTACACTATCTACTTATATCCTCCTGATCAGGATAAATTCACTCTCAAGGTCCCTGAGTTAAACAATAGGGCCCCAACCAAAAGATTTTAAATAGAAACCTTAGCTCAGGATATAGTGAATAAACACCACAATGTGACAGTTTTTTATAAGCAAAGTTTTAGAACCAGTCAGAGAAAGATCATACACTACATGATGATGTCTTAATACCAGCACCTAATAATTAAGTGCTACAACCAGCTTATTGTTCACCCAATCTCTCAGACATTTCCCATTTAATGTTTTCTGTTCCTTTGTCTAAAATCAGTTGCCTGTTGGTAGATCCTTTTATTTCTAAGTTTTCTATCCTGTTTCATCGGTCTCTATCTGTCATTATATCAGTACCAGCCTGTTTTGGGTACTGTGGCTGTGTAGTATGTTTTGAGATCAGATAGTATGGGGTCTTCTGTTTAGTTCTTTCTGATAAGTTCTTGGTTCATTCTGGATCTGTTCCTTCTCCGTATGGAGTTGGAATTAGTTTTTCCATTTCTTTAATAATGTAGTCAGTACTTGGATTGAAATTGTCTTGGGTAGTATTGACATATTAATATTAGTGAGTCTTCCTATCCATTAACGTGAGATACTCTTCTTTATGTGTAGGTTTATTTTGGTTTCTTGTATTAATATTTTATAGTTTTCTTAGTACTGGTCTTTTGTTTCTTTGGTTGGGTTTATTCCTACTAATTTCACCTTTCTTATAGCTATTGTAAGTGGCATTGTTTTCTTAACATCTTTTTCAGAGTTCTCTTTACTGGTGTACAGAAATCCAATTAATTTTCTGCTTGTTAATCTTGTATACTGCTACTTTACCAAATCTTCCAAGTTTTTCCAACAGTTTTTTGTAGAGTTATTGGCTTCTCTTTACTTAGAATTATATTATCTGAAAATAGCAAGGGCTTCACTTATTTCCCCAATCATATTCACTTAATATTTTCTCTTTCTTTCTTTCTTTCTTTCTTTCTTTCTTTCTTTCTTTCTTTCTTTCTTTCTTTCTTTCTTTTGTCTGGTAGCACTCATTTCTTCAGTTACCTCTTCATGAGATTGAGTAATATGTTGTTCAATCTCCATGTGTTAGTCCTTACATTCCTGTTCTTTCTATTGTTGATTTCCAGTTTTATATCATTGTGTTCTGAGAAAGTGAATTGTAGGATCTCAATGTTTTTGAATTTGTGGATGCTTGATTGGTGGCTCACAAATGATCTATTTTAGAGTATGTACTGTGTGTGCTGGAGAAGAATGTACACTGTGTTGGTCATGTGTGGAGTGCTCTGTATATGCCTAGTTCATTGTATTGTTTAATTTTTCTATTTCTTTATTGCATTTATTCTCTAATTATCTGTCTTTCCTTTGGATTTGTGTGTTGAAGTCTCTGACTATTATTGTTGAGCTGTTTCTTTCTGTTTTCAACTCTGGGAGAAGTTTTTATGATATATTTCAAGGGTCTTCTTTGGATGTGCATATTTATAAGGTTATATGTTCCTGGTTTAATGTTCCTTTAACCGTTATATGGTGTCCATTATTATCTATCATTATGTTATTCACAATGAAACCTATTATATCCGACATTAATAAAGCCACTCATGCCTTTTAATGGTTGCCATTGGCTTGGTAGATTTTTCAACATCCTGTGGTTATTTATCTATTTATTTATTTTACTTAGTTATTCATTCTGTTCAGTGAATTGAAAGAAAGGGAATATGAGTGAGTGTTAAGTGCAGAGTCCTGAAGTGAAAAAGATGTATTAAAAAAATTCTAGTACAGCAAACCAAAGTTAACATAGTTTCACTCAAACAAATTTTAAGGATGTTTAATATGACACATTTATAAAATAAAAGTTAGCAAAGGGTGTTTGGTAAACAATTAGTATAACAAATAAAAATAAATGTTAGAGATCTGGAATTGTTATACTTTAATGAAATAATATAGGAAAGAAAATTAAGCTACTAAATATAATTTGATACTACACTTGATCTTAGCTAAAAGGCCAAGAAGCAATCAAATATAAGCTGAGACAGAAAAAAAAAGCCACAAAAAATATCCCCCCCCCACCAAATTTAAGAACATAATTCTTCAAAACGCTTAATCAGTCGATAGTAAATAGTCATTACATACCGAACGCTCTATGTGGTAATTAGCTCCACCACAAATCCATGTAACAATCTAGAAATCTTGAGATCCACACTTAAGTTATGTCCTTGATCTCTACAGCTTGGTTTGTAAGTAGGTACACGCTTTCTTCACACACACACACACACACACACACACACACACACACACACACACACACACTCACTCTCTCTCTCTCTCTCTCTCACCTTCTCGTTCTCTCTCTCTCTCTCTCTCTCTCTCTCTCTCTTTCAAGGTAACTAGCATTTTCCACCTGTGCTTAAAATGATTTGATTCCATTCTAGCACATTGATTCTGATAAGAAAAGTTTAAAGATTGGGTATACAACTTCAAGTTTATAAAAATTTGTGTCTTTACTTTAAGGTGTGTCTCTTGTGGCCAGCATGAAGATTGGTCTTATTTTCTAAGCCAGTCTACTACTCCTTGTCTTTTTATTGGTGCACTTAATCCATTAACATTCATTGCAGGTTGTTCTTATCATTTTCCTGTGTTTGTGTTTGGCTTCTTCCATCTCCCCTCCCATTATTGGTTGTTTTATCAGTGTCTTTGTTTTCCCTGTACTTCTATGTTGTTTTGAATGCTTCTTTCATTGTCTTGGTTTTGGGGTAATGGAGTAGTGTGTGATGTTCTCAGATTTGTCTGCTATTGTTGATTTATTTGTCCTTAGGGATCTGGTTGATATTTTTTGTTATGCCAGTCCTTTTTTTTTACAATTTCCTTTAGTTTTCCTTCTCTGGAAATATCATTATTTCTATCTTGTATTGGGGAATAATTTTGCTGGGTATAGGATGCTTGGTTGGCAGGGTTTTCTTTTTTCATTCAAAATATTATACATGCTATCCCATCGTTTTCTTTTTTGCATAGTTTCTACTGAGTTCATTTTTATTTCCTTATCAGCCTTCCTTTGTAACTGCTCTCTTTTTTGTTTTTCCTAGAATTCTCTCCTTTTCCTTGCATAGGACAGTTTGAGTCTGAAATGCTGTGATTTCTTTGTTTATTTTGTTGTCTATCATACTTGAAGTACTCTCAGGTAGTTGAATAATTATTTTGTCCTTTCTTCTTGCTGGGATCCTGAAGAGATGTAGGATGCTTCTCGTGATGGTGTTCCACATTATTCGAGGGCTTTCTTCAGTTTCTTTTGCTGCTTTTCCTTATTGCTTTTCTTGTCAATTGTACTCAGGCTCACCGATTCTATTTTGGGGATGTTTGTTTGTTTCAGGATTTTAGTTTTTCAGTTTCTTCCATTGTTCTTATGAGTGTTACCTACATCTTTTGAAAGGACTTAGCCATCATTTTCTGAGTTCTGTTTCTGATAGTTCTATGGCTTCTTCTTTCAGCGTACTTCATTGTGTTTGAGTATTTTCAGTTGTTTGTGTTTGTTTTCCTCGATTATAGGATTTACTGTGACTGACTGCTACTTCCTCAGCATTGTGGTACAGCTATTAGTGGTGTGAGCTGCTAGATTGTTTAGGGTAGTCATCTATGTCTAATGATGTAGGAAACATCTAATATGAGCCAGAAAACATGCAGTACTAAAATGGAGGAAAGGAAACTGAGATTGGTAAATGGGGGAAAGTGGGATGGAAGAATAGAGAGAATAAAATAAATGTAAGGATAGTAATAATAAGCAATAGTCTGCATAAGCCAATACATTTGTTTTCAAATATATATTTTGAGAGGGTTAATTAGAATTAGTATAGCCCGTGGAAATACATTGCATGAGGAAAAAGAGAAAGCAGAATGCGATAATGGATGGATATGCAGGGAAGAGAAACAGAGCCAAAAGAGATAAAATATACAAAAGATTTGGCTATGGCTTGGGTATGGGTGTTGGAGTTCTGTTGCTATGGGAGCATGAATGTGGATGGGCATGTGCCCTGAAGCTCACTACTGCTGAGTCAGTTCCAACTGATAGTGACCATATAAGGCAGGATAGAATTACCTGTATGAGTTTCTGAGATTATAAGTCTTTAAGCGAATAGAAAGTCTCATCTTTTTCCTTCATAGCTGCTCAGAGGGGACCAAAAAGTGATCTCACTTAAGTGGATATATGGAAATTTACAGGTATGCTTTTTTTGCCTGGGGACAATTAATATTCTCAGGAGGGTGAAACACACTGGAAGAAGTGAAAATAGAACTAGAAAAAATTTAAATACATTATTTTTTTTTAAGCAAAAGGGAAGAAATTTATTGGAGCCCATACGGGAAACACTAGGGGGCCCAGCATACCCTACTGTGTAGGCATGCCCAGCAAAGAGTCATGCCATTCACTGCACCCCCATGTCCCAAAGGGACTCCCCTTGAGCCAAGCCCCAAAGCCCCAGGACTGGCTGGGGGTAGGGACAATTAAATATATTATGATAGCACAAAAAGTACAAAAATCTGAAGAAAATAAAGTAAGTAGAACTGCCTTGTGGATGGAGGGAGACTCATGCTCCTTTGATAGTATTATTGTTTGCAGGCATGTCTCATGTGGGGGTGGTAGGGCATTATAGAACAAGGCAGGAAAGACACAGGAAGGGGAAAATGGCATGTGTATCTTGAGTATTGTGAATGTCTGCACCAACCTGCCCACTTGGTTTGTGACCCACACATGGATCCAGAGGCCCATGAGGTAAGAGGTTGGGCTAGATCGGTTGTCTCAGATGCTGAAAAAGAGGGAAAAATCAGCTGTGCTTCAGAGGAGCAAGGCTCACCAAAGCAGCTTGTGTCACCAGTCAATTGTAAACGGATTTTTTTAGCAGGTGCTGCTGCTATTCTCCCACTTAAAAAAAAAAAAAGGAACCAAGAACTTAAATCTACAGAAATTTTGTTTTTCAGTTGAGTTTCGCACTGCCAGAAAGCGCAAGATATATCTTCTAGTGGAACAGCTCTGGTAGCTGCTGAGAACTTCCCCTGATTGTATCTGGTGACCATTTTCTCTGTCTATTCCTTAAATGTCTTAAGGGTTCATTCTAAAAATCACTGGTCTATTTATTTAACATATAAACAAAGAGATTTTAATTATATTATTACCATAAAGAAAAAATATATCTCCTAAATATGTTGAACACCAAGGGTTGCTACTCTATGTAAAACTAACTTTCTATGTCTTTATTTTTAGAGAAGACTAAAGCCCTTTATTTTGGCTACCCAACTCGACGTCACAGCTGTTGTGTAGTGAACATCCCAGGACCATGTGTCAACAAAATTATCTCACACATTGAAGATGTGGAGTCTAAAATCCAAAAGTATTTGAGAAAGGCAAGTGCCTTATTTAACAATGTTACCATTGTTGTTGGCTCTAGAGAATCTCCAAGGCTCTGCTTTTTAAGGAACTTGGGGGTTTATTGTGACTTTTGAATGATAAGCAGAGTACTTTTCCTCTGTCCCGTTTCTTAATTTACAAACCTAGACACATATTTCTTCGTCTTACTCAGGAATGATGAAACACTTTATTAAATAAATTTTTCCCTACCTGTTTGTTCTTAACTAGATGCAATCATGCTAAGTAGTAATTTCCATAAGTCAACTTGACTAGTAAATAGTATTGACATCCTTTTGAGGACACTAAACTGATTAGATGATTAGATGGGTAAATTTGTGTAGAAAAGGAGAACATGCCTTTTTAATGAGCTACTTTGTCCTAAGAAACTACTTAGTAGGTCTATTGAATGACAATATAAGGATTCTCACTTTGTTTTCTTAACCTGTTAAAGTTGGTCTTCATTATTCTGAAGGACATTTGATCTTGAAATGATCTAACTTCTGGCTTTTTTCAAATGATGCTTTAGGAATGATTGTAAGTTCTCACAGCTTTTATTAAAATGAGATTCCTGAACAGGTCACGCTCCTAGACCTGTGCTGTTTCTCATCCTTCACTATTGTCACTGCAGATACCTCCAAGAATGCTCTGAGGAGTCTCCCAACTCTGGGTGTAGAGTGTCATTTTTCTGAAGAGGCAGGGCAGGGCAGTTGTTTAAATCACAGGCTTCTGGCTATATTTTCTGTGACTTGACATGGGAAATGGAGATAGTGATATTATGTTAAAAATAGAGCAGGTATATGACATGCACACATTATTTATTAGCTATTTCTGAGTTGGAATTGACTTGATGGCAGTGAGTATGTTTGCTTTTTAAAATATTGTTATTTCTATTTTATAAATATAATTCTATATTTTATTATGCTATCTCTATATTTCCCCAAATCAGATGATTCCTTCAAGAAAATGCCCTAAGGTCACTGGACTGATTTTATATCATTATTATATTATCTCTATATTTTCTCACATAAGAATATCTTTTCAAAAAATGTTTAAGGCCACAGAACAGGGCCCTGAGAAGTATATTAAATACTTAGAGAGAAGATAAACAGTGTTTATTGATATGCCATTCTGGACATATTATATGTTTTAAGTAAGAATTATGCATGTTGCTAAACTTGATAAAAATAGAGTCATAGGTACTTTTATGAAGAATTACAACACTATCATTTATTAAAACCCAATGAAAGTAAGGCATCAGGATCTATGATGTTGTTTTGCTTAAACCTCAGACAATTGTGGTTGAGTATATAAGCACCATTGAGTATAATCACTATTCATTATAGCCAATTGGTAGATGAGTGAAAGAATAATTTAAAGCAATTTAGAACTTGTTCAAAGTCATAAGGCAGGATGGGGATTCAGACACACTTTTGCTTGTTATCAAAGCCCAACTGTTAGTTCTCTCTACAATCCCACTTGAGGGATTAGCAGTTGATGAACCACTATATATTATGTATAATAGGCCAGATGAAATAACTCACGAAGGCCAAATATTGTATGGCTTACCACTTATGAGGATAAGTCAAAAAGTATTACGATTAAATAATAGAAACCTCTTTTATATACAACTCTATTACATGAAAATATACAAGTGTGAATTTATTGTTTCTCAACATATGATCCATCTAGTTCCATACACTTCGGTAGGCAGTGTTTATATTTCTTTAACCCTTTCTGCAAAGAACTCTGAGCCTTTGATTTACATTATGTGAAAACAGCAGTTGGGGTCTTCTTAAGAAATTCAAATTATGTTCTGTTTTAAGGTTGATTTGGGTGAGTGAAAATAAGCCCGAAAGGGTTGTAGAGTGGCTGGGATAAGATTTCCCAAGGAAAAATCCTATCAGATGTTTCTTGCTACCATTACCTTTTTTTTTTGACCAATATAGTTTTCAAGTCTCTTCAAACATCTTCATAATTAATCTATGTGATCATCCTGTGAATTTCTAGAAATTAAAAAAAAAAGTTACCCTAACCATTTTGACCTGAGTACTGTGCTTAAATGTAACTAGCCCACACTACCCCTTGGAAACCACTATTTTAATTGGATCATATCGATAAATCCAAGACTTGTTTTGATTATTTCTCATTCCACAACATCTTCTTCATCAACTTCACTCTTGCTTAAAAGACTGATCATTAGCTTCACTCTTACTGAAAAAAAATGATCTGCTCTCTGAGCGAACTGATATTTACACAATCTTTACTATTTTGTAAACAGTTGTCAAAAATATATTCATCTATTTCTTCTTTACAACAATGCTACTTTACCAATGAGCATGAAAAAAGTTACATGAGTTGCACTTTATAATACTGTTAGGAAGCCCCTGAGCTGGATTACAGTTTCATCAGACTTCAAGGCCTGTTTAGCATCTACTGTATGGTCCAGCCCCGGTGGTTTAGTGAGTTACATGTTGGGATGCTAAGTATAAAGTCAGCAGTTTGAAATCATTAGCATTTCCAAGGGAGAATGATGAGTCTTCTTATTCCTGTAAAATTTTTGAGGGGCCACCTCCCCAAACACCAGAATTGTACTGGGCAGAGTAGAGCTAGCACAGTACGCAATTTTTTACTAGGCAAGCATCCAGCAACTCGCTCTGAGTTAGCATACCCACTGGCATTGCCTGGGAATATTCTCTCTGGTCACAGTGAATTTTTAGGAAAAGCAGTTTCATTCAAGTCACTTTTTTTGTGATGGCAGATTTAAGAGCATAATGTGAAGCTGTGAAATTTTGTTTCCTGCTTGGGAAAAATGTTGCAGAAACTGTTGTGATCTTGAACACAGCTTACAAGGACAGCACTATGGGAAAAACTCAAGGTACCAGTGTTTTTCTCCTTTCAAAAAAGGTGAAATGTCAATTGATGTGAAACTTCATTCTGGATATCCGTCAACTTTCAAACAGAAAAAAAATGTTGACTCATAGTGCATTTGGAGTTCATCCTACCAGGTGAAAATTCTGAAAAGATTGTGTAACAGTATGTGACAATGTGCACCTTACTCATCTGACCTCACTCAGTGCAACCTCTTTTTGCTTCTGTTAATAAAGAGGGACATGAAAGGACAACGATTTGATGACAGAGATGAAGAGAAACACGAGGGAAGTGCTGTCAGCCATCCAAACAGATGAATTTGAAATATATTTCCAAGAATGGAATCGCAGATTTGACATATGTATTAAGTGTAATGGAGAGTACTTTGAAGGTGATAAGGTGGTTTTGTAAAAAAGATTAAATACATAGCTTTGAAGAAAAAAATCGGTATTTTGGGGGGGTGTACCCCTTTGTATAGTCTCAGAAAGTCACATGGGCAGTTCTCCTCTGTAATATAGAGTTGCTCTGAGGCAGCATTCACTGATGGCAGCAAAAGTTTGTCACGATTCTGATAGGCTGAGGGAGGTTTGTCTACCCCTTTCAAACAACTGATTTTTAGTTGTCAATTAAAAAAAAAAGGGTAGTTGGTGTTTGGGCAGTATTAAGCATATTCAAAATAATGTCAGCGTAAACAAATAATGAAATGTCAAAATAAATAATGCCATAAAAACAAACTTCTGGACAAAATAAGCAATAATGATGATGTGTTTATAAGTAAAGCCCATCAGGAAGGCCTCAACTAGGAGTCGACAGAAGGAAGACTATATTCCTCCGCACATGAAGAAACTGTGGCTGTAGCCCAGAGACTGGTCAATGGAGTAGCATCATCATAGTGTGACAGCTACTAAAGTTGGGGTTTCATATGGTTAAGCATTTTCAATTCCAAGAGAACATCTTAGCCTCAGAAAACATCCTCCTTGATGAGTAATGACTCCTTACACCTATGTGCCACAGGAGAGGCCTCCGGTCTAACACTTCAGCCACAGACTTGGAACTTGCCATTTATTTTTCTAAGGTGAAAAAAGAAAGAAAAAGTTTTCCTACTAACTAATTTTCCACAGTGGAAAAAACAAAACAAAACATCCAACTTTCATGGGAAAAATGAACTTTTGATAATATTAATCAAACATCCTTACATGGACTGTCATTCATCAAAAATATAAATTAAGCAAAAATTACTGAAAAGAGGAATTTTAGAGATAGGTTTTTTTTTTGATGACCAAAAGTTAACAGAACCTATTATTTCTAAACATATAGCTATGTATGAATGTTACGGAAAAGCTATGTATTGTCTTTTCCCATAAATTAAAAATCAATCTGACAGCTAAAGACAAATTTTAGTTTCATGTAAAACATGTAAGAATTATTTAAAATGGGTAAGTATTCAACAGAGAAATATTAATATTAGTTAATTTTTCTGTGCATTTAATAACTGCAGAATATTTGAAATAAGTAAAAAAATATTTCTTCACATAATTTCACCACTTAAAAGGACATTTTACCAAATAAAAGTCATCAGCCTTCATTTGAATCTGCATTTATTCATTCATCAGGTGCAGGTGCAGTCTGCTACCACCTAGTGCTGGAGAACCCTGGGATCCTCCACCAGAACCCAGGGCATCATTGTGCAGCGGACAATGCAGGGTGCATTTGGTGATGACCAGCAAGTCTCTGCCAAATTCCATGGTGATCCCAGCCCTGAGTTTCACAGAGGAATTATTTTCTCGAGTTGCAGGTTCTGTGAACCATAGGGCAGGAAATGAAAGCAGGAAATTGATTTAATAACCCATTAAAGTTTTCCAATTCTTTTTATACCTCCATTTGTTGAAAAAGGCTGATGCCATGATGAGACCAGGCTGGTCCAAGAAAAGCCTAACAGGCTGCAAAAGAGATCGAGGTGCTTGGACAAATTTAGGTTTATTTAAACGCCTCCGCTGTAAGGAAAGGCAGTTGTCCAAGGTTTTCTCCATTCCTCTCCTCGCTGGCATCTTTAGACTTCATATTGAAACAATCTGCCGCCCCACACTGAGTCCTGATATTTGTTACCAAGATTAAACAGATAGCATTTGAGCTAACCACCTCTCTTCCCCTGTGCAGAAAGTCAAGAGGCAGGATGTTATTACTGTTGTTAGGTGCCTCTAGTTGATTCTGACCCATGGTGTGTCTGTACAAAACAGAACAAATGTTGGCCATAGATCATAGATTAAAAAATACAAAACAACCCCGCCCCCCCCCTACCCCCAACTAGTGGCTTAGGTTAAGCGTGTGAAATAGCTGAGAGAGGGCATTTTCTTAGTTTCCCTAAGTGGACAGTAGGTTATGCGACTTTTCTTTCAGCAAGCTGCTTTATCCTTCTAATAAAGGCTCCTTTCCATGTGCCCTCAAGTTGTGATGTTTGCAGAGCACGTTGTGCTAATTATTAAATGTAATATGGGCTCCTGGCTCTCTAGGAACAGGTACAACCTGTGAACCTCATGAAGATTTCGATGTGTTATGGTTTTCATGTGATCGAGCAGGATGTGTTGCTCCGTGCCTGCTACTCACAGAGCCACTGTTGTTGGGCCTTTTCTGACTCACATCCACTCTATAGGACTGAGTCGAAGTAATTTTTTCAGGGTTTCCAATGTTAAAATCTTTATGGGAGCAGGCAACCTCATCTTTTTACCACCTGCAGGTGGGTTTGAAAAGCCTAGTTTGCGAATAGCAGGGCAATGCTTCACCCACAGGGCCAAGAAACATCTGTATGCCACCCCACCCCACTAGATAATACAGTTGAGAGAACGCTCCTGGTGATGGACTTGTTCACGCCCTACTCATGCTTTTTACACCCCCCCAAAAGAAGCTGACTTTGAGGATGGAAAGAATGAATTTTCCATGGGATTTGGGTGGGAGGAAGAAAGGAAGGAGAGAAGGGAAGGCGGTCTATTTTCTTGAAAAATTTTAGGATGTTCACATTTGACTAAATTATTCATTTTCTCTTCTTCAAACTGCAAGATGTGTGTGTGTCTTAAAAGTTTTAGCAGCACAATTCACATACTGTAAAGTTGATCCCTTTAAAGTATAGATTGTATTGATTTTTATTTTCACCGAATATATAGTCTTTCATATTCTTGATATTCAGATTAAAAAATCATTTTATTAGGGGCTCATACAACTCATATCACAATCCATACATACATCAATTGTGTAAAGCACATATGTACATTCATTACCCTCATTATTCTCAAAACATTTGCTCTCCACTTAAGCCCCTGTCATCAGCTCCTCATTTTCCCCCTCCTTCCCTGCTGCCCCCTCTCTCATGAACCCTTGATAATTTATAAATTATTATTTTGTCATATCTTATACTGTTTGATGTCTCCCTGCACCACTTTTCTTTTGTCTGTCCCCCAGGGAGGAGGTTATATGTAGATCCTTGTAATCAGTTCCCCCTTTCTACGTCATGTTCCCTCTACCCTCCCGGTATCACCACTCTCACCACTGGTCCTGAAGGGATCATCTGCCCTGGATTCCCTGTATTTCCAGTTCCTATCTGTACCAGTGTACATCCTCTGGTTTAGCCAGATTTGTAAGGTAGAATTGGGATCATGACAGTGGGAGGGGGCGGAAGAAGCATTTAGGAATTAGAAGAAAGTTGTATGTTTCATTGTTGCTACACCGCACCCTGACTGGCTCATCATCTCCCCGCTACCCTTCTGTAAGGGGATGTCCAATTGCCTACAGATGGGCTTTGAATTTCTACTCCACACTCCCCATAGTCACAATGACACGATTTTTTTGTTTTGATGATGCCTGATACTTGATCACTTCAACACCTCGTGATCGCACAGGCTGGTGTGCTTCTTCCATGTGGGCTTTGTTGCCTCTGAGCTAGCTGGCCGCTTGTTTATCTTTAAGCCTTTAAGACCCCAGACACTATATCTTTTGATAGCCAGGCACCATCAGCTTTCTTTGCCACATTTTCTCATGTACCCATTTGTCTTCAGCCATCGTATCAGGGAGGTGAGCACACAGTGATATGATTGATGTCTGATAAATGATCCCTTCGGCACCTCGTGTACAAAACAGGCTGTTGTACTTCTTCCATGTGGGCTTTGTTACTTCTGAGCTAGATGGCCACTTGTTTACCTTCAAGCCTTTAGGACCCCAGACCCTATATCTTTTGATAGCCGGGCACCATCAGCTTTCTTCACCACATTTGCTTATTCACCCGCTTTGTCTTCAGCAATTTTGTCGGGAAGGTGAGCATCATGAAATGCCAGGTTCATAGAACAAAGTATTCTTGCATTGAGGGAGTACTTGAGTAGAGGTCCAATATCCATCTGCTACCTTAATACTAAACCTATACTTACATGCACATAGATCTATTTCCACATCCTCATATATAAATATATTTACATATGTACATGCCTTTTATTTAGACCTCTATAAATGCCCTTTGCCCCCTAGCTCTTTTCTTCATTTCCTTTGACTTTCCTCTTGTCCCACAATCATGTTCAGCCTTCATTTGATTTTCAGTAATTCCTCTTGGTAACACTTTTTATTCTGTTTCAATTATATAAATGAAAGATATATAATTTATATAAATTTTATAAATTATATAATTTTTCTGTTTCAATTATATAAAAATAAGGAGCCACTTTTCAACCTAAAATATTCACTTGTTACAAATATATTAATGCTTTAATTATACAAAAAATGAGATAAACGTGCATTTATAGAACTGCAGAGGCAATTCCTGGCACAACCCCATTTGTCTGTGGGGATAGAGTAATTTTCGTGGAGACATACACATTCATTTGCTTATCCATGCTATGTGGTCAGCCTTCCACTTCTTGATGGTTTCCTTCTGCTAAGAATGTGCAAGCCCTGTTATCTGTTACTCAGAGCAGACATTCACCTTGCATATCCACCAGCCATTGAGGAGGGCTGGGGCCGTGTAGATGATTGATGTGACCCATTCTTCGGGGAGGGTGTCCAGGCGGCCCTCTTCCATCGTCATTTCTAGAATCAGGTGGACTTCCATAGCCTCTTTTCTTCATATCTTGCCGAGATAGCATTTTGATGAACAGAATCACAAACTCCACTCTTCCCCAGAAGAAATCTGTTAAACACAATCTCCATGGTGGACTGATCCTGTTGTCCAACACTTGTGCATTGTAGATGTCAACCGTCTCTGCTCTCTCACTGCTCTGCACCGTTCAGAATGTCACTTGATATACAGAGCTGTGCAGCCATCACCATCATCACCCATATGACTTCATAACATATGATGTCATTTTAGGACTCTGTCCAGAATAAACAAATCCAAAGAGACTGGAAGCCAATTAGGGTACTGAGTGACTGCTAATGGGAGCTGGGTGATATTATTTTAGGTGCCTTGTTTATTTCTAAGTGGGATAAGCTTTATAAGGCACAAGTTTATAGGTAATTGTAAAGCTAGCATACAGTTTGTGTGTCAAACACATTTAATGAGGAAGATGTTAATCTGGTTTACAGCAACTGGTAAAACTCACTTGCCCATCATAATGATTAAGCTTTTGGCTTGTCAACCGCAAATCTACAATTTACATCCAACAACCGTGTGTGTGTGTGTGTGTGTGTGTGTGTGTGTGTGTGTGTGTGAAGACCTGTTGATCTGCTCATGCTACGATTGCAGCCTAGGAAACCCTGTGGGAAAGCCCTCACCCTGGGTCTCAATAGCAGACAGCAAAATTTATACCACAGTGATTTTAACTGAAGTCAGAATGAAGAGGGTGAGGGCCATGGATAGAAGAGACATGTGTGCCATAAGCCTGTTCACCCCCTTTTAGCAGCTGAATTATAATTTTTGAACTGTGATAGGAAAGCTCTTCATGTAGGAATTCTTATGAAAATTTTCTCTATTTTATTCGTAGTGGCGGAGGTAACACTGGAGGATGATTGTAATAATCACCTGGTTCACTTATGCAAGTGAAAGGTTCTGCTTTCTTTTTCCTCCACCTCACTCTTCTAACCTGGCTAGGCTGTCAATACCTTTATTTCCATTGGTATGGTCTCTATGGAATTACACTTTCCCATTCATTTTATCCATGCAAGTCCTTAGGATGTTACCCTGGCATAAAAGAATGGCATAGAGAGGAACTGTACTTAGAAACCATTCTTTAATATAGTAAGAATGTAGTGTACAAAATAATATTATTAAAGCAGTAATGGTGAAGCTAATATGATCAAGTGATTGCTCTGTTTAAGAACCTAAAGTTCAGACTTTTATGGAAACCCTTACCAAATGTGGTGGGGAAGAAACTGCCCTCACTCCTAAGTGCAGACTTCAGTGACTGGATCAGAATGCTTTCCCCCCCAAAGGCCACAGAGTCAGAGTCGACACCTGGACCAAGCATGTCTGAGGTCTGTACACATGCTCTTCACCACTTATACTCTGTGTCATGTATCCCCAATAGTGTGTCCGTTATTAGGACCAAAAAAATACCAATGCAAAGTACTGTTTGCGTAATTTTACATCTGCATGAACTCTAAAACCTGACACCTCCTCATTTGTTTCTCTCTACTAACTATCTGATAATTGGTTGTTAACTCCCTTACATTAAAAATGTATTAATTTATTTTTCTGTGTTATTTTAAAGTTTCTACTGTGAATTTTGTTGAAGCTTTATAGTTTTCCATTCAACAACTCATACACATTTGGTTTCAGAGCCTTGATCGCAAGGCTCTCAGTGATACATCATTTATCTCACTTCTTCCTCGTTTCCCCTGTTTCCATACCACCTTCCCTAACCCTTCTGAACTTTGTCCTTAGGAAAAGCTGCCCTTTGGTTCCCAAATCATTGGTCGAGCTAAGGTTTTGGTAATTCACTCTTGTTACTGTTCCCTCGAGAGACCTATTTGTTGTTTGTCTGAAAACAGGCTCTGAGGAGGGTTTAGTTTCAGATCTGAAGGATACCTAAGGGTCATAGTCTTGGCGTTTCCACTAGTGTCTGTGTGACCAGGGAGCCTGGTGTCTTTTATGATTTTAAGTTTTGTCCAGATTTTTCTCCCCCTCTCTCCGAGACCTTCTGATGTAAGCCCTTTCGTAGTAGTGGGTAGTACCTACTAGACACCATAATCTTCCTTTGGTCTCAGAATTTTGGTGGATCATGTGCCCGTAGTATCTTTTCAAATGAAAATAAGCATCTATGAACCCTTCTCAGTTTCTAAGCCTGACATATCCTAGTTATTTTATCCCCTTTGCTTTTATTTTCTTTCCTAATCAATCAGTTCCTCAGAGCACTCACCAGTCAGTAAGTGTGGGCCTTTATTTCTTTTTCCTAATGTTTGTCTCATTTGATAAGATGTCAACTCTGAAAGTCTTTGGCATTTGTCCATCTTCATTTCTCCAACTGGATTTTTCAAAAGTGTTGTGGAATATTATGCATTTGTTGTATTCTGTGTCTGGCTGAATCATTGTGCCAGCTCTTGCCTGAAACCAATCATATGGCTGCACACATCTGGTAACTCAACCAAGGCATGTTCTAAGAAGTTTCTGTAACTTGTTCCCTGGACATAGTAAGTTGTGGGCTCAAATGTTTCTTTGCATTTTTAGGTTGTTTCTGTTACTTTTTAGTTCCAGCTGGCACAATTGTCTTAAAAACTTTATACAAAAATCATTTGGTTTCACTCTGTGTATTTATTTGATATGAAACTTTCTGTGGTTTTGGGAAATAAGAACCACACCTTTAATATTCTTAGGTGCCTACTGAACCTATAGCTTCCTTCTGAAAAATTTCTGTTTCATATTTTCTAATCTCAAGTGTCTCCACCCAGCAAGATTTTCAAAGTAAAAATTCCCACAGTGTATAGGACAAATCAAGGTGGTGGCTATAAGACCCTTTATGAAGCCATCATTAAGATTTAAGTAGGCACCAATAGACATTCATTCTGAACTAGATAAAGACTTCCGAGGAAGCATCAGAGTATTGTTTCACACACTCAACATAGAGGGAGGCCAATACAAAAATAATTATAACTGATTTGGGCCCATGAAATGAACACCAGGAAGACATATATGTGTTACCATGCTTTCAGTAGGGTTGTATTATATGGGTGGAAAAGCTCTTGTAACTGAGATGAAAAGGAACTGAGAAGAAGTTATGAAATGAAAAGTGATTTGCTGTCTCTCAAAATGCCAATTGTGCAATATGGGTAGCTAGATATGTGTGTTTTTTCTTTATGAAAAAATTAAAATAGCACTAAATGCAGAAGGAGGAGCAAGAGCTGAGTAATAAATACATCAGAGAACCACACTCAGAGAAGGGAACTTGAGTTCCATCAAGAAAAAGCACTTGCTCCGGGTTGGTGAACCTGGGCCTGGATTTCACAGTTGCTGTGGAGTGGTTTTGCTATGGGACTTCCTCAGTGATGTAACTTTCCAAGGGTTTTAATTCTAACTGAATGCTTGTCATTTCCAACCCACACAAAGGCAGTGAAGGTTGTATTCAATTCATACCTGCCTAAATGCACTTGAGAAGAAAGGTAATCAGCTTCCAACAGGTAACAGCTACAAGGACCTGCTGAGCAGCTCTAGCCCACAACACAAGGAGTTACCATGAACCACAGTCAACTCAATGGCAGCTGGAACTGGACCTGATTTTTACACGACTTTTTAATTTTATACTTTTTAATAGGAGTGTGTATTATAAACATCCTATCTTATCACTATTATACGGTGTGTGTGAGTGAGTGTGTGCGTGCGCTGGAGCAGCACGGTCAAATTGTTTTTTAGTTCATAGTTCTATAGATTAAAAAGAACTTCATTTGATGAGTTCATCTACATCCAGACCTCCCATTGCCAACTAGTCAGTTCTGACTAGTCAGCTGGATCAATAGTTACCATCATGATAAAAGGAGAAAATAAGTTGTGAAGGATTGCATCTTACTTGCACCCACATTTAGTGCTCATGGCCGCAGCAGTCAAGAGATCAAATGACACATTGCCTTGGGTAAATCTGCTGCACAAGACCTCTTTAAAGTATTGCAAAGCAAGGATGTTACCTTGAGGTTTAAGGTATACATACCCGAGCAAAGCCATGGTGTTTCTAATCACCTCACATGCATGTGAAAGTTGTGCATTAAATAAGGAAACCTGAAGAAGAATCAATGCATTTGAATTTGGTTCTGACAAAGAATATCAAAAGTACCATGGATTGCCAAAAGAACCAACAAAGCCTTCTTAGAAGAAGTATAGCCAGAATGCTCCTTAGAAACCAGCATGGTGAGACCTGGTCTCACGTACTTTGAACATGTTATCAGGAGAGACCAGTCCCTAGAGAAGGATTTCATGCTTGGTAAAGTGGTTGGGCAGTGAACAGGGGCAGGCCTTAGACACGGTGGACTGAGGCAGTGACTGACACACTGGGCTCACACCTAAGAATAACTGTGAGGATGGGCAGTGTTTCATCTTGGTGGACACAGTGTCACGATGATTCAGAACCAACTCCATGGCACCGTACAGCGTCCCCATTTCTCCTGGCCATATTGGACATCTTGGTGGTCCCACCCTAATATCCCTTTGATTGGTTCCATCTGAAGTGATGGTATTATATATGATATCCTTCTTACACTAAATTGATGCTTGCAACTCAAATTTCACGCCCCCAACAAAGACTCATATGTCTAATATCTACTATAGAACACTTTATGATGCCCTTGAAACACTCACATTCAAATTATTATCAAATTGAACTAATGCCTTCCCCCCCTTTTATGCTACTCACTCAGTAATTTAAGCCAGAACGTTGATTAATTATATTGACTTTTAAGATCTCTTCATCTTTTAATACAATTTCCCATTTGTCTCCAATTGAAGCACTCTTTACATCCACACTATACTATCTTGACTTGGGCCACTTTTATTCCTCCCTTCTGACTATACTTCATAAACAAACCTTGTGAGTTCTCTTTCTAAAAATATTAATGCCGGTCATTTGAGCAAGATTCTCCTCTGAATAGCCTTCCCCTGATGATTAATTCACAATGTTTGGTGTGGCATAATGGCTCTTTATACCGTCTCTTAGCTTCATGTCTCTTACATATTCCACTCTTGTCTTGATTATCTCCCTTGCCCCTAGGACTTAACCCATGCAATTGATCTTCTTACATCAAGTTAATCTTTGCTTTTTCTTGTAATGCCATAATGTCTCTCTAACTTTTAAGACATATGTGCCCTCCTTTAAAATCTCATTATAGCACTTTACCTCCCACTCAGTAACTAATTAGCATGCTATATTGTAGGGCCTAAGTTTCTCTGTCTCCCACAACTTTGAATATCTTAGAAGTCACATTCTATATCTAATCTCCACTAATTGAGGAGCCCTGGTAGTGCTGTGGTTGGATATGTGTTGGGCTGTGAAGTTCAAGGTCAGTGGCTCAAAACTACTCTCTGTTCAGCTGGAGAAAGACGAGGCCATCTGCTTCTGCAGCGATGTACACAGAAACCCTATACAGGATTGCTGAGTTGCAAGTGACTCCGTAACATTGGGTTTGGGTTTAGTTAACCATAGTATCTTCCAGGACTTGGCACCTGGATCACACTCATTATAGATTTTGAATAAATACATTCAAGGCCAATACCTTAAATCGTTCTGTTGAATGAGGTTCTGTTCTTCTATCTCATTTACTGCCATTGAGTCAATGAGTTTCCGAAGATATACATCTTTTAATTTATATATTTCCAACAGTTTTATTGGCAAGTAATTTATGTGTCATGTAATTCAATAGTTCAATCATTCGAACATATCCAGGAGAATTATGCAATCACCCCCACACCTCAACTTTAGGACCTCTCCCCTGCTGGTTAAATTGCCTCTAGGATGAGTCATATAATCACAATCCATTCTAGTGCCCCTAAAACAGAAGCCTCTATGACAGCAGAAAGCCGCATCTGTTTTCTGGAGTGACTGGTGGATTCGCAGCTCAACCCTAATCACTCTGCCACTAGGCTCTTTGTTTTTGGTTGATTGCTTATAGTCCATCGTTATTAAGTGTTTGTACTGTTTTAATTATGGTGAAATTATATATTACATAAAATATGCTATGTAATCGATTTTGTGTTCAATTCTGTGGCATAGATTATATTTATAAGGTTGTGGAACCATCACCACTATATAGTTTCCCCAAATTTCATCACCTCAAACAGAAACTTTTTACTCCTTAACCAACAACTCCCCTTCTACCCTTTTCCTAGGCATAGTAACCACTAGTCAATTTTCTTTCTCCTTGTATTTGCCAGTTGTAGATATTTTGTATAAATGGTATTATGCAATATTTGTCATTTGTCTATAGTTTATTTCACTTAGCTTTGTGAAAGCCTACCCATGTTATAGTGCATATTATAAATCAGTTCCTTTTTATGACTGAATAATATTCCACTGTATTTATATACCCTATTTTATCTGTTGATGCATCGAGTTGATTTTTAAAACATGAGAAGTATGTATTTAAAATTCATAAAATTTCTTAAATTTGGCATATTGTATGATACTTTTTATGGTTTCAGGATGATTTATACCTTTGAATAGGAGAGTTATAGGCTATCCTAAATTGACTATAAATTTAAGAGTTTGGGTGTTCTTTCAATAGGAAGGTAGGTTACAAGTCTAGAACCAGTGTTAGGTTCTTAATTTAACATATGTTAAAGGATACAAAAAATATTTGGAAGATAAAGTACAATTTTTTACCTTACCTTTTAGAGCAGAAAGTTCAAGCATATAAATGAAAACACACCGAGTCCAATTGTATCTGATATATCATACATGAACAAAGGAAAGATATGCAATAAGCACATAAAAAGAAAATACCCTGACAATTACAAGCCTCGCCTTTGCAATTGATCACATGGTCATAACTGATAGGTAGAACTACCTTCTTCTACTACCCATTCTGCATTACCTTTGCCCTCAGCAAGCACCTCAGCTGGCTGTGGGTTTTTTTCCTGGTGGAGTCACCAAAACCTTCATTCCTGAGGGTTCTGGGTCCTTATATATCCTGTCATGATTGGGTTGCTATAATTTACCATTTACTTTAATCACAGGGTATGGTAGCACTAAGAGTTGGTGTGTGGGATCTCCTGGATTTCAGACATATTCTTATTTACCTCCATTATGTAACACCAGTCCAATTTCTCCTTGGTAATCAGGATCAATCACCCCACTCAGTACAATGACACCCTTACTCTCCTGTTGATCCAAAGGTGTGAGAAGCCCAAAGTGCCGAGGGTCATTCTCAGCTGCCTGTTCAGTGGAATCCGTGCTGTGTTTCTGAGTGGGAGAGTTCCTTCCTTCAGGACCAGGACCTCCAGGCCTGAGGAACACAGGGTTGCTGGGCTAGGTGGGCACAATAAACAAACTACCTCACACACAAACTTACTCACTTCCACAGAGTCTATTCTGACTCATTGCGACCCCCTAGGGTAGAGTAAAATTATCCCTGTGAGTTTCCAACTTTTTACAGAAGTAGAAAACACCTTCTTTCTCTGTTGGAGCTGCTGGTGGTTTGTTAGCAGCCCAACAGGTGACCATTAAGCCAACAGGGCTACACACATACACACACACCACATATGCACATACATATAAACTGTGCAACCAAATCAGTACTGAATTTGTGTGTGTGTGTGTGTGTGTGTGTGTGTGTACTGCAGGAGCCCCTGGTGACTAAGTGGATTACATGTTAGACTGCGAACTTCAAGGTCAACAATTTAAATCTACCAACTGCTCCAAGGGAGAAAATGAGCCTTTCTTTGGTCATAAAGATTTACAGACCTAGAAACTCATAGGGGCAGCTCTACTCTGTGATTTATGGTCACTATGTGTTGGAATTGAGTAGATGGCAGTAAATTTGTTTACATACATATGTGTATATATATCTGTAGTGCATTCATAGAATATATCTTTATATAATTTAATGTGCATATAGACCATGATGGAAACACACATGCATAGACAAATCAATGTATGTAAAAAAAGGGCAATGTTTTCTATTGGGTCATTTGCATGTATTTCATTTTCTTGTAATTGCTGTTTACGTACTTTTATGGTTTTCTTTTAGGGCTTTTGTTGCTTTTGCACCTACACAGAAGTAGTGATAGAAATTTATTGCCTTCTGTATTGATGGCAAGGGTTTTTCTTCTGCTTGTAGTAGTCCTTTAACTTATGTATAGTATATTACAGCACCTTACAATGTTTTACACCTTGATGAATTTGCTTTCCTTTTCCCTCAAGCACCTACTTGTGCCCATTGTGAAATAGAATGCTTCTAGTTATCCAGTCTCTCTGGTTTCTTTTTTCCCTCTGTATAACCACGACTTCCATCTTAGTCAGAGCTCCAATGTAGCTATTAGAGAACCTTTGCAATAGCAGAGACTAAAGAACAACCACTGCCTCTCTAGTTCGTTCATGTGCAAGGAAGTGAAATTATTGGGTATAACTTTCCTCTCCTTAGAATTTGCAACTCCCTCCAAGTGACTTGGTGGGAGTATGCAAATATGGGGTAGAGGACGCTAAGAAGAGGATTGGTCAGCTTTGCTATTCCACTGAGTATAAAAGTGAGCCATCAGAAGCAGAAACAGAATCCCATCCCTATCAAGAAAGAAGATTCGTCAGGGTAGCACATGTGAGATCCCTGCCTGAAGTGCAGAGGCAGCAGTGGGGCCAGAGGTTGTAGCAACAGGGCTAAGAGACAGAGGTGGGATTTTTAGCTCACAGATAAGTAAGCTGAGTGCCTTCGGGGTGTCCTTTGAGGCAATCGAGGAGCTTGTAACCTGCTGGAGCAGGGCCCAGTGGCTGAGAAGCCTAGGACCAGAAAGACATACCTGCCAGTATGGCTGAAAGGAGGCACTGTTGTAGAAAACAGTGTATTATTTTCTTTTCCCAAATAATATTTTTATTGACATATCTGATTTATTCCAATATATCCTTTCTTTTTCCATATAGTTGTGTTGTTCAATATCATCAGATGGAACTGTGCAATCATAAATGCTATCAACTCTCCTCTGTGCCTCTGCCCACCCCGCCCACCCCCCGCCCCACTGCCAGTACCCTCAGGCAACCTTTACTCCTTATTCCTGTCAGTGTCTCTGGGGGGTCCTCTATCATGGCTACCATGTCCCAAGAGATCTTAAATGTACAAATTAACATACACAAGTCTAACATTACCAATGAGGTATGTCATGTACAGACTATAATAGTTGGGGAGGAAATCTTACAGAACTAGAGGACAGTTATATTGTCCTCCGTACCATGAGGTGCTTCTAAGACAGACTGTCCAGTTGTCTTGCTGGTGGATTTTGGATCTCCACTACATCCAGGCCCTTTCATATCAATTTGGATGTGTGTTTTTTAACTTCTGATACCTCTTCCCATTGGCACCTGATGATCACACAGCCTTGTGTGCTTATTCCATGAGGGTTTTGTTGCTTCCTTGCCGGATGGTCATTTGTTTAACTCTAAGTCTTTAAGACCCCAGACACTTTTAGCTTTTAGTAGCTGGGCACCATCAGCTTTCTTCACGACATTTGCTTATGCACACATCTTGTCTTTAACAATCATCTCAGTGAGGTAGGTATCATACAGTGCCACATTATTAGAACAAACCATTCGTTAGATATGTAAGATTTAAGTAGAGGCCCCAAGCCCATCTGCTTCCTTATTGCATTTACATATATGCACACATACATAAACAAACATACACATTCATATGTATGTATACTTATACATATATGCACATACATATTTATGTATGTATTGGGTTTTGTTTTTTACTCCTATCCCACCATTAAGCTTATCTGTCATTCACCTCTCCATAATTCCTCTCAGATACAATTCAAGTGATCACACATGCCCAGAAAAGTTACTCCCCAATGTGGTCCGTTTCAGAACTCTAATTATCTTATTATTCCCCTGTACCTTTCATTACCTTATGTTATTAGCCAGGACCTCCAAGACAATGTTGAATAGAAGTCGGGACAAAGGGAATCCTTGTCAGGTTGCCTTATTCAGTGGGCATATTTTCAATTTTTCTCCATTAATTTTAATGCTGGTTTTTCGTTTTGTTCATAACTTTTATTATATTAAGATAATTTCCTTCTAATCCTATCTTCTTCTTGAGTGTCTTAATTAGGAATGGGTGATGAATGTAGTCAAATGTATTTTCTGCATTGAGTGATATTGCTGTGTGATTCTTGTCCCTTTTCTTGTTAATTTGATGGATAATATTGTTGGGTTTTTTTTTTTTTTTTGTAATTTGAACCATCCCAGCATCCCTAGTATGAATCCCACTTGGTCATGATGGATTATTTTTTGATATATATTTGTATTCTATTAGCCAGAATTTTTTGAGGATGTTTGTATCTAAGTTCAAAAGAGATATTGGCCTGTAATCCTCGCATCTTGAGGGAGTCTTGCCCAGCTTTGGTATTGGTGTTATACTACCTTCAAAGAATGTGTTTGGGAGTTTCCCATCCTTTTCTGTGTCCGGAGGAGTTTGTGCAGGATTCGTGTCAGCTCTTCCCTGCTCAGTAGAATTCTCCCGTGAAGCCCTCTGGGTGGGGCTTATTTTAGTCAGAGTTTCTTACCAATGTTATTTATTCCTTCTTTTGCTTTGGGCCTGTTCAGGTTTTTAGCTTCCATATGAGATAACTAGGGGAGGGTTTGTTTTTCCAGGCATTTGTCCATGTCCTCCAAGTTGTTGAATTCATTGGAGGGCAGTTTTTCTTAAAACTGTGTAATTTGGGGGTAGGGGAGACTCCGGATAGGGCAAGATATGACAAAATAACGATGTATAAATTATCAAGGGCACATGAGGGAGGGGGGAAAGGGGAGGGAGGGGGAAAAAAACAGAGGACCTGATGGAAAGGGCTTAAGTGGAGAGCAAATGCTTTGAGAATGATTGGGGCAGGGAATGTATGGATGTGCTTTATACAATTGACGTATGTATATGTATGGATTGTGATAAGAGTTGTATGAGTCCCTAATAAAATGTAAAAAAGAAAAGAGGAGAAAAAATGATTAGGGCAAAGAATGTACAGATGTGCTTTATACAATTGATGTATGTATATGTATGGACTGTGATAAGAGTTGTATGAGCCCCTAATAAATTGTTTAAAAAAACTGTGTAATTTATCTTTTAACTTCAATGGGGTCCATTGTAATTTTCCCTCATTCTTCTCTCATTCTGAATATTGGCATTGCTTTTTTTCTTTTTCTCTTTTGTTAGGTTTGCTAGTGGTTTGTCAATCCTGTCGATCCTTTCAAAGAACCAGCTTTGAACTGAGTTGATTTTTTCCATTATTTTTGTTTTCCCACTCATTTATAGCCTCCCTAATTTTTATAATTTCTTTTCTTTTGCCATTAGATGGAATATTCTTTTGACTCTGTTCCAACTGCTGAAGGTTTTGTGATAGTGTATCTAACAAAGGTCTCTCTTCCTTCTCCATATGTGCATTTATCACCATCAAGCATCCTCTGATGACTGCCTTTGATGTATCCATAGGTTTTGGTATGATGTATTCTCATTTTCATTAGTTTCTAGAAACTTCCTAATTTTGTTTCTAATTCTGACCACAACCCAGTCCTTTTCTAGAACTACATTTTTGGCTTCCATGTATTTTCCATTGTTTTCTTTCTTTCATTTAATTCCAACTTTATGGTATGGTGGTCAGAGAAGGAAGTCTGCGTGGCCTCTATATGACTGAATTTACTCAAGCTTGACTTGTGCCCCAGCATGTGGTCTATTTATAATATGTGCCATGTGCCCTTGAAAAGCATGTGTATTTATTTGCATTTGGGTTGAGCATTCTGAATATATATAGGTCAAGTTGCCTGATTGTAGCCTTTTCTTCTGTAGCCTCATGGCTTAGACTTCTTTCCCCTTGATATGTCTTTCTTGAAGAACAGATTATGAACTCTCCTACTATAATTGTTGATCCTGTGATTTCTTTTTTCATCTTTTGGAGGATATGGTTGATGAACTTCTCAGGTCTATCAATGGGCACATTTACGTTTATTATGCTCATGGGATCTTGGTCTGATCCCTTGAGCATTATATATGTGCCCATACTTATCTCTTGTCCTGCTCCTTGAGATCTATTTTGTCAGAGAATAGAATTGCAATGCCTGCCTTCTTTAGATTCCCGTTCACTTGATATACTTTTCACCATCCTTTAACCCTCAACCTGTGTTTGTCTGTGAGCTTGAGATGCATCTCTTGTAGAAAGCAGATTGATGGCTGGTGGGCACAGAAAATGGCCTGCAGGCATGTGAAAGCCAAGGAAGCAGCCTTTGGACTTGAGGGGCCCAGGACGTGGCCTGCAGGTGTGGGAAATGGTGGCAGGTGTGGGAATCCCTGAGGAACAGTCTGCAATCACAGAAAGAAGCCAATAGGTGCAGAGATCCTGAGGTGCAGTTGATGGGCAAAGGAAAGGGCTGCCTGCCATGGCGGGTGGTGGGAGACGGTGGAGCAGCTTGTGGGCTCAGGGAGTTGTCAGTGGTCTTGAGGAACCTAGGAACCAGTCACCAGTAATGCATGGGAACTGGAAACTCCGGGAGGGTGAGGAGGGAGTGGGCACACCAAGCCCAGAGAGTAGCTGTCAGTGGTGCTCGGCCGCTGCACAGAAGTATGGAGTACCTGCAGAATGCGCCAAAAGCAGCGCCACCAGCACTCGGTCTCAGGTGGCTGTGGGGGAAAGAGGTGGGAGCAAATGCACCAAGCCCAGAGAGTGGCCACCAAGAGCCCCTGGGCTCCAGTGACCTTGGGGAAGGAGGGGTGAGCCACTCAAGGGATCCAGGCACTTTGGTTGGTGGTGTGGAAACCACGGGGCACTTTGGCACAGGTGGATGGGCCACAGAGAAGCACTGGTACAGGGAGGTTTCTGGGACTGGGGAGAACCAGAGTCCTGGCAGTGTCTTGCCTGAATGGGGAGGCAATGGGGTTGCTTCACACATGTCTCCATAGTGGGGAAAACTAGGGGTATGTGTGTCATGGATCCTACAGCTCAGCTGTCTGTGGGGAAACTGCTAAAAGTTCCCAGGACACTGCAAGACTAGGGCTATGTCTGAATCCCTCCAATTAGTTCCCTCCCCTGAAGAGCTGGCAACTACCCACAGTGAACTGCAGACAACTGTCCTACATCTGCGCCATCTTCCTGGATGTACGGGATGTATCCTTATAATGCTTTCTGATCCAGACTTGTATACTGTTAGCCTCCCTAATAAACCCCAATAATCATGAGTTTTGTCAGTGAGTTCTGTGTGGCCATTACACTGGATGATAGGCGCCAGCAGAAAAGTAGAGTGTCATGGGAGGAATGGTTGGTATTCGAATGGAAAATCAGAGAGTCAGGACTTAGACAAATCTGGCGCGTAGGTATTGTTCTTAGACAGATAAGGAGTTGGGTGCTCTTTCTCACTTGTGTAGCCAGAGGAGCCAGACATGGCTTCAGTGGCATTTCCTCGGCATTGAAAGTAGAAACACTAGACCATATCATCCTCAGGTATCCCTGCGATCACTTACTTTATGAGCTGCTGCTTTTCCCCTTACTGGGAGTCCTTCCTGAACTTCAGACAGACCTCTCCCAGACCCTGAACTAGTCTCCCTTTTGTCTCTTCTGAGTTGCCCTTATCTTGCTCTGTTTTCATTGTTAGTCCAGTCTGATCACTTTTTATTTTTGAGAAATTCAACTAAAATACTGCTCCAGTAATTTTGTTCTTTCACGTTTCTCTGACTTTGTATGTCTACACACATACCCCCCGCCTAGACATTTTACTGAGAGTTGGAAATGCAAAGTAACTAATCATGTATCATCTTGAATTGAAGAGCATCTGTGAGAGCCAGGCAAGCTGATTGTGTAACCTTGTGTTCTTGGTAATTTATACTATTTCCTAGAGCCCAAGAGAGTGTCATACTAGATCGAGGACATGTCCCTGCCAAGAAATGTATAGTACAGAAAGTAAATGGTGCTAACTGAAATAAAATATCTGTGAGATCCCATATAATGTGTACTTAAAACTCCTTGTAGCACATTAAAATTCAATGGATACACCAATGTTTATTGCAATAACATTCACAATAGCCCAAAGGTGAAAAAAAACCTTAATGCTCATGAATGCATACAATTTTAAAGAGTGGTTATTGTTAGTTTTGTTGTTAGGTGCCATTGAATTGGTACTGTCGCATAGTGACTTTGTGGACAACAGAATAAATCAGTTACCTGTCCTGTGCCATCCTCATAATTGTTTTTATCTTTGAACTGATCAATGCAGCCATTGGGTTGGTCCGTCTTGTGGGTGGACTTCCTTTTTTCTCACTGCCCTGCTACTTCCCAAGCATGATACCCTTCCCAGGGATTGGTCTCTCCTGACAACACGTCCAAGTTCGTGAGATGAAGTGTGGCCCGCCTTGCCTCATGTACGTCCATAGAGAGGAATGAAGTCCTGATCCATTTGACAGAGGAACCGTGAGAGTAAATTGCTGAGTGAAATAAATCAGTCTCTAAAGGGCATATTGTATAATTCCACTTACATACAATATTAGAATGGTGCTTACGAGACGCAGGAATTGGGTACAGAGGTGCAAACAGGCATCCATTGCGAAGGGAGCACTGGGCTTCTGTTGAAGAGGGTTTGAAAGAGTGGAGCCACGTACTGGGGATAGTTGCACAGCATGATGAACCCGATGAATGCCACTGATTTGTATATTGTGATGAATGTGAAAAAGGTATTCCATAGGTATGCTTAAAATATAATGAAAATAATCAGTGGTCTCTCATGCATATCTGATGATATAGGAAGACTTTGGAGAAAAAGTGGAATTCAAATAGACCCTTTATAAAACAGTAAGATTTAGACACAGAGATAAAAAGAAAGGAATAAATAGGTAAGAATAAAAACAACAGATCAATCAGAAGGAGGAGAACCATTCTTGGAAAACCAAAAAGATGTTTCTTTGACAAACATATAGAAGACCATGTGAAATAGACTGTATGATCTTGTAGTGAGTTTATGTGTAAGTCATGTTTACCTTTGTTTTTTGTGATGCATAAAACTTATTTTTCACTGAGATCTTTTTACTTTGACAGTTTGAAACAGCATACGGAGAATGGTAAGAACTTTTCCTTCTCATTTTACTGTTTATTTTTCATGTTGAAATTATTGAAGATTAGTCTACTTTAGAGCACAGATTGAAAGTAGGCTGATCCACACCAGCTACCAATATATCTTTTAGAATGCAAGAGTTAAATCAGAGTTATTCTAGTTCACAAACTAAGCAAGTGGATTTTAAAAGAGAAAACATAAAAACCAGTCTAATTACATGGAGTAATTTAGTATATAATCTAACTTGCATTACAAGTCAATAGGGAATGGATTATTTACTAAATGATGCTGAGACAATATTTAACTCATTTAAAACAGCAAGCAGGGAAAGTACATCACATCATTTGACAATAAAATCTATTTAAATGAAAATTAAAGTACAAGAAGGAACATATAATGACACCTTTCCTTACCTCAGTATAGAGAGGCTTTTCTGAAGAGTGAAACATCAGCCACATCAAGACTATATGGCCATGGGAAATACTTAATGGCAATTACATAAATGATATTATATGACTAAAACAAGATGCAAAAAATTATTATCCTAGTTTGATAAAAGTTAGAATCATGATCTAGTTCCACTTTAATGAGACCATTACACCTCCTAGTGACCCAATTGGATAGATCAAAGCTGCGTCCTTGCCATTCCAAGAAAGTATACTGCCTCATCTTTCTCAAATGAATCTGGTTGGTTGAACTGTCAACCTTTCAAATACAGTCCAACACTTAACTCACTGGGCTACTGAATTTTCTTTTATTGTCTATATTATCTATGAAGAGAATAAATGAATAGGAATAATTTAATATTTGCTTTATTTTATATGCTTATAATTTTCTTAAATTAATTTATAATACGTATTTTAAAACTAAGGTATTGTGATTTTAAAAAAATTAAAAACAACTCTCCAGTTTGTAGATACTGATTTTCTCTTATCTCCAATCAGAAGTACTTATTTTTAAATACTATGAAGACTAGTTGGGGCTTCTAGATTAGCACCAGAGAGACAATGACAAATATTTAATTATTCAGCATCTAAAACTTCAGTTACCAGAAACTTCTAAAAAGAAATAACAATTTAACTGGACATTTTCTAAACAATTTCATCAAACTATTTTCTAGACATGATCAAAACTAACTTTGTCTGAATGTTGATTTCCCTCTTTATACTTCTCACTGGTTTCCAGCCACTACTCAATTGACATCAAGCCACAGGTTATCCACATTGTTCCCCAGAAATAGCTATTTTTGTGATACCAATGTTCTCCATAGGAAAGACCGTTTTCTTAAAAAAACAATGCTTTAATATCCTTTTAAATGTTTAGGTCATTTGTAATGAAAATTAAGTTTAAAGTTATTTATCAATAAGTGTAAAGCTCATTACCAATTAAAATGGTACCTTAATAATCTACATATTTGGGCTAACATGCCCTGTGTCACGAATAAACATTGAAATTTATGGTGTGAGAGTGTATCACCTTAAATTTGTCTTTCTGAGACTTAGCACAGCCTTCCTTTTCCTGTTGATTGCTTCTTGCACATTACGTAGGAGCAGGGTGACCCCTGCAAGAGAAGGCACAGGAGGTTGGAGCACAGCAAGTGTTGCTGCAATAGAGGGACCAGTCAGAACAGAAGAGAAAGGTAAGGCTGTCCCTTATATCTATCAAAGAATATACATGTACCTCCATTAATTATGCACATGTCATCATGCAAAAATAGTAGACATCAATATGGCTTTAACTTAATACTAATACAACTATATATTCTTGAAATGCCATGTTGGTGATTTTTGTACTTCCTCTGCCTGTGTGATAGAGAGGAGCCCTGGTGGCATAGTGGTTACTCCTTGAGCCCTTAATGCAAGGTCAGCGGTTTGATACCACCAGCCTCTCCACAGGAGAAAGATGAGGCTCTCTACTTCTGTAAAGAGTTATAGTCTTAGAAACCCAGAGGGTCAACTCTTTCCAAATAAAGTTGCCATAAGTTGCAATCGAATCAATGGCAGTGAGTTTTTTGTTTATCTATATAACAGAGAAACAAATCACTGTACCATCTGATAAAATATTCATTCCACTAGTTATGTTTCAATAACTCATATGTATCAGATATTGATATGGAACCTGAGTAGTTAATGACACTGGCTAAATGACTGAGAAGCCAATTCTACTTCATTTCTATCCAATTTAAATTTCAGTGATAATTGAAATGGCCTATATTTACACATTATCAAAAGAGAAATTAGTAGCCATGTGTAGTTATTGAGAACTTGAAATGTGGTTAGTGAGACTAAAGAACTGAAATTAAAAATTTTATTTACTTTAATGAATATACAGTTAAATGTGATAGTCCCATTTATCTTGTGGCTGCCATATTAAATGTCAAAGTCTAGTGTATGTATAAGTTGGTTTAAATAGTTTTATAAAATGTAAAATATTTTCAGACTGGTATTTTGTGATAAGTATATGTATTTAAATATATCTTGGGGATTATAATAAACATCTTATACTTTCTTGAAAACCTCAGACACTCAGGCGTTGCTAGTGTGTACACACACAAACACACACACACACACACAAATTTCTAAACCTCTTTAAAAAATGATACCTAATATATGAAGTATTTCTTTTGATGCAAGAAATGTGATTTTGTTACCCATAGCTGTCATTTCTAGCAATACTCTGCTACTACTATTTCCCTTTGAAATATTTATGTCTATAAGGAAAATGGAAAAGCCCATCTTTACTTGTCATGTTTTTACCTGACAAATGCTGAGAGGTGAGTTTAATATATCGGCAGGCCCAGTTATAATTAAAAATAATATTCATGGACTAACAGTAAAATAATAGCCGAAATTATAATTATTTTAAGCATATACATTTGGGCCTGCCTAAGACACGGGATAATAGCAAGATGAGGGAAATGTATTTAATTCAATATTTATGTTAAAAAATAATTGCAGACAGTTGCTCACTCAGTAGCTTAGCCAGTAAAGTTAATTCATATGTCGTCTGCAAAACAGCAACAACAGAAAGCTAATTGGAGAGAGGTGTTAAATAGAGTGAATCAGAGTCACCTCAAATTATCCATACCTGTTTCTTTCAGAATGTTGTTAGTGGATAATGAGCATGATAATTACCTGTACATCTAATCATATGATAGATCTAGTCATGTAACTGATGACATTGTTCGCTACTTCTCCTGTGTTCCAGATGGAAATATGGCTATAGAAACTGAGTTGGCTGGAGAACACAGTGTTGAAAGAGTAGGTTTGCCGGAGAGAGATAAGATAACTAATGATGTTACGTATTCAGCATGTCTTAGATCCGAAGGCTTAGAATATAACAAAAGGTGATAATAGACTCAAAGGGATCAAATAGAGAACTGATACACAGAAAGATGTTATAGCAATTAAAATAGGAAAATGTATTTCACAAAAATTCTTTTGCGGCAGCCAGTATGATGAAAGCGTTTTATATTCCTACTGGAGTAGAAGGAGAGCCTGTGACCTGTGAGTTTGTAACCAAATCACAATCATTATGCAATCCTCTTGTCCAGCAGAGCCCAATGTTTTTATTGTCTTAAAGAAGAAAAAAGAAGTGTATTAGCTGCCTTTATTCATGATACATTTTAAAAAAATAATTTGTTCTCCAACCTCAGTTCTCTAGGGGCATTATCTTTATTGAGGCTTGCTGTTTCTGCTCTCCTGTCATACTCCTTTTTTGACTATAGTCACTGGTTGTCATTCTTAGGTGCCCCATAGTGCCCATATACACAACAGGACAAAAGACTGCCCAGTCCTCTGCCATCCTCACAATTGTTCCCATGCCTCCAGTCCAGGGCCTTTCTCACGACACCCGCACCTTTAAAAGCTTGGTTTCCTTCTCCAGGGACTGTTCTCTCCTGCCAACGTGTCCAAAGTATGCAAGATGAAGACTCCATGGTTGCCTCTAGGGAGCGCTGTGGTGTCCTCCTGAGGCAGATTGGTCTTTCCTCTAAGCAGTTCATGGTACTTCTTCCTTATTCATTTTTCCACTTTTACATCATAGGAGGTCGTAGAAAAGACTGTGGCTTGGGTCAGGCACACCCTAGTCCTCAAAGTAACATCCTTGATTTTCAATACGCTAAAGGGGTCTTGTGGAGCTCATTTACCTAATGGAACTTGTCTTTTGCTTTCTCGATGGCTGCTTCCATGAGCATAGATTGTGGGTCCAAACAAGACAAAGTTCTCTTTCTTTTTCCCCCCTAACAGTTTTATTGGCACATAATTCACATAACGTACCATTGAATAGTTCAATCATTGAATCACGTCAAGGGGAGTTGTACAGTCACCACCACATCTATCTCAGAGCCTGCCTCCCCCCACCCCATGGTGATCTTGTCCTTAAACTGAGTTGTGCAATCATGATCAGTTTCAGTGCTCCCTCCCCACTCCTGTCAGCCTTATTTACTCCCGAAATCCCCTTTCCTCCCCTGTCACCCATTCTCCACCCCTGCATTCCCCATGGCACCTTGTATCCGCCCTTCCTCCTGTGCTTCACAGCTGGGAAACCCAAGAGAAAACAGTGAAAGACCAATCACACTAAGGTGGTAAGGATTCAATCATATTAATATAAAGGCAAAAATACAAATGAAACTCTTGACAGTTTTTCTCCATTTATTATCATATTATCTATTGGTCCGGTTGTAGGGATTTGGGTCTTCTTTACATTGAACTCCTTTCTTGGTTATAAACCATGCACTATTCCCTTGTTCTATTTGCCTAACTGTCTGTTTATCCTTTGTAAAGTGTCCTGGAATTTCTGCTCTTCTCGTGGTTTTTCCTAGTTTGTTATTATCCATACAGTCTATTGCTTTGGTAATAAACATGAACCTTATAAGGGGGAGAACCATGCTTCTCTTGCTTATTGACCTAGCACCAGGACTGAGCATATCATCTAGAACAATGGCTCTCAACTGTGGGTCACAACCCCTTTGGGGGTCTAATGACCCTTTCCCAGGAGTTGCCTAAGACCATCAGAAAACACATATTTCTGATAGTCCTAGGAACTGAGACACTGCTCCTCTGTCTGTCTCTAGGCGGGTCCACCCACATGCAGTTACACCCACATATGAGTAACCGGCGTGAAGACTGTTATACAGGCTACACCATGCTTCAAGACAAAATTTTATTTATTTGTAATTAGAAATAAATATTTCACTAGATATAATTACATATTTTTATTAATCACTGCTTTAATTATGTTCAATTTGTAGCAATAAAAATACATCCTGTATATCAGATATTTACATTATGATTCATAACAGTAGCAAAATTACAGTTATGAAGTAACAGTGAAAAATATTTTATGGTTGGGGGTCATCACAACATGAGGAACTGTATTAAAGGGTCGCAGCATTAAGAAGGTTGAGAACCACTGCTCTAGAACATAAAACACTCTATATGCATTTGTAGCACAGATAGGTGAATGAATAGCCATGCTAAATATTTGTAAACCAAGTCATCCTAGAACTAAGAACCAAGGATTACAACTATCTCTCATTAAGGGAGTTAATTGGTATTACAAATGGATAATAATAATTTGGAAATTATGAATTCTAAGACTAGGTAGAAAAGCTATTGTGTGATGAAATTGAAAGATATAAAGTATATTGTTTCTAGGAACAATTGAATTTTTAATATTTGTCCAATGTAATCATTATGATTTATTCTTCTGATATGATGGGAGAAAGCCCAAGTGTTATTTTCAAATGAACTCTGTGATACAGCTTGTGAATAGGACATACGGTTTTTTCCTTGAGGTGAAAGGATATTGTTCATGAAAGCATAGGTTGATATATTTGGCTATTCTAATCACTTTATAAAATATGCATTTAGACATATTCCTTCAGTTTATGATAACTGTTATGGTTCTTTTTTAATGGAACTCTCTTTAAAAAGCTGATTTGCTTTTCTAAAATTATCTGATAAAAATTGGGTAGATAGAAATGCATTTATATCTATCCATTATTAAATTAATAAATGTTTTAAAAATTGTACTGTACCTAAGACATATCTTAGGTGTATTTATTAACAAATAGGAATATGTATTTTTATTTTAAGATGGAAAGTGTCCAGAAATAAAGCAGGAAATGGGACCATTGCTATCAGAGGCCATCCATCTTATTAAAAGCCTAGAAACTGACCGTGCAGAAGCTGAAGAAGCATTAAGAGTACAAAAATTGCGAAAGAAAAAGATTACCACACAAATTGATTCCTGGTCCATCTGGAGACTTGAAGAGCTCCCCTCAGCTGTGCAGAGAGGTACTACTAATATAGATTGGTCATACTGGCTAACTATTGATTGGAGAATCATGGGTCATTCATTTCAACCTGGAATATAATATCATCTCTTTTTCAGGGACGTATTATTTAACATTCAAAACAGGGCACTTTGGGAAGACATGATTGATTCTGGCCTTACAGACCACAACTGTGACCAAACCAAAAAGCAAACTCACGGCCAGCGAGTCAATTATGGCTCATAGTGACCCTATAAGACAGTGTAGAACTGTCCCTGTATATTTCTAAGCCTGTAACCCTTTACAGCAGTAAAAGCCTCTGTTTCTTCAGCAAAGGTAACTCGTGCTTTCAAACTGCTGACCTTGTGATTAGCAGCCCAGTGCTCAACCACTACGTCAAACCTGGACCTCCTGTGTTTAAGATCTGTTGGAAGTTCTCTGGCATACAAATGCTAGCCACGTGTTTTCTATAAAAGCTGCAGCTATTAGAACTTTCCGAGTTTGAGGTTTGGGGATTTTCTTGAGTGGGAGCAAGTACATACACATTTGAGGCATTCTACTTTTCAGGTCTTTTAAAATTTAAAATATATATGCTACGTCTGTTATTGATTTAAGCTATTTTTGCTATTCTCTGTGCATGTTACCATCTATGCTATTACCTATCTGTACCCATGTATTTTGCTATGCTACCATCAATGTACCCACCTTCATATATTTTTTTAAAATAAATTTTATTTATTTATTCTCTCTTCCCTCCCTTCTGTTACCTTTCTGCTCATCCTGGCTTCTACATAGCCATCAAAATTTGCTTCTTTTAGTGTTACAAAACGAAATAGTTTTCTTGAATTTTTTCTTTAAAAACATCATTTTATTGGGGCTCATTCAACTCTCATCACAATCCATATGTACATCAATTGTGTAAAGCACCCTTATGCATTTGTTGCCCTCATCGTTCTCAAAATTTGTCTTCCACTTGGGTTCCTGGAATCAGCTCATTTTCCTTTTTTTTTCCCTTCCCCTCCCTCACTGCTCCCCCCCTCTCAGGAACCCTTAATAATTTATAAATTATTATTTTATCTAATTTTACATTGCCCAGCATCTCCCTTCACCCACTTTTATGTTGCCCATCCCACAGAGAGGAGGTTATATGTAGATCCCCAAGATCAGTTTCCCCTTTCTACACCACCTTCCCTCCTGGTATCGCCACTTTCACCATTGGTCCTGAGGAGTTAATCTGCCTTAGATTCCCTGTGTTTTCATATCCCAACTGTACTGCTGTGCATCTTCTGGTCTAACCAGGTTTGTAAGGTAGAATTGGGACCATGATAGTTGGGAGGAGGAAGAATTTAAGAACTAGAGGAAGGTTGTGAGTTTCATTATTGCTACACTGAACTCTGAGTGACTCATCTCCTGCCCACTACCCCTCTGCAAGGGATGTCCAGTTGTCTACAGATGGGCATTGAGTCCCCATCAAGCACTTCCCCTCATTCACGATAATATGATTCCTCCCCCACCACACACACTCATTTGTTGCTTGAAACCTGGTCCTCTCGGCCCTTCATGATCACACATGTTGGTATGCTGCTTCCATATGGGCTTTGTTGCTTCTGGACTAGATGGCTGTTTGTTTACTTTCAAGCATTTAAGTCCCCAGATGCTATATCTCTCAATAGCCAGACACCATCAGCCTTCTTCACCACATTTACTTATGCACACACTCATCTTCAGCATTTATGTGGGAAAGGTGATCACACAATGATGGTTTTTGTGCTTCGGTGTCTGCTACCTGATCCCTTCAACACCTCGTGTTCATTTAGACTTGTGTGCTTCTTCTCTGTGTGCTTTGTTGCTTCCGCTAGATGACCACTTGTTTGCCTTCAAGCCTTTAATACCCCAGATGCTATATCTTTTTGATAGCTGGGCACCATCAGCTTTCTTCACCACGTTTGCTTATGCACACGTCTGTCTTCAGCAATCATGTCAGGAAGGTGGGTATCATGGAATAATTGTTTAGCTGAACAAGGTGCTATTATATTGAGCAAGTGCACGTGAGGAGTCCCAGTGTCCACCTGCCACCCTACTATTGAACCTATAAATATATGCACATAGGTTTATTTCCTCCATAATCATAAATATATTTACATATGTACATGTCTGTATTTAGGCTTCTTCTATGTATGCCCCTTGCCTCCTACTCCTTTCCTCTATTTCCTTACACTTTCCTCCTGTCACACTACCATGTTCAGCCTCCATTCTGGTTTCAGTAATTCCTTTCAGTTACCTTGCCCTTGGTCACTCCCAACCCGTCCTCCTTCCCCTCTCTCCATTGGTCTTGAACCACTCGCTTTTCCCTTGTCCCTGTGTTGGCCAACACCTCCTCCTTTCCCCTACCTCCCAAACTCTCATGTCCCTCCGGACCGTTGGTCCCATTATTTTCTTCTCACGTTGTTTGTCCAGCCTATCTTATCTAGGTGTACCTGTACATACAGTAATATGTGCATAAAAAGGTGGATGGCTTTAACAACACCAAAGTGGCACATAAGAACATGGCGTAGACAGCAGCAACACTGACACGCTAGCAAACAAAAAAGCCAGTGACATACAAAATGTAAAAGAAGAGAAAAAAAGCAACAAAACAACAAAAAAAAAAGGCAGCAAAAAAAACCCCAACAAAAACCTGTTAGTAGTTGAAGGTCTGTATGTTGACCTTTAGGAGTGTTTTCCGGATGAGTCTGATGAGGTGCCACATCCTGGCCCCAAAGTCCATCCTTTATACTTCCTTGGGACCTCCTTGCTCTGCTTCCCCTGCCTCTCCATTGCACTCCCCCAGTGTTTTGCCTCAGTGTGGTGGGGTCAGCTCAGTAGCACATCACCCACTGTGTCTCAGGTGCTGTGCTGTGTAGGGCCATGGGTCAGTGCAGGATGTCGCATCTTGCCATGTGGAAGGTTATATGGTACTCTCTGTACATTGGACACTATGAGCTGGGCTGTTGTCCTCTGTTTGTATACAGTAGCATTTTCCTTATGCCCCTTTTGCATTTTTATTTTTTAGCTTACCTCAGTGGACTCATGTTGTACTTGTCCTTCTTGTGCTTGGCTTACCTCGCTTAGCATGATTTCATACAGTTCTTCCCGTGCAGTGATGTACTTCATATGTTCATCATTGCTTTTTAGCAATGTGAAGTACTCCATTGGATGTATGTATCAGAGTTTTTTAATCCACTCATCAGTTGATGGAAATTTGGCTTGTTTCCAACTCCTTGAAATTGTGAACTTTCCTGCAATGAACATTGGAGCACAGAAGTCTGGCCATGGTTGGTTTCATGCCTCTTCTGGATATATGCCCAACAGGGGGATTGATTGCTGGGTTGTATGGTAGCTCAATTTCCATCTGTTTTAGATATCATCAGATCGATTTCCATAGTGGCTGTACATACTTACGGGTCCACCAGCAGTGGATGAGAGTTTCTGTCTCCCCACAGCCTCTCCAACACTTGTTGCCTTCGGACTTTTTAAATTGGGCTATCTTTGAGGGTGTTAGGTGATACCTCATTGTTGTTTTAATTTGCATTTCTCTTATGGCTAAAGCTCGGGAACATTTTCTCATATGTTTATTGGCGATTCAGATTTCTGCCCCTGTGGAACTTCTGTTCAGGTCCTTTGCCCACCTCCTCAGTGGGCAATTAATTTTTTTTCTTTTTGGAAGCCAACCGAGTATTATAGATTTTAGTAATATCAGGATATCCCACTTGTCAATTTGTGCCTCCTCTGTGTTTGTCTGTTGTCTGTGGATTGTATGGTATTTCTATTCCAGGTTGTGTTAGGAACTGCCATCCTGCTTTCTCATGCGGTTGCAGTTATTGCGTCTCACCAGTAGTGCATGAGGGCTTAGTTCTCTCCACATTCTCTCCTGCAGGTTGTCTCCAGCTTTTCTGAACCGTGCTATAAGTGCCATTGTGATGTGGACTCTCATCATAGTTTTAATTTGCATTTCGCACATGGCTAGTGACTGTAAGCATTTATTCCTATATTTGGTGTCCTGCTTGATGTTGTTTTCTATTCATGTCGTAGCTCATTTAAAAAATAAGCTTAGCTAACCTTTTCTTGTGGAGATGCTTCAGTTTTCTATAGTTTCTTGAGATGTGTGTTTGATACAATATATCATTGCCAATGTCCCCCCACTCTGTGGGTTCTCTTTTTAGTTTGAAATGAACTCTTTTGATATAAGCGAATGTGGTTTTAAGAGGGTGCCATTTTCTATTTTGTGGTCTGTCATGTGGATTTTTTAAAATAACGTTTGAGAGTATGCTTGTGCTTTTAATTAAGTTTGTTGCTATGTTTTCACTGATGCTCTTCATCGTCAGAGGTCTACATTTAAGTCTTTAATCCATCTTGAATTTTTCGTTTGTTTGTTTTAGTATATGGTGTGAGACATAAGTCCGATTTCCTTTTTCTGAAAATGGAGATCCAATTTTGCTTGCACCATTTGTTGAAGAACCTGTCTTTCCCTCACTAATGTGTTTTGGTCCTTTATCAAAATTAGTCATCTCTGGGTGAATGATTTTATTTGTGGGTTCTTTATTTTGTCCCCTTTGGTCTATATGCCGATTATTGTACCTACACCAAACTTGTTTGAGCATTAGACTGAGTGATAAATTTCCCCCTAAGATTGTACAACAAAGAAATCCTTAGTTTCGCATTACAATTGCAGGCAAAACCCAATAAACAAATAACAACAAAACCAGTGGTCTCTGAGCATTTGTTCTTTATTTTTGGCCGTACCACAACTTAAGCCTTTTAAATGAGTAGCACATTAGGACCACTTACAGTTCCTTAAGATAACCCACTCTGCTTTTCTGCTTATCAGCGTGTCGATGTTGCTTCTGTCAAAGCCATGTTCTTATGGGCCACTTGGGTACAGTCAAAGTCATATCCATTTGTATGCACATATTACTATGTCAGCAGTTCCACCTAGATAAGATAGGCTGGATAAATAATGAGAGAAGAAAACAACAGGACCAACGGTCCTGGAGGGACATGAGAGCGTGGGAGGTAGGGGAAGGGAGGAGGTGTCGCCCAACACAGAAACAAGGGAAGAGCGAATGGTTCTAAACCAGAGGAGGGAGGGGAGGGGAGGACTGGAAGGGAGTGACCAAGAGCAAGGTAACTGAGAGGAACTATTGAATCCAGAATGAAGGCCAAACATGGTAATGGGTCAGGAGGAAAGCGAAAGGAAATAGAGGAAAGGAGTAGGAGGCAAAGTGCATACAGAGAAGCCTAAATACAGACATGTACATATGTAAATATATTTATGTTTATGGGGGCAATAGATTTATATGCATATATTTATAGGTTCAGTAGTAGGGTAGCAGATGGACATTGGGCCTCCTCATGCATAATCCCCCAATACAATAGCACCTCGCCCTGCTAAGCAGCCATTGCAGGATACCCATCTTCCCAACATGATCACTGAAGACAGCCGTGTGTGCAAGCAAATGTGGTGAAGAAAGCTGATGGTGCCTGGCTATCAAAAAAAGATATAGCGTCTGGGGTCTTAAAGGCTTGAAGGCAAATAAGCGGCCATCTAGCTCAGAAGCAACAAAGCCCACAGAGAAGAAGCACATGGCCTAAGCGAACACAAGGTGTTGAATGGACCATGTAGCAGATACAAAGGAACAAAAACAATCATTGTGTGATCACCTTCCTCACATAATGGCTGAAGACGAAAGTGTGCATAAGCAAGTGTGGTGAAGAAGGCGGATGGTGCCCGGCTACTGAGAGATATAGCGTCTGGGGACTTAAAGGCTTGAAAGCAAACAAGCGGCCATCTAGCCCAGAAGCAACCGAGCCCACACGGAAGCAGCACACCAACATAGGTGACCATGAAGGACAGAGGAGACCAGGTCTCCAACATCAAAGGTGGGGTGGTGGTGAGAATCACATCACCGTGAAAGAGGGGGAGTGCATGATGGGGACCCAATGCCCACCTGTAGAGAGCTGAACACCCCTTCCAGAGGGGTAGTGAGGAGGAGATGGGCCACACAGGGTTCAGTGTAACAACAATGAAACTCAAAACCTTCCTCTAGTTCCTGAACGCTTCCTCCCCTCCCAACCATCATGACCCAAATCCTACCTTGCTTTGCGGACCTGGTTGTACCAGAGGATGTACAGTGGTGCAGTGGGGATCTGGAGGCACAGGGAATCTAGGACAGACGAACCCTTCAACACCAGCGGTGGGAGAGGTGACACCAGGAGGGAAGGGCATGTAGAAAGGGAGAACCGATCTCGGAGATCTATGTGTAACCTCCTCTCTGGGAGATTGTCAAGGGGGAGGCGGGTGAGGGGAGACGCCGGGGAGTGTAAGATAAGATATAATAATTATTTATAAACTATCAAGGGACCAGGGGTGGGATCGGGGAGGGAGGGGGATGGGGGAAAAAAAAGGGAAACCGAGCTGATTCCAGGAACCCAAGTGGAAGGTGAATTATGAGAGTGACGAGTGCAACGAATGTATAAGGGTGCTTTGCTCATTTGATGTATGCACAGATTGTGATAAGAGCCTTATGAGCCCCAATAAAAAGATTTAAAAAAAAAGAAAGAAAATGATTAGGGCAAAGAATGTACGGATGTGCTTTATACAATTGATGTATGTATATGTATATGTATGGATTGTGATAAGAGTTGTATGAGCCCCTAATAAAATGTAAATAAATAAATAAATTAATTAATTAAAAAAAAAGATAACCCACTCTAGAATCGGGGCTTCCTTTCCTGTACTTTGAGGTCAGAAAGATGTATCTAAAAATGTCCTGCTGTGGAAAATGAAGGCTGCTTCCATGGAATGGTGGGACGGGGGCTTGTGATTTTGCTTTGTGATGAATTGCTGTGACACCGTCCTTCAGGTGACTAAAGGAATTTAATATTTTAATACATTGTTAGGCACTGAACCTCTTGCAGGGTAATTTTGATGCTGCATGAATTCTGCCATTTTGCTAGCACTCGTATGGCTCTTGATTCTACCACTCTGTTAGCACTGTTAACTCCATTCACGTTCATTTTTGTTACAAATCTCATAAAAGGTTTTTTTTTAAGCATATGTCCCTATTCTATTCTAAGCTGGTACACCTGAGTTTTGTAAATTGTTCCATCCAGTGCTGGCTGCCATCTTGCATCATTTCTGCTCTAAGGGTCTGAGCATCCTGAATGAATTGATGTGAAATGGATTTTAACTCAAATCCCTGCAGCTTGTGAGGTCTGAAATCATTAGGAAGATCATGTCATTGTAATGTATCAAGGATTGGTAGTGCATCTAGCTGGAGCGGATGAGAAGTTTCTCTGGAAGATGAAAACATAGGTACAAAGGACGTCTCTTGGAAAAATTCTAAGAAAAGATGTAGCTTGATATACAATAAATGAAAACATTCAAATATGCAGGTTGAATGAAGGGGATCAATAGAAAACAACATCAAAATCATAGCACAATGCTTACAAATATAGGATTCCACCTGAGTGATAAAATATGTATGCTTATATCTTTCAACAAGTAAATATACTTGGAAATAAAAGAAAGGACTAATAAATTATTTTAATATAAAGAAAAATGGAAAACAGGAATAGGAAACAATAGGAAAAAATAGGAAAAAAGGGCCTTCTAGCAATGCTAAATGTACTTCTTGAAATTAACAGTACAATGCCATTTAAGTGCTTTCTTAGACTATATAGAAACAAATACAAAAAACTTTAAAATTTAATGCATGAACTTTATTCCAACAACAGAAAGGAAGGAAAATATGAAGAAAAGATTTAAAAACGTGGAGTATAGAATGAGATTATATAATATGCATTCATCAGAGGATGCTGACGGAGCTAGTAATGACCATATATAGCAAGCTAATGGTTCCATCTTTATTATTTATTTTAAAAATATTTTAAACTGCCTTTATTGGCATATGCTTCATATATCATATAATTTTCATCGTGCAACCATGCTATGAGCATCTGTGCAACCATCAGTACAATCCCATATCATTTTCTTCTCCTACTTGTTGCTAACTCCCCATTCCCATCATCATCCTCTGCTATAGCTACACCTATCCTGGATTTCACATACAGAAAATCATACAAAACACAGACAGGAAACAAGCAAAGAAACAATAACAGCAACAACAAATACCAACAACAGGGAATAACTTTAAAAATCCTCAATTAAAAAAATCATAAAATAATAAAAACTGAAACAACTTTAAAATGGGTCATACTGGAGATCTAATGATGGACAATTACATTTTACCCTAACATCTGCCATGACCCATTTAAAATGCTTTCTGTTTGGTATTAAGGCCATTCACCTCCCTTGACTATTGTCAGAGGGGATGGCATCAATGTTTACAAATCATAACATAGTTTTACAGTCAATGACACATACACATTCTGATTCACCTGGTCATTGTAGTTCCCTCAATGTACCACTAATTATTCTACCTCCTTTCTACCCATGTTTTCTCTTTCCATCTCTCCTTCTGTAACCTTCTCAATATCATCTTTGGGTAAATGCTGTCTTTTTTATCTTACATGATTGAGTGATCTAGCATGGAGTTGAGTTCAGTTCTATAATTGAAGAGTAAGAGGCCTGTGTTAGTCTGGGTAGGCTAGAGAAACAAATTCATAAACATGCACATGTATTTAAGGAAGAGGTTTATATACAGAGGAATTGTATATTAAGAGAACATCCCAACACAGTCCAGTCCAAGCCCCTAAGTCCAAGACTAGCCCATATGTCCGTTACCAATCTATAAAGTCCTCTTCAGACTCATGAAACACAGGCAATGATGCTGAATGCAGAACGATCACAGGCCAGTGGGTAGAAAGTCTTTGAGTCCAGTGGCAGTGTAAGCATCTCAGTGCTGGCAGGGGTCTCTCTGTGGCTTCTCTGGCTTTAGAAGTCTGGTTGCATCTATGTGGCTTGTCCGCCTCAGGTCACTAGGGTAATTCCATGTGTCTTGTCAACTGCAATGTCCCCCAGGGAGTCACAGAGAGAGAGACGTGACCCCGTCTCCAAAGAGGAAAATCAGGACTTCCAGAATTCTTAGGAGAAGGCCATGCCCCCACACAGAGGTCTCACTGGCCATAGCCCGATTAACAGCCTAGACTCCACCCCTATACTCTTAATCCTCAAATTGAAAAAAAATGCTTATATAACTACCACAGGGCCACAATCTTTGGGGTTCCCATCAGTCTGTATTGAACAGTATGCCTGGTATCTTTTACAATGATGAGATCTATTCTACATTTTCACCATCTTTATACAGAGCCTTCTTTTCAAAGCAGAGGCAGCTGGGCACCATCTAGTTTTTGTAGTCTCAGTGCTGTGGACACTGATGTTTGTATGTTCTGTTAGTCCATTTGACTGTTTCCATATGTCTTTGATTTTCATAATTCTATTTCCTTTGGATAGAGACCAATAGTTGTATCTTAGATCACTACTCATGAGCTTTAAATACCTTAGTTGCCATTCAATACAGGAGCATGTAGAACATTGTCTTTGTAAATTATGTCTGCCCAATTGAACTTGGTGTCTCCTAAGATAACACTAGTGATCCTCAGGCCCAGTGCCTTATTCCCACAAGTGATAGGCTGTGTCTAATACGTTTTTGTAACTTTATCCCCTGTGTATTCCACCCCATTCATGAATATATTGCAGCTAACGTGATTTAGCATACAAGTAAACCTATATAAGTTCATGAGTATATTTACACATTCTCTCTCTACCCTTATGTTTTCCATGACTGACTGTTTGAGAAAGAAAATGTGTCTAACTAATAATGATAAAAACCAAGAAAATTATGTTTTTAAGTATTGAACATAATTTAAAAATTACAGTTATTAAATATATACCACTTAAAATAATCATTAACAAACTTAAATTGTTAGAATGACACCAAGAAATAAATGCCAAACTCATTGCCATCAGGTCAGTGGCAACTAATAGTGACACTACAGCAGGTAGAAATGCTCCATGTGCATTTCCAAGACTGTACCTCTACATGAAGAGAGAGCTCCATATTCCTCCCACAGATCAGTTGGTGGTTTCGAACTGCAGAGCTTGTGGTTAGCAGCCAATGCTTAACAACATTTATACCACATGGGTCCCATTAGCATGACACAAAATCACTTAAGTGTATGAGTGAAAATGAATAAGCCATAATTGTCTAATAACATGAATTTATAGAAATAGAAGAAAAATAAATATAAAGAAAAAGAAGAAAAACAATAACACTGAAAAAATAATGAAGAAATATATAATTTTTATATTTCCTTTAGCATTGTTTGTGGATTCATGCCAAATGAAATCCTTGACAATTTCAATAAATATATAAGGGAGACACCAAATAAATTTAGCTTATTAAAAATTTTTTAAAGAGTAATTAAAAGTCTACAGCAAAATTGATAATAACAAATCATCAACAACCCAATATCAACAAAGAAATGTGTAAATAAAAATCCAGAGTAGAAATGAAAATGGGAAAGGGATATTTAAGTAGTGGTTAAAAATAGTTATGATATTAAGAAAAAATTTCTTACAAAATTATTGAAACATTGTTAAAATGAATACATTTCCCCAATAAAATGAGTTCAATAATTTAAAAACTACATAAAATGAATACGTTTATTTAAAAATGAATTGACGAATGATCGTTGTTTGGTGCCTTCAAGTTGTTTCCACATCATAGTGAGCCTGTGCATAGCAGAGAAAATTATGGCTGGTCCTGTGCCTTTATTACGGTGGTTAAGTTTGAGCCCGTTGATGCAGCCGCTGTGCAGGTCCATGCCCTTAAGGCTCTCACACATGTGTACTTTCTCTCCACTTTATTAAGTAAAATGTTCACTTCCAAAGACTGACCTCTCTTACCAACATGTCTAAGTATTTGAGTTGAAGTCTTGCCACCCCAGCTTCCGAAGTACATTCTGACTATACTTCCTCCAAGACAGATTGCTTTGTTCTCTTGGAAGTCTGCAGCATTTAAATGTTCTTCGCCAACATGATAATTCGAATGCATAGATTTTACTCCAGACGTCCTTATTCAATGTCCAACCTTCATATGTGTATGAGATGATTGGAAGTCTCATGGGTTGGGCCAGGCACACCTTAGACTGCAAAGGGACACACTTGCTCTTCACCACTTTAGAGTTGTGCAGAAGAGGTGTCCATTGTAATATGTCCTATGATTTCTTGATTGCTGCTCCCTTGATGATTTGTGGATTCAAGCCAGATGAAAATCTTGACAATTTTAATATTTCCACTATTTATCATGTTATCTAGGGACCCTTGTGGTAGGAGAATTGAGCTGTGGTCCGCATGGCTGGCAGTTCAAAACCCCCAGCAGCTCCCCAGGAGAAAGGGTGTGTTTTGTCCTCCTGCCAATAGTTACAGTCTCAGAAACCCACAGGGGCCCACTATGAGTCAGCATTGACTCGATGGCAGCGAGAGAGAGACAGAGAGACACACAGAGAGAGATCGTATTATCTACTGGTCCATTGTTAGGGTTTTGATGTTCTTTACGTTGAGTTGTACATATTGAAAGCTGTCATCTTTACTATATTTAATTATTCATTTGAGGGGATAAACATTTCTGTCATTAAATCAATATATTTCTTCTTTAAATTTTATGAAGAATAAATTGTGAAGTAAAATATTAATATATTTTTAAGGATATCTATTGATTCAGTAAGTAAAATACTTCACCTCACTGGTAAATGTTGAAATATGTATTAGGGCAATAGGTTTTATATTAAATTTTAAACATGAACACATTTCAGAGAAAACGTAAATAAAAAGAAGCTCTCCAATTAATACATAAAACTCCCATAATCTATAAACCTAAATCAGACAAAGACAGTACCAAAAATGGAATTTTATAGACTTCAGTTGGAAATATAAATTCACAAAATTCCTAAGTAGATACAGTAGAAAATATTGTTGGTTTAAAATTTCATTTTATTTGATTTTATTTCTAGAATGCAATGTTGGTTTCACAGTAGAAACTTAACTGAGACAATACATTTATTTTTCTAAATTCATATGGGCTCACTCATTGTGATTAATTAAATTAGTTAATAAATTAAGGTACTTTTTCATACTTAAAATTTCAAATACGTTTATATGGAAGGAAATATTTTATACACGTGTGCAATCCACTCTGCTTTGTTTGAGAGTACTTTACATTTTCTTCCCAGTAGACTTTCCATGTTTATATTAGGACTATTTCTAGATATGTACATTTTTTTAATGTCTTATTTTTTATTTTTGCTAATGAAATGATTCTGTTTTCAGCATATTCCTTATTTATATTGAAAAATGTTTTTATATTTCATATACAAATTGCAATATTTTATTATTATTTTACTTGTTTTGATATAAAATTATTTCATCAGAAAATAATCATTTCTGCTTTCCACCTTAGTAGTTGTAACTCTTACATCATCTCTTCACTTGTGAGTGCCTGCGGAAAACCTTGACCTTTGCAATTTTGTTTTCCTCACTTAGCGCAATTACAGAGTGGATCTCCACAGTGCAAGGTCCCCTGGAGGTGCAAATGGTTTCTCCTCACCTATGAGCCTACCTTTGGGTGGTTGTTTCAAGCCCATTTAGTGGGAGCACAGAAGAGAAGCATGCTGGTCTACTACTGCAATGATTACAGGCATGAAAACTGTGCTTTAATGATCTTCTGGAACACATGGGGTCGCCATAGTCCAGCATGCACTCAAACACAATGGGTATACATAGCCCGCTTATGTCACATCAGGTTAAATAAGCTGGAATTATACAAGAATGATGGTGAACTTCTACAAAATATGTTGCAATATTTACGTGCCGAATGAAGAAATCAGGACATTTTATAATTCATAATTACCTCTAATTTTAACTTTAATAATTCATAGTTTGTGTAAATAAAATACTTCATATAGTTATTGACAAGGATTTTCTTCTTGATATTTATGCTTTAAAATCTGATACTTTTTGGTCTTATTATTTATTCTCTTTCCAGAACATGAGATGCATTTAAGAGATATTATAGAATTACAATGGCACATCAAAAATAAAGGTCAGCAACTGCAAGTTTTAGAGGAACAGAAGAAAAATCTAGAAGAAGCTAATACAAAGATTGAAGTAGACATAGAATACATGATTACGCATGACCCTCTATTGGACCTAAAGCGGAACCAGGAAATTGAATTTCTGAGAGATCTTTATTTTAAAAAATGTGAGGTAAATGAATAAGAGGATGGATATGTATTTCAAAAAATGTTTGAGCTATAAACATTTCTCCCATAAGAATTAAATGTAGCTTTAAATATTTCATTTTTTGTTAAGAACTGAAATGCCTTTAATTTCCAGGAGAATTTTTTAAAAGACCATTTTATTGGGGGCTCTTACAGATTTTATCATAATCTTGATACATGAATTATGATCAGAGCTGTAAGAGCCCCCAACAAAATGATTTTAAAATAAATAAATAAGTATTGGAAACAAACAAGCAAAACAAAAAACAATCCATACATAAATTGTATCAAGCATATTTGTACGCATGCCGCCATCATTATTTTCTAGACATCTACTTTCTGTTGAGCCCTTGGTATCAGACCAGGAGAAATTTTGAGACTATACACACCACTGACACTGACTCAAGAAGAAATAGAAAATTTGGACAAATGTGTAACAGTTGATTTAATTAGTATTGAACATGCTTACTCTAATGGATTGAATTGCGTCCTCCCACCCCCAATTATGTGCTATAAACCCCAACCTGTGTGCAAGTAGCTGTATTTCAATTTGAGAATGGATTTTCTTTGTTAGGAGGACATTTCAGTGTGGGGTAACTTTCAAATCAATCTCCTGTGAGATGTATGTAAGAGCTGATTACACACAGGGAGGCAGCAGAGATAAGGAAGACAGGCTCCTTGCCACAGGAAAAGCACCAATGAGTCAGGGGCAGAACAGAAAATAGGGGCGGATATTCCTCCTCCTCAAGCCCATGTTCTTAATTTGGACTTGTCTTTTCCTAAGCCAAGAGAAAATACATTTCCGTTTGTTAAAACAATCCACTTGTGGAACTTGTGCTACAGCAGCACCAGAGAAGATAGACACCTACAGAGAAGGTGCAGGGCCAAATTGCTTCACTCATTTAAATACGAAGACATGCCAATCCTTTACACACACTTCCCAAAAAAGGAAAAAGGAAGAAACTCTACATAAATCCATTCATGAGGCCAGAATTATCCCGATACTAATGCAAGAAAATCACAAGAAACCTATAGACCAATATCACTTATGAATATAGGTACAAACATTCCCATAAAATATTAGCAACATGAATCTTACAGAACATTCATAATGACTAAATACATTATGACCAAGTGATATTTATCACAGTAATGTTATAGAGGTTCAACTCATGAAAATCAATCCTTGTAACACAGTAATAGGGAAAAAAGAAAAATGAAAACAATCATATGAGTGGAGAAGAAGGCAAGGCGTTTGCTTTGGAGTACTGAGTTTTGTTTTACAGTACTGAAAGAAAGCACACTGTTAACACAGGCTTACATTGTGTCTTCTTATAGTTGCTATCAATAAGTTGTAAACCTTTTAAACATTAAATTGGTAAAAGTTATGTGATATATTAATTACCTACAGCAACAGTGAAAGCAGCTTCTTAGTCTGCATATGTCCCAGCAAACACATTGTGGAATAAAGACTTTTGGTGTGGAAATTTGGGCTAATGGTTTCATGAGACAGAGCAGGTAATTGGCCTAGTACTTTTCAGTGTTGTGTTTCACATCTTAGTTTACCGCATAGTGCCTGCCTTTCAATTCTTGCAAGCAACCACCCAGCGTACAACAGCTGGTTTCTATTTGCCACAGAGGAAGAAGGGCAGCTAGGGAGAGGGGAAGGAAATGGAATGTGCTTCCCTCATGAACAACTTTCTCCTTTTCCAGTTCTTGAACAGAAGTACTGGGCCATGGCTCAGCTAGCACTGTTCTGGCCACATGGAGAAAACTGCAGAGCAGAATTTCAGATCTCATGGAATCCAAATTTTCTGAGTCGGGGCTGGTTGAAGCTCTGCAACTAATGTCCTGAGATAATCCTCAAACTTTTCCAAAAAATCCCCCAAAATATCAAAACTAAATATTAGTTTGGCTTAACTAATCAGAGCAATATGCCTTGAATGCTTCATTCTTTTTAAGAGGTATCTATAGAAAATCAAACTGACAACAGCAACTTCACAGATTAGATAAGTAATGTATTGGTCAGTGTGCTTATGAATACAGGGGGAACAACTCAGGAAATAAGGGTGTATGTAAACAATGTTACTTAATCATACATGTAGAAATTGAATTTGTATGATTATTGAACATATTTTAATAATAAATATAAAACATTATTTTCTTAAAATGTGTTCAATGCCGCACCCTTTATTGGTGGAAACACTCAACAAACCAGGAGTGGAATAACTCAAACACGATAAAGCACATCTATGAATAAGCCTACAGCTAATATTATACAGAATGATAAGTGATCGCAACTAATCCTCCAAAGATCATGAAAAGGGGAAGGATGCTGCAAACATGATGTGGGAACTCCATCTGACTTCCTCTGAGTTCACAAGAGGGAAGGAAAACCAAACTCAATATCAGTCCAAGGCTGATTCTTCAGCTCCTGGAGTCAGACATGTCCCCACCTTCCAACATTCCTTATCGATCCTCTGCCACAAATTGTATTGCGACTTCTCAGCTGAGCTCCAAAGTTCATTGCATTGTCAATACAGAAAGCAAAGAAGATACTCACACTTGTGGGGGTCACTGTGCAGTTAACAGGCTACAAGGTTATGTGAGACATGTGGGGATATATGATACAGTCAAGACGGCCTCTCTCTGGCCATCAGACTATTTTTCAGGCCTCAGTTTTGCTCAAGCAATGTTACATAATTCTTTTAAGGCTGCAAAAAAGTGCCCAAAGGACGCATTACTTCACCAGAAGTCTCAGCTCAAAAGCCTACGCTCTAGTTCCATGGGCTCAGCTAACCTCGTTTCCCCCTGGTAAGTGCTCAGAGGCCCACCACTCCGGGAAGCAAACAGCCTTCTGTTCGATGACAGGCAGCCTTTTGATCCGTCGTCGGTTCTCGTGCTCCGGCTTTTCAGTCTGCCGTTGCTGATACCAGGTTGCTTCTCTGTGTCGTAGTTGCCACCTGGATCAAGGAGGTTAGTGTGCAGAAATCTTGGTTTCCAAAGAGTGATTTACTCCTGGATCGGTTACCATGGTGGTAATGAGCCCCTCCCCCTCTCTTCCTGCTTTTGAGAGGGTTAACTTTGTCCCTAGAAGAAGATGACAATTGCAACTAAAACTGTTAGTAAGCACTCACAACTGAATATGTAATCTGTCAGTTACCCCCCCCCCCCATCTTTTACCAAGACTTAGCAGGAAAGATAGCTGCTTGTGAGAGTTACAAAGATTATGGATGGAAGAGCTATATCAGGGTATCTCTGTACCCATGCCTAGGTTTTCCACTTATTTTCTATGTTGTACTGAGAATTCTAGATAGAATAATTAAGCAAAGCCAAGAAATAAAAGGCATCTAAATTAGAGAGGATGGAGTTAAAGTGTATAGGAGCCCTGGTGGCATAGTGGTTATGTGTTTAGCTGTGATCAGCATGGTTGGCAGTTTGAAACCACCACCATGGAAAAGGGACTGCGCTTTCAACTCCTCTAAACAGTTACAGTCTCAGAAGCCCCCAACGGGTAACTATTGACTTGATGACCATGAAAAAAAATTTTTTTGACAAAGTAAAGTATCTCTGTTTGCAGATTGTAATCTGATATGTAGACACTTCACAGAAACAAGTGATTAAAATCAATCAATTCAGCAATTTCCAGGAAGCATGAGTTAAAATTTAGTCTGTTTTCAATCACTCTGAATGGATAATAAAGTGGAAATAATTAAATGTGCAATAGCATCAGAAGATTAAATAATAATTTAAACAAAAAGAATGTAAGTGTCTACACAGAAAACTATTTTCCAAGTAAATTAAAGAACACCCAATAAATGGAGACATCTCATGTCAATTAAATATTAACATTTTTAAGATGACAATACTCTAGAAAACAACCAACAGATTTCATTCGTTCACTGTTGAAATTTCAATGGCCCTTTTTGTAGAAGCGGAAAAGCCTATCTAAAATGTATATGGAATTTTAAGAAGTAATCTTGAAAATGGATAGAATTTGCACACCACACAATTTCCCAACTAATTAAAAAGTGAAAAATAAAAACAATATGGTATGGATAGAAAGATAGACATATGGACCAAAAGAATTGAATCCAGAAATCAAACCGTGCATCTATGGTCAATAGATAGTTGTTACACATTCTAAAACAATTTAATGAAGAGGATGTTGTCTCTTCAAAACACATCGCTAAGGAAACTAGATGGTTACAATCACACAGAATGACAAAGCTAACCACCCTTTTTTACATCATTTAAGAAAATAAACTTAAAAAGATCAAAATATATAAGAGCAAAAATAATAAAATTTGTAAAGCTATATTGGGGAGGTCTTCAGAACTTTAGAATTAGCAAGGGATTTTCAGACATGACAGCAAAAACATAAGCAGCAAGGGAAAATAGATAAATAGGCTTCACTAAAATGAAAAACTTGTGTACATTACAGAACAGTAGAATATGAAATGATGACTTACAGAATGAGAGAAAATATTGCAATTTTTATATCTGATAAGGGCCTATTATTTAAATGCTATAGAGAATTTCTACTACTTAAGGACAAAAATATAAATAACCAAATTGCAATATGGGTCAAATGTTTGAAGAGATATTCCTGTATAGAAGATATATGACAATATATTCAACAAACATCATTATGGAAAGAAAACGAGCAATACAAGCAAAGTTAAACAAAAACAGCCCAAGGCCGTTTAGCCAATTCTGGCTCCCAGAGGCCTTAGCGAACAGAGTGCAATGGGTCCATTTTTAAGAAAATCCTTCACAGCTTCGGTCTTTTCTCTTTTTAACATGATGTTACCTATTGGTTCAGTTTTGCGGACTTTAGTTTTCTTTATATGGAGTCGTAATCTGTACTGGAGGTTGCAGTTGTTGGTATTCATTAGTAAGTGCTCCACATCCTCCTCACATTCAGCAAGCATGTTGCATCATCTGCATATTGCAGGTTGTTAACCTTCCTCCAATCCTGTAGTCACAAGCTTCTTCATATAATCCAGTTGATCAGATTATTTGCTCAATATATAGATTGAACCACCACTTGTCAATCAATCTGTCATACTGTGGTGGCTTGTGGGTTGCTGTAATGTAGGAAGTTGGACAGCAGGTATTTCAAATGCCAGCAGGGTAATCCAAAGTAAACAGGTTTCAGTGGAACCTCAAGACTAAGAATAGACTACAAAGAAGGAACTGGCTACCAACTTCCAGAGCAAGTGGCCACTGAAAACCTAATGCATAACTTTGAAACTTTGGCAGATACTAACCAAAACCAGAATCAGAACCAAAAACTCACTGCCATCAACTCAATGCTGATTCCCAGTGACCCCTGTGGGTTTCTGAGGCTGTAACTGTTTATGGGAGTATAAAGTCCAGTCTTTCTTTCATGGAGTTCCTCTTCGTTTCGAACTGCCAACCTTGAGGATCACAACCCAAACCATAACCGCTATACCACCAATGTCCCTATCAGAGAGTAAAGGCCTAATGAATGGAAGAAGAACATTGTCAGAGATTGTGCGAGAGGATAGGCCCCTGAGGTCGGAGGTCGGAGGTCATTAGCAATGTGACTGAGGAGGACCTACTTTCTAAAAAAAAAAATAACATCTATGCGGTAAAGCCTGTGGGGGTAAAGCCTTCATTTGCTGATGGGCACAGGTCAAAACGGGAAGACACTGCTGCAAAAACATACTGCTAGTCAGAACTTCAAATATACAGAGTATGAAAGTGAACACCTAGCAATTAAGATCCTAAGCTTTAGTGAGCTGAAATGGACTGATATTGGACATTTTGAATCTGAAAATCACATGGTTTACTATGTCATGTATGACACAATCAAGAGAAATGACTTTGCCTTAATTTCAAAAAGGACATATAGGATCTAGCTAGAAGTTTAGTTCTGCCTGTGAAAGGACCAGACCTATCTGCCTTAAAGAAATGCAGTCAATAACTATCGTTCACATTGACACACCCACCTCCAAAGCTATTGATGAAGAAATTGAAGCGTTCTATCAACGTCTTCAGTCTGAAATTGATCAAACATGCATGGATAAATCTTGGTGATTGAAATGCAAAAGTTGGAAAAGAAGGAACAGTAGTTGGAAAATATAGTTTTGGTGATAGAAACAAAGCTGGAGATTGCAAGATAGACTTTTCCAAGACCAACGACTTTCATAACAAATACTTTTTTTCATAACACAAAGGGTGATTATAACCACGGACTTCTCCAGATGGAATACCCGGAACACAAATGGACACTTCAGTATGAAGAGACAGCGGAGAAGCTCAGTGTTAGCAGCTATAAGCAGTCCAGGGCTGACTGTAAAGCAGACCATCAATTGCTCATATGAAAGTTCAGATTGAAGCTGAAGAAAATTAAAAGAAATCCATTACAGCCAAAATATGACCTGGAATCTATCCCACCTGCATTTCAAGCAAACATTTGCTGTCTTGTGCACTCAGAGACTGATGAGCTGGGGGAAGACATCAAGAACAAATACATACTAGTATATTATAGTAAGAATATATTCAAGTATGTTCTTAATCTTTTTTTAAGAATATAACTGCAAAAATTGTAACGATTGGGCAGTTTCCTTATAAAATCTATTGCTCCCTATAAAAGTAATATTTATGCTGGGTGTTCGCCATCATGTTCATAGCAAGTTGTGTGTAATCTAAAAATTTCAGATGAGTTGAATTATGAATAATGTTTTATATTAGGAAATGTAATGTACTGGAGAGATGGAGAGATGGAGAGAGAATGGATGATTGGATATAGCTAGCTAAATAGAGATAGAAAAGAGTAAGAGAGAGGAAGAATTACTTAAGATATTCATTACCAAAGGACTGAGAAACATGCTCTAAGGAAAAAAGAACTTTCCCCACATTCAACACAGAGAGAGCTTTCTCCTAGAGTTTGTGCCTTGAATTTGGACTTCTACTTCCAGAGCTCTGAGAGAATATCTCTCTACTTCTAATCACCAAATAACTAAGATGCTCTCATAATCTTAAGTTCTTTCTCTGACTTTTCACTTGTCTGATTTTATTAAGTGTATCAACAAGAAAATCCTTTTCTTTTCTAGGCAATGGAACAGTATAAACATGTTCATGGAGAACTTGAAGATACTAAAGAACACTGCGAAAATGCCAAAGTGAAGGGCGAGCAAATTAAAATAGAAATGGAGAAAGATATTAGGCGTAATGAAATTAACTTGGAAATGTTTAAGTAAGAATCATTCACAAATGGGACTTAGAGAATTTAAGAATGCTCCTTTTCAAAACAAAATATTTATCAAAATATATATTCCCATACAAAAACCTCAGAGAAAGAAAAAGAAACTGCCCATATCACTATCATGGTATATATATCACCAAAAAACCAAAATTTATCATTTTTTGAAATATATATATATATATATATTGAGATAGCACAAAAAAACCCAGAATTTATTATTTTTGAAACATCATGTATTTAATTTTTTCAAAGCACTCTCCATTGTACTTAATGTATTAGTAAAAACTGTGATTCAATTATTGAAACCATATTTCAGACTCATCTGTTTGGATGGCTGACAGCACCTCCCTTATTTTTCCATTAACAATTTCTACATCTTCAAATTGCTGTCCTTTCATGTTCCTCTTCATTTGTGGAAACAAAAAGAAGTTGCATGGACCAAGTTCAGGTGACTAAAATCTGTGGGGCAAGAGAAGCATGGTGTTTTTGCCAAAATCAGGATGCCTGTGTGAGCAGGTACATTGTAGTGGTGGCAAAACCAGTCCCCTGTCTGGCACACATCAGGACTTTTTTTTGGTCACACACTATTATGCAATCTTTTCAGAATCTTTACTTAGAAAACTTGATTAACAGTCTGACCTGGTGGAACAAACTCTAAATATACTATTCCCTCACATACTCACATAAAACAAAACAAAACAAATGAGTATCGTCTTGATCTTTGCTTTCACTTGAGGAGCTTTTTTGGGGAAGGTGACAGTGGTGTGTTCCACTGGCTTGATTGATGTTTGCTTTCGGGGTTGTAAGAATAGCACCATGTCTTGTCACCAATAATGGCCTTGGAAAAATGTCTGGGTCACTTTGTAGCAGTTCTTTCAAAGCATGCCATGCTTCCATTCGACACTGTCCTTGCTGGTCAGTCAGAACCTGAAGCACACATTTCAGAGCAACCCTTCTCGTTTCCAAATCTTCCATTAAAATTTGCTGTACCAAGCTCCAGGATAATCCAGATACCTTCTCCATCTATTCAAAGGTCTCTCATCTGTGTTTGAACAGAAGTACGTGGATTTTGTCTATTTTTGTCAGTCCAGGAAGTTACAGTTGTCCAGAAGTTGGTTTATCATCAACTGACATTTCACCATTTTTGAAACCAGAACTACCTGTAGACTTGAACTTCTCCCATAGCGCCGTCCTTGTTAGCTGTGTTCAACATCACAACACTTTTGGTGGCATTTTTCCTGATCAGGAAACAAAATTTCACAGCTGCACGTTGTATCTTAAATCAGCCATCACAAAAACAAGGTTCAAGTGAAACTGCTTTTATAAAAAAATCCACTGTAACCAGAGAGAACTTTCCCTGATGACGCACTGGGTGCACTATTTCAGAGCGAGTTGCTGGTGCTCACCTAGTGAGAAAACTGCATATTACAATTTTTTTTGGGGGGGAGCAGCCCCACATATATAAACTCATATATGAGGGGTTATCCCCAAACCCAGAATTGCATGGAGCGGAACTTTCCTTGTATACATTTTTTCCCTCTAGGCAAGAAGCAACTGGCTCTGAGTTCTTGCACCCAGTTGTGTTGCCTGTGAAGGTTCTCTCTGGTCACAGTGAATATTTTTGTAAAAGCAGTTTTGCTTGAACCTCATTTTCTGTGATGGCCGATTTAAGAGGGCAGCATGTGGCTGTGAAATTTTGTTTCCTGCTTGGGGAAAATGCCACAGAAACTCTTGTGATGCTGAACACAGGGTACAAGGACAGTGCTATGGGAAAAACTCAAGTGTACAAGTGGTTTTTTGTTTCAAAAGAGGTGAAATGTTGATTGATGACAAACCTTGGTCGTGACATCCATCAATTTTCTGACTGGACAAAATTGTGAATTTTGAGTGCATTTGGAATTTGTTTCACCAGGTCAGACTGTTAATCAAACTCTATTTAGACATTCTGAAAAGTCTGTGGAACAGTGTGCTATGGAAAAGATCTGCTTTGTGGTAGATGGGGGACTTGTTTTGCCACCAAAACCATGCACTTGCTCACTCAGCCATCTCAGTGCACTAGTTTGTAGCCAAAAAAAACAAAAACAAACCAAAACCCTGCATGCCTCTCTTGCCCCATGCACCTTACCTTACTTACCTGACCTCACTACTTGTGACTTCTTTTTTTCCCCTGAAAATGATGAGGGACATAAAAGGAAAATGATTTGAAGATTATAAGAGGTGAATGAAAAAAGGAGAGAGGTGCTATAAGCAGCCATCTAAAGAAGAATTTGAAAATGTTTCCAAGAATGGAATCGCAGATTTTACAAATGTATTAAGTGTAATGGAGAGTACTTTGAAGGTGATACGTTTGTTTTGTTAAAAAAATGAAATACATAGCTTTGACATTTTTCCCCATTTTTTGGTCCCTTCTAATATATAATTTATGTAAATTTGTGTGTGTGTATAAATCCTAGGAGTCTCTAGGTGGTGCAAACACTACATCCAGGACATCAACATCTGCCATCATTTCTTCTGTGGCAGTGTGGCCTCTGCCCTTATTCTGTCCCCACGTCATCTCTGGACTAGATTATGTAACTCTTTTTGGTCAATCATTTTGTTTCTGCCTTAATTCTCATCTTTGTGGTCAAGTTGTGTATTTCATTTGCCTTGAATTCTGATCAGAGTTGGTGCATGGGAACCTGAATCAATTTGATAAGCATGCCACGTATTTGTAGCACTTTACATTTATTTTCTATTACTTATATCCTTTGCTCATTTGTCTCATGCTGTTTTATTTTTCATTTATAGAAGCCCATTTCTATAAATATGACTCAAAATATGGACTATAATGTCCTATATGGCTTGCAAATAAGTCACCTAGTCTATTTGACTTTTCACTTTGTTGATAAGATCTTAAAATTTGTTGGGATTGTTTGAATTATTTTCTGATATTTTATAAAAATGATCATGTTATCATTTTCTTAGTGTGTTTCTCCTACAGTAAACCAAATAAATAAATAAATTAGTTCTTTACATTTAACTACTTTAATATTGGAATGTCTATCTCCTAAGTAAGATAAATGAACTACGTGGTCCACATATATTTTGAGGAGGATCACACAGATACAATGAATTCTTTGTCAACCATTTCTCATTATTTCACTATGCAATAAGTTCCCTCATTTTACCCCTAATACTAAATTAATGTTATAATGATCTCTACCTTCTCATCTCATTTCCTCTCTTCTTTTCCCCCTGCATTTTGGTGCCTTTTTCAAAGGTGCTAATTCTGTTTCCTGAAATATAATCACATGTGTTTTAGGTCAAGCATCAACTTCTATTTTATATGCATGCATTTTCATAATACCTTTCCTTTGGAGCCATAAATACTAGTATTATTTTTCCCTGTTCAGTCAGTCTCTAACTGGTTGTTACTAGTTGCCACGGAGTTGATTCCAACATGTGACAAACCCATGTATGCAGAGTAGAACAACATCGTGGGTCTGTCTTCTAAGGCACTTCTGAGTGGGTTTGACCCACGAGTGGCTAAGAGTCTGTCACTTAATTGTTTGTGCCAACCAAGGATTCTTGGAACTCTGTAGGAATTGGGAAGCTACTCTGGGACGGGAGAAATTTGGGGAATAAAAGAATTGCATTAATTCATATGCTTAGGTCAGACACAACTACCTTTTAATTTTTTTAGCAGTTATATTGGTATATTATTCACATATCATGCAATTCAATAGTTCAATCACATCACCGCAATCAATTTGCGAACTTGTTCATGAATTTTCTTTGTTCTTTTCCTATCGTTTTTATCTCCCCATCCCCACCCCACCCCACCTCCAACTTTATCTGCCACATGCACAAGCAACCATTAACCCAATTTCCGGTTTCTATAGATTTATCTATCCTGGATTTCATTTACAGAAAAATGATTTTCTAAAACTAACAACAATAACCCCAAATTGAAAAGAAAGCAGAAAATATTAAAAACTAGAACAAATTTAACATGGATCAAAGGGGATACCAAATGATAACGTGTTAAATTTAACCTGTTGATATCAGCAAAAATTCACTGTCCAGTGCATTCTTCCTGACAGCAAAGCTATTGACATCCTTGGTCTTTGGACAGATGGGATTCAGCAGAAGCCTAAGCCATGTGTATTTCCCCTTCACTTTTCTTTTTACTGCACAAGCTTCCGACATGGATAAAATCAATATGTGTTTCCTCTTAGGAATGAGATGGACAAGCTGAATAATCTCTGTTTCCACTACTCCATGTCGATAGACGATACGAACATAGACATTGAGGAGAAGGAGGAGGCAGTGGCAGAAGCACTGAAGGAAACACAGTCATCAGAAAATGAGTTAGCTCTTTTAACAAAAAAGGTGACTTTTTCATATTTTTAAAATTTAAGTATATTGATTTTAGATATGACTCCAAATTTGAAGTCTTTCTGTTTGTAAATCATTGAATAGCAGTTAGCCAATTTTTGTTGTTTTTATTGTTATTATAGTGCATTGCCATAAACTTAGTAGCTTACAGTCAAAAAACTCAAACTCGCTGCCATCCATTTGATGCCAACTCATAGCCACTCAATAGGACAGGGCAGAACTATTACTGTGAGTCTCTGAGACTCTAACTCTTTATGAGTGTAGAGAGGCCTATCTTTCCACCTCGAATCAGCGGGTGGTCTTGCAAGGTCCGCAGTTAGCAGCCTAACTCATAACCACTATGCCAGCAAGTCTTCAGTTTATTGTTTCAAAGATTCTTTTGATCAGAGCTACTCAGGACTTGCTGTGGCTTGACTCTTCTTATTGTGTCTGTTGTTGTGGGTCTCAGAAAATTAAAATCAAGCTACCAGCAGGCCTGTGTTTCTAGAAATATGGGGACTGAATCGACTTGACACCCATTCAAAATACCGGCAGGAGCCCGTTGCGTACAGTTGTCTATCACAGGGCTTTGTTTACTTGCCAGCTGTCAGCTCAGGACTGTGGGTGGGCATTCTCATTTCTCGGCGCTGCCTGACTCATTGATCCTTTCTTCTTTTATACCAGCTTGCTTGGTTGGATGCTTTTTGTTTGGGGACCACTCTTACTTTCCTTTTTTCGTTCATTTTCCTTGATTTACTTGTCTGTCAATAACCGGTAAAAGAAAATATTAGTAAGTCAAAATAATAAAATCCTAAAAGGAAATAATTTTGTTTGCCAAATGCTGTAGAGTCTGCTCTAAAGTATAGCAAAACACTGACAGGCCCTGGAACATCCCCACAATTGTTATGCTTGAACTAATTGCTGTATCCACTGTGATCAGTTCATTCAGTTCAGGATCTTTCTCTTTTTTTTTTTTCTGAACCCCTTACTTTACCAAGAACGATATCCCTCTCCAAGGACTGATCTCTCTTAATAAAGTAGCAAAGAAATAATGTGCACATTCTTTTTCCAATTGCCATTTCCTACCTAGCATTTTAACAACACAAATAGTGACTACACACGTTTTCTCCAGAAGGAATACACAAAAATAATATGGACTACATTGGCGGGAAGAGATGACAGAGAAGCTCAATATCAGCAGCAACAGCCAGGCCAGGGGTTGACTGTGGAACTGACTGTCAATTCCTCATGTATACGTTGAAGTTGAAGTTGAGGAAAATTAAAATAAGTCTACCAGAGCCAAGATAAGGCCTTGAATATATCCACCTGGTTTTAGAGAACATCTCAAGAATAGATTGGAATCATTGAATACTAATGACAGCAGCCTGGGTAAATTATGGAGCGATATCAAGAGCATAATTCATGAAGCAAAAGGTCTTAAACAGAAAAGATCAAAGAGGATGTTAGAAGAGACTCTGAAATTTGCTTTTGATCATAGAGTATCTAAAGCATATGAAAAAATGATGAATGAGCTGAATAGAAAACTTCAGGGGGCAGCTTAAGAAGACAAAGTCAAGTATGATAACAAAGGCCTGGAAACGAAAAAGGAAGTACATGTTAAGCATATTTTAAAAAGGGAAAAAAGTCAAGTTTAAAATTGAAATGCTGAAAGATTCTATGGTGAAAATATTGAATGATGTAGGAAGCATCGAAAGAAGAGGGAGGGAATGCAGCGTCACTGTACCACAAAGAACGGATTGCTATTCACCCATCTCAAGAGATGGCATCTGAGCAAGAACCAATGGTACAAATGGAAGAAGTCCAAGCTGCACTGAAAGCGTTGCCCATAAACATGGATCCAGGAATTGATGGCATACCAATGGAAATGTGTCAACAGCTATTGAAGCACTGGAAGCAACCATTACTCGACAAGAAATTTAGAAGGCTAACTGACTAGTCTAGAAGAGATATGTAGTTGTACCCAATGGAAAGAAAGGAGACCCCCGCAGAATGTTGAGAAATATCACTAATATGCAAGTAATGATTGCAGCAGTACATTGACAAGGAGCTGCCAGAAATTCAGCCCAGATTCTAGGAAGACTTGGAACTAGGACACTGCTGCTGGCAACAGATGATTGTGTGGGTGAAAGTAGAGAATACCAGAAAAATGTTTCCTTGAATTTCACTGACTACTCAAAGGCATTTGACTGTGTGTCTCATAAGAAACTATGGATAACCTCTATAGGAATGGGAATTCCAGAACACTTAACTGTGCTCCTGTGGAATCTGAAGAGGCATTCCTTCAAAAAGAACCAGCGAATGTTGCCTGGTTTAAAATCAAGAAAGGGATGCATTGGCTTGTATATTCTCACCGTATTTATCCAAACTACGCTGAGCAAATAATCCAAGAAACTAGACGATATGAGGAAGAATTGTATCATGATGGTTGGAGGAAGTCTTATGAACAATCTGTGATATGCAGACAGCTTTGCTGAAAGTCAGAAGAACTTGCTGACGAAGATCAAGGATTGCAGCCTTCATTATGGATGACAACTCAATGTAGAAAACCAAAACACAAAAACCCAAATCCTCACAGTTAACCAAGAGGTAACATGATAACTAAAGCAATGATTGAAGTTGTCAAGAATTTCATTTTGCTTGGATCTACAATCAATGCTCATGGAATCTTCAAGAAATCAATGCATTTCATTGGACAAATCTACACAACACCTCTTTAATGTGCTGAAGAACAAGGATGTCACTTTGAGAACTAAGGTATGCCTGGCCAGATCTATGGTATTTACAATCGCTTCATATGCATGTGAAAGTTGGGCATAGAATCCAGAAGACTGATGAAGAATCAAGGCATTTAAATTATGGTGCTGGGATAGAATATTGAAAGCACCATGGACTGCAACAAACAAACAATCAAACACAACCCACCAAAGACAAAAATCTTTCCTGGAGGTGGTACAGCCAGAATGTACCTTAGAAGTGAGGATGGTGAGACTTTATACATGTTGAAAGGAGAAGACCAGACCCTGGACAAAATGTCATGCTTGGTAAACAGAAGGACAGTGAAAAAGAGGAAGGCTTGTAAGGAGTTGGATTGACACAGTGATGCAATGAGCTCCATGACAGGCGGCACAGGTATTGACAGCGTTTCCTTCTGTTGTGCACAGGTGTAGCCATGAATGACAGCTAACAACATCACAAAGATCTCCTTTCCCCACTTTTCCTTATGAGATTCTTTCATTGTATTTCATTATACTTTTAAAACCCACAATTATGAATAGGACTGGGCATATTTTATGGACCCCTGATAGTGCTGTGGATTAGGCTTTGGGCTGCTAACAACAAAGTCAGCAGTTCACACTCACCAGCCCCTCAGCACAAGAGAAAGATGAGCCTGTCTGTCCCCATACAGTGGCTGCATGGGAAACCTGTGCAGGGCGTCGATGAGTAAGGACAGCTAGGCATCCATGGGCTTTAAAGCTTATGTTAATTAGTTTTGTGGGAGCAGTGTGTATTTTCTGTTTTTCCTTCTTTCATATTTTGGATGGTGGCCTATCTTTGCAATTGGTCAGTAAGAATGTGGTGTAGTGGTTATGTGTTGGAGTCTAGCCACTCGATCAGATGTCCCAAACAACCCAACGCTGTGCGGGAGAAGGACGAGGCTTTCTACTTCCGTGAAGATTTACAGAAGGGAAAACTCGTGAGGGCAGTTGTACTCTGTCCTATTGTGTTAGTCTGGGTGGACTAGAGAAACAAATCCATAGACACTCATATGTGTATAAGAGAGAGCTTTATTAAAGAGTAATTGTACATTAAGAAAGCATCCTAACCCAGTCCAGTCTAAACCCATAAATCCGATATTAGCCCGTATGTCCCATACCAATCTATAAAGTCCTCTTCAGACTGATGAAACACAGGCAATGATGCCAAATGGAGTACAATCACAGGCCAGTGGGTAGAAAGTCTTTGGATCCAGTGGCGTTGTAAGCATCTCAGTGCTGGCAGGGGTCTGCAAGTGGCTTCTCAGGCTTCAGGTTGCGTCGGGGTAGGTAGCTTCTCCAGCTCCTGGCACTAGAGTGGTTCCATGTGTCCTGTTAACTGCAGTGTCTTTCAGGGAGTTTGCAGAGAGAGGAAAGTGTCTCCTGCCTCCAAGGAGGAAATAAAGGAGTTCCCAGAATTCTCAGAAGAAGGCCATGCCCTCACAGAGACCTCATTGGCTAGCCTTTGATTGACAGGTCAGACTCCACCCCTTCACACATAATTCTCTCAAATTGACACCAGATTACAAATCCTATAGGTTCACTATGAGTTGGAATTGACTCAATGGCAGTGAGTATGGTTTAGTTTTTGGAGAATGAATACTAAACCTCATAAATTACATTTATTAAAAATATTTTCTTTATATTACATGTTATGAAAAAAATTTCAGTTTTAATGTAGCAAAAGCTACAATTTTGTTGTGCTTGTTGAGCTTTGTGCTTTTTTGAATTGGTTTAAGGCTTTTTTAGTGCAAAATCATAAAAAATCATTTTTTAAAATTCTTCTGTTTTATTCCATGTTTTCAAATTTTATTTTTCATATTTAACTCAATAGCCAATATGAAATTAATGTATGGGAATAGTATATAATTTGTATCTCCAATTGCATTTCCTCCTAGACAGAAAATAAGCTATTATGATAAAATCATTGATGTGTTGCTTTTCTTTGTGTGTTAATATTTTATGTCATATCTGTCACACAGGATGTTTTCAGACTTATGTGAATCTCTTTTATCTTTCCCCATGTTGTTTGTTCTACTTGACTATCTTTGCCTCGGTCCTCCATGTTTACATTATCAAACTTCTATCATGCTGCGTTTTCCAGGGATTATAGGTATACCTGTTCTTGTCCTTCTATATACATTTTAACACTGTCTAGTACAGTGTGGTCACAGTAGACTCATAGGCAGTGGGCTTGTTGGGTTTTGATTTTCATAAAATATTTAAGTGATAATTTTAAAACTGATTTTAATATACTTGATTTAGTCATAAATGTAGCCTTGTGTAAAAATTGCTTAAGATCTGTTAAGAATTCATTTGTCCTAACATACAGCAAATTGCATAGCCATTTTGCATAAAAGGGTTTTTCTGCTATTGAAAAATAATCCTAAATGGACACATTGAGTGCATTTTTATATTTCTGATATATTTTCTGACTGATTTATCAATTATTTTAGGAAGTCTGTTAAAATATCTTAACATGACAATTCTCCATTTATTTTTTCCATTTAGTTCTTTCCCCCCCCCTTTATATTATATGAAACCTTGTGGTTACATGAAAATAAATTTAGAATATTTAACAGTTTAATAATTTATTTCTATAAAAATTAAATGTGTATTTTACTTAGTAGGTCTGAATATTAATAAGTATCTTTATCTTCTTCCTGAAAAGTTTAAGAGCCTTATGATCATTTCCTCAAATTATTTTTGTTTGATCATTTAAACCTACTTTTTAAATATCTTCCAGCATGATAGCAATAGGAGTCATATAATACATATTTGCTTGTATTTATCACCAGTTTATCATTTTACACAGAACTTTGTTCATTTATTCAAATTCCTACTGGGGTTATTATTTTATTTTGACTTATGTTTTGATATATGTGCCCTACAATTCTTAGTAAGATTCACATCACAGTAAGTTCTCAAAATTTTGTTTCTCTCAACATGCCTTGACTTTATCTTCCTTCATGCAATGTAGATAATATGTACCAAGTGAAAATGGAAGTGATTCACACTGGATGGAGAACAGATTCTGAAATAGACAAAGCTGATAATACTGTATTAAGAAAACACTAGACTAAAAAGCACTAGGCTGAAGTCCCAGAATATGATGAGAAAAGTTGATCTTAAGTAGATCATAAGTCTGTCTCTGATTCACCTTTTCTTATTTTAATATGCATTTACCTCAAGCTCACTAATCAAATGGAATGACTTGAAGAACCCCAATTCTTTTAAAAATACTGTGTCCTTTAATTATGAAGATGAATTCACTACTTCTCATTCTTTCAACCTCACCATTGTCTGGTTAAATCTTGTTTAGACTTCAACAAAGGAGATGGAAGATTATGATCAAACTCTCTTCAATTTCTTCTGACAACTTTGAACTCTAATTGTGCCTAAGTGTTTACCTCTTTGATGGTACTTAAAAATGTTTTGCGGAAATCAATAACTACTTATCTACTTCTTTCTAAACTATAAGTTAAATTTTTAAAATTACTATGATAAATAAGGTTTTCTTAAAAATGGGTTTTGTACTTAAGTTTACACAGCAAATGGGTTTTTAAAAAAATAATCTCTGCACACAGTTTTCAGTTATATTGGTTACAGTTTTCACAATATGTCATCAATCTCATTCATTTCATCCTGGTTGTACCACTTTTTGTCCAACTTTATTTAATGGTTTATTTAGTCGTATCATATACAGCGATAACAAATAGTTTTCTACCAACCCCAAAAGAAAAGCCCACTGTCATCGAGCCAAGTTCAACTCAGAGCAACCCTGTACAGTGTTTTCATACTTCAGTTCTCTAATTTTATTACCTGCTCATATTTGCCTTAGAGAAATGGTTGACCATGTGATCTTATCTACATGGTTTTGATGTTTTTTAATTTATATCAATCTTTTGTTTCAGTAAAAAGTGACCTTAAGGAATTATTTTGCTTTAAAGAGTACATCTAGGCAATAGCCTTGGTGAATCCTCTAATGTCAATTAATTCAATAAATTGTGACTTTTAAGAATTCATTTCTGTTGCACATTTTTTCCCATCTGCTCTGACTCCGATCAGAATACTCAGCAGTAGTAACTGAGCATATAGAATTCTTCTGGTCTTAGGTTAGACGAGACTCGGGTTCCAATATAATATTTGTCCTACAGACCACCTTTTCTAATGGCCTTTGCTTTTCATCTCTTTTTTTGTTGTTCCCACCAATAGTAATTAATTAAGATGCATATTCACAATCTTTTAAGACCATAGACACTGCTCACCAGATTGGGATGTATAATATACATATTATGGACCACATTTTGTCATTTAACTGAAGTGTCCCATAAGGTGATGACCTTAAGCTTTAAAAACCAGGAAAACAGACTTGCTGGGTATTGGTTATATCAATAAGGTATTTGAAGAGTACGGTAGTGTAGTGGTTACAAGTTAGCTGCTAGCCACAAAATCAGAAGTTCATGAGCAGCAGCACATGAGGCATTCTTCATGTATGTATGCTTATATATCATCTCTGTGGGCATACATATGCACCTATATATTCATACTCATATGTACATCTGCCTGTATTTGTAAGTTGTATTTGTAATTGGTCAACCACATTATCTTATGGTTGTTTGGGGTATTGATAAGTCTTTTAAGGCAGGGATTACATTGTGTTTTACCTTTGGGTAACTTGCACAGAGACTGCCCAATTTTAGGTACTTATACCTAAATAAATGCTTGTTAAATGAATGATTAAATCAGTAAATTTATGGGAGAGGAGAAATGAAGAAAGGAAAGAAGAAAGGAAGGTGAGAAGAAAAAAAAGGAAGGAAGGAAAAAAAGAGAAAAGAAGAGAAAAAAGGCAAAAAAATAATACATCTTTAATCCTAGAAAGAACTTGGTAAGATTGAGGAGGATAAGCATTCAAATAATTGAATGATTAGAAACAGTGGAGTATAGGTATTGTGTGAGGCAGGAGTCTCTAGCGAAAAAACCCCAGGGTACTTATGATTATAGATATAAGTGTAGATGATATAGATATAGAGATATGTTTATACAGCGAGAAGGAATATAACAGCTAATTAATCCACACAGCAGTACAGAGGGCTCAGTACAACTCACTTTCATGGAACAGTTAATATACTGAAAATCCTTCTACTGAAGTGGGCTGCCTGTCCAAGATCAATGAATCAGACTGCGGAATTTTTCTTCAGGCAAGACAGGCAGAGTCTGCCCTGGGGTTGCAAACAGCAGGGTGTGTCAGCAACAGTCAGTAGCACAGGAACTTAGTGAAGCAGGCCATGATGGGATCTCGAACTCAAGCAATGCAAGGTGACAAGATCTACCAGCCTCAAGATCTGGGAATGTATGCACCAGAAGCATGGTGAAACAGGTCTCAAAGGAGTCTCAACCTCTAGTGACATGATCCATGGGTTGGCTCAGCTTACAGGTAGTGCAGCACATGGTTGAAGCAAAGAAGTAGCTCAAGCAGCAGGGCTCTGGTCCAATCACCACGCAGGAAGAGAGAAGAGGCCAGGTCTTGGAAAGCCATTTGTTTTGTTGCCTTCCAATCAAGCTGCTACATGATTAAACTCTGCCCACATGTTCCTATTGGCCTAGTTATTACAATAAATCAAACTATCACAGGTATTCAAATACTTTAATAATTTATGAGAGTGTATGCCACTTTCATAAGTACATAATAGTTACTCAAAGACTCTGCTATAAATACCAGAAATGGAAGAACCAATGAATGCTGAAAGATATTTTACAGTGTTCTCAAGTAATTATAACTTTAATTTGCGAATTGTGCAGAAACTTGTCATCTATAAAAATACCGCTATTAGTAAAATATTTTTTAAAAGTCTATTAGTAATTGCTTTTGAAATTTCTTTGATCACTTCTAAAATAGAAAGTTTAGCCTCCACATTTAATGTCATAATAAGATCTAATTTTTGATAATTTGTTCATATATTTATAAAGTTAATATTAGTTTCAAAAAATAGAAATAATATGAGGAACTACCATACATTTTTAGGGAAGATGAGAGGAGGAGGATGTTTGTATATATGTATAATTTATATATATATAGCGCTTAGCAACGGCCCCAAGCGGCGCCATGGAGCCAGGCCACCACCGGGAACGGGAGGCTAAGGAATATTTGGAAAAACATAAAATCATGGAGCTGCTGACCTTGCTCACCAGTACCCTGCTCTTCTTCCGGCCTGAAAAACCAAGGGAATTTTTAATAATGATGTTGGAAAGAATGAGAATTGCCAAAGTGACAGGAGTGACTTTTCCTTTCTTTATGGATGCCACCAACATCGTGGCCATGTTTGAGATGCTGGACTCCGCTAACAAAGGCTCCATATCATTTGTGCAATATAAAGAAGCCCTAAAAACGTTGGGTCTGTACAATGAAAAAGAAGTTTTAAAAGATGATGGTCATGTAGTAACCTTGGAGAAATTCAAGAAGGAGGTGAACAGGCGGTTTCAAGATTTAATATCATCATTCACTACCACCTAAAGTCGGCATTCTAATATTAAATGAGTCAATCAAGAAAAAAAATTATATATATATATATAAGAATATGTAAAATATGACATATGCACACTATATATACATGCAAATATTTGTTTGCATAATTTTTAAAAGCTTTTTACATTAGTAGAAGAATGATGCTTACTACTCAGTGGAGTACACTTTGTATGGAACAAATCCAAATCACAAAAACTATCCTTATAAGTTTACCCTTTGATTCATATTTTTGCTTCAGTTTCCCCAATTAGGAAATATTACCAAAAAATAGTTGGACTAATATAATCATAATTGCTACCAGTTTTTCAAATAAGATATAACTATAGCCCAAGTTTTCTGAATGTTTCATTGCAAAGTGTTCTTATATTCTCTATGGATAAAATTATATAACTGTTAAAATATATATTATTAATTTTTCCTAACATGACATCAATACTTATTTATGTATTATATTGTGCAGAACTCAAAAAATTTTAAAGTATCTATAAAATTTGCTTTCATTGTTTTTCTTTTCTTTTAAAGACATGTAGGTTATCTATATTGGTGTTAAATATATGTTTATTATACACCATATATGGTTTATACACCATATATTGGTTTATTTAACACCATATAGTGGTGTTAAATATGTTTATTATCATAATGAATAATTTTGAGTAGTTGCTCATCTGACCCATTGAAATGATGTATTGCTTTATTGTGTTATGTTTCTAAGTAGTAAATCATTCAAAATTAATTGGGATCAACTCTTTGGAGGTGGTTTATTGTTCCATTAATTTACTGCTGATTTTGATTTGAAAGTATTTCCTTTATGATATTGCATCCAGAGACATAACAGATTTTGTTTCCATTGTTCTCACATTGTGCTATATGTGGTGGATTTTGTTATATGTATTATTATGTCTGCTTCACTCGATGAATTGTGAAGCTTTCCCCCTGCCCTTTTAAATAAGTAACTTTGAAAAAAATTTCACAATCATGAAAAAAGTATCACTTTGGTGGATTTTTCTCCCCATACTATTGTTGGAGTCACTTTTTGCCTGTCATAGGCAGCTGATTTGTTTCATCATAATATCATGGGTCTTACCAGGGTATGTAAATGAGAAGAAATTACTTCAAACCTTCATTAATAATTGGATATGAATATGAGAAGACATTATTTCAAATATCCATTAAAAATTGGATATGTACAATGTGTGAATTTAGGAAAATTAGAAGTCATCAAAGATGAAATGAAATGCATAAAGATAGATATCTCAGGCATTAGGCGATTGAAATGAATAATAATTCATTATGAAAATTTTATGGCTTACTATGCCAGTAATGACAAGTTGAAGAGGAATCCAATCATATCCATCATCAAAAAGACCATTTTAAGATTGATCCTGAGGTACCAGGCTTTCCATCACAGGATAATATCCATATCCTTATAGGAGCCTTGGTGACACTGTGGGTCAGGGATTGACTTGCTATTCCCAAGGATGGCAGTTCATTCCCACCAGCTGCATTACAGTGGAAGCATGAGACTATCTATTCCTATAGAGTGGCTATCTGAGACAATTGATATAGAGTTCTTATGAGTCAGAATCAACTTCATGACAATGGGTTTAATTTTTGTTTTGATTTGTTGGAAAAACCAGCTAATACAATTAATTTACAATTAATTTTCAAATTGATGCACCAACCTCTAAAGTCGAAGATGAAGAAATTGAAGAATTCTAACAACTTCTGCAGTCAGAAATAGATGAAATATGGAATCAAAATGCATTAATAATTACTGGTGATTGAAATGAAAGACGGCAAGGAACAGTAGTTGGAAAATTAAGACAAGTCCATGAAAGCCAAATCAGAGCTCTGAATATATCACGCATGAATATAGAGATTATCTCAAGAATAAATTTAATGCACTGATCACCAATGACCAAAGACAAGAGCCGTATGGAATGACACCGAGAACATCATGACGTGAGGAAAGCAAAAGGTCATTAAAAAAGACATAAAGAAATAAAAAACCAAAGACAATGCCAGAAGTTACACGGAAATTTGCTTTTGAACACAGAGAAACTAAATTGACTGGAAGAAAATGATACAATAGAAGAGCTGACGACAATCATCTATGAGATGACAACAGGAAGCAAATTAAATAATTAAAATGAAATATGAAAGACATGGAGTCGGAAAACCCGAGGGCACAATGTAGTTTTCATTTCTCAAAATGAAGTGACAGCATAAAAAATTTCCAGTTCTAACTTTCAATATTGAAGGATTCTCTTGGGAAAATATCGCATGATGCAGGAAGCAGCCAAAGAGGATGGGAAAAATACACAGAACCACTTGGTTGGTATTCAGTCATTTCAGGAGGTAGCATATGATTGAGAATTCATGGTTTTAAAGGAAGAAGTCCAACCTGCACTGAAGGCATTGGTGCAAACAAGGAATGGATGGATACTCATGGAAATGGAATCCTCCACCAACAAATGGATGTAGTCGTGGAAGTACTCACTTGTGTATGCCAAGAAATTTCCAGCTAGTAAACCTACTGGAAGAAAAGATCCTTATTTGTGTCCCATTCCAAAGAACAGTGGACCAAATGAATGTGGAAATTATTGAGAAACATCATTAATATAAAAAGCAAGTAAAATTTTACTGAAGATGATGTTAAAAAGGTTACACAATTATATTGCCAAAGCGCCTTCAAAAATTCACACTATGCTTTTTCTTTTTTTTACCTCTTTTCTCTTCCTTTAAAAAAATCCTATATCACTCTGTATTTCAATCACATCAAGCAGTATTGTGCAATTGCAGCCACAATCAGTTTCCAAACATTGTTTCCTGCATGGACTCATTGTTTTTGGTTGTAGATGATGAATCTGTCTAGGCCATCATCTTACCATAAGTCAGTGATGCTGCCTTTTAAAATCTCAATTGGTTGATTTTTCTAAGAAGTGCAGATCTCCCTACTGTTATTACTCACATTATAGGCCAGTCTATTTTGGGATAAAAATTGAGTCAATAGGTGAGGACAGTTCCAAGCCTGAAGTGTGACTGAAACTTATAGTCGTGTCGTTCTTCCAACCTCTATCTGACCACTGGGCCTGCTCTTTTTATTATTATTAATTTTCTTTTAATTTTTAGATTTGAAACTTTAAAAATTTTATTAGCTTTCGAAGATCTATCTTAACTGTGCAGATATAGTGTCTTCACTTTGCTATAGTGGGTGAGAGAGTGGCATTGACCTTTGTATCTTGGTTCTAGCCCTCATTCTTTTGTTTATTTTTTTCAATCCTACAAAATCACAGAGTACTTTATTAAATAACAATATCAAGATATGAAGCTATTGTGTCTTGACATAATCTCTAAGTCCATACACTTGTTTTAGAAAATAGTTTAGCAGCTTAGCCTGGCATACAATTCATATATATATATATTTCACTAGTTCAATCACATTCATCTGAGTGCAAACTTCACCACTAACAATTCCAGGATATTTTTCTTCCTTGAACTCATTGTTGTTAGTTGTTGCTAGTCCTTTGCCATGTGCCTTTGAAACAATTGTTGTTTTCTCTATCGGTTTAACTAACCTGGGTTTCCGATACAGAAGAACACAAAACCTCAAAACAAAATAAAAACGAATGATCTAACAATGACAGAATGAAACAGAAAAACCTCAATTGAAAACAAAGCAGCACATATTAAAAACTGGAAAAAATTATATATTGGCTTAAGAGAGAGCTCAAGTGAGAAGGCGTCACACTTTGACCTAAAACTGCAGTAATCTTCCCCACAATGTATGCTGTCTGATAGCAAAGCCTCTGTTTCCATGGTCAGAAGGGGTTCACCTAGACTTAAGTTTATGGGAAACCCTAAAATGGGTGTTAAACTTTCCCTGTTACTCGTAGTCTTCTGAAAACTGGGTGTTCAGAATTTAGACTCGAATACCAGTCCTTCCTCTGGGCTTGTTGTTGTTGTTATTTACAAGTCTTGGATCACGTAGGCTGGTCTGTTTTTCCATGTGGATATAACTGATACTTACATGGCAGCTTGTTTGAAGTCAAACACCCAAGATGCTGTTCTTTTCAATAGCTGGGCACCACCCACTTTCTTCATCACACTTTTTTATAGCACCCATATCTTCAGTGATCACTTCATGGGGTTTGGCATTGAGCAGGGCCGTGTCATATGAACTAACTGTTCTTAGATGTGGGCTATTATTAAGGGTGAGCTCTAAGTCCATTCATGTAGCTATGCTTATATATGTCTCTGGTTCACTTTAAAAACTTTACTTTGTAGAAGGACATTTTAAATTATCCCCATGGGGTATATCGTCATTCTATTACTATTACCATTAATCTAGCCAGTGGTAAAGGTTTTAAAACACTGTCTAGGAAAATTATACATGTATAAGACCAAAATATATGAATTTTTTATTTATACAGATTAATGGTTTAGGTGACAGTTCATTACACAAACATTGAAGGTTGGAATTAAGGCAAAACTTTCAGTAATGCTTTTTTCCATGAAGATAGAAGTGAAGTAAACATGACAGAAAATGGAAGAGAATGTGTAAATAATACATGAATAGTAGGCTTGAATTGCCATTTTTTGGGGCATCCTCAAGCCATGAATTTTGAACCTATGTCCAATGACTTCCTCATCCATGGCTTGGAGAGAATAGTTATCTGGTTCTTCTCACACTACAGTATGCCTGCCCCACCCCCTTTTTATGATTGTGAGTTTTGTTCCACCTTTTCACCGGCTCAGGGCCTTTGACTGTGGTCCATCTAAGAGTAGAAGTCCTTCACCCTCTATTTCTATTGTCAGGTCATGGAGGCTGAGGTTCACATGGATCCTTAGATCACAACACCAATTGTATCTGTGAGTCTTTGATGTTCCTCACTCTTCTTTGTTTCAGATTGTGAGAGAACAATAGTTTCACCTTAGCTGATTACTGACAGACTTTTAAAATCTCAGTAATTTTAAAAGCTTATTATGGAATAAATGAAGATATTATGTAACATTGATTTGAAATTACCATATGGCTATTTTAAAGAGTTTTGCTACATTCATATTATTTTATACTTTACTTGATGATATGGTGAATTATGATTTAGAATTTTCTGTTTGCCAATTATTATATAACTAAATTATATTCTATTTTATAATTTGAACATTTGGCTTAGTATTTTTAATCCAGAAATTTGTATTTGTTTTTATAATAGAAAGGGCCTATATAGTATTTTGGAAAATTATTATTTCAATAAGTATTTATTATATTATACTAATTGTTTAAAGTAAAACATAGCTAATATATCCCACCCCTTATTAAAGAGAGAAAGAACTAGAAAGCACCACAGTTCCCTGATTTTGTGTGTAATTGTTGTTCTTAGTTGGAGGACTTAAAAAGACTTTATGACCAACTTTCCTGGAAGCGAAAACGTTGTGAAAACGAGTACAAAGGAGTGCTCAATACTTTTTATGCCACAGTAAGTTGTTTCTTCTGTTTCCCCAGTAGAGAAGCATTCTTTACTCTAAAACATCAACTTTTGTAACAAAAATTATTGTCTCTTTTCATCACTTTTGGTAAAACGAACAAAAGACAAGCAAATGTGTATAAATGATTCTCTTTTTTTTCCACTTTAAAGAAAAATACATGGGACACTGAGCTTTCTAATGTTTCAAAAGACTTTTCTGATCTTTCAAAATCATTTGCTAAAATATCTGAAGAAAATAAGAGAAAGGAGAAGGAAATTGAAATCTTAGCAGATCTTATCAATGAAAGGTAATTCTGCAAATGAAACTTTTAATCTTATGTGGAAAACTTAATATGGTAAATGTAATAAACATCTTTGGAAGCCTGTGATGATATGGTCCTGATTAGGTTAAATGTTGGCCTATTTAAAATCTCGCTCTATGATAATTCTGGATTCCTTGGTGGTTGTTGGATGCCACCCAGACTTTCCCAGCCCTTAGCGACCCTGTGTACAGAGACACAAAGCGATCCCCGGTCCTGGGTCATCTTCACAATTACTCTTACCTTTGAGCCCATTGTTGCAGCCTCTGAGTTAATTCATATTGTCAAGGGCTTGCCTCCTTTTCATTATATTTTTATTGTTATTTTTGAAATCATTTTATTGGGGGCTCGTACAACTCATCCATCCATCGTGTCAAGCACATTTGTACATTAGTTGCCATCATCATTCTCAAAACGTTTTCTTTCTACTTGAGCCCTTGGTATCAGCTCCTCATTTTTTAACCCTTCTCTCCTCCACTCTCCTTCCCTCACGAATCCTTGATAGTTTATAAATCATTATTTTTTCATGTGTTACGCTGTCCTATGTCTCCCTTCACCCACTTTTCTGTTGTTTGTCCCCCAGGAAGGGGGTTAACTGTATATCATTGTGATTTGTTCCCTCTTTCTCCCCCACCTTCTCCTTACCCTGGTGGTATCGCTATTCTCATTATTGGTCCTGAGGAGTTTATCTGTCCTGGATTCCCTATGCTTCCATAACTTATATGTACCAGTTTACATGCTCTGGTCTAGCCAGATTTGTATGGCAGAATTGGGATCATGATAGTGGTGGGGAGGAAGCATTAAAGAACTAGAGCAGTGGTTCTCAATCTTCCTAATGCTGCGGCCCTTTAATACAGTGCCTCATGTGGTGGTGACCCCCCAAACATAAATTATTTTCATTGCACTTTCATACTGTAATTTTGCTACTGTTTTGAATCGGGTGACCCCTGTGAAAGGGTCATTTAATCCCCAAAGGGACTGTAACCAACAGGTTGAGAACTGCTGAACTCAGGAAAGTTGTACATTTCATCGGTGCTATACTGTACTCTGATTGGCTTACCTCCTCCCCACGACCCTTCTGTAAGGGAATGTCCAGGTGCCTTCAGATGGACTTTGGGTCTCTAGCCCACACTCCCCTTATTCACAATGATAGGATTTTTTTTGTTCTTTGATGTGATACCTAATCCTATCGATACCTCGTGATCACAGAGGCTGGTGTGCTTTTTCCACGTGAGCTTTGTTGCTTCTGAGCTAGATGGCAGCTTGTTTATCTTCAAGCCTTTAAGACCCCAGACACTATATCTTTTGATAGCCGGGCACCATCAGCTTTCTTCACTACATTTGCTTATTCACTCGCTTTTTCTTCAGCAATCATATGTGGAAGGTGAGCATCATGAAATACCAGTTTAATAGAACAAAGTGTTCTTGCCTTGAGTGGAGGTCCAATGTCTGCTACCTTAATACTAAACCTTTAAATATATATGCACTTAGATATATTTCCCTATCGTTACATATAAATATATTTGCATATGCACATGTCTGTATTTAGACCTGTATAAATGCCCTTTGCCTCCTAGTTATTTCCTCTATTTCCTTTCACTTTCCTCTTTTCCCACTATCATGTTCAGCCTTCATTTGGGTTTCAGTAATTCCTCTCAATTACATCGCCCGAATCAAGCCCTACTAGGCCTACCTAACTCTCCTCACCATTGATTTTGGATCACTTGTGTTCCCTTGTCTCTGGGTTTAACACCCACTTACTTTTCCCTGCCTCCCCCTCTTCCATGTCCCCCGAACAGTTGGTCCTGTTGCTTTTTCCTCCAGATTATTTATCCAGTCTATCTTATCTGGATAGACTTTCAGAGATAATAATATGCACAAAAACAAGTCAGATAGAAAAACAAAGAAACAAAAGAAAACAAAACAACAGTAGCAACAACAGAAAACAAACAAACAATGACAAAAAAGAGAAGCCTGTAAATTGTTCAAGGTCTGTTTGTTGACCTTTAGGAGTCTTTTCTGGTTGAGTCTGATGTGGTGCCATGCCCTGTCCTCAAGGTCTATTTTTGGCATTCCCTGGGGACTTCATTGCTCTGTTCCCCTTGTCGTTCTGTTGCCCTCCCTTAGTGTTTCCCCTCAGTGTAGTGGGGTCAGATCATGTAGTGCCCCTCTACTTTACCAAGCATGATGTCCTTCTCTGAGGACTGTTGTCTACTGGCAATATGGTCAATGTACAAGAAATGAAGTCTTCCATCCTTGCCCCTAAGAAGCATTCTCGCTGTATTTCTTCCGAGATAGATTTGTTTGTTGTTTTGAAACTTCATGGTACTTTCAATATTCTTCACAAGCACCATCATTCAAACTCATAGATTCTTCTTTGGTCTTCCTTTTGGTGTTCAGTGTTCAACTTTGATATGCATATGGAGCAATTGAAAATGCCCTGGTTTCTTTTAGGGATATTTTAATAGTGAGTCAATAGGATCATCCAAAGAGTTTTGAAATCACACTCCTCATGCTGTTGGACCTAACTTTTAAGACTCAATGGTGCCTTAAATGTAACATATCTATCAAACTCATAGTATGTACCTCAGTTAACTCCCAATCCTTTCTCGCAATTATTTAATTAATTCTCAAACATCAGAAACCTGTATGTTTTTGACTCTTTTTTCTATTTTAATTCTCATATTCAACACTACTTGGTCAGTATAGTTATGTAAAAAATCTCTTCCAACATATTAATGGAAATGTATAGCCTCAATATGGCCTTGAATTATTTTATTTCTTTGATTACTAGTGGTGTTGAACTCTCATACATAATTGTTTTGTTCCTATTTTCTCTAAGTTATTATTTCCAAAAAATGAAATAAGAAACTTTAGTTTCAAAATTTCATGATGGGTTTCCTAAAGTTGCACAGATACTAAATAGCAGAGCCGTGACTTGAAAATGGAATTTCTAAGTTCAGGGTCAGTAATTTCCCCTTTATATTTTAAAGGCGAATATGACTGCTCTGAATTTTAATGAATGTCCATATATGCTTGATACATTATGTGAAGTAGACCCTCTGCCCCATATAGTAGGCTACAAATTAGAGTAACATTTTTGTCAGGATATAGGTTCCATGGTGATAGCTTCACAGAGTGGCATTTCTGGCATGGTAGGGACTCAGAAGCAGGCCATGGTCTGATTTGTGATTTTCCATGTGCCTGTAAATGCACATCCCTTTTTATGTGGCAGGTAGGCAGCGTCAAGACTGAGTCTGGGCAAGAGGAGTGTAAGAAAATGAATCCTGTTAGAGGTTTAGGATTCCGTGCAGAAGTTCATTACGCAAACCTAATGGTCAGGTGTTTCCTGTAAAGGGATCCTGCCTGTGGTTACACGGTAAGGTGACGTTTGCTAACTGGCTTGGTTTTTTTCCATACAACAAATAAAATGTTGCGTGGATAATAAAATGAGGGTTGGAAGAAGGATATGTTTGATTTGGAAATGTGTATGACATAATAGACATATAAATATTAGAGTTGTACTTTAGGTAAGAATAACAAGAAACTTCCCCCCCCCCTCCTCCCCACTTGATTTCCTGGGAAGCCTTCTAATTATATATTATCATCTTTATTTCATCACTTTTCGGTATTATTCCCTCATATCCTGTATGACTCTAGGCAGCATACTGAACATTTCTTACTATAGTGGTTCCCAGTCTGCTTCTTCTATGCACTTGCTAGGTTCAGGTCCTCCTCAGAAGGTGCATCTTGTTTCTCCTGCTTTTTGTGTAGTGGCTTTTGATGTGCATTGTTGTCTGCATAGCATTTTGGTGGAACTCAGTGCAGGAGCTCTGTGATTTCTTTATCGGAGGCTAGTAGGGGTGATTCTAAGGACTACTTGAGACCAGATGTGCTGTGGGTTTGAGCTGTGTCTTTATCTCAGTGGGGTTGACTCTGACCCTAGACAGCCAATTAGTTATTTGGAGGGTGACATGAGTGGCTTCCTCTGGCAGAGTGGGTGGGGGGATCACATGCAGTAAAGGTGGTGCTGGGCAGGCATATCTCATGCAGCACAGGATGGCATTCACAGGCCTTAGTGGGGGAGGGAGCTAATCAAGGGAGCTGTGTACAGACAGGTTGCAAGCTCTGATTGCTAACAGTGGCACCAGGTCTGTGGCAATCCATGAGTGTGGCACTGAGCAGGCCAATTACACACAGGTAGACTGGTGTTCACCACAGGGACCTGGGCACAGAGGGCCATAGGGGATACTTATTTAGTTGGTAATTTGGTGGAGAATAGGCATTTAGGCATTGTCAAAGTCTAGGAAGCATGTACTAGATGTTGTGTTTGGGGTGTGTGATGGGTATATTAAATCTACCAGGTTCCCTTATCAACCCTTTAAATTGTGAAAGGGAGAGATCAGACCTTTAATTATTTGTGTTTATAACAGAAGGACCCTTTATAGTAGGTTGCTGCAAAATTTTAAGGTCTCCTCTCCTAACTTACAATCCCAAGGTAGATATAGCCTATTATTGTGAGTGACCCAGTGAGGTGGGACTTCTGTTCAGAAGGTGGTCAGAATCTGCATTCTGACATGGGTAAATATCCTAGGGGCTCTCCAATTGCAGCCAATTCATGTCTAATTATCTATCATTAACCATGCTGGCAGGCCTTGCACACATGGAGCTGAGGGGAATGGCTGATGTAGTTACTCTGCTCTTGACTGGGGGAAGGGAGCTGCAAAGCCTGCGGATGCAGGAGGGGAGGGTGGCAGAGAGGGAAACTGCGGTGTGAGCTCTTGTGGCTTGTTCTCAGAGACTCTCCGTGAGTTTGGGATGACGACCACCTTGAGACAGCAGTCTGGGGAAGTTAATGGATGCTGCGGTTCTCAGATCTCTAGTACACAAAGGGATGGTGGACATGATCCCACTGGACCTGGCTAGATTAGCAGAGCCTGCCAGCAGTCTCAGTGAATTTAGAGTGTTTCAGAAAGCTCTCGAATGGCTCTGGGGGTGAAAATCGCAACGGGGAGGTCTGTACCACAGCCCCCCAGGACACTTGAATTCTATTTCTAGGACCCGGCCTTCCAATATTGGCCTTCCTAGCTCTTAATTATCTGATCTAACAATAGGAGCACCGGCAGGTTAGTCTACCTGGACATCATCTTGACCCCAACTCTCTGTAATTCATTTTCAAAATCACAGCATTAAATGATACATCTGTGTGTATTAGTAGATTTAATTCACAACTTTTTACACAGAAGCACATGCTAGAATGATAGCTGAGGATTATGATGATGAAGGCCTTTAACTGTTTACTTTGTAGTAGCCACATATAATTGGGTAATTTTGTCTTTTAAGTCAGTCAGCATCCATTAAAAATTGACTCTACTTTTCAGACACTTGTAATGAGCGCACAATGAAAACCAACTTGGTTCAGATGATTTGGAATTGATTCATTTGGATTTAGTTTGCTTGGAGTTAACTCTGTGGTATGAAATTTTATATTGCCGGTTTCTTACATTCAAGCTCTGTAAAGTATTCTGAGTCTCACTTCTAATACTCTAGTGTCCCTCAAGCAAGACAATGCCATTGAAACTTCAGTGATCCAAAGATGGGGTTGAATAATCAAGTGAATTGAGGATAAAAGCGGTCGAACACCATAGAGACAGATTGGCATATTTTATGAAATATGCTTGACATGCGAGGATGGTGATTCATTTGTACGTATAGAAATTTGAATCCAACTGGAGTTGTTAAGTAGTCGGGAATTCTTAGAATCAATCCACAGGGCACTGTGTTTGTTCCTTATCTGTGTAGCTATGTCTTACCAGGCTATTAATTTGAGTTATTGCACAAGAGTGAGAAAATTATTTTCTCTGCATTTCACAGCAAGATAAATTAATACTCTTACTTTATTTTATTTTTTCTTTTAAAAGTTTCAAATATTAAAAAAGAAAAATGAAGAGTAACACTATGAGAAATGGCCTTAAACCTCAGAGCAATTTGTGAGGATAGCGATGGACCAGCAAGTGTTTCCTCCTGTTGTACATAAGGACGCTATGAGTTGGAACCTACTCAAAAGCACCCTGCAACAACAACAACAGCAGCACAATGAAAACATTTTATATATCATTCATAGTTAACTACTGGCTAGCTTCAGATATTTTTAATGTAATACAATATTATACAGGAAAATCTCTTCCTGTTCATCGCATTCTTTACCAATTGGCATAGAGTTGTCATAGAGTCAATCCTGACTACTGGTAACCTCATGAGTTTCAAAGTAGTACTTCACATAGGGTTTTCAACGGCTATGCACTTTCAAAAGTAGATTGTCAAAACTCTGCATGGTTTTGAAGTGTTAAAAACAAAGATGTCACTGTGATGATTAAGTTGTGCTGACTCAAGCCATGGAATTTTCAATCACCTTATGTGCATGGACAATGAGTAAGGAAGACCAAAAAAGAATGTATGCCTTTGCTGTATTGTGTTGCTGAGCAATATTGAAGACAGCATGTACTGCAGAAGAAAGAACAAACAGGTCTTAGAAGAAATATAGTCAAAATGTTCCCTACTAGTAAGGGTATCAAACATAGTACTTTGGATATGTTATCAGGAGTGATCAGTCCCTGGAGAAAGACATTGTGTTAGGGTGGGTTTTCTAGAGAAGTAGAATCAGTGACTCCTGTGTGTGCATCTGCATAGAAAGAGATACATTGTAGACGTGAGTAAGTAGAATCTGGTTCAGATCCATGGATCAGATGCAAGGTAAAGTTTCTCCAGCGGCTTGTAGCTGCAGGGCCTCAGGAATAGGAAGCTGAGTGAATCTGCGATTGGTCAAATTAATCCACGTTTCGAAGCCTGATGACTGTTCCTGGTATCAGCATGGGACATGATTAGAGTTGGATGAACCAGATACAGGATCTGAATCCAGCAGTAGAAGTCAATTAGCTCCACACACTGTCACCTTATAGTAAGAGGAAGCCACACCCCGAATGAAACCTCCCTCAATCATATCAAGGCTGTGATAGGAGATCCCACCATGGAGTTGACCTTGCCACATTCGGCTAAATCCTGTCATGAGAGAAAGCTGACCCACCCCAGTGGACATAAAGCCTAACTACCACAGACACCTGGTTGGTAAAGAAGAAAACGAAATAAAACGAAAAGCCCCCAAACAAAACAAACAAAAGCAACCAAACCCAATGCCATTGAGTCCACTCTAACTCCAGTTGCTATTATTAAACGCCGTCAAGTCAGTTTTCACTCTGCAATGCCTGCCCCTTCGCCATCCTCGTGATTCGTTTTCTTTGCGCTAATCAATATGGCCACGGTGTCAGTCTATCTTGTACAAGCACTTCGTCTTTTTGGCACCCCCACTTCTTTACTAAGCATCATGTCCTTCTCCGGTGACTGGTCTCCCCTGAAAACATGTCCAAGATATGCAAAATGAGGTCCTGCCATCTTTGCCTGTAAGGGGCATTCTGGCTGTACTTCTTCCAAGATAGATTGTACTTTTGGTAGCCTACAGATAGCCTACAGAGTTTTTCTGTGTTTATAAAACTTTATGCGCGCAGACAGACTCATCTTTCTCCTGTGGAGTGACCATATATTTGAACTTCTTACCAGGTGATGAAGAGTCTTATGCTGCCCCAACAGCACCACCAGAGCTCCTAGCAAGTAGATGATTCGAGAAAAAAGAGGAATATCCTCAATGCCCTAGATTGATGGGTCCCAGCATTGCAAGGGTTGTGTGGATGGCCCAGAACAGGCAGCGTTTCATTACTGTAGACACGGTCACTACAGCTTGAAACTGTCCCGACGGCACCTAACCACAGCACAAGGAAAGGAACTCATTAATAATCCTTCATTAATTTATTCACAATACTAGTTACCGCTATTTCAAATGGGATAAAAGTTGCCACCAACAACCCCACCCCTTCTATCAAACTTTTAAAAACATTATTGAAACACAGTCAAATATTCATGGAAGTAAAGTATCATAGAAATATGAATTGATAATACACATGTTGCTTCCTGATCACATAAGAATATGTAGAAAGTTGTAGCTGAAACATGCCTTCCCACAATGCACAAGTGGAGTATTCTGAAGACATTTTCAAATGATGCTTATGATAGTCATCTTATTTAAATATGACTCAATTTTTTCTGGCATGTATGTTTGTTTTAAATGAACTGAAACTTGGTTACATACATCTAATTTATTTTGATACACATATGAATCAGAAATACTGTCCTGACAGAAACACACATTCAGTCAATTTGGAATCTTAAACATAGGGATGTCACTTCTACCAGGAAGCACAGTTTCTGCTAGACAACGTGCTGAAGGATACACCGTAGATATTCCTGTAGGTGTTGGATGAATGTTTTATTCTTATTTCCGTCATCTTCATCATCTTATTTCCATCATCTTTTGAAAGAGACAAAATAAGGGATTGATGTAGCTCACCAAATGTACTTCTTTGTTTCTATTACCTATCAGCTGGCTCCAAATTATTAATTTAATTTTCACTGTGCTCTATTAGACAAGAACTGCTTGTCCATATGCACTCTGATTATATGCCCTTGAGTAGTGCTGCTCCAAATATGGTCAAGTATCAACATGGCCAATAGGCTTGTTCGAAATGCATTTTCAATCCCTTTCCACTTCTACAGTGTCTTTCCTGAAAGTTTGTCCTAGGAATCTGTGATTTAACAAGCTTTTTATGTGATTCTTATGCTTGTTACCTAAGAAACCACATCTATTTCCATTTTACTTTTCCTCCCTTTGTAGGCAACCAGACCAGTGTTTAGATCGGAGGAATGGGAGGGTTTTCAAGGCTGTGTCCCTTTTCTCTCCCTCTCTCTCTATTTTAACTTTATTTTTAAACATTGTTTTATTTTCATGAACACACTTACTTTCTCCCTTTTGTTTGTGGAATATAATACCTACAAAGGAAGACATATTCTATGCAGCTGCATGGCCCATTTAATCAAATCCAATCCACAGCAGTGTTCCATAAGCCCTTGTAGACGGGGTTCTTCCCTCTGCCCCGCCCGCCCCCACTGCGACCTTGACTTCCATGTAGTTTTTTTGTCTTTTCCTTTGGTGTTAAAATAATTTTTCTTCTCCCTATCCCATTTTCATTTTTAAACATTATATCATAAGATATTTCTCTTTATGAGGTTTAGTAACATTGCTAAGCATAATGTACTTTAATTTTATTCATGTCTTAAGGTGTTTGACAGACTTGTCTTTGTTTTTGAAGGATGCACAATATTGTATTGTACGAATATACCAGAGTTTGTGTCCATTCCTCAATAGTCAGAATTTTTAATTGTTTCCATCTTTTGGCTATTATACAAATTTCTTTCATAAACATATGTGTTCGTATGTCTATTCCTGTTTTGTATTTCATTTGTTTAGGGTATGTACCAAGCAGAAAGACAGAAAGAGCATAAGGTATTTGTGTTTGTTCCAAAAAGCACCATTCTAGTTTCACCAGCGGTTGTACAATTCCACAACCCTACCAGCAGCATGTGAATGCTTCAGTCTCTCCACATCCTCTCCACCATTTATTATTTCCTGATTTTTGTTGTTTTAAAATTTTTTAAGGGTGTCAATGTGAGGTAGTACCTCAGTGTTTTAATGTGTTTTTCTCATTGACAATGAACTCAAATATTTCTTCAGATGATTGTTGGCTGCCTCAATATCATCTTTACTAAACTGCATATTCATTTCTTGTCCTAATTTTGATAGTTTTTGTATTTTTTATTAAGGTTTAGTTCTATAGACTTTTTAAAATTAGCCCTTTATCTGACATATCACTGTCAAATATTTTTTACAAGCTGTGGGTTGTCTTTTAATTTTCTTCTTGAAGGTTTTTTGGTGTGAATATATGTTGCATTTTTAGAAGTTCCCAGTCCTCTATTTTGCCTTCTATTCTATAGTGTTTTTCAATATATTTTCTAGTGTATTTATGCCATATATTAGGACCCTTAAATTTATCCCTACGTTTTAATTGATGGTCGCTATGGTTCTAGGGTTTGTGTTTAGGCTTTCAATCTATTTTAAATTTGTTTGTGAATATGCTGTGAAGTATGGGTCTCGTTTTATTCTTTTGCAGATAAAAATCCATTTTCTTTCTCAGCACTGTTTATTTAAAAAGCTGTATTTCCCAAACTTAACGGGTTTTAGTCATTTGTCAGGATCAGGTGTCTGTAGGTACTTTGTTGTATTTTGGGGCTATCAATACTAATCCTCTGTTCTTTACGTCTAATATTGGACCAGTACCAAGCTGTTTTGATTAGCATGGCTATATATAAGTTTTAAAGTCTTGGAATGAGAGACCACGTACTTTATTTTTGTTTTTTATAGTGTTTTATTTATCCTGGATTTCCCTCCTTTCCATATTAAGTTGACAATTACTTTTTCCATTTATTTGAAAAATTGTTCTGTGTTTTGGATCAGAGTTGCATTGAATTTCTAAGTCTTTTTTTGGGTAATGTTGATATTTTCACTATATTCAGTCTAGCTATCCAGGAGCATGGGAAATGGTTCCAAAATTGTCTTTTGGTTTCTTATATGAGTATTTTGTAGTTTTCTTTTGTTTCTTTGGTAAGATTTATTCCTAAATATTTTGTCTTTGGGGTAGTTATTATAAATGGTATGTTTCTTTTAATATCCTTTCCAGTGTCATCTTCTTTAAGACACAAGAACCCAATGGATTTCTTCTATATGTTGATCTTATAAACTGCTACACTGTCTGCTTTTTCAATTCCAGCAATTTTTAAAATGCAATCTTTGGGGTTTTCTATATAAGGATTATTTAATATGCAAAGAAAGAGTTGTATTTCTTCTATGCTAATGTGGATGACTTTAATATCTTTTTGATGCCTTGTAGCTCTGGCTGAGACTTCCAGGACTATATTAGATATGAGTTGTGATAATGAGTAACTCTATTCTGTAGGCGGAGTGTGTTCAATTTCTCTCCATTAAGTGAGATGCTAGCCATTGGTTTCACAGTTTGATCTTTATTATGTTGAGTATTCATATTCCTATTTTACTGGGTGTTTTTATCAGGAATCTATGTTGAATTTATCACATGACATATTTGCATCAATTGATATAGCCATATGGTTCTTATCTTTTATTTTGTTTATATGGTAGATTGCATTTATTGTTTTTCTAAAATTAAATCATCTTTGTTTACCTGTATGCATTCCACTTGATCATGATTGTTATTACTGTTTTTGATGTTTTGTTGAATTCTGATGCCTAGAATTTTGTAAGAACCTTGGTAGACTCCCTCCCCCAACAACAACAACAAAAATGATAATCATTTGTTTTTTTGATGTGAGGGGCATCTGGAATTTGTTTCACCAGGTCAGATGGTCAATTAAGCTTTCTATTTAGAAGTTCTGAAAAAGACTGCATAGGGATGTGTGACAAAATAAGGCCTGATTGGTGACAGACGGGGGACTGGTTTTGCCATCATGACAATTTACCTACTCATGCAGCCATCTCAATGTACCAATTTTTGGCAAAAAAAAAAGCAGCATTCATTTCTTGCCCCACACACCTTACTCATCTGACTTCCCTCCGTGGGACTTCTTTTTGTTTCCGTGAATGAAGAAATAAATGAAAGGACAGAAATTTGATGATGTAGAAGAGATGAAGAAAAAAAATGAGGGAACTGCTATCAGTCATCCAAACAATGAGTTTGAAAAATATTTTCAAGAATGGAATCACAGATTTGACAAATGAATTAAATATAATAGAGGATAATTTGAAGTTGATTTTCAAAAGTTAAATATGTAACTTAGAAATCCATATTTTTATGTATTCATCAGGGATATTGGTCTGTAGGTCTTGGGGTTATACTACTTGCTTAATGAGTTTTGCAATATATTGTCTGTTTGTGTATTCTTCAATCATTCACATAAGATTGGTGGTAACTTTTCTCTAAATGTTTGTTAGAATTTCCTAATAAAACCACCTTGTCTCAGAAATTTTTATCTTGGGAATTTTATTATGACCAGAACAGTTATTTTCTTGTTTAATGGCCTTGTTAAGATTTTCTGGATCCATTTGTGTTAATTTAAGTAGGTAATTCATTTCTCTAAATGTATCCATTTCTTCCAGATTTTTAAGAATGTTTTGGAGTCTAACTTTTCATAGCTTCTTTTGCTGACCCTGTACTATACCAAGCATGAAGTCCTTTCCCAAGGATCGGTCTTTCCTTTTAATATGTACAGAATGTGCAATTTCTCTCCACCCTTAGTTCTAAGGAGTTCAAAAAATGTGTTTAAAAAATGTCAACTGAAAATAGAAGCTTCACCCTAGACCAATTAAATGAGAATTTCTAGCGGTAAATTTTTGCTTGTTGATTTGCAGATGATTGAAATATGAATCTTGGATGGAGAAACATTCCCTAGAGACATGGTTATTACCTGGAATGATTTCCCCCATCCCTACCCCCGGCAAGGAACCTTTGGTAATATATGGAGACATTTTGATTGTTGCACCCGACTTACAACTGAGACCCTGTGAATAGAGACCAAGGATGCTTTCAATCAAAATCTTACAATGCATATGATAGCTTTTAAGGCAAATAATTATTTGATCCAAGATGCCCATTGTACTGAGGTTGAAAATACTTTTGTCTTTTACTAATTTTTTTCATGATAAGCAAAGTTACAGGATTTTATTTTAATGTAGCTGAGTTCTCTTTTGTCTTCAAATGCCACTATGGTGTGTCGGGGAATTTTTATTGACCCTGCCTTTTACAAAATTATTATAAATCATTTTATTGGGGGGCGCTTATAGATCTTGTAACAATCCATACATTAATTGTATCAAGCACTTTTGTACATATGTTGCCTTCACCATTTTCAAAATTCTTTCTGTTTGAGCCCTTGGTATCAGCTCCTCTTTTTTTCCCTCCCTCCTCCAATCTCCCACCTTAATGAGCCCCTAATCAATTATAAATTATTATTTTCATATCTCATGCCACCTGCTGGTTGCGCCCCCTGGGGAGGAGGGGGGATTGTGGGTCATTATAGTTGGTTCCCCAATTCTCCCCCTTTTCACCCACCTTTCCCATACTCTCATGGTATTGCTATTCCCCTTGCTCTTTCGGAGGTGTTTAGCTGTCCTGGATTCCATGTGTCAAGAGCCCTTATCTGTACCAGTGTACGTGCTCTTCTCTAGTTGGATATGTAAGGTAGAACTGGGATCATGATGGGTGGCGTAGGGGGATTAAAGAACTAGAGGATTGTGTGTTCTGTAAGTGCTGTGCTGTGCTGAACCTGACTGTCTCCTCCTTTCCTTACGACACTTCTTTGAGGGGATGTCCAACTATTTACAGATGGGCTTTGGGTCTCCACTCTGACCCCCATCACCGCTTGCATTGATATATTTCTTTGTTTGGGGTCTTCTTATGTCTAATGACTTATCCCGTGGACACTAAGTGATCACACAAGCTGGTTTGCTTCTTCCATGTGGGCTTTGTTGCTTCTCTGCTAGATAGCCATTTGTTTAACCTCAAGCCTTTAAGACCCCAGACCCTATATCTTTTAATAGTCAGGCACCATCAGCTTACTTCACCACATTTGCTGATGCACCTGTTTTGACTTCAGCGTGTCAGAGCCAGCTTGTTCGAACAAAGTGTTCTTGCATTGAGGGAGGACTTGGGTAGAGGACCCAATTCCCATCTACTACCTTAATGCCTAACATTTAAATATATAGACCTACATCCCTATTGTAATATATCAATGTATTTACATATGTGTATGTCTAAATTTGTGCCTCTATAAATGTCTTTTGCCTCCTTGTTCTTCCTCTATTTCTTTTTACTTTCCTCTTGTTCTACTCCCATGTTCAACCTTCATTCAACTCTTCGTACTTTCTCTTGGCTACATTGCACTTGATCAAACTCTTTCAGGCATTCTATGCCCTCCTTGCCTCGATTTTAGATCTCTTATTGCTCCCTTATCCCTGGGTTGTTGGTTCCCTGCTCCCTTTCTGACACCTCCTCCTGTCCCATGGCCTCCCAGAGCTGTCGGCCCTGTTGTTTTCTCCTGGGGGTTGGTTATCCTATCTGTCCTATGTAGATGGACATGAGAAAAAGAAAACAGAGGAAACAAGAGAAAAAAAGGAAACAAACAAAAACACAACAGCGCACCAAAAATTCCAAACCCTGTAGTAGTTCCAGGTCTGTGCATGTTTTCCAATCTAGTCTGGTGAAGTGCCACGCTCTGCCCACTGATTGCGAGGTGTATTTTCGGGATTCCCCAGGTACTCTATTGCTTTGCTCCCCTTGTTGTTCTGCTGTGCTCTCTTCATGTTTCGCTCCAGTGTGGGGGGTTGGGACTGGGCACAATTCCCACTCTGTGCTCCCAGTGTTGTCCCCTGTAGCCCTGTGGGTCAGTGAGGGGGTGTCATGTCTCATGCTTTGGTTTTATTATAACTCCTTCATTTCATGAGTTTTTTAGTAAGAGCTCCCTCGTGGGTGCTAAAGAGGGTGGTGAACGGGAGTATAGGAGGGAATTTGAATGTTCTAACTAATTAGTATCAGGGCTCCTCAGATCTTCCTCACTGCTCTTCTTAACTTGCTGAGCATGAGTCCAGCCTGACAATTAGGGGTAGCAGATATGAAAAGCTGGGGGGAATCGGGGCTCGGCATAGATCATTGTCTCCATTAAAGTTTTAGTGAACATCTGGCTATTTTGTGTTATGGTCAACAAAGGTACAATGTTGCTCTTTTTAGCATTATTACATATATTTGTCTATTTTAGAAGAATCATATTGCTCTTCTTGCTCTATTTTTACAGTATACAGAAAAAAGCGCAACATGAGTTGGAAATCCAAATGTTGCTCAAACTGAAGGCAGAAAATAATGAACTGATCAATGAGCTATACAAGGAAGCTTACAACGTCGGTACTCTCTTCCACCTCACAAAATTTAAAACTGATGAGTTAGAAGGGAAAATAGCAGAAGTGAGAAGAAGATTCAAGGTTATGTTTCTTGGTGTTCTTCTTAGATGTGAAAAAAGATTAACCTGCATTTTACTGATGCAGTCTTGAGATAGCTTAAGGAATTATAGTGTTTAAAATGAAATTTTCCTTTTTGATAAATCAAAAGAAAAATCCCCTCTCTCCACAGCCCAGCTTGAACAGAAAGTAATGAGGGGGCTGGGAGGGATAGGGATGGAGTTAAGGGGTGGTCCATGGAGCTGATCAGCTAGTCTCTTCTTTTTACAAACACTGACCAGAAACCACCTGGGATACTGGTAGAGTGGTGCAGTGTTCAGACTCATCTTGCATGTTTAACACATCTGATGGGTTTCGCTGGGGCTGCTCTCTGCAAGGTCAGCTATGCAAATCCATCAGCTCCTCCACAGGACAGTTATGCAACTGTCTGCTCCTGTTGAGACTTACAGTCTCAGAAACCCTAGATCGTATTTCATTATGAGCTGGAATTGACTTTGTAGCAGTGGGCTATGAGTTCTAGTGACACAATGGTTAAGCACTCAACTGCTGCCTGACATGCTGTGGGTCCGACATAGTAGGCGCTCAATGGGCGAAAGATGTGGCAGTTCATTTCAGTAAAGAGTTATCATCTTAAGACTTTCAGTTCGCCTCTGTCTGATCGAGTCAACTTGACAGCATGCAATATGTTTCATGATCATTGAACATGTTTTCAGGAGAGACCAGTTTGCAACGGGCCATCTTTGCTCCTCAATACTTTAAACAGATTTGCTCCTCAATACTTTAAACACATTTGCCCAATGCAATATTTGCTTGATTTCTTGACTGCTGTTTCTGGAAACATTAATTACAGATTCAGAAAGAAGTAAACCTTTGACAACTTCGAACTTTTCTCCCTTAATCATGATGTTGTCTGTTGGTTCTGTTGTGAGTATTTTGGCTTCTTTTACATTGAGTTCCTGCCCCACTTGTTTGCCAGTTTGTCATACTGTAGTGGCCGACATGCCGCTGTGAGGCTGGAAGCTACGTTCCCGGTGCTTCTAATACCAGTGAGGTCACTTAGAGGACTAGGTTTTAGCAGAGCTTCCAGGAAAGAATTCGCTGCTGTGAAGGAATAGGCTGTTCACTTCTGAGGAATTCACCACTGAAAACCTTGTGAATAATAGCAGAATATTGTCAGATACACTGAACACTTTATGAATTGAAGCCTTCAGCATACATCATGCTATATAAACTGAAAGAAGTTAAGGAAAAATTCAAACTTTGAGTTACAAGATTGAAAGATTCTATGGGTAAAATATTGAATCAAGCATCAAAAGTAGATGTAAGGAATACAGAGTCACTGTACCACAAAGAACTTGCCAACACTCAAGCATTCTAAGAGATAGCATTTGAACAAGAACCAATAGTACTGAAGGAAGAAGTTCAAGCTGCACTGAAAGCATTAGTCAAAAACAAGGCTCCAGGAATTGATGTTTTAAGATGCTGATGAAGCACTGGAAACACACATTCAACTATTGCAGGAAATTTGGAAGACAGCTAATTGGCCAAATGACTAGAACAGGTCCATATTTGTACCCATTATGTACAAATTACAGGACAATCTCATTGATATTACATGCAAGTACAATTTTGCTCAAGATCAGTCAACAATGGTTGTAAGAGTACAAGAACAGGGAGCTGCGGAGTTCCAGGCCAGATTCAGAAGAGGATGTGGAACGAGGGATGGCATTGTTGATGCCCGATGGGTCTTGGCTGAAAGCAGAGAAGACCAGAAAGATGTTTATTTGTGTTTTATTGATGATGCCAAGGCTTTCGGCTGCTTGCACCATAACAAGGTCTTGAGGAGAAAGGGAATCCCACAACACTACATAGTGACCATACAAACTTGTATCTGGATTAAGAGCTAGTTGTGCAGGATTTAATTCGGGAAAGGTATATGTCAGGGTTGTGGCCTCTCTCCAAACTTATTCAAACTGCAGGCTGACAAATAATCTGAAAAGTTTTACTAAATGAAGAGAATGGGATATCAGGATTGGAGGAAGGTTTATTAACCATAAACAGATGATAGAACATTACTTGTTGAAAGTTGGGGGGACTGGAAGCACTTGCTGATGAAGCTACGGACTCGAGCCTTCAGTATAGATTGCAATTCAATGTAATGATGACCACTGTCCTCACCAATGGACCAGTAAGTAACATCACAATTAATCCAGAAAATGCTGCAGTTGTCAAATATTTTGTCTCACCTGGATTGATCATAAATGTTCATGGAAGCAGCAGTCTAGAAATCAAAGGATGCAGCAGATTTGAGTGAATCTGCTGAACAAGACCTCTTTATCGTTTTGAAAAGGCAAGAGTTTACTTTGAGGACTGAGGTGAGCCTGACCCAAACCATGGTATTTTCAGTCGCTTCATAAGAATGTGAAAGTTGGACATCAGACAAGGAAGACTGAGGAAGTATCAGTGCATTTGAATTGCGCTGCCGGTGAACAATAATGGACATATCCTGGTCTACCAAAAGGACACACAGATCTGTATTGAAGAGGTACAGACAGAATGCTCCTTAGAAGCAAGGATGTCAAGACTTTATCTCATGTACTTTGGCCATGTTGTCAGGGGAAACCAGTCCCTGGAAAAGGGCACCATGCTTAGTGAAGTAGTGGGGCATCAAAAGGAGGAAGACTTCCAGCCATCTGCATTCACACAGTGGCTGTGTTTAAATCCTTCCCAATTTAAATCCCGCACAACCGTCTCTTGATCCATATACAAGTTTGTATGGTCACAATCTAGGGTGATGGGATTCCCTTTCTCCTCAGGACCTTGTTATGGTGCAAGCAGCTGGAGGCCTTGGCATCGTCAATAAAACACAAATAAACATCTTTCTGGTCTTCTCTGCTTTCAGCCAAGACCCATCGGGCATCAACAATGCCATCCCTCGTTCCACATCCTCTTCTGAATCTGGCCTGGAACTCCGCAGCTCCCTGTTCTTGTACTCTTACAACCATTGTTGGGTGATCTTGAGCAAAATTGGACTTGCATGTAATATCAATGGGATTGTCCTGTAATTTGTACATAATGGGTACAAATATGGATCTCTTAAAAGTCATTTGCCTAATTAACTGCGACTATGAGGTAACAAGTAATGACAATTTTGAATATGGTAGGAGTGCACACTCTTTGGTTCTGTTTTACATCGGGTCTCTATGAGTTGGAACCTACTGAAAGGCACCTAACAACAACAACAACAACTACATTTTATGGTGTGTATGCATATGTTAGGATAAATATATATATATATTTCTGAGACCACCTTTTTATGGGAGTAGAAAAGCTCACCATTTTCCAGTGGCATTGGCTGTTGGTTTGGACTAAGGAGTTTGATTAGCATCCCAAAGTGTAGCCCACTATGCCACTGGGGCTTGACTGTGTGCTTTGTCTCGATAGCTAGACAGACAGATGGATACATATCTTGGTTGAAAACAAAGAATACCAGAATGATGTTTGGTGTTCTAGATCTATTTCTATGAATAAAGATAGATATAGAAATAGAGAGAGATGCATATATCTATGTATGTATGTATGTATCTGAATGCATGGTATAGCTCTTCTATTTATAGTCTTATCAAGTGACTTTGTGGCAACAAGCAAAAAAAGTGTAGAGGACTCTGAAATAAAGACTGGGCGGTTTGGCATTCTGTGGGTATAAAGTGAGCGGTCCCAGTAGCAGGAACACACGACAGAATAACTACCAAGACAATGGACCTGAGTTCAGAGCCATCCAAAAGTTCCTGCCAGGAGAGGCAGTAGTGGTGCTGCGAGCATTCGCAGAGTCGCGGGTCTCCTGGTTCATGGAATGAGTGAAGCTGAGGGCCTGGGCAGAAGGATGACTTGGAGAAGGCAATGATCAGTGCTGAGGCAGCTTTGCACCACTTGCTTAAGCAGGACAGAAGTCAAGGGGCCAAGTGACTAAGAGGCCTAGGAACAGAGAGGCAGAGAGACAGGCTGAGAAGCGGTATTGTGGACCAAAGCTGTATCTTTAATATTTTCTGATCCTGGCTTGTCTTAACCTGGTTTCTATGGTAATAAACCCCCATAACTGTGACTTCGTCTGTAAGTTTTATGTGACCACTGTAACATATGAAGGACCGTAATCCTTTAGCATGCTCTGGGAGGGACAGGTGCTGTCAAACTAGGTCAAGAAGCTTGGAGGGGACAGGCATGTCTCAGCTTTGCCTCTTGGACAGGCGTGAAGCTGGATGCTCTTTCCTTCTTTTGTGTGTAGCCTAAGAAGGCCTGGGTGATCCCCATTGCATTCCTTCAGATATGTGACCACTCCCTGCTCCCAAAGAAAACAAATCAAAACAACAACAACAAACCTCAACTCACTGCCATTGAGTCAGTGCTGACTCTTGGTGACTCTACAGATAGAAAATATTTTTGTATTTATTTTTAGAAAGGACAAAATTGGACTGTGTGTTAGTCCAGGTAGACTAGAGAAACAAATTCATGCACACTCATATGTGTATAAGAAAGAGATTTATATACGAGCAATTGAATATTGAGAAAATATCCCAGCCCAGTCCAGATAAATTCTGTAAGTCCGATATTAGCCCATATGTCCAATACCGTTCTTTAAGTTCGTCTTCAGGTTCATGTAATACATGCAATGATGCTCAATGCAGGAAGATCACAGGCCAGTGATCCAGCGACATTGTAAGCATCTCAGTGCTGGCAGGGTTCTCCACGTGGCTGCTCCAGCTCAGGGCTCTTGGGTAGTTCCATGTGTCTTATCAGCTGCAATGTCTCCCAGGGAGTGTGTGTCCTGCCCCCATCCAGCTATTTATCTCCTTCGTCGCCAAATGAGGTCATCAAGCTGGCACATGATTGACCGCTTAAGCTCCATCCCTTCTCTCTTAATCCTCAAATTGACAATAGATTATGTAAACTACCACAGGCAGCCACCTAAACTTTTTGGTAAAGTCCCTTTAATCCAAAAAGTACCTTTAAAAAGCACTCCTGGAGAATGCCCTGCCCACTAAATCAGCGCAGCCCGCAGTGTGTGCACCCATCTTAAAGTCTGCTTTTTTTTTAAAGTTGGCATTTTAATCTCGACTACTTTTAAGTGCCTTTGCCCTGATCTCAGACCTCAACTCTTGTGATTTCTTCAAATTTTTCTTAGTTCTTCTGTTACTGGAAACCAAACTGATGCAATTTTTTAAATTTCTGAATTTAGATCTGTTAATAATTAGTGTTTCCTCGCCTTTCCTTTGAATGTGTGTTTCTAGACACGTGCTGGGTCCACCCTGCACTCTGTGAGGTCTACTAGTGCAGAGTGTCTGTGGGCCAGTTGAACAGCTCTTTGCTGCCACCTGGTGGTCACTGGCTGGTAACACTAAGCAGCAGGTCAAAGGTGACTATATTCTGGTGGGCTTTTTCAGAGAAAGAAGAGCCTGTTACTCCATCTCTCTAGAATGTCTCACCTCTTTAAAATGCTCTGCTGATATCGCTACTCTCTTTCTGAAAAAACAGATGTAAGTACTTGGGACAGAAGCCATATGGAGCTCAAAGCCTACAATGTGTGCTGCCTGGCTCTTTGTGAGAAATATGCGCCCCTCTGCTCTAAAGACTAGGATCCCTGGTGGCATTGTGGTTATGCCTTGGGCTGCTAACTACAAGGTCAGTACTTTGAAGCCACCAGCCACTCTTGAGTAAGAAAGATGAGACTTTCAACTCCCTTCCAGTCTTGGAAACTCACGGGGGGCGGTGCGGCTTCCTGCCCTGTCCTGTAGCGTCGCTTTGGGTCAGAATCAACTCAATGGCCTTAAGACATCTAAAGACGACGTAGCTGTGGTGGTGCAGTGATTAAGCATCAGTCTGTCAACCGTAAAGGCAGCAGTTCACATGCGTCTTTACCAGTTCCTTTGTGTAGTACATGGGGTAGCTTTGGTGGCCACACATGATCTCCTCTGGTTTCCCTATGACTGTTGTTTTTTTTCCCCCTTTTCCCCCCTCAAAGCTCTGTATTTATGTATTTTTACAAAACAACCTTATCATCTTCAAAGTACTCTCCATTACACTTAATACATTTGTCAAATCGGCAATTCTGTTCTTGGAAATGTTTTTCAAACTTATCTGTTTGGATGGCTGCCAGCACCTCCCCTCATTTTTTCCTTCACCTCTTCTATGTTGTCAAATCGCTGTCCTTTCATGTCCCTCTTCACTCGTAGAGACAAAAAGACGTCACACAGAGTGAGGTCGTGAGTTTGGTGCACGGGGCAAGAAAGGCACGTTCTTTTTCTTTTCAACTTGGTCAGTGCTTTATTGAAACAAGGCCGCAACTGATGACCCACGTCAGAGCCTTCACGCACAGCCCCTTCCCACATTTTGAAACGCAGAATCCAGAGGTGGCTTTGTATTTGTAACATTTCCTCTGGAATAATTCCACCGCTCAAGTGTACAGGTTGTTTTGGTTCACGTGCATTCTCCTGCCACGCTGCCACGTTCCACTAAGTGCTTCCACCCTGCTTGTTTGTGGGCGTGTGTGCACACAAGCCCGCCTATCCATTCAGCCATCCGTCCAGTCCATCCATCCCCGACAAAACAGCAGCAAGTTCTGACCAGCCAGGCAGTGGGGGCTGGACTTCCAGCTGACTCAAGATTGAGGCCTACCCCCCAGCACCCTGAGGGTCTCGGAGTGGGACAGGGCATCCTCCCCTAGGATCTTAACATCCCTTTCAACAGAAAGTGGTGCTAAGTGGGTCATTAATATTTGTGTCCCTAACCCCAGCTGGCTAGGGAGAGCCCACACCTCAGCCAAGTCTGACAGACAAAGAAAAACAGAGTCAGAGGAATCAAGCAGGCAGATAACATAAACAGGAGACAGACAGGAAGAGCTGAAGGTTTTGCCGTAGGGGTGTGTGTGGACGGACAGGACAGAGGGACAGAAACAACTTCTGGTTCCTGAGGAGGGCAGGCAGGGGCTTAGCTCTGTCCGGTTCTGGGAGGGACAGGCAGTGGCTTTGCCCCAGCCCCAGTTAGAAAGGCCCTAGAAAGAAGGGGGCTTTTCTGGAATGCTCTTTTGTGTCCCAAACTGGCACACTGAGATGCCTACATGAGCAAGTACATTGTTGTGGTGGCAAAACCCAGCCTCCATCTGCCACAAATCAGGCCATTTTTTGGTCACACACTATTTCTCTATCTTTTCAGAACCTCTTGATAGAAAGCTTGATTAACAGTCTAACTTAGTGGAATGAACTGCAAATGCAGTGTGAGTCATCAGTGCCTTCTGTTTGGGAAGTTGATGGGCATCTCCTTTTTGAAACAAGAAAACCACTTGTACACTTGAGTTTCCCAGAGAACTGTCCTTGTAAGCTGTGTTCAACATCACAACAGTTTCTGTGGTGTTTTTCCTGAGCAGGACACAACATTTCATAGCTGCACACTCTTCTCTTAAATTGGCCATCACAAAAAACTGAGGTTTGAACAAAATTGCTTTTATGAAAAATTCACTGTGACCAGAGAGAACCTTCCCAGCTGATGTCACTGAGTGCACTAACTCAGAGTGAGTTGCTGGATGCTGACTTAGCGGGACAAAGGTGTGCTAGAAAAACTCCGCCCAACAAAGCTTTTTTCCATTGGCGGTAGGGGTTACCCCTCCATGTTCCATTCTTCTTTCCCTATTCCAACACTAGCTGTACCTCTCATGCCATTCTCCTTCTGTTCTGGGTTTGATCATATGCTGCAATGCCCACACAGAACTTGATGGTGATACTCACAAGTGCAGGAGTTTGTTAGTGGCATGGTGGCTTACACACTGTGCTGCTAACTTGGAGCTTAGTAGTTCAAAACCACCAGCTGCCCTATGGGGATAGATGAGGTTTTCTTCTGTAATACAAATTTTACAGTTTCAGAAACCCACAGGGGCAGGCAGTTCTACCCTGGGGTCACTGTGAGTTGGAATTGAATTGATTGCAGTGAGTTTGGGTTTTGGTATTAGGGAAGTTAATAGGTTATAAGTTAGGATCACTAAACAATAAGGATGCAGACACTGGTCCACACAAATACTTCTTCTCGGCCAGCAGTCACATCTCTGTCAGCCACGAGGTCCCTTGGCCTCTGCTTTGGTGGACAAGCAGCCCTCATGGCACTCTGCTTCTCTGCTCCTCGGCCTCCTGTCCCAGCCTGACTCCTTTCTCTGAACCACAGTCTCTGTGCCAGTCGCTGATGCCTCTAGACTTGACCTCCGCCACTTCAGACAGAGATCATGAATGATACTGGGGCTTTTCTCTGCTCCTACAGATACGGCTTATCTTGATAGCCAGAGTGGGGTGGTAACAAAAACTAGCCACTCCTCCCTAGTAGTATTACACATGGCCTATTCGCATGGACCCACCTAATCATTTGGCATCAGTTACAGGAACATGAGTAGAAGAGCCATATTTAGAAACTTCACAACTCCACTCCACTCCACTTTGCAGATATGTTTTGGTTTGCTTATGACTCCAGTAAAACAAAGTACCTTCCATTGGACATGGACTCATGGCTGTCCCATGTATGTCTTGGAAAAATTGTGCTCAAGAGGGTTTTCAACGACTGGACTTTTGGAAGTAGATCATGACAATCATCTGGGATGTACCTCTAGTCATTTGATTTGCAGCTGAGCAATTGGATTTACATTAAACACAGTTGGTAGATATATAACATAATTGAACTATTATGTCTTCAAATAAACGTATGAAAAAGCACTTAATATATATTTGTCTCATTGGTTGAAGTTATGGTCAACAGGTTTGTATATTTTAATTTCCCTGTTGTAATTAATATGTAAGCAACAAAGTGACACTTTAAGATTGTGCTAATACAGTTTTCTAACAATCTTTCTCCCAATAGTCTGAGCATCTATTGTGATTTCTTTTCTACATGTATCACTTAGTGACACTGATTACATGTTTCAAGCTGTACAATCATCCTCACTCTGTTTTTATCTCTCTCTCTCTCTCTGTCTCTCTCTCTTCTGTCTGTCTATCTATCTCCCCTAAGGTGCTATGAATTGGAATACTAGCAGTGACATAAGCAGCTCAAGTCAGTCCCAGAAACCCTATATACGGTCTCTATGAGTCAGCACCGGCTCATGAGAAGGGTTTTTATGTTTATGTTTTAAGTTTCCTATCTGTCTTAAATTAGGTTATATAGAGAAGCAATGTTAGTGGCACTTATATAGAAATAGAAGTTTGTGTCTAGACAATGGCTACACATCCATTTCTGATGGCTCTTGGTTGAAAAAAGAGAATGCCTGAAAGAAGTTTGTTTTTTTTTTATTGACAACGACTTGGCACTTGACTGTGTGGATCACGACAAACCATGGATTCCCTTGAGAAGAATGAGCATTCCAGAATACTACACTGCGCTCCTATGGAACCTGTACATGGATCAAGAGGCAACTGTGCAAATGGAACAAGGGACATTGTATGGCTTAAAATCAGGAAAGGTGTAGGAGAGGGTTGTATCCTCTCAGCATAGTTATGCTGAGCAAATAATCAGAGAAGCTCTTTTGTATCAAGAAGAATGTGGCATCGGGATTGAGGAAGGCTTATTAACAGCCAGAGCTATGCAGATGACACAACCTTGCTAGCTGAAGGTGAGGAGGACTTGAAGCACTTGCAGAGGAAGATCCGGATTGCAGCCTTCAGTACAGATTACAATTCATTGTAAAGAAGACTGAAATCCTCACAAGTGTACCAAGAGGTAACATGATCAATGGAGAAAAGTTTGAAATTGCTAAGGATTTGTGTTACTTGGATCTATAATGAATGCGGCTGGAAGCAACAGTCAGGAGATCAAACCACACATTAGGTAAATCTGCTGCGTAAGACTGCTTTAGAGTATTGAAGGACAAAGGTTTTATTTTTAGGACTTTGGTGCACCTGACCCCAGCCATGGTGTTTCAGTGGCCTCATATGCCTGTAAGAGTTGAGCATTGCATAAGTAAAACTGAAGAACAATTGATGCATTTGAATTGTGGTGCTGGAGAAAAATATCGAAAGTACTATGGACTGGCAAAAGGATAAACAATCCTGTCTTGGAAGAAGCATGGCCAGGGTGCTCCTTAAAGGCAAAGGCGACTAGACTTCGTCTTACATACATGTTATCAGGAAAGACCAGTCCCTGGAAAAGAACTGGTAAACTAGAGGGGCAGCGAAATAGAGGCAGAACCTTAAGGAGATGTATTGACACCATGGCTTCGACAATGGGCTCAAGGATAGCAAAACTTGGGGGGATGAAACCGGACAGAGAAATGTGTCTTTCTGTTTTGCATAATGTCATTATGAGCTGGAAGCAACCTGATGGCACCTAAGAAACAAGGCGAGGCACCTTCCAGCTCCGTGAGTCATATGTTAAGATGGAGGATTTTCCTGACTTGACTAGATGTGGGGGCGGTAGAACTCAAGATTAGCAGGGATACCACATGTTGGTAACTGTACATGCAGATAATTCCATAGCCAGCAAGTCAGACATCTTCCTGGAAGGGCAAATGAACCCAAGGCTGGCAGGTCAGATGGCACACCCCTGATGGTTCTCAGGATGGGCAGGCAAAATGTTAGGTCATTGACTCAACTACAAATAATCAGAGGTTGCTTAGGCTAATGCAGGATTCAGACCCAGGGGAAAAAAACAAGCAAGATTCTTACAGCATTCGCTTCTACTGGAAATAGGCCACACCAGAGTCAATTAGTTACACCAGGGCTGTGACTTGCCTGTAAGGGATTTGCATTCCACTCTAATCTTAAACCAGTATGGAGGTTTACAACTGATTGGTTGGGATTACATTGTGTTAGGTCAGGTCCTGGGTAATTACTGGGTGTTAGTTAACCCATCTGCTGAGAATCCCGGCCAAGCCTAGTTGACACAAAAAGTATCACATGAATCTTCCAAGACAAAACCAATCCAAACTCCCTGCCATCGAGTAAATGCTGACTCATAGTGATTCCCATTGGTTTCTGAGAATATAAATACTTATGGGAGAAGAAAGCAGAGTCTTTCTCCTGAGGAACTGATGGTGAGTTTTGTTTGTTTGTTTTCAGGGTCGACGCTGACTTTATTTAAATTTTAATCACACCATACGCAAACTTTTAAAAAGATCCTTTTATTGGGGGCTCATAGAACTCTTACCACAATTCTTCCAGCCATCCATCCATTGTAGCAAGCACATTTGTACATTTGTTGCTATCATCATTTTCAAAACATTTTCTTTCTACTTGAGCCCCTGGTATCAGCTTTTCATTTCCCCCCATCCCTCCCCCACCTCCATCTCTCATGACCCCTTGATAATTTATAAATTATTATTATTTTTCATGTGGTTCGCTGAGCGATGTCTCCCTTCACCCACTTTTCTGTTGTCTATTCACCTGGGAAGGGGTTATATATAGATCATTGTGATCAGTTCCTCCTTACTCCCCCACCTTATCCTTACCCTTCTCTTATCACTACTCTCATTAATGGTCATGAGGGGTTTATCTGACCTGGATTCCCTGTGTTTCAGGCTCTTATCTCCACCCCTGTACATGCTCTGGTCTAGCCAGAGGTGTGAGGTAGAATTGCGGTCATGATGATAGTGGCAGGGAGGAAGTATTGAAGAACTAGAGGAAAGTTGTATGTTTCATTGGTTCTCTACTGCACCCTGACTGGCTCCTCTCCTTTCTGCAACACTTCTGTAAGGGGTTGTCCAATTGTCTACAGATGGGCATTGGGTCCTCACTCTGTACTCCCCCTCAATCACAATGATATGATTTTTTGTTCTGCGTCTTTGATGCCTGCTACCTGATCCTATAGACACCTCATGATCACACAGGCTGGTGTGCTTCTTCCATGTGGGCTTTGTTGTTACTGCTGGTGGTTTTCAACTGCTGACCATGGAGATCACAGCCCAGAGCGTAACCACTACACCATCAGGATTCCTTAATCTTCCAAACAGCTGCTCTTAATTTGATTTCACATAATGAGTTCTTAAAAGAGTGTCATGCTCCAGGCAGACTTTTTTGTTTTTGTTTTGCTAGTTAAGCTAAGCCATTGTTTGTTTTAAAGAGCACTTTGGGGGATACTTTTGGTGTAAGGTTTAAAGATGATCTTTAGGCGATAGTTTCAGGGATTCATCCAAGTATCACAATTTCAGGAAGTCTTGAGTCTACTATAACTTGTTATTTTGTTCTGAATCTTCAACTTTTATCCTATTGTAAAGTGATGATTTAAAAATGCTGGCCCAGAAGGGCTACCGGCAGCTCTCCTTGGGAAGGGCACTTCAGCTCTCACTTGGTATTGTGTTCTCTGCAGGACTGGGGTCTGCCCTCCCACCTTCACCACTGCCCTTTGCATTTTTCCACATCTCAGGAGAAACCTCCCTTAGACTCATTTTACCCTCCCCCTTCAAGATACTACTAAGAGTGAGCCCCTGTGTAATATGGCTCTGAATTTTATATTATAGAAACAGACTCTTTCTCATGGTCATTGAGTTGATTCCAACCCAGAGCGACCCTATAGATCAGAGAAGAATGACCTCTCTGTAACTCTTTACTAGCACAGAAAACCTCATCTTTGTCATACAGAGTGACTGACACTTTGGAACTGCTGACCTTGCAGTAGCAGCCCAATAGCCCAGAAGGTGGATGAGTATTTATATTTATATGAATTTGGAAGAATCCTAAATTTTTGTAGTAAATCCCCAATTGAGATATCAAAGAATATTTGTGATTCATGAATGCATTTGCTCACTAGATTATTTTATCAGTCTCTACCATACTGTATAAAATATCTTAACAAAGTGCATGGGATTTAACAAACAAATTCTCAGAATGGCACTTATTAAACCAAGAAGGTTTTTGGAAGCCTCACGATGTCATGGATTGCACATGGGGCCAATAGATAACCGCAAGGTCCTAAGTTCAAAATCACCAGCTGCTCCAGGGGAGAAAGACAGGCGTTTTACTCTCTTAACGAGTTGCGTCATGGAAATCCAGAGAGGCAGTTCTACTCTGTCCTATATAGTCCCTGTGATTCAGAGTGGACTTGATGGCAGCAAGGTGTATTTGTGTGTGTGTGTGTGTGTGTGTGTGTGTGTGTGTGTACAAACAGTTTAATCTATTTCAATTCATAGAGACTGCATTTTGTCTAAAATCGAATAAAACGACAGTAGGTGTTTGGGGCATAATGCATTGGGGTGTGATCCACCTGATCGGCAGTGTGAAACCACCATCCACTCTGTGGGGGAAAGACAGGGCTTTCTACTCCAGTAAGCAGTTACAGAAGCTGGAATGCAGAGAGGGGGCAGTCCGATCCTGTTACACAGGGTCGCTATGTGTCCGCATCGATTCGATGGCAGAAGATGGGGCAATCCTTATTTCACAAAACTCTTCTTTATCCCCTAACGTTTGCATTGCCTGCCACCTTGTAGTGTGCAGTCATCGAATCCTGGTTCCGCCCCCAGCTGCTATAGAACGCATGTTACATGGTGAAAAGTTGGCATCCTCCCCGTGCCCTTCCCCTGCAAAACCGATTCCAGAGCATCCTTGAGCAGCTTGGCGCCTCTGTAACACGTCTCCATTTGGTCCTCAACCTCTGGGGTCATTTCTCAGTTACAGCATTAAAAGAGGTATCTTAGTTGCCCAGAAGCCTCATGGAAACATGGCTGGGCTGTGTAAGGAGAGGGTCACATGAGCGTCACAAGGCTTTGGACCAAAGATCCCTGTTCACCTTGAACAGCTCTTGGGCACTAGGGGCCACTGAGATCATAAGCCTATAGTGTTAGGTCTCTGAACTTTCAACAGGTTTTGTGCATTACTGCCTCCATCGGTTCCTAACTCTGTGTGTTCGTGCCACTATTGTAACCTCTGTATTTTAGTTTTCCCAATGCGTAATAAAGGAACAATAATATCAATTCCATAGATTTCACTGTGAAGTCAAAACAAGGAAAATTCTACATAGCAAGCACTACATATTTAAATCATTACCATGCGTTGTAATAACAGTACCATTGCCATTAAGTGAGCCATCCAGTTGCCTAGATTCTCCTTAAGGAATTGCTTCCTTTAAGGCACCTTGTTAAAAGACACTCCCCTTCTGAGATTAACGCATGTTCAGTGACTGATCCATCTAGGAATCTAGCCTTGCTACCTTGGTCCCATTTGAGATACATCTGAAAGTCCATTCTCATTCCAGCACTCCCTATGGGGCTCAGGGACATTGTGGTTGGGATTGTATCACACTCCCGGTTTCTCGCTTCCCTCTCCCCACACGAGTTTATAGCAAGTGCACATTCCAAACAATATCCTGAATATCAGACTCCAGAATCTGCTTTATAAGGAGCAGAAGTTGCCTTCCACTCACATGTCCTACCCTTCAGCGGAAGAACTTTGAATTAGTTCAATATGTGCATTATTGGGTATGTTGAAGGCTGAAGTAGTTGAGTAGTCTGAGGAAGTCTATAGTTTCTGAACTTTTCCCCAGGCCATGGTGGCCCAAGTATATTTTGAATAAAAAGGATAGTATCACAGCAAGAGTTTGAGCATGTCATTCAAAACAGTCCCTGTCACCATATTTCTAAGGGGGGCATGGACATTAGCTGTCCACTCAAGGGCAGGTCGCTTCTGTTGCTGTGACCGAGCATTCTGTCTTGCTCTCTGAGTCGCGGAGGTTTGGTGGTATCGTAGGAAAGAGAGGCTGGAAAAGTTCACTCAGATGCTAGAAAGAAGCCCCAGCATTCCAGCCTCTGCCCCTGGACACAGAGAGCCCAGATTTATCCATTGGCAGCAGTTGATTTGGTTTTGTGTCGATATACAGATTTCCAAATGAACTAGTTTCCCTCTCTAAGGGGGTAATACAAGGGTACCACTTGGAACTTAATACTATTTGTGTATTTTATTACAATTTCTTATCATCTGTCTTAAACTCACACACTCATGTATAATATTAATTAATCTAAAGGCAGTGACTTGAGTCATTTATTTGTGTAATATGTTGCAGCACTGGGTAGCATCTGTGTTAGCCTGGGTAGACTAAAGAAGCAAATTCATAGAGACCCTCATATGTGTATAGGAAAGAGCTTTGTAAAAAAGAGCAGTTGAATATTGAAAAAAAAATCCCAGCCCAGTCCAGATAAAGTCCATAAGTCCAATATTAGCCCAATGTCCAATGCCAATCTATAAAGTCTTCCTCAGTCTCATGAAACATATGCAATGATGCTGAATGCAGGAATATCACAGGCCAGTGGGTGGGAAGTCTTGTGGATCCAGTGGCACTGTAAGCATCTCAGGGCTGGCAGGGTTCTCCTAGTGCTCAGGGCACTAGGGTAGTTCCATGTGTCTTGTCAGCTGCTATGCCTCCCAGGGAGTCAGCCTTGTCAGTAGAGAGTCTCCAAGGGAGTGACCCAGAGAGAGTGTCTCCTGCCTCCAAGGAGGAATACAGGAATTTCCAGAATACTCCTGAAAAGGCCACGCCCATACAGAGGCCTCATTGGCTATATTTTGATTGACGGGCCAGACTCCACTCCTACACCCTTAATCCTCAAATTGACATGAGATTTTGTAACTACTAAAGGATCCTGTTCTTCTCAGTCTTTTAAAAATCATTTTATTGGGTGCTCATACAATGCTTATCACAATCCATCCATCCATCGTGTCAAGTACATCTGCACACTTGCTGCCATCATCATTCTCACAACATCTGCTTTCCACTCGACCCCCTGGTGTCAGCTCTTCATTTTTTCCTGTCCCTCCCCGCTCCCCCCTCCCTCACAAACCCTTGATGATTTATAATTATTATTATTTTGTCATATCTTACAATGTCTGACATCTCCCTTCACCCACTTTTCTGTTGTCCATGCCCCATGGAGGAGATTATATGTAGATCATTGTAATCGGTTCCCCTTTTCTACTCCACCCTCCCGGCATCACCACTCTCACCACTGGACCCAAGGGGTTGTTCATCTGTCCTGAATTTCCTGTGTTTCCAGTTCCCATCTGTACCAGTGTACATCCTCCAGTCCAGCTGGATTTGGAAGGTAGAATTGGGATCATGTTAGTTGAGGGGAGGAAGCATTCAAGAACTAGAGGAAAGTTGAATGTTTCATCACTGCTGCACTGCCCCCCCCCCTCCGCCCCTTCTTCTGGGTTGCAGTAAGCTGAGGAAGAGCCAAGGGGAAACTTACAAACTTGATCCCATGTATTGTTATGGGTGCCAGGAATTGATGGAGGCTTTAGGTGTGAAAGAATTTGCTTCTTCTTGCACATTTACAATGCTCTTCCCAATGAGGAAGGGAGTCTAGACTTAAGACAAGTGTAATCTCAAGTGAGGGGCGTGTTTTCAAGTAAATGTGAAATATATTTCCAAAGCAGAAAAATACTTTATTAACTACTACCAATGGTATTTAGTGTGGAATATTAAGGCATGTGATGAGTAGTTTAAGATTATTTATCCTGAAGCAGAATAATTTTTTCCCAACATTTTTACCCATTAACTCTCAAGTGATGCTTATAAATGAATGAATTGCTGTGGTCAAGTGGAGATTCTCAATAAGTTGCAAAAGCTTCATCGAGGAATTTATGTCTTAATTGTAAAGTTGAAGGTGTTTTTTCCTGGAAAATAATAGTTTAAAATTTGGTAAGAGTTTAATTAGAGGAATTGAAAGACTATCCATTCTTTCATTTCTGCATTCTTTCTTTTTTTCCCCATTTTTTTTTACGTTGAGGACTACAAAGTACAAACTAAATCAGATACAATTCTGCTTTTATCTTCTTGTCTGTCACGTCAAAGCTTTGTTTCAAATAACAGACTTCCCCCACCTTGTTTTCCAATATTTAATTTGTAATGCTTTGTTTTTACTTTCTATTCTAACCTATGTAAAATGTCTATTGTATTAGCGATTGTCCTTAACATATTTGCGGATTTCCTGTAAACTAAACTCTCATTTTCTTTTAAATTTGATAATACGTAGGGTAGAGAAGATTTCTTGAAGAGGCTCATTCGAAGTGAAGTGGCTACTGCATTACAGATTCAGGTAATACTCATTTAGGTTCAATATTTTATTCTTCCTTTAATTTGCATTTTACTTAGCATTTTAAATTTGCCTGTAATGAGGCATCTTTTCACCACTTGCTTTGCAAGCCAGCAGTTTTGTTTCCTGAGCTGATGACAGTTGGCCTCTGCGTACAACTAGCAGTGTCTGATCATGCATAAAGAAACTGACCTCCATACACATATCTCATTCTGTGGCTTAATGGGAATTTCTGCCAGTCTAGTAAAAGGGCAGGGGGAGCTTATTCCTAAGTGTCTAACTCTTTAGTTTGCTTTGTGATGATGTTATGTTTTCTTTACTTTTAGCGCCTTTCCCTTGAATTTCTTTATTTAACCCTGGAAGAATATATGAGATACTTCTTTATCAAGATTGTGAAACAAAAGCATGATAGAGAGAAAAAAAAGATAATTTTCCTAATGCTTTGCTTCTTAATTTGCTCCTTCGCAGCCAGTCGATCCGGGTGCACAGGGACCTTGTCAGTCAACGTAGAACTGCCCTGTCGGGTTTCAGAGACTGTCCATTTTTTACAGGCACAGATTTATCATTCTGCTACGGAGCGCCCCGGGTCAAGGAGGTGATCTCCAGCACTCGTGCTGGTGGCATAGTGGGGTGACCCCTCGGGCGCTTGCCAGGTCAGCACTTCAAAACCCTCGGCCCCTCAGAAGGAGAAGGCTAACAGTTTCTGACCCAATAAATATTTACAACCGTGGACCGTCCAAGGGGCGGTGCTACTCAGTCCTGGGATTTACTTCTGCATATCCTTCGCAAACACAGCATGTTGGCTTTGTTGTTTTCCTGGTCCTAGGTGAGTCTTTAAGACACCTGTCCTCCCAACAGCTCTGCGGGAGAAAGCCCTGGCAATCAGCTTCTATAAAGAAGCCTAGCAATACGATGTGGGAATTCCTACGCTGTTACACCCGGCCACCATGAGCCGGAATAGGTTTGATGGCACTCGGGAGCAGCGTACACACACGAGATGTTATTATTACAGGAAGAGTCGCATCAGGAAGCTGAGTGGTTCGCAAATGTGTTTTCTGAACAATTTCTAAATTATCTGCCCTTGTGGTCTGCTTTGAAGGAAAGAAAAATGATTTGTTCTCTTTCACTGTTAGGAAATTCAGTATTTTCAAATCTTGAAGCAGTGCTTTTCTGATTGTAAATGTTGGAAGAATCCCGCATATTCATTACTATTCACATTTAGGCAATAATTCCACAGCCCACCCTGCCTTTCTGTTGTGTCTGTTGTCTACCAACTTATTATTCACCTTCTGCTCATTGTTTATTTGTTAAAACTCTGTGAGTGTTGTGTGTAGTGTAGTATATTTTGTGTGTAGATTCTCTAACCTGAGTTTTCTCCAAAAACTCATATATAAATGCTTGGTTTTAAGTTTCCTTTTCCTTTCTCTCTCATTCCTTGAAGCCACAGCTGTGTGCTGCTTAAATGCACTATGGTCTTACCTATTATTTTTATAGTGACATCAATTGATATTCTAATAACACCCAGGATTATGGCCTACCACAGTGTAGGGGCTCAAAAATGTTTCCATCATTAAAAACTAAATGAGTCATTATCTCTGTTGTCAGAAAAAAATGTATCATATTCAAGACGTCCAGACACATGAGAAGAAGTCACTTCTCGATAAGAAAATAATCTATATCCTAGCACTGGAAAAGCTGGAGGAGCCACTGGCCGAACTAGAAGAGGAGTTCATAAGGATCAGAAATATCCATCGCCATCACCTTGATGTAAGCATTTCTAAATGAATCCATAGACGAACAGAAAGAGTTAGGCGAATCATGCATGGAATGTTATTATTGTTTGGAAAATTGTGATTTCACATAGGAAGAGATTACAAACCTGGATGAACTAAGTAACCATTTCAGGGCCAAAAACCGATCCACAGTCCAAATGCATGGTGGGACTGCCCCATACTATTATCCAGAATCCGGTCCTGGGCTGAAGCAGGACAAACCGTTATCATGCCCACCATAGGAAACTTTACCCAAAGACTTCACTCTTAGTTAATGAACTGCAGAAGATTTTTTTTCTAACCTAAATAGAAAATATAATGTATCTTGACATTTCCATGGTAAATTTCTGATGTATTTAGAAAAAGGGAACGACAGCTATAGTGAAAAATATAGCACACATGAGTAAAGTATTTATAAAACAACACGTTTTTGGCAGTAACTGATATCACTAGCCCTTCCCAAAGAAAAACTCAGTGGGTAAAAAGTGCGTCTATCATGTCATTAGTCTTTATAAAAACTAGAGGGTGTGGTGAGCATTATACATTCTTGTCTGTAGCTGCAACGAGGATATACATATATTGATTTGGGCCATTGGCAACAGAGTTTGCTTTCCCCACCCCATGGCCATTGAAAACGATGGTATAGTTCTGTCACACAAGACTTCCACAATTTAAGATCTCGTCCACTTACAAATATATTGTGATTTTCCAAGCATTCTTATTATCAGATTTTACTTTGATCTTGAAAACCTTGCTATGACTGGCAGGTGGAAGTTATAGACCGAAGGACACCTGACCCTCAACTGGTTACGCTGTTTCGGCCTTCTGAGTGCTATCCAATTGCTTCTGTGATGAATGTGTACCCAGTGCCAACACCTGGCGGGATACATGCTTTTAAAGACAGCCCCCTGAGATTAATGATAGGATTTTATTAATTGTATCAAAAGCTTTAATGTAATTTTCTGAGGATAATAATGAACTCCAGAAGAGATTAATGACCTGACTTTCCCCTATTTTATAATAGCTATTGTTTTATACTTGCTTTAGTAATTGTTTTTGCTTTTATTCTATTTGATAGTTAATCAAATTAATGTAAACTTTCAGAAAGAAAGGATATGAATATGCTTTTTAATATTCTTTGCTGATAAATCATCCTTAGAGCTTTTAATTTTGTTTAAACATTGTCAACATTGTGATGGAACTTTATTGTTTGTATGGGGAAAGACGTGACAGTCAGCTTCTGTAAAGTTTGTTGCCTTGGAAACGCTACAGGGCCCTTTCACTCTATCCTTTAGGGCCACTGTGAGTCAACATTAATTTGATAGCAGTAATATGTGAGTTCATCTGTTTTTGTTAGTTAACAAAATTGACTCAGTATGATATCATAGACTTAGAAATCATAGACTCAGTATGATTCAAATAGAAGACTAGGGTTTCACAGATCTTAGTGTGTTTTTTAAATTCACGTGTGTCCCCCACTACCATTCATACTGCCCAAATATGTTGTTAAGTATTTGAAAAGTTTTGGGGAAACATTTGGAGAGGAATAACAATAATAGGTGTATAACAAAGATTATAACCAATGGCACTGAAATACATATGTAGAAACTGTTGAATTGGTGAATGTTTTGTTTTGTGGGGTTTTGTCAAAATTGACCCCAAAATTACATAAATAACAGTGAATAAAGGGAAAAAGAAAATGTTCTTAACCTGATTGTGGTAAAGGTTTACAACTCTTCTTGATATGGTTGAACTATTGAATTGTGTGGTATGGGAGTAAAATGCCAAAATCTTTTAAAAAAAGCCATCAGACACAAAAATTGTTTGCATGCTAGTTGCTTTAAAAATGAGTGGGATTTTAAGTGTTATGCATGATAATATCTGAAAATCTTTTAGATGATTAATAAAATACGTGAGAGGAAAAGTTTTATTAGAAGAAATGTGGAAGAAACAAAGAAAAAATTGGAAGTGAAGGAGAAGCAAACCCGTAATGCTCTAACAGAAACAGAGGTAAGAGATAAAATATGAAAAATAATTTTAAATTTCTTCATGTTAATGAAAATAATTCAAGCAAATTGCATTTTAGGTAGATGCCTCTCATTTTAATTGGTTCTGCACACACACACAGTCTCTTTGTTTTTTCCTTTCACTTACTGTTTCTTCTAGATTAGTCCAGTTTGTCACTGGGATAACTCTGAGCCAAGATATAATACAAAACAGTACTGATAATGTAGTCATGGTGAAGTCTAATGCTATCTACACTTGTCATATTAATGCCTGTTGCTTGGAGCTCGATGTAGGGAAGAATAAAAGAAGGAAGAAAGGAAAGAAAAAGGAGGGAGAGAAGTTGGAAGAGAAGGGGAAAAAGCAGAGGGAGAAGGAGAGAGGAGAAAAGGGAGGGAGGGAATGAGAAGAAAGGAAGGAAACGGAACTTAAAGTTGTTCTTAAGAAAAATAGCATGGTTATGATTTTATTCGGTGGATAAAATAGTTTATGAAAATATTACATGTATCTGATATTTAACCCACAAAGAAATAATCAGACTTTTAAAAAAGTCACTGATGATCAGTAGATGAACTTTGGGGCTCTACTTTAATATTACCTCAGCACAAGAACAATTTGTTCTAATAATGTGGCAATGTATGATGCTCACCTTCCTGATAAAATCACTGAAGTCAAATGGGTGCTTAAGCCAATTTGGTTAAGAAAGCTGATCATGCCAAGCTATGGAAAGATATAGTGTCTGGAATCTTAAAGGCTTGAAGTTAAGCAAGTGGCCAACTATCCGGAAAGCAACAAAGTCCACATGGAGGAAGCACACCAGCCTACGTGACCAAGAGGCGTCAATGGGAATAGGTATCAGAAGTTTAAAAACAAGCAATCAAATTGATGTAAAAGAGCATAGACAGAAGTGGAGACCCCATAATCACCTGTAAGGTAATGGTGCAGTGCCTCACAGAAGGGCCAATGGAAGGGATGATATATCCAGGGTACATTATAGCACTGTTGAAATATATAACTTTCCAGGAGTTTTTTAATATCTGGACACCCCCACACCAATTTTATGGTCCTAGTTTTACCTCATTAACCCTGTTAGACCTGCATACGTTCAGTGTATAATTTAGATCACTCGATGCATGAAATCCAAGTTAGATAAACTCTTCAGGAATTGTAATGGGGGTAATAATTCCCTGAGGGTACAGAAAGAGAAAGGGGGAAGGTGGGAAGGGGGACCTGATAACCATGATGACTACATAATCCCAGTCAAGGGGAAGGAATAACAGAATGGCAAGTGGACAGATGCACTGGACGGTGTAAGATATGGGGCGAAAAGGGGAATAACAACAATAATACTTAATATAATAACAAGATTCCTTGAGGTTTGGGTGGGGGAGGGCAGGGATAAAGGGGAGCTGATACTAAAGAGTTCAAGAATGAAAATGTTTTGAAAATGATGATGGCAACAATTTTACAACCAGGCTTGATCTAATTAAATTATGGATTGTTATAATATCTGTAGAGTTCCGAAGGAAATGGAGGAAAAAGTCTAATCACATTTCACATACATATCCATATAAACTAGAAAGAATATTTTAAGCCATTATCATATCATAGACATTTTGATATTGCAGCAGATTTAACAATATCATTAAAAGGTAAAAAAATCAACATAACTCTTGACATGTTTAACTGAGTAATGAATAAGTGTTTGTTCTCAGAAAGCACCTTACTAAACCAATGGAAGGGATCCCCCTCCCGCCATTGCTATGACTACAGGTCTCTTCATGGTGTTAGGTGGCAATGCTGAGCTGGCCTAGCCTCCGAGGGACATGTGTGCAGCAGAATGAAACCCTGGCTGCTTGTGCACCATCCTCACAATTGTTGCTATATTTGAGCTTGGTCTTATAGCCAGTGTGTCAATCCATGTCACTGTGAGGTGGCCTCCTTTCATTACCACCTTTACCAAGCAGGATGTTCTCCTGTGACTGGTCCCTTCTGAGAAAATGTTCAAAGTACGTGAGCCAGTTTCATCATCTTTGCTTCCATGGGGCAGTCTGGCTGTACTTTCTCCAGGATAGCTTTGCTTGTCCTTTCCATGTTTTTCTTATTGAAGAGGCATATGCATTTTAGCAATAAATACATTTTTTAATAAGAGGTGATGTGTGCGAAAGTGGCCAGACTTTACCTGCTACATAGTAGGTGATCATGGAATCTTAATTGACTATTTAAGTAGGTTGGAATCATACACACTTACATGTATTGTTCACTTCTTAGAACTTTAAGAATTAACAAACTTTAAATACTAGAATTGATATATTTAGGTTAGGAAGCTAGAGAGTATGGAACCTTGTTCTGAGAATTTTATCCTTTTAACTTAAAAACAATTTTTTTAGAGATAGATTTATTAGGGGCTCTTACAGCTCTTATAACAATCCACACATCAACCATAGCAAACATGTTTGTACATAGGGTTCCATAATTATTCTCTAGACATTTACTTTCCATTGAGCCCTTGGTTCCTTAGGCAGTTCACGGAGCTCTTAATAGACCTCACCAGCACCTAATTCAAATGCCTCGGTTCTTCTTCAGGCTTAGTCAGTGTCCTACTTTCAAGTCCATATGAGGCACTGAAATACCGTGGGTTGGGTCAGGTGTACCTTAGTTGCCCAAATGACATCTTTCCGCTATAACACTTTAAAGAAGTTGTGTGTCCATAGAATTTACCTCGAGGTGCTTTAGAAGAAAGGCTTGGGGATGCTCTCCTGAAGGACCACAGCCCTTGAAGACCCTGGAGTGCACACGCTATTGAGAACCATGGGAGGACTCCATGGCCTCACCAGCACCGACCTGACAGCAACCGTTAAACCAAGCATGCTGGTTGATGAACAACTGATGAAAATTTTAATCCCATTTTTAATCTTAGGTGTAGAACCTGAAGTGATTCCATTTAGATAATATAAAGTAAAACTATCAAATGGAACATACCATCTAAAATAGATTTTTAAAATATGATTTTATTACCTAGTGCGCTTTTAAATATAGGGTCTGAAATTTTTAAAAACACAAATCATTGGGGGGAAATCCGCCACAGTCTAATACTAAGGCCATGTAGTTCTGATTTCTGAAGTCTTCCTAGTCCAGATATGACAGGTAGCATGGGATGGAAGGCCTTTATGTTACTGAAACCTATGTCATCCTGGGCAAGGAACAAAACAAGCCAACAGGCAAAACACAAGAGGGTCCGATTGTAAATACACCGTTTTTATGGCTCTATTTCTTCTTGCTCTGGCGACCTTTATGATCCATCAGAAGATTTCAGTGTAGTTCTTGGGTCCCCAAGCAGATCCGTATTCTCCACCAACCTGCAATAGCCAACAGTATTTTTCCTTCAGACTCACCATGAGGTATGGAGTCCTGGTCACTGGGTAACATGTACAGAGAGCATTACATGAGGACCCCCACTACCATGTAGCCTTCACAAAAACACACCAATGTTACGATTTTTTTTAGAATAGAAGACAAAAACAAAAATGTAACATCTCACTTCTTTTGTTAAAAAAAAAGCTAGAAAATCCAGAAAGGGAAAGAAAACAGAGAACATACATTTTATAGACACTATACCCAACACCTAACAATGTGGACAAAAATATGTTTTATGAGAAAATAAATCTGGTGGAGGATTTATTATTCTATATCTCTTTGAGGAAAAGAAAGCTGTGGAGGAAAGATAGCTATGGAGTTCTGTGGACTTAGTTGCGTGAGGGTCACTAATTGGAATCAATAATTGATGTTGGATGCAACACTGGGCTAGTCAAAGTTAGTCAGTCAATCAGTCCATCAATATAAACTCCAGTGGTCATGAAGGGACCACGTAAACCTAGATGCAGACTCAGATACTCAATCTGGAATTGCACAGGCCAGTTTTGGGAATTAATGCTGGCGTTAAACATTGGCTTCTTTTGTATGAAAGATCAGATTAATATATGCCCTTGCCTCTCTACCTATATACATGTTTCAGAAAGAGCTCCCACATTAGCATCTTAGAATGACATGCCTTCAAGATATGCATGTATATGTTTGTGGCTCAGAGGGCCAATTTGTAAAGGAGAGACAAAGACAGAGAGAGGGTAAATGAGGGCAAGACAGAGACAGAGAATGAGTAAATAATTCAAACCTATCCCTTAGAAAATCACAACAGATTTAATATTGGGGAATAAAACATAACTCCAATTTGGTGCATATATTCAAGAGGAGGTATGGTTTACCTTTTTAAAGTATTGGCATCATTTTTATTTCTTGTTGAAACTTAATTCTTTACATTTATACATATATATGCACATATATATATGTATATATGTAATTAATTTTTGTTGCTATGGCTGTTATTATTGGGAGCATACACAGCAGAATGTACATCAATCCCACAGTTTCTGTGAGCATAATTTGCTGACATTGATTAGATTCTTTGATTTATGTAACTATTCATTCTCTCCTTTTTGGAATTGTTTCTCCCCCATTAGCACCAACCCCCTGCACTCTAAATTCCTATCCATCTGAGGCGCTGTTGTCCATTTGATTAAGATATATATCCCTCAAATTCACTATCAAGTCAACTGTGACTCACAGTTACCCTATCAGACAGTGGGGAACTAACTGCCCCTGTGGGTCTCTGGGAGTGTAACCCTGCACAAGAGAAGAAAGACCTATCTTTCTTCACAGACTGGTAGGTGTTTTCAAACTGCTGACCTTGTAGTTGGCAGTCAAACAAGTCACCACTCTGCCACCAGAGCTCTCTGTTCCCATGTCATTAGACTCAAAAGCACCATGCTCAAAGTTGATATTCTTTACTTGTTATGGCAAAATACTTACTTCTAATTGTTTCCAAAGTCAACATACTTGTGTACTTAAAATGCAAGGATGTGAAAATCTAAATGTTTAAAATGAAAAAAGCACTCAATTTTTTTTCTCAGGTAAAACGCTCAACAATTTTTAAAGAAATATATGACACTAGGAGTAAAGCATCTGTTTTTCAAGCCAAAATAAATAATTTGAATGAGGAATTAAAACTAAAAGAAGAAGAAAAGAAACGTTTTGATAAGACACTTGATGTTTTAAAGTGAGTAATTAAATTTTATCAAAATAAAAAGTATATTTAATATTTAACTATAAAAGATAGGAGGTTAAATTTGAATTTTTAAATTTTTCCCTTAAAATGTTCCATATATTCTGTGATAATATGATGTGAAATGCACATAGGATATTTGATTTACAAAAGCATGATCACGAATTGTTTTGCTTCTTAATTATTCCTTGAGTTTATTACTATTTGAATAGTTGGGAATGCTTTAACTTCTCCAAGTATGTGAATGATTATTCTTTATAATCTTAATGATTTATACATTTTATTTAGTATTTCTCATTTGTGTGCCATATTTATTAATTTATGAATTTTACTAAACTTTAGAAAATAGTTTAATTGACATATAATTCATATACTATACAAGTAAATGATATAAATATATTAAAGAGTTGCTCAGTCATCACCACAGTGAATTTTTCTTTTTTTTTTTCATTTTTTTCATTTCCTTCTGTATTCATGATATTAGCTCCCTATTTCCCCCACAATCTCCCCTGCCATAATGCTAAGAAACTATAAATTTTAGTTCTTTCACTATCCTTGATGTCATATAAAGATAATCATTTTTAAAAGATTATAACAACAACAAATAAAATACACACAGAGAAAAAGCCTACAATTCAAAAGAAAGGAGAAGGTAATCAAAATGAGAACAGATTGAAAATGGGTGGAAAGAAAAACAAGCATGAAGACATTAAACATTTGCCTGACTGCATAAGCAGTAGAAGCCTTGGCGGTGTACGGGACCACTCACTGGGCCCCAACAACCAGGCCAGCCGCTCAAGCCAGCTCTCCACCCCACAGGAGGACAAAGGTGTCACCTGCTCCCTCAAGATTTACAGCCTCAGAAACACAGAGGGACAGCCCAGTTCCTCTCTGCAGGGGCCCAAGGGTCAGAGCTGACTCCATCACTGCAGTAATCCACTTTCCAATGCTCTCCAGTTCACATCCGCGATCATCCAGGAATCTGCGTTCATCCGACTTTCAGATACCTATCAATAATCCAAGTTCACCCAACTGTGTGTGTGTGTGTGTGTGTGTGTGTGTGTGTGTGTGTGAGAGAGAGAGAGAGAGAGAGAGAGAGAGAGAGAGAGAGAGAGAGAGAGAGAGAGAGAGAGAGAGATAACTATGGATCTTATCAGATAAACAGAACTCACTGCCATCGAGATGTTTCTGACTCATCGTAGCCCCTATGGGACTAAGTAGAAATGTCCCTGTGGGTTTCTCAGACAGTAACTTTTTAGAGGAATAGAAAGTCTCATCTTTTTTCCCTTGGAGCATCTGGTGGTTTTGAACAGTGATATTGTAGTTAGCCATCCAATGCACAACTCACTATGGCACCAGGGCTAAAACCTTGCATAATCTATATCCATATCTCATCGTCAAAGGCCATGTAGTAACACACTCAGTCTGGAATACCTGCGAAGAGTTAGTAAGGACCCAGGGAGAATGCTGTGGGCTCACGGGGCATCACAGAGACCTGTGTTTTAATTACTCCCTCTCCCTTTGCGCCCCTGGGTTCTTGCTTTCTATCTGATAGTACACTGAGAACAGGACTGGGAGAACTATGAGATGGAATCACAAGTTATTGTTAGAAAACCCTAGAAACCATTAGTAAATGTAAGTGTGAGACTGTGGAGTTGCTTTTCTCAGTGTAGCCCCCATGTAGATCTGTGCGTGTTTGACTGCTTTCCTTCCGTATTTCTTACCCTTCCCTGGTAATTCTGCATTCTTTAATTCACTCCAACTGAAGGTGGCCACGTGGGCTTCCTTGACGACTCAGATTTTGTTCCTTCTAAGGTGGTTTGCTTTGGGATCGCAAAAATAAGGAGGGAGGGACAAGAACAGGGCTGTGGGGTAAAGAGGGTAAGAGGTTCAATGAATGAAAACTTTTAAATGTATTATTAATTGGGAGTTAATACACATATCATATCATGCCATAGTTCAATCACATCAAGCAGAATTGTACAATTGATAACATAATCGGTTTCCAAACATTCTTTTTCTTTCTGAACTCCTTGACATCATTTCCTTTTACCCCCCCCCTCCCTTGCCCCTCACTTCTTGAAGGACAACCCTGGTCCCCTGGAGAATAAGCAGATACCTTATTGTGATGAAGAGAAAAATACTCAGCACCATTTCTTCTATGCTTTCTCCCCAGTGTAATTTTCAATTGTTTTAAAACTTCTTCCTGATAAGCCCGTGATCTTCCCATATCCTTGGAGAAAATCTATTAAGATTACCCCTTAAGAAAATCTATTAAAATCTCAAAAATAGTTACCATAATCTTCCAAGTTTACCTCTCAACCTTGGATGTAACTGGTCCAGCAGCTCCCCTTTGAAGTAATTGCTTTGATTGAATTTTTAAAAAGTCATTCTAATGAGACTAAGACTAAGAACGAGGAGACAAAAGACATTTGTAAAGGAATAAACATAGGCATGTTCATATGTAAATATATGCATATATAATGATAGGGATATAGGTCTTGGTACATATATTTACACATTAAGTATTAAGGTAGCAGATGGACATTGGACCCCTACTCAAGTCCTCCCTCAATGCGAGAACACTTTGTTCTAATAACCTGGCATTCTGTGATGTTCACCTTCCCAACACAATAGCTGAAGATAAAATGGGTGCATAAGCAAATATCATGAAGGAAACTTATAGTGCCTGGACATTACAAGATATAGGATCTGGGATCTTAAAGGCTTGAAATTAACCAAACAGTCATCTAGCAAAGACCAACAAAGCTCCCATGGAAGAAGCATATCAACACATGTGATCACGAAGTGTCCACAGGATCAGGTATCAAGCAGCAGAAGACCCAAAACAACAACCATTTTGATGTGAAAAAAGAAGGGTCAGAATGGAGACCCAAAGCCCATCTGTAGACAATTGAACATCCCCTCACAGAAGGGTCACAAGGAAGAGATGTGTCAGCCAAGGTGCAGTATAGCACCTAGGAAACACACAACATTCCTCTAGTTCTTTAATGCTTCCCCCCACCACCACTATCATGACCCCTGTTCTATCTCACAAATCTGGCTACACCAGAGTATGTACACTGGTACAGATAAAAGCTCTCAACATACAGAATCCAGGACCACTGGACCCTCAGGACCAATGATGAGAGTAATGATACCATGAGGTAGGGGGAAGGTGAGGGGAGAAGGGGAAACTATCACAATGATCGTCCTATAGATCCCCACCCCCAGGGGGATGAACAACATAAATGAGGTGAAGGGAGACAGCAGACGGTATAAAATATGAAATTAAAAAGATGTTTTAAATTACCAAGGGTTCATGAGGGTGGGAGGGTGGGCAAGGAAGGAGGGGAAAGGAGCTGATACCAAGGGCTCAAGTAGAAAGAAAATATTTTGGAAATTATGATGACAACTCATGTACAAATGTGCTTAACAGTGAATATATGGATTGTTATAAGAGCTGTAAGAGCACCAAATAAAATGCTTTATTAAAATAAAAATGCTTTATTAAAATAAAAATTAAAGTATCATTTACCACTATGTCAATTAACAGTCATGATGGACAATATCAAATATTATTTAAAGACTACTGTTGATTAATTTTCTAATGTGATATGCATTTTGCTGGGCAACTGTGTGCTTACCTCATTTAATTCTCAAAACGAAATCACATGCTCAGAAAAAAGAAAACTAGAGAAATTCAATGGTTTCCTTTTTATTGCTAATTTGCCTTGGAGCTAATTTCAACTTGTCTATCCTACTTTAAAGCGTATGCTCTTTTAGTGGTGTGTACTGATTCCTTGAACTAGCATTGGGAAGGAAAATTACTACAGAAAGGTTGTATTTTGAGTAACCTACTATTGTTATCAATAGATGACATTCAGAGTTAACTTTTAAATTAAGAATCTGGGACTTAGAGCCAGGCACCAAAAAGGATTAAGAAAGGGCCACTGGGGAATTGTGCATTCAAGTATCAAAAATATTTTCAGACTGTAGATGTAGTATATACCACACAATGTATATGTAGTGTTCAAAATATTGTTTAATTTTCACAACTAGGAGGTGGAAGAATTTAAACCTAGACTCATAAGGTCCTAATATTTCTTTTTAAAATTTTAATGATAAAGGATGTATAATTTCCATGCATGAAGTATACATGCAAGAGTAAGTCAAACGTTATGACTACAAAATCCTACAAGCCTTTTGTAAACAAAAATTTGAAACACAAAAGTATTCCTTCTTGTAATATCTACCATCTGTGACTGAACTCATCTGAAAGATGTGTTTACATCTGTCTAACCCGCCCCCGCTCCATGGAATGAACTCAATGACAGTGAGTTTGGTTTTGGGTGTTTTTGTGGATCCTCCCCCAAAGAACCGTGTGCCCTTTGATTTTCACCATGGTTTTGGTATCCCAGAGAGACTCAAATATGTTCCTTTTACATGTGCTCTGATTTTTGAGAACAAAAAGAAGTCAAGTGCGGCAAGATTAGAATAGGTAGGCTGGTGCCATTCCCAGTGAAATTATCATAAAATGCCCTTGCTCCCCTAAAGTAAGGAGAGGTTGCTGGGATGCAAATACATTCCTTGGTGCACATTTTCTGTACTTTCCCTGACCAATCCCATCTTCAGTTTCTTAAAACTTCTTGCTCATAAGCCCCTTTAATTGTCCTGTGTCCTTTGAGAAAATTCTATCAAAATCACTCACATTAGGGATTACAGAACAATGGTACCAGGACCTAATGAGTTGACTTTGAAATTAATGAGTCCAGCAGACCTCTTAGACGCCACTACTTCCTTTGGACCATACTCTCTGGATCCTACTGGCAAACCAATGACTTGCCACCAGTTCTTGACCTTTCCACGAAGTCACCTTCATTAGCTTCTATCTTTCTGAAAAGACTGAATGACTGTTTCTTTGGGCGGTATTGCAGCTGATATGCCTGCAACTTTTTTTTGGTGTCCTTTTATTTGAAGGCCCTGTAATGAGAATAAAACACAAGTTTTACTGTGAGAACTTGTCTTCAGTCATCCACTGACTGCAGGGAGAGGTTTAAGGATTTTTTGTTTGTTTGTTTGTTTTTCTGTTTTCACTTGGGAGTTTAAATCCATGCATGTATGAATAGAAACCCAAATAGCTGTATTTTTTTACTTACCCACATATTTTCATGTTCTCATAAAATTCTTTGCCATTGAGTAGATTTTGACTCATAGTGAACTCTAAAAAACAGGGTAGAATTGCCTCTTTGGGTTTCTGAAGTTGTAAATCTTAACTGGAAGAGAAAGCCTCATCTCTCTTCCATGGAGTGGCTAATGGATTTGAACCCCCAACCTTTTAGTTAGCCGAAAACCTAATCTGTTATGCCACCAGGGAGATATATATATTTGTGTGTATGTATATTAAATATAATATTTAATATAAAATATGAATTGATTAGTGACAAGTGCATTTTTTCTTATAGTGAACACTTTTTAGCTATAAGACATAAAAAAGAACATATTCAAGCTGTGTTTGATCACTTAAAGAATGAGAAAAAAGCCCTTGAAGAAAGATTGTGTGAGGAAGGGGAGAGATTTAATCTGGTAACTTCAATGCGGCAAAAAACTCTGGAAGAAATTAAAGTGAGTATCACTTTTGGACTTTTAGAATGAAAGAAATCTGGCAATAGTCAAATTAGCAGCTAGTTTCAGATATTTTCATGCAGAAGTAGCTGAGACGTCTAGATTTTCAAAACTGGATTTTCGACACAGTAGCCATGCCAATCTTCATTTTCTCTTTTAAGTAAACATAATGTTTTCATGCAATATATTATACTTCTGATGCATTGTCATATGGCTTCCATTTTATTATTGTACTATATTTTAGTTTGATCTCTGCTAGTTGAAATTTTCAGGTTCCATCTATTCTGTAGTCAGTTAAATGCTTTTAATGGAGATATATAAATAGCTGGCTTTTGTTTCATAGGAAACATACTTTGATATCTTAACAACATAGTCTTCAGAAATGCTGTTTTTCGCCATAAAATTTACATAGCATTTTAGTGGCACTGAACATTTACCAGCTAGACACAGGGAAACCCTCGGAAAGCATGTCTTTCCAGGTGTGAAGTGTTAGTAATCAAGTTGTAAGAAGTTATGCATATTGAACTCTTTGTATTTAATACTATTTAATGATGTGCATTTTATTTTAACGATTCCTATCCCATTTTACTGTGCAATAATTATTTTACATATAATTGCAATAAATATCATAAATGTCAATATAGTCAGAAATATTACTTAAGTTTTGAGAGATACAGTGACGATTCTTCAAAATTAAAGAGCACTACTGTGGTTTACTAAAACTATTATCTGTTAGCTTAAGGACATATGTAATATTATTATGATGTTTATAAACTCTCCATGGATCTAGGTATTTATAAGTTTAATTATAAGTAATTCAAATTTCTGTCATTCTATCACTTTTGCACAATCAAAGACAATCCTATTAGATAAACTAGAAAGATTAATTGGGACAAATGTTCACTGAAATAAAACACGTATGTGAGTGAATGGACCTACTTACTATTCTTAAAGATCACTGTAATCCCTCCTATAAGAAAATTTTACTAAAGTTAGAGTGAATATTTTGTCTTTATTTATAATGGTGCCATGCAATATTCTTCCATTTTAAATCTCTCTCACACGTGCAACTTTTGGTATGAAAATCTGAAAATAATTGGTGCCATCTAGTGGCATTAGAGGATGCTTCCTTCTGGAAGAGTTCTGAGGATAATTGATGGCTGACTCTCAGATATGTAAAGTATGAATAGACACCTCTCGAAAGTAGAAGGTGTATGTACAGTATCTTCTGACCGAGAGCATTACTCCCCATCTCATATTTTATCCCAGAAGTAGGATCAGTTGTTTGAATCCAACCACATCTGCTAACCATGTTGGTACTGAGAACACACTGGGATCTCAATAACCATGAACTGCCTGGACCTTCAGCCTTTTCATGGAACAGTAATAATTGGTGCAATGATAAAATATGGGCAACATGTGAGAGGGGAGTTAAAGATTCTGTAGAACCAACTTCTACATAATTGAGATTTATATTTCTTTACATCAAAAAGCTTCTTCTTGCATTCCCATTTTGAAATGCACCCGTCCCCCAAGTATCTGAACCTTATAGCATTAGGTTTGTTTTGTCTTTAGCACCAATCTCTGTCTAAATGGACTCTATTCATTTATCGTAACATACTTCATGTCTGTTTCCCTCCTGTTGTCTTTTGGGGAAGGAAAACTCATTAGAATCTCAAAATGATATGCCTGACACAGAGTAGGCACTAATGCTGTGCTCCCTGGATGAAGAAATGAATGAATGAATGAATGAATGAATGAAGGTATGACTGCTTTTGTGTATATAATATTCCAGCCCACGCACATGAGAGTGCCTGACAGCAGCAACATTGCAGGGACACTTTCCCTACCGCACCCGCCCAGTGCTTCAGTGAACACTCCGTCTCTATGTGCTGTGCATTCTTATTCTGCATGTGTGGAAGCTGAATCTTGAAATTGTTGATTGATTTCTGGCAATTGAAACTTCCTACATATCTCAATAATACTTCTCAAGTCACCTTACATTTATATGAAGTTATCTCTTTCCAGTAGCTTAGATAGCTCTCTGTCGTGCATTCACCTCATCTGACTAGAAAAATCGAGTTTGCCCTTGGAGGAGATAGAGAGTGATGTGCCTCTTATTAGTGATGCTCTTTAGTTCAGAGGAGTACACCAGCCAGCACACGTGTTGCTGCCTCACGTGCTAGACTTGTTTCTGCGTACACGTGACCTGCTGCTTCCAAAAATAGCACGTGCTTCCCCCATCACCTCTAGTTTCTGAGATATACCATATACCAGCCTTCTTTCTGCTCATGCAGAGAAATTCAGGAGACCTTAATGTAGTGTTAGCTCTCTTGAAATAGAGCAAGTACACCCTGGCTTTATTTAAAATAATTTATGTCATAATAAATATTGAGGTCAGGTTACACTTCACCTGGTATCCTTTGATCCAAAGATATATTTGAACAGTGCAAATTCCATGAACTTGGACTTGTCCTCATGTATCACTTCCCCTTTATTAGGAACCGAATAGCAGGCAGTTCCAATTTGTTATCTTAAAAGGGGGCCAGAAATAAGAGTTACTGTTCAATATTAAATAAGGAGCCCTTGTGGCACAGTGGGTTATGGGTTTGATTACTAACCTCCAGGTCAGCTCTTGGAGCCCACAAGCTGTCGTGTCAGATAAAGGTGAGACTTTCTACTCCATTCAAATTCGACAGCCTCAACCATCAGAAGATCCATTTTGTCCCAGAGTTGTTGTGAGTTGCAATGGAATGACTGGTAATGAGTTTGGTACAATAAATAGAGATTCAAACGTTCAGACCCAAAATGGGTCTGTCATTTAATAAAGGAGTTTAGACTCCTTTATTAAAATTAAAATGCCCTAGTCTATTATAAGATGACACAACTTCTCCACCTATTCATGGATACTCTGAAAGAAAAGTTAGGCTTTTTCTTATAAAGAAACATAAAGCCAACCTCACCTCCGAAACACTTAGCATGAATTAGCCATTTCTTTCTCTATGCTAAAATGTGTCTTGAATGATTACAGCATAATTTGAAGAAAAATTACATATTCAAAATATTTATGAAAATTGTTATGAAGTCTCATATAATAAAAGATTTCCCCCAAACTATGTATTTATATTTCTTTTTTACAAAACACCATTATCACCTTCAAGGTACTCTCCATTACGCTGAATACATTTGTCAAATCTGTGATTCCATTCTTGGAAACATTTTTCAAACTCATCTGTTTGGATGGCTGACAGCATCTCTCTAGTTTTTTTCCTTAACCTCTTCTATGACATCATATTGCTGTAATTTCATGTCCCACTCCATTCGTGACAACAAAAAGTGCCAGAGAGTGAGTTCAGGTGAGCAAGGTGTGTGGGGCAAGAGAAACGTGCTGTTTTTTTTGTTGTTTTGTTTTTGCTAAAAAATGGCTCACTGAGAGGGCTGTGTGAGCAGGTGCATTGTCTTGGTGGCAAAACCCGTCCCCTATGTGCCACAAATCAGGCCTTCTTTTGTTGCTTTTTTGTTATGCTCAATCTCTAAATAGAAACCTTGATTAACAGTCTGACCTGGTGGAACAAATTTCGAATTCACCACCAGTTGACATTTTCGTGCATTAGGGAAGTTGATGGAGTCTGTACGAAAGCCAGAACAGCTTGAGAAGACTGGAAAATTAAAAAAGAAAATTGACAAGGTACTTAAATGATGGTGCGGGCAATTTATAGGATAGAAAATATGAGGGGGACCCAAACAAAACCAGACTTGTGCTGGGTGGAGTGGCTAGGTGAGCATCGAGCAACTGGCTCTGAGTTAGAGGCCCAGTGGCGCTGCCTGGAAGGTTCTCTCTGGTCACAGTGAATATTTTCATAAAAGCAGTTTAGTTTGAACCTCATTTTGGTGATGGCTGATTTAAAAGAACAGTGTGTGGCTGTGAAATTTTGTTTCTTGCTTGGGGAAAAATCCCCCACACTCCCTTACCCTGCTGCCATCTCGTGGATTCTAACTCACAGTGACCCTGTGGGGCAGGAAAGAACTGCACCTTGTGTTTCCAAATGTTTGAACCTTTTAAAGACTGCAGTGACTGGCGGGTTTGTTTGAAACACTGGCTGTATGATAGCCAACTAGCCGTGATGGGTCCATATACAGATTCCCGGGTGAGGTCCTTTATACCTAGCTGTTTTTTCAGCTGTTTCTCACTGCTTTTGTTTTATCATATAGCTTGTCGGGGCTGAATTTTTCTCATATTTACTAGTATGATAAATTAGTATAAATTCATCGTTTAAAATACAGTGAAACACCATAACTAAGAAACAAGAGCGGGCGTGGTCTATGAAATGCCATTTTCTGAATCAGGGCCACAAGACAGGCCAGGAATGGACCAGAAAACCAAGACACCAAGAAAACACAATTTTTTGGTAGGATTGTGTTATCAGATACTGGTGACTAGATAATCAGTTTTTAAAATGTGATTCCTGATAAAAATTTTCTTTCTCATTCCTATTTAGAAACTGGAGAAAATGTGAATTTGTTCATTTGTATGTCAAATCCAGCATTACTGGGCAGCAGGTCTTGTTAGTCCTTCATGGTAACAGTGATGTCAGTTCAGGTGCCTATCCCATAAGGAATGGTGGCAGTTCTGGGTCATTGGCCAGGACTGTGTAGTAAAAGAATTTACAAATGCCACAATGGAATTAATTGAAAATGTACAAAACCACACCAGAATCTTATTTTATTTATTTATTATTTTTAGATACAGTTAATAAAACAGTTTAAGGAAAAAATATGTATAACCTTCAAATCACATACACTCTGATTCTGGAGATTAAGTCAATCTCTTTCCTCAGTGAATGATTTTTAAAAAAAATCACATATCTTTATTTTTATTTTACATTTAAAATGTTGTTGTTGTTGACAATGTGCACAATACAGCATGCACCCATTCCGTTTTGGCATGTGCAATTTGATGGCAAGCTTTATTTTTTGAGTTGTGTGACTATTCTAACCCTCTTTTACTAAATTGTTCCTCCCCCATTAGCATCAACTCCCGGTCCCCCCCCCCTCACCCCCCACCCAGAGGCTCTGTCTTTACAATGCCAACAGCTTTTCCAGGTGCATTCTTTCTCTCCTGTTTCGCTCTACTCCCTAAAATTTAGACTGTGCTTTGAGCGGGTAACTATGAATTCACTGGATTGGGGAGTGGAGTAGGAGGAGAAGAATTCAGAGATTAAGTACTTACCCAATACCTTGCAGAATTTGTTGGTCCTTAGTTTACTCCATATTTTTCTCTCTCAGAAAATACCTCTCCTTTGGCTACCTCAGTCTCCAATCTGGCTATTAAATTTTTTTCTTGAGTCTTTCCTGTGGAAAATTCTTAGCTTAGGATACGAGGCAGTGCTTCACTTAACAGCCAGGAGCGGGAATAGTGAAACACTGAAACAACTGTAATCTCTCCGAGAATTTTAAAGATGGCTTTCATTTTCAAAATTACCCTAATATGGATCACTCATTAGCCCATCATTCACACAGTTGTTTTGTGAATACACACCAGTTATTTTGTTTTAGGATCTCACCATCAGGTGACCTAAACCCTAGCCTCAAATTTTAAAATGGGTGATATTCAGGGGAACAGCTATTTAAAAGCAGACATCAATAGGTTGAAAACACTCCAATTAAAACCAACATATTTTCTGGCTCACTCCCCTGATGAGAGCTCTCACTTACTGGCATCAGGTCCATGCCGACTCACAGTGACCCGCTAGGACAAAGCAGAACTGTCCCTGTGGTTCCTGAGATTGCAACTCTTTTGAGGGAGTAGAAAGCCCCCATCTTTCTCCTGCAGAGCAGCTGGTGGGTTCGAACCGCTGACCCACTGTGGCACCACAGCTCTTTTTGATTAGACATGCTAAGTGAAAGCCAGAGAGGGCCTATGGTTTCAATAATGGAACCTCGCTACGTGAAAAACCTGGGAACAAATGACCATGACATTTCCCAGGTAGCAATACTATGCCTTCATGATAAGATTCTGGCTATCAAATAGATTTTTCTCAATACAACTCGAAATAAAGCAACATTTGGAATATGGCATCATCCATAATTAAATGTCTTTTAACAATACTCGTAGTAGAATTGGCTGAAAGTCAAACTCACTGACGGAAAGTTAAATCTAAATTACAGGGACCCTACAGGACAGGAGCGAACTGCCTGCCCTTTGTGTTTCTGAGGCTGTAACTCCTTAGGGGAGTAAAATGGCTTATCAATTTACTAAGTAGTGCCTACTGGTTTTGAACTTCTCTGGTTCGCGTGATGCATAACCCACAAGAGTTCCTCTCTAAGAGAATAGGAGGCATCAAATCATCTTATGTCATGTGGGCCCTGCTGGTAATTGGGTCACATGTTGGACTGCTATCTGTACACTCAGGAGTTTAATACCCCGGTTGCTCCAGTGCAAACATTTGAGGCTTTCTACTCCCACCTAGAGTTCTAGTCTCAGAAGCCCACAGGGGTGGCTCTATCCTGTGTTTTGTGTGACTGGGAGTTGGAACTGACTCGATGGCTGGGTGCTTGGTTTGATTTTGGAATCTGAATAGTTCAGAGTTAGGTTGCAGACAGCAAAGTCAACTCTGAAATCGCCAGTCCCTCTTCAGTAGAAAGATGAAGCTTTCTGTTCTCGTAAAGAACTCTCGTCACAGAAACCCACTGAGGCAGTTCGATAAGATGGCTTTCAATCGGATTTGACTGGGGCAGTGAGCTTGTAGTTGAGTTTCCTGGGACTGAAGCTCACGGTTATTGCTGATACCGTGTTGAAGCACTGTCAATTAGATTTGAATAGGCATATTTGGGGGGGGGGGGGCTGGACATAAGCCACCATTTTGAGTTTATTTTTTAAAACCTAGAAGCATCTATTGCAAATTAGTGGCTGTAATCGTGTTCAGTCATTCTGTACATTGATATTTTTTCTACATAGTTGTGAACACACTCTAGGTATTACTGTTTTCCAGATCATGTGAACTTCACAATGGGATCGTCCTTTCGAATCGCTTGTCCCTTTGCAAAATCACAATGTCATTGGAGTCGCTTTCCCATCTCCTTTTGCTGGGAGAAGACAACTTGCCTTCCGAAGAGCATTCTGGCAGTCCTGGCACCCTTGGGAATCCTGAAGGGCGCCTCTGAGTTGGAATCGACTAGATGAGAATGGGTTTCATTTGGGGGGGGGGGGGGGGTATTGGTCTATTGAAGACCCTGGGAGGCACAAATGGCTCACCCCTCAGCTAAGTGCTTCTTTCTGATACCAAGATGAGCGGTTCAAAGGCACCAGAGGAGCCACGGAAGAAAAGTCAAGTTACCTGCTTCCAACAGACCACAGCCTTGCAAACCCTGAGGAGACCTGTTCTACTCTCTCACACACGGGGCCGCCACAGTCGAAATGGACTGAGAGTCGTTTCCTTTACAAAACAAAACAAAAGTGGGACATTGGGCAGAGTAAAACATGAAGTGATAATACTAATTCATAAATTATCAAGGGTTTATGAGGGAGGAAGAGAGGTGAAGGAAGGGGGAGGGAGGGGGGAAATGAGGAGCTGACACCACATGTGCTTGACACAACGGATGGATGTATATGGATTGTGATATGGGTTGTATGAGCCATCAATAATGTGATTTTTAAAAAATCTGATCTATAAATCACTGCCTTGAAGTAGGCTCTGACTCTAGCACCTCTATATACTGTTCTCAGGCTTTGTAGATGAGAGCAGACAGCCTCATCTTTTCCTCCGAGTGGATTTGAACTACAGACTGTGTTAACTTACCCAATAGTATTACCAAGGCTCCTTTAAATGATCTAGCGTTTTATTTTGTTGAGGATATTGCTATCAGAGAATTACTAGAAGTCTTAGACAGGGATAGACTTTCTTTTCTCACCACACCCTCCACCTTGAGAAAAATTTCCCAGTATACGATCAAGACCTGTAAAGGGGTCTGAGATTTTATCTTAATAAGCCTTTTAACGAAAGGCTGGAAGTCAGTCAGCCACCGTTTCAGAGACTCTGGGAGAAAGCATGTGGTTCCCGGCAAGCGCCAAAGAACTTTGTTGCTTGCTACACAACAGGCTGTGGGAGCTTCAAGCTCCCAGTGGGCCCCCTGACCCCAGAGGGCTTGGGGGGTCATGGGCAGCACACAAGTGCATGTTACACTCATCGAGGTCTTTCAATTTAGCTGATGAATACCCAGTTTTATGAGGGAGGTACTAGCAAAATGCCCAATCTTTGCCCTAAAAAGAGACATAATGTCGGATAGACATTCGTTCTTAAAAATGCAGTGTGATCCTGGATACAGACTGTTAAAAGAAGTATAGAAGCATTATGAAAACTTGCCTTTCCCGTCCCACCTCCCACCCTCCCCACCCCCCGAGAGAATTCAAGCAAATAATTCTTTATGGGTTTGGGACGGAGGCCTCACCTTCTGTCGCTTTGAGTGGTTCTTTGGCATTGATAGGCCTGGTGGCTGTCTAGGTTTCCTCAGGATTGACTGGGTGGGTCTGTTGCATTAGACAATTTCCAGGCAATCACCTCCAACGTTGTCCGAGGCAAAACGCTCAGTCCTAAGAGTGAGACAGGAAAAGAATGGTGAGGAATGGATTGACCCTCCACCAATGAGATGTTTGCCCAAGAACAACATAAGACTAACAGTCCAACTCACTAAAGGTTCTCCTTTCCCACCTTCCCTCTTAAATATTGATCATGTATACTTTCTTGTAATAATAGCCAGGACAGGGTTATTTGGGCTGACAGGCTGAAATGAACAAAGAAATGATTCCTTTTTCTATAAGTTCTAACACGGGGCACACCCTATGGCCTCACTTTCTAATGCTGTGCATGCATGTATGAGTATGTTTGGCTGTGTCCGTCGGTGTGCCTCTGCATGCGCTTCAGTCTTTCCTGGCCACGGTGGAGTTTCACGGTATGTAGAGCACTGGAGATGGCTTTGGGACTGGATGAACGTGTAGGGTGGAGCCAGGACTCTGTGCTGGCGGCAGCCTTCTACAAACTAGTATCTGGTGGTTTCTGGCACCGACTCATTTCCTCTTTTTGATTAAAGGTGGAAAAAGCAGCACACTGATCATTAAACTAGGCTTTAGCTGGCCGCAAGATGGCAACCATAGTAGGCTCTTTAAGCGCATAGTGCTTGTTTGCCTCTGGATACCATCCGTTGTTTGACTGCTCCAGGAGATTTTGTAAGGTTGACCAGAGACTATGTCTACCACCTTAGCCCAAGGCCTTCCCCGAGCCTGCTTCCTGTACTACATGAGAGGCCACAGTGAACGATAATGCCTAATACCACAGACCAGGCCCACCGTCTGCTTTTTCCGATCCCTAAGAATACCACCAGCTGAATCTCTTTTAAATCTCTGCTGTCTTCCACCACTTCGGACTCACAGCAGTCTCAATCCAGGACAAATGATCAGAAGACTGGTAAATTTCCAAAAAGCTCAATGACAATGAACCTTAGTTTTCAAGGGCAAGACAGAGAAACTCGGAAGAAAGCCAGTCTCACACACCCACAGAAAGCAGTTTCATTCTCATAACATTTTAAAGAGGTCTTGGAGAGGGGGGGGATTAGGGTGGCAGGCGGGGATTCCAAATCCCAGCCAAACTGAAGGTCTACAGAGTCCCCCGCCCTCATCTTTTAGGTGGAACAGGGACTCTACCCCTCAGGTGTCTTACAGAGGCTTCAATTTAGTACCAGGGGAACGAAGAAACAGACTGCGAGCCCAAAGGAGGAGGAGCCTGGCGACATAGTGGTTAACACTGTGGGCTGTGAGTCCCTTCCTCTGAAGTTTGAAACCACCAGCAACTTGATTGGAGACACAACTGTCTCCTTCATTAAACAGTTACAATCGTGCAGACGCCCAGAGGGGTCACTATGAGTCACCCTTGATGACTTGAGGCTTTTTGTTTTTGTTTTGAGTTAAGAAGCCAAAAGAAGGAGAAAGGAAAAATCCTGTAGCAAAAGTTCTTTCACGTCTGGGATCTGTCTGGATTCTTTTTTTTTTCTTTTCTTTTTAAAATTTATTTATTTTAACAATTTATTGGGGCTGATACAATTCTTTTCACAGTTCATACATATACATACATCAATTGTATAAAGCACATCTGTACAGTCTTTGCCATAATCATTTTTTTCTCTTTTCTTCTTTTACATTTTATTAGGGACTCAAACAACTCTTACCACAATCCATACATATACATACATCAATTGTATAAAGCACATCCATACATTCCCTGCCCCAATCATTCTCAAGGCATTTGCTCTCCACTTAAGCCCCTTGCATCAGGTCCTCTTTTTTTTTCCCCCCTCCCTCCCCATTCCCCCCTCCCTCATATGCCCTTGGTAATTTATACATCGTTATTTTGTCATATCTTGCCCTATCCGGAGTCTCCCTTCCCCCCTTCTCTGCTGTCCCTCTCCCAGGGAAGAGGTCACATGTGGATCCTTGTAATCAGTTCCCCCTTTCCAACCCACTCACCCTCCACTCTCCCAGCATCGTCCCTCACACCCTTGGTCCTGAAGGTATCATCCACCCTGGATTCCCTGTACCTCCAACCCTCATATGTACCAGTGTACAGCCTCTGTCCTATCCAGCCCTGCAAGGTAGAATTCGGATCATGGTAGTTGGGGGGAGGAAGCATCCAGGATCTGGGGGAAAGCTGTGTTCTTCATCGATACTACCTCACACCCTAATTAACCCATCTCCTCTCCTAAACCCCTCTATGAGGGGATCTCCATTGGCCGACACTTGGGCCTTGGGTCTCTGTCTGGATTCTTATGACAGAGAATATGCAGAATTGCAAGAGATTCTGGCAGGTTCCTGCCCAACCCCACCCACACCCCCCACATTTTTTTTTTTGGCCTGGGTATGTCTCAAGTCCTGGTCCATGATGGGCAACTCAAAAACACTGCCATGCAGTCAATGCGGACTCATAGGGACCTCCCTGTGGATTTCTGAGGCTGTCACTGTTTGCAGGAGTTGAAAGTCCAGCCTTTCTCTGTTGCAGATGTGGGTGGTTTCAAACTGCCAGCCATGTATACCCCAGCCCAACTCTACATCATCCAAGAACATGGCATTTTTGTTGGTCCAGCTAGGCGCACCTAAGGGGTTACCAGAATTAGGGTCTTATTTTACAAGGAGTAGGATTTACTTTTGGAAAACATAGGGAGAATTTTATGTAGAAGGCTCAAAGAAGAAGAAAACTACGTAGCCAACATGGCTGGACTCAAGTTTTTCCTCTAAATAAAGTTTTCATATATAGTATTTTAATTTAATGTTTTTACTTTGATGCTTACCCAATTCCAATGCAGAAAATGTAACTGCCTAAATATCTTTTGAGGAAAAACTTATAGTTTTGAATTTCATAATTAAAACAGAAAATTAATTTAAGCAGACAGGAGTTCATTATTTGGAAGGCTTTTTTATATTCAGTTATTTGGGGAGTAGTTCAGTAGAGGTTATTTAAATTCCTATTAAATAGCCTCTGCTTAATTTGCATGTGATAAACAAGATCGCTGTAATTTTTTGCGATAGATATTTATTAAAAACATTAATGAAATTAGTTCAACCTGATTAATTGTGCTTTCATCACAAAAGTTTTATTTGTATTTATATCTACTAAAACTTCCTTAGACTTCAGAGGTATATTAAAATTTCCCATTAAAATTTATTTCCGCAGGCGTTCCCTTCTATTTCCGTTGCTGGTCTTATTATCGAGTGCTACGGAGTCGCCTCCGACTCAGAGCACCCTTGTTACCCAGCAGAGTGAAGCACTCCCTGGGCCTGGCCAGCTGCACAGCTATTGCTCTCTCTGGGCGCACCCTGCCGCCATTGTGCCACTCCAGCTTGGTGAGGGTCTTCCTGAGTTTTACCAATCCTCGCAATTTGTTATTCAGTGTGCACTGCACCGTAATTATTGCATGCCCATTGTGGCAGTCACACAATGTGGTGTCAATTTAGGACTTGAGAGGATGCAGAGTGAAGGGCTGGAGTCTAGCCTGTCAGTCAGGGGATAGACAATGAGGCCTCTGTGCGGGCATGGCCTTCTCCTGAGGATTCTGGGAACTCCTGCATTTTCCTCCTTGGAGGCAGGAGGCATTGTTCTCTCTCAATTCACTCTGAGAGACACTCTACTGACAAGGCACATGGAGAGAAACTGACAGAGCCAGACCCTGGAGCCAGAGAAGCCACATAGGGACCCCTGCCAGCTCTGAGATGCTTATGCCGCCACTGGGTCCACATGACTTTGCACCCACTGGCCTGTGATCCTCTTGCATTTGGTGTCATTGTATGTGTTATGTGAGTCTGAAGAGGGCTTTAGAGATTGGTTTCTGACATATGGGCTAATATTGGACTTATGTACTTGATCTGGACAGGGCTGGGATGCTTTCTCAAAATTCAATTGCTCTTGTATATATAAACCTCTCTCTTATGCACATATGCGTGCTAATGAATTTGTTTCTCTAGTCTACCCAGATGAACACAGTCATTTTGATTATAACTTTTATATAGAGTGACAAATTTCTCACATGTGTTAACATTAATATCATTTATACCCTTTCTTTATATTAGACTAATTTAATTTTTGTATTTTATTTTTGCCAATCTAGCTGAATTTTTAGATAATACTTTCTGTAATTTTATATTGCAGTATTTAGAACAATATGGGGTTTTAAGCCATTCTGATTTTATCATTTAATTGTTGATTCTGGCTTCTGTCATCTTGTGGTTGATTGTATTGCTCTTAACGATGTACATTGGAGGCATTCTACTTTTTCATTATGAAACTCTAAAGGACAACCAATTCTGACTCAGAAACCCTCGAGAACAGTGTTGAATTGCTCTTGGGAGTTGCAAGACTGTCAACTCTGATAGGAGAAGACTGGTTAGAAGTCCAGTGTTTAACCTATAGCACCACCAGGGTTCCTTTACTTTTTCCTTTACTTGTTCAAGCGATGTTTAAAGTAAGTAAATCAGATCAATCTTACATTAACTCTCAAAGACCTAAAATAAATAATTTTTTCATTATCTCATCAATAAGAAAAATCTGGTCCCTTTTCTTTCCATGTCCTTTCTACCTTCTCACTTTTTCCAGCCCAAGCTTACCTCCATCGAGCTGATTCTGATTCATTGCTACCCAATAGGACAGATCAGAACGGTCCCCGTGGGTGTGCAAGGCTGTAGGTTTGCACAGGAGCAGAATGCCACACCTTTCCCCTCCAAGCGGCTGGTGGATCCTAACTGCTGATCTTGAGGTTATCTGTGTAACCACGGTGCCACCAGGCTCCTGGTTAATTCTGCCTCGTTATTTAAACCATATTACTTGCCCATTCTATGTAGTGTTCAGTCATTTTAGTTTAATTTTGTAGCCACATTATAAACTTATTGGATTTTCTTGTTTGTCAATAACACTTTATGATAATAAAACAGCTCTCATTTAAAATATATTAATATTGATGAATCTCTTGATTATACTATATAATTATGCTCATACATGTATGAGCATATATATGTATATATATGTAAATTTCCCCAGTGTACAATTGTAATTGTTATATATTCTCAGTTTTCTTCACATGTAAACAGCAGCAAGGATGTAGATAAATGTCTTACAGTGGGCATTGCAATCCTTATCTGTGAAAGTGGTCATTAGAACACCTCCCATATTCTTCTTAAGTGGGTTCAATGTGCTAATGTGGACACTTAAGCGCACATAATAAGTTTGTCACTTGTTTTTGGTTTTACTTTTGTCTTTGTCACTGTTATTTTTCCCTATAGACATTTTGCAATAAAACAGCAGAGGCTTGCCAGTTTGTTTACTGGCATATACTTTGAGAAGTAATCTGAAGCTGCAATTATTTATTGTTCATTTTCACTCACAATATATATTTGATTGTTTATTTATTTCTGATATGCAAATACCATTGCCTCTCTGAGTCTTAATCATGTTTCCATAATGTTGCTCAAAGCAAGATAGGATATGCTGTCTTCAAACTCCATTGTGTCTTATCATTTTGTAATTCAAGCTGTAGACATTTTTAATTGGTTTATGTTTTCCAGGATAGTTTCTATTACATATGCTTTGATTGCTTTTTTAGTTTGATAATATTGTGGCCCTATTCCTGGATTACAGTTTTCTCTCCTGTTTTTGTTTCCTATCATATTAAAAAACATTTGATATTATTTTCTTTGTATTTAGAGAGCTTTTCCATTTTGCCTTTCATATTAGTAATGAACTTATGTCACCGTCAGTTCTGCTTTTCAGGGAACCAAGCCTCACTAATCCTAAGGGTTCTTCCTTGCCATTGGCACAGCGCTGGTCTTTGCAGAGTCCATTTGCGTTCCAGCCACAGGCTGGCTTTGTCTTTTTCTTAGGAAGTTATATGTAAACACTAAATGACTGCATCAATTGAATTACTCTCTGACTCTACCTCGGCTTTGGCCCCAAATGAGACATTCTCTTTCTCTTTAACGCTATTGAGATTTTAAGGTTGTGTGTGATCCCAGTTAACTTCATAGACTTCCCTGCAAAGGTTACAGCAGAAGTGAGTCTTGAAAGAGTTGAGGAAGAAAATCAAGTGAATGATAGATAACCTGTCAATTAATATAAACCATTTATAAGGATTTTTACTTGGCATGAAAATAGCAGAACTCTCCAGGCATCGAGCAGAGTGACAAGTGCCAACATTGAGGCTGCAGGGCAAGGAGCAGTATGAGAACAGCAAGGTGGAAGCACGGAGATCATGTAGGAAGCTAACGGTGCCCTCACGGTTACTTTGGGGGTGGGGGAATACAGATAATGAATTCAATAATTATTAGCTAAAAAGAGAGATTATGTAAATTTCAGATTCTGAAAACTGTTACTAGATATGATCTGACAAACCCGGGACCAGAAAAAGAAATGTAGACATAATTTATTACTTAAATTCAGTTAAGACAAAGTTCTAAGTAAGGAAAGCAAAACAACTCATGATAAAACAAATAACTAGAAAATATGAAATATAGATACTGTTTTAGTATTTCTACTGAAGGTCTGTAAGTTTAAAAACAAGAAAATATTCCAATAACTATAAAAATTCAGCTCACAAAACAAATATAGATATTAAATTATGACTTATGAGACATAAATTAAAGGATTGAGGTCACAATCTTTACTCATATACACACTGCTGATCCCAGTTATGCCTGCCAGCAGAAAAGAAACAAACACAATGGGAAGAGATTTTGTATTAGATACATATATGCAAATTTGCATATATGATTCGTTCCCACTTTAATTGGTGACACTTTGAGAGAGAAATTAATATCTCATTCATTTGAGTTCTTCCATAGTCCATCGCAATGTCTATGAAAATCAACATGTGCTAAATTATGGCCAACTCAAGTGACGCAACTTCTAAAAACGAGAAGAAAATAATGAAATGGATAATTTAATTTACCCATCTATTCACCTGGAAATTGTGTATGAAGTCCCCAAATCTCCCAGCGATTCTGATATTAACAAAGGAGAGACAGAATCTTCTTTCAATCAGCCACCCTGAGCAATTGTGAAAAAAAAATAGGTAAAAGCAAGTTTTAAACAAATAGCAACTCCTGCTTCCCTTGACGTGCACAGAGGAGGCAGCTAGATGTGGAAGATGGACCCAAAGAAAATCTGAGAAGGTTTTCTAAGGACAGGACAGGACTAAGACTTGGGGCGTGGGACTCAGCTGGCCAAGGAAAGGTTATTTCAACCAAAGAAGATGGGGGTGGATATAAAGACAGAAAGGTGTGAAAAACCAGGGTGCATTTAGAGAATGCAGGTCGTTTATTATGTTTGGAGAACAGAAGCAAGGAAGACCATCAGAAATTAAGGCCATACATTAAGGTAAGAGACCCATCATGCTGTGGTTTGAATGTTAGACCCTAGTGCTACTCCCATAAAGAGTTACAGCCTCGGGAGTTCACAGGGGCAGTTCTACCCAGTCCTACAGGATTGGAGCACCCACTCAATGGCAGTGAACTTGCTTGGGTTTTGGAGTACTTTATCAGAAGAGAAAGAGAAACACACTGGCCTGAAAAAAAGCCTCAGTAATTACCAGAGACCTCCACTTCTCTGCTTTGGCCCACTGGTGTGCGAATGAGCCATAGACCTAAGATAGCTGGAGATTGCACTTAAAAGTTTCTACCATAAAAGAAATCTTGTCTTTCCCTGCTCCGAGCAGCCCGTGCACAGAGAGGAATGTAAATCTGATGACTGACCCGTAACGCTATGGAGGACAAGCACTGGGGACCCAGTGTGGAGAGTGTGCCTGGTCTGCCCCATGCACGGTGGGGGTGAAACTCAAAGGGAATGTATCAGGGCAGCAAGGGGAGTGATGTAACCAAGCCTCAGAGGAATCCTGAAAATAGACTAACGAGCCAAGGGACAGAGCTTGGCACCTCATCAGACCCAATTGGAAAACACTCATAAGGGTCAGCAGACAGACCTGAAACTAGCTATCTTTTTTCCCCTTTCACCCTACGTTTAGCCAAATAAGATAGGCAGGATAAACAATCCCAAAGAGAAAACAGCTGGACTGGGTGGGGGTGGGGGAGGACATGGGAGAGGACTGGGCAGGGAGGGGGATTAAGGAGCCAACAAACTCAGGGATAAGGGACTAACACGAGAGGTAAAAATGAGGATGGCAAGGTGGCCTGGTGGGGTTTGATCACTTGCAACATATCCACGAGGGATTGCTGTGAGCCGAGTGGAGAGTGAGGATGATTGGGGGACAGGAAGAAGGTGGAAGGGGATAGAGGAAAGAGGTAGGAAGCAAAGCTATTTATAGAGGTATAGCTATAGGCATGTGTATATTATTTTATAATGAAAGTTATATTAATATATTAATTTATAATGAAAGGGAGGCCAATGTACATATATTTATATGTTAAGAATATAGCAGATGGACTTTGGGTCTCTATTCAAGGCCTTCCGAAACACAAGAACATGTTGTTCTAATAACTTGGCACTCTTTGATACCTTCCCTACACGATCACTGAAGATAAAATGGTTGTGTAGCAAATGTGGTGGGGAAAGCAGATGGTGCCTGGGTCTCCAAAAATATAGCATCTGGGGTCTTCCAGGTTTGAAGTTACACAAGCGTCCACCTAGCAGGGAAGAAACAAAGCCTACATGGAAGAAGTACACCAGCCTGTCTGATCATGAGGTGTTGATGGAATCAGGCATCAGCTATCAAAAAAAAATCCCAAGCAAAAAATTATATCGATGTCAATGAGCGGGTTGGAGTGGAGACACTAAGCCTGTCTGTAGACTATTGGACATTCCTCATGCAAGGGTTACAAGGAAGGGGAAGTTCAACCAAGGTTCAGTATAGCACTGATGGAATGCACATTATTCTTCTAGTTCCTGAATGATTCTTGCTCTCCAAACAACCCCCCCCTCCCCATGACCCAGTTATACATTCCAAATTCGGCTAGACCGAAGTACCCACATTGATATGATAAGAGCTCTGGACACATGGTTTTCAGGAGAGATAAAGCCCTCAGGAACAGTAGTGGGAGAAGTGGTATCATGAGAGTAAGCGGATGGTGGGTGGAGGTGCGGAGGAGTGGGAGTTAGGGGGAGCCATCACAAGGGTGGATATATAGCCCACTCCCAGGGGGGATGAATAACAGAAATGTGGAGAATGGACAGAGTAAGACAGGAAATAACAATAATATATAATCAAAGAAGGGTTCATGAGGGTGGGAGGGTAGGAGAGGGAGGGGGAAAAAGAGGAGGAGCTGAAACCAAGGGCTCAAGTAGAAAGAAAATGTTTTGGATATGTTGATGGCAACATGTATACATACAAGTGTGCTTAGTACAATTGAATGATGGATTATCATAAGATTTGTAAGAGTATTTCAGTAAAATGATTAATAAAAATAAAAGGATAAAATTGCTTCTAAAAAATCTTGTCTTCATACCTAGAGTGATGATGGATTTTTCTACATAGTCCATGCCACAAAAATGGCTGGCATCCATTGAGTATATATAACAAATTTGATGGGAGTGATATTGGAGTCAATAATGCCAAAGGAATTTGTGGGAAAAAAATGGTGATGTTATGGTGAGATGGCAAGATGAATCATTGTTATATTTTTGTGTGAATTCATAGAGAATTAACTTCATGGCCAAGGGGATTTGCATAGTGAGAGTTGTAATCTAGATATAGATCAGGTTTCTGAATTTGGCAGCAAAATGGCTTGAGAAGCCTTAGAGATGCTCCTTTGGGTTCAGGGTCAAGCGCTTGAGAGGGAACCATATGATTGGGGAAAGTATAAGCAGAGCCTTCAGAAAATGTGTGATTAGTCAGGGAAGACTGGGAGGGGCGTTCACACCACAGCTCTCATTGAGTGACTATGAGATAGGAAAGGCAGTCAGAATGGAGGAAGCAAAACGGCTTGAGGTCGAAGTCAGTTAGTGAGGTACACGCGGTTAACACTTTAGAAATGGAGCCAGTCCAGATGACAACAAAGTCAGAAGGGTGTCCATGGGTATGAATGGTTAATGTGGCATGGAATTGAAATTAGCAAGACCTGAGAACGTCCATAAACTCTCAGATTAAAATGCTGGACAGGTCACTCACATAGATATTTAAGTAAAACAGATCGATGGCGAAACAACGAATAGACAGAGAGGCAGCTAGAGTCCCAAGGGTTAAAGACCTTTTTCGTTTGGCAAGACTGACCAGAAAGCCATCACATGTCAGTGCAAGTGGGTGAGGGGGTGACTAGAGCACTGCGCTCGACTCCATGTGGACACGAACCCCAGGAGTGTTTACATGTCAGCATGGTGCAGCAATGGTGAACTTAGAACAGAAATTCTAGTGCCAGGGGCTTTGAGAAATTATTGTTTTCTAATTCAGATCTAGGTTTAGTTCCTAGGACGAGTTGTTTTGAGTATCTGGGATGAGCGTATTTACCAAGGAGTAATTTGGAAGTGTAGGGCAAAGAGTAAGTATTTCCTACTACATAGCACCCACTGTTTAGATGCTGAGGATTACTTGAATAAAACACAGCCCTTGCTTGTGAGATACATTTAATCCTCTCAGAGAAGAGAAAGACATCGGGATCATTTTAATTGACACTTAGCCACAGACAGGATCAAAGGATATGAGGGTAAATAGAAAGTGTAACTCAAATATTGTCACTTTCTCTCAATTAACAAACAAATAAAAGTTGAAAAGAGAAAATTAATTTCTGGGATCACCAATACTTGATAAGATGTTGTTTCACTTATACGATTAATAAAAGCATGACCAGAATTATAATTTATGTTATTGTATGTACACATATGTACTAATAAATCAGTATATGCAATCAATATTTCAAAAAAGTGGCACTTATAAAATGGGCTATGCAGTGTTTAGTAGCACAAGCATTATTTTTTAATCCTTGTTTTACCTATGGGTGAACTTTACTTGAATTGCTATAAGATCTATATATATATATAGATATATATATATAAGATCTATAGAGTTATATATATCTATAGAGCTATATAGATAACTCATATATATGAGTTATATATGCATATTTTGATGCACAGTGCTCTCTCTGACAAGCTTCTCAGGAGAGAGACATGCAGAGGGAGACAAGAGGCAGGAAAATGGGGGAGAGAGAGAGAGAAAACTTGCAACAAAGTGAAACTAGCTCACACTTTGTCTTTACTGAGTTATTAGAGGTTTTCTTTTTATGTCGCAGTGTTTAAGTTCGGATTTTGAATCTGGCTTTGGCGCTCTGAACAATGTCACAGTGCGCCCTGCTCAGTGTCCTGGAGGGAGGGCTACCAACATTACCCGAACAGCCCCCCCGCTGTCTGATTTATTGGCTCATAGAGAACACGTGAACCTGACCTCCTGAGGGAGCTGCATATCTCAAATTTGGGTGCCAGGATCATAATAACAGTTTGAGAGAAAATGAAATAGGCTATAAAGAGAAAGGAAATGGAATATATAAACTATTGTACAGTGTCATGTTCATTTTCAGTACTATATAAAATAATGAAAATGTTTTTCGATAACCTTTGTTGATTTTTATAATATGAAACACCCTTTATGGCAAAAGACGATGAATTCACAAAGACAAAAAAATTAGTAAAAGTATTTTTAGCTTTTGGCTCAAACTTCTTGCAACGTTTCCTATAAGTTTACATTAGAGTTGTATTCTGAAATGAAGCAGCTGCAAGATAAAGACTTTCTGAATTCGACTTTTGGCAAAGTTGATCTATGGGGTTCAGGTATGAGGATTAGCGAGATTGGGAGTAGGAGCTAAATCTTAGAGTCGTTAAGTAAGACTTTGCCACAATCGCTGGGCTTCCCGGGTGTGCCTCTGAGTGTCCTCTCGTGCCCTCCATGCCACACGTACCCCTCAGCTCTCAGTACATGGGAAAGCGGTGGGGTAACTTTACCATTTGCCCCCAGAGCGTGGGTAGGTAAACTTACAGTGGTCCTCTTTATTAGTCTTTCAATAAATAATTTCATTAGGGGCTCTTACAATCCATGTATCAGTTGTATCAAGCACATTTACACATATGGTGCCAGTATCATTTCCACAACATTTTCTTTCTACTCAAGTCCATGGTATCATTTCCAGTTTTTACCTCTACCCTCCCACCTTCCCATCCTCATGAATCCTTGATAATTAAAAAATTATTTTTATATTCATATTTTATATTGTCTACTGTCTCTCTCCACCCACATTTCTGTTGCTTGTCCCCCAGTCATTGTTTTTTAAATATTAAGAAATTGATCCCCAAACTGACAGTAACAAAAAAATTGTCTTCCTGAGATTGAAAGGCAGATGAAATACAAACAATATATCAAGCCACCTCAAAATGTCCATTAGTCAATCAGACTTAGGTTCAGAAGAAGCCAATTACTAATGCTCACAGAATTTTTTTTAAAGTCTACCAATTATAGTTCCCCTCCATAATACTTTGGACATGTTAGCAGGAAGGACTGGTTCCAGAGAAAGTACTGGGTCAGAGAAAAAGAAGAAGACTTCTTGGTGATGGGTTGACGTGGAGGCTGCAACAATGGGCTCAAACATGACAATAATTGGGAGGGTGGTGCTGGTCATGGCCGTGTTTCATTCCATTGTGCATAGAGCCCCTTACGAGTTGAGGCAGAGCAACAATGATTCATCTCACCATAAACACCATAGGTATGATACGGAGATAAGTTGTGTGTGTTAGGGAGAGAATACTATCAGAACTGATATAAAATAATTTAATATAAATTTTCACCTTCAACTTAAAGACATTTTAAAAGGTTATATACAAAATGCTTCAATGCATTTCTTTATGTGATGTGAACAGAAAGGTTATCCATAAAAGTTATACAAATTAAGATAAATTATATATTAGTACACTTTCCCAATCACATTTATATAAAAATTGAGAGTAGTGTACTGTTATCTCAATCTACACAATTATACTGGCTGGGCGAGGCAGATCTCTTTGAGTGCTCTACTTGTATTTTCTCAGTAGAAGGCTTACTTGTTGAAGTCTTTCTTTTTTTAAGTTTCATTGCAATTGTTAGCCTTATTGAGTTCTCAGTAAACCCAGCTGATGGGGACCCAGTGTGGTTCCAGTCTCAGCTTCTTGATGGCAACTTGCAGTTTCTCAAAGGCTTTGTCAAGAATGTCGTTTACGATGATCAAATTAAAATCGTGGTTGTGTGCCCTTTGAATCCGGGCACTTTCATCAACTGTTTGCAAGTCAGGTCCCGTCAAAAGCTTGGTAGTGATCCCAGCATCCACCATAGCCTTGTGGAGCGGCAATAAATACAACATAGAGTATGAACTCCAATGTCGTCAATACCTTCAGTGCCTGTGGGTTGACATCCAAAATGCAAGTTCTTCCCGTTTGCACCACTTCCAGAATAGAATCTATCTGTACATTCCCCATGTAACAAGTGTTTCCCAGCTTTAATGTCTGTTTCCATCTCAGATTGTGACACACATGTATATGCCAGGCCATCTTTCTCAGCTTCCCTTAGTTTCCGTGAATTAATGCACTGTAGTTCCAAATCTCTTCAAGACATTTTTATGCTCACTTTTTAGTATCTCCTCATAGAGTGAATTGGAGAATCCCTACTTGACATGAGTCTACACCCAGCCTCAAGAGGGAATAGGAAAACATATCAAATAATATAAATCCCACTTTTCCAGTTGGGAAGAGACCTAGTTAAAGATCAAGATAGAGACCCTTATTAGTATAAAGCCATCTATTACAGTGAACTAACAGTTATTTAATCTCATACTTTGCATAAGAAATTAATAATTATCCACCCCTTCATATCCCAAGTAGAAACTATGTTGTTAGCTTTACTGATGCTACCCCTTATAGGAAATTTGAGTTCTTTTAAACTCTCATTGTTTGCTCCAAATTGAGATAAAAATAAAGTGTGAAAACACCTTTATGATTTGTCATCATACAATATTATATACAAATAAACCAGATAAAAAATGATTGCATGAGGCAGAGAGGCATTTGTGCTACTATCGTACAAGAGGCATTGCTTTGGGCCTGACATGACCGCTCCCTTTAATGGGAAAGAGGACACTACAAGGAGTGGCCATGAGTGCACACGGAGTGCAATTGCAGTGGAAGCATCCCACTGGGGCTTTGGCATGTTTTCTCTCCCTTATTCTTTATTTTGCCTGCTAGACCCTCACTCTGGAACTGCAAAAGAAATACTTGTACCTGGTTTTCCTGTCCCTCAATATTGATTGAATCTTGATTTGCATCTAGAGTCTGCTTCAGTGTCCCATGTGAACTCTTGACTTTGAACACATTTCTGACAACCTTTACACTGCAAACCTACCTGTACCTCTGCTGCCATATAAAAAAAAAAGACATACGTGTACTACAATATTTGAAAGATATTTCTGAATGCGCACTGCCTTTAGAAATGATTGAGAGCCCTAGTTTCCTATAAAAAACCTGTTTAAGAGTGGGTCTGAGTTGGACTGCTAACCACAAGGTCAGCACTTTGAACTCACAAGCCACTCCTTGGTATAGCGAATAGGCTTTCTGTGCTCATAAAGACATATAGTGGTAGAATTAACTCAATGGTAGTAAGAGAAGAAAGAAAATTAATGAAATGATTAGATTAAAAACTCACTGCCATTGATTCAATGCTGACTCGGCGATCCTCTGTGGGTTTCTGAGACTTCTTAAGTGTTTACGGGAGTAGCAAGCGCAGTCTTTCTGTTGAGGAGCTGTTGGTGAGTTTGGACTGCTGGTAGTGTGAATCATAGCCCAATGAGTAACCACCACACTATTGGAGCTCCAACATGATTACACGGGCACTCCAAATAAGTGTGTTTCTATTATGCCAACCCATGGCCACGGACTGTATTCCAACTCATGACAATCACGAATCCCATGTGTCACCGAGTAGACCGGTTATAGGGTTTCCAGGCTGTAAACTTGATAGGAACAGACCTCTAGGCCTTTCTTCCACAGCACTGCTCCGGATGGGCTTGCTCTGTGAATTTTTACCCTCGTATGAGATCGTGAAGCATTTGTGCTATGCAGGCACCTCTCTAGCATGTATCGGGCACCCAGTCATTCCAATGTACATCTCTCTGCCACTCAACTCATCGTTGATTTGGAAGAGAAGAGCCTAAGTCTGTATAAAATATAATCCACTTAGTTAGAAATTTTAATTTACATACCACCTTTGAATTTATTCCCACTCCTAGTGACTGTATAGGGCTCCTGACACTGTCGATATTGGGAGGGGATAGCCTTATTTTACACCCATGGAGTGGTTGCTGGGTAGAAACCACCAACTTTGTGGTTAGTAATCCAACAAGCAGCCTGCTGTTCCACTAGGATTCCAGTAAGAAGTATGTATGATAGAAATGTAAGCCCAGTCAGGCCGAGAGAGAGAATGGATTATTATGGGAAAATCCAACTCAATTGAGAAGTCGGTGGGGGGAAAGGTAACACCTGATAATCTTAGAGATGTGTAAGAGAGAAAGACGAAGTAGAACAGAGACAAAGCAGAATAACAGAGTAAATTGTAAATGTGAGAGTAATATAGTATCTAAAATAATCATGCCTGTGGTATTTAAGTATTATGTATTAAAATATGGGAGTAATCTGGAACAATGAGAAGTAAATTGCTAAGGGAGGGCAAGAGAGAGTTCAAATAGAAAGATTAAGCATATTGCTAACTATGGGGAGATTCATTGGACCTAAAGAGAGAAGGGAATCTTCAAGGACGAATGAAATGACACTGCGCTGAATTATAAGGGAAAGTCTCTAACTATGCTTAGCTGTCCTCCACTATGAAAGTGGAGTAGGCGATTTGTAATATATTTTCCTTCTTTGAAATATTTTGGTAGGAAGCCAGCTATTTTTAACTTTGCATCAGAATTTCGACTCAGAAATATTCATGCTGTCTCAAATTAGAAGCATATTTAGAATATTTTAAGCTTTCTTCATTGACTGGTTCAGTGCCAAATTCATTCACTTAGAAGAAACAATTATTTACAATCTGCACAAAAGTGAGAATTATAAAATTATATTAGTTAGAGTATTAGATGGGTCTCTGTTCAATTCACAGACTTTTCCTCAAATTCTGCCCACCTGCGAAGCAATTCAGTAAGGTTCACTCAGATTCAAAATAACAAGAAGTGTCAGAACAAGGGAAATGTTATATGAACACAACAGAACACAAAGCTGGAAGGAGCTTAGAAAGGTAGAAAAAGGGGGGCTGTCGGACAGGCGGGAAGCTCAGAGTTTCCCGGACGTCTAAGAAGCTGGGCACATCAAGTCAGCGAAGTGGACCCACGAAGAGGCCGCATCTGGTGAGTGACTAGGGTCATGACTTCTCTTACAGTTTCCAAATTATATATCAATTTATATTCTTCTTTGGTCAATTCTAACTTGGAACCAGATGGCAAAAGAACTTCTTGGAAATATTCTTAAATTTACCAAAAAATGATAAAGTAATTTAGTATAGTCCCACTTATAATCATGATGGGCATATACACTTTTGGCAAGTATACTTAGCTTCCAAATAAAGTCTATAGAAATTTGGTTTTGGTTTCCAACGCAAACTACAGCATGCCGATCATCTTGCCTCAACAGTATTCACAAAGTCAATATTGCTGTATCGACACTCATTAACACTTCCAGTTTGCGAACCTAATTTAAACCCAAGTATGAATGTACCACTATTATTACTATTGCCTAGTAAGGGGATACGAAAGGGAAGGAAAGAATGTACACATGTAAGCCTGTAGAAAGCAAACACACAGACACACAGTATACAACCGGTGGTGTCCTGTCCTTTCTCACACCTACTAACCTGATGCACAGCAGAACACAACCCTGCCTGGTCCTGTGCCATCCTCAACACGGTTCTGAGGTTTGAGTCCATCAGCGCAGCCACTTGGTCAATCCATTTCATCAAAGGTGTTCCTCTTTTGTGCTGCCCTACTACTTTATCAAAAATGCTATCTTTTTCCAAGGATGAGTCTCTCAGACAATACATTCCGACTTTGCTTCTTTGATGAAAAATCTGTTCTTTTGGATGTCCATGGCACTATGAATTTGCTAGCACTATACTTCAAATGCATCGATTCATTTTAGGTCTTCCCTAAGCATGCATATGAGGCAGTTGAAAATACCATGACTTGAGTCAGGCACACCTTGGGTATCCAAGTAACCTCCTTGCGTTTCAAGACTCTCAAGAGGTCTCACTCAGCACATTTACCCAATGCAATGTGCCGTTTGATCTCTTGGCTGCTGCTTTCATGAGCATAGATTATGGATCCCAGGAAGACAAGATCCTTGACAAAGTCCATCTTTCTCCATTTATTATTATGTCACCTACTGCTCCAGTTGTGAGGATTTGGGTTTTGTTGACACTGAGTTGGAATCTGCACTGAAGGCTGCAAATCCTTGAGCTTCATCAGAATGTGCTTCAAGTCTTCCTCACTTGTAGCAAGCAAGTTTGTGTCATTTGTGCATCACAGCTGTGAATCATCTGTAAGTAGAGTCATATGAAAACAAAGAAGATATTATTACCATGGCCCGATTTCTGTAACTATTGATAGTTATAACTTCTTTCTTCTACTACTTATACGCACTCTTTCCCCCAACTAACAACTCATACTGTGGTCCGTGGGGATGCCACGTTCACATCCCCACACGTGTAGCATTTGTGTTCTTAGCTGCCCTGTCTGTATGTGGTTGTTACAATTTTCTGTTTACTTTTGTCATACAGCACAGAAATATTAAGTGCTGGCCTTGAGAAACTGCTGCATGTATGCACACTCATCTTTACTTGCATTGTGCAGTAAAAACTCTATCCTTTTCAAGTCGGGATCATTCACCCTGACCACTATGGGACCGCAGTATCTTGCCTGTTGACTCGCTGCCAGTGGAAACCCAAGGTGATCAGAGGACACTCTTAACTTCCATTCCAATAGAGCAATTGCTTTATCATCTGGGGACCCCTCCCCCCAACACACACACACACACACACACACACACACACACACACACTTGGACCATTGTATTTGATTTTCTGTTACTACATAATAAGTTACCACAGATTGATTTGATTTTTAAAATGTCACTTATTATAAGACAGTTGTCTGTGTTAGAAGTCTTGTGGGTTCTGCTGACATTGAGATTTTGCTTGGACTGCATTTTTTTAGAGCCTCTTGTGAAGCACCCACCTCCAAGTCCACTGGGGTCATTGACTGAATTCAGTTCTTTGCAGCGAACAATAAGAAAGTCTCCATTTAGTTACTGGGTACCAGCGGGATTCACTCAAAAACTAGGGTCTCCTCTCTGATCCTCACACATGGCCCCTTGTAACTGAGAAGCTGCTGGAGGACTGGAGCCCTCTCACTGCAATCGCTCGTTTTGTCTTCTTTCCCATCTCTCCTGCGTTCCTCTGCAGATGCCTTCTTGCTTTAAGAGATTATGTGATTACATTGGGATCACTCGAATAGCCCACAAATCTTTGTTTCTCTTTTTGAATTTATGTAAATTTGGAACGTTGCCACTACAAAGAGCCCCTGAGCACATTTCTGTTGCTGCTGGTCAATGCACACATGTGAGAAAATGCTTTCCCCAACTACAAGCAAATATGATGTGGTTGGTGATATTAACTACATCTAGATTATGGACAGAGAAGGAGATTTAGGATTGACTGTCACCATTAGCAACAATGGTTAGAATAACAAGTGCAATTTATCATCAAGATATGTGGCCAGAAATAGATGTTTGCATGTTTATTTATTTATTTAAGGCATCTTGTTGGATTGAAAATCAGGGTCATTTCCAGTTAGAAAGGCAGAAATTCTAACCATTTTGAATGGGGAATGCTGAATTTGGGGCTCTTTTTGATATACGAATATGAACTACTCCATTAAGATTTCCAAAGTTGTAATCTCCATCTAAGCAAACGGTCAACGTTACATCCCTCAGAGCAGGTGGTGGGTTCAAACCACCAACCGTTGGGTTAGCAGCTGAACACTCAATCACAACATAACCACTTGTCATATTAGGCAATTGATACATTCTTGTCAGATGAATGACCGAGTCCATGAAAGAAGGAATTGGTGGATGAGGAAGACCATGAGCATGAAGCGGATTTGTATAGTCGTTGCTCTGGCGATGATAGAGCTAGTTGTGGAGAGGCCCCTTTCTTTCAAACTCTGCCCCTCTCCCCTTGAAGAATACTTGTTCTGATAAAATATCAGGACAAGAGGATTATATTGAAAACTACTTATCAACAGGCATTTTAAGATGATAATTTCTATGTAAGATTATAATTCACAATATGTTTACTCAGTTCTCTCTGCTCCCTTGAGGATATTCAAGATTTACTTAAATTAACTGATAGCCAATTCAGATCTTCCACTCTTAATAAATATGTCTAACTTTCTCCAGATCACAACAATGTATGATGAACCTTTTCTATATGAGTGGGCTTCAGAAAATTCAGAGAGAAGTTCCACTATCTTTTAATTCCATTTTCCACACAATTTTTGAAGCCCCTTTGAATTTTCTTATTGTGATCAACTTTTATAATAGCCTTCCTTTTTTAGACTGTACTATTACTTTGAAAACATATTCTTAAAACAAAAACATTCTGATCTGACTTCTCCCTGAAAATTCTAGTTTAGTGCTATAGAGAATATAAATGATGTTTCTTAAACAAGATTGTGATTTGACGACATATTCTTATCATTTCAACTGGATCTCTTCTCTGCAGTCTCTCCTTTGTCATGGAACGTTTTTATTTGTTCTTCAAAGCTAGATTTCCCCTTGTCACACCGCGTTCTCTGAGAGACCTTGGAGTTTCTCTGCTGTTCATCTCTGCAATTGCCTTGTGTATTTTCCAGTGTCCTGGTCCCCACAGTCCTTGTGATAGAAGATGAGCTCACCATTCTTTCGCAGTCCCTCAACCCCTCAGTTCGTGTTTTTCTAGCTGCAGTGCACCTTTCTGACCAGGTAGGGGCTAGAGAGTCATAGCCTCTCTATCTCCAGCTCAAGTGATTTGGTGACTAACTTTACCACATTCTCTGGGTCACATTAAAGGGGGAGAAGTCTGTGTTCAGATCTGTTCTTGGGTCTTTGCTGTCTAGTGTGGATGCAAATTGACCAACCTGTTCTGCTTTGCTTGAGCACAACTAGTTACAAGAGGCAGTGACACCTCAGTGACCTGGCTCATTAAGTAACTGAGTAGGTTAAGTAAACCTGACGGATGGCCATTCTGCTTCTGGGGACGGAGGTGGGATTTTAATTTGTGATACTTGACTCTATGATTGTGCATATTTTGCCATCATGTATTTACTACACTTTAAGTGATTTCTCTATGAAAGTGTATACTGTGATCATATTCAGTCCATCCATACTGGAAACCTAATTAGAAACCTCATTGGGAACCATTGGTTCATAAACAGAATCTTGTTCATCATTTGGAGTCTGTGTTGTTGATTTTGCCCCGACAAGTAGTCTAGTCTTTGAAGATGGGTAAAATCAAATTCCTTTGCAGCAACTTTCTGCTTTAAATATACTGACGGGGCCCTTCATTTTCTGATTAGAGTATCTCAACATTAATGAAACTAGTGGATATATGTGGACAGACTTCTGAACCACGTGGTGCTTTACTTCACTGATGATCTAGAAGAACTGATTTCATTGGCAGTTCCTCCTATCTCTAGACTACAGAGATTTGAGGTAGTTGGTCATGGCATTCAGTTACTTGTAAGTAGTCATTCCTTTGTTTGCTTCTTGGCACTTGTGGAAAACTCTGCCAAGGAGGTTTATAATGAGATATATCCAAAAGGTGCTTTAAAGAGTAAAAGGTATTTATTGATAATGATATTCCCAAGGAAATATATCATCTGCACTCTTTTCAAACTGATATACACTAATTTGTTGAATATTCAAAAGAACACTTGATATGCTCTGTATATGGGTATGTCACTGGTATTTGTCACAAACTAAAACAAAGATGCACTCCCACGGAAAACAAATCAAAATATATACTTTTTCTTTTCTGTTTGAAATCCAAATCTACAAGCCACATGCCAGCTGAAAAAACAAATTATTCTTCCAGTCGTAACTCAAGCTATAGAACTATGACTCGGCGCAGGATTTCCTGGTTTGAGTAAAAATAGACATAGAGAACTGATATGTCTTAACATCAACTCGGTTACTTTAAAAAGAAATTAAATAGCATACATTAATCCTTCCAAAGTAATTTTTCATTCAAAATTCATAACAAGTTCTGTTGCTTCCTAAAGGCTACCTGAACACATCATGAAATTTCTATACATCAGAGTGCAGTGAAGTAAGAGTGAGTAATAACCACTGACTAGAGAAACTTGTAGAATAAATCTATTTACTTGCATATTTAAGACGAGCTTTGCGTCTGCGTGGGGGGAGCAGGGCGGAATGCCCTGTCGCAAACCCAATAGTGCCAGTGTCAGTGAGCTGTGTGAGTTGTCTCTATGGGTTGTAAATTGGATCCCCTCAGTGACCAGTTAATGTTTTCTGTATTTACGGCAGTATTTCTGTTTTTCACAGCCACCAGGGCACTTTGGCAACATAAAAATTTAAAAATAATTTTTAGCAATCATACCGTGCCAATTTTTTATAGTTAAAGGGGCTCATTTAAATTGGAAAACCTGCTAGTCTGAAATTTTCATGTGAAGGATTACCACCAGCCAGAGCTACTTGTCTGATGAGGGTTTCACATGGCTTATCTAATGTGAAATCTCCATGTGGTATATAGTTTCATTAAACGGTGATCAAGAATACATTAGTTCAAAACAAGAAAAGGCAATGGAGCTTAATCCGCCAGGCATCTTGGCGCAACAACTTTAAAAGAGTTATTGAAGTGAAACAATTTGAGAATTAAAAGTCTTCCACTTATACAAGACTCCTGTCAAAAGCCTGAAAGTCAGCCTTTCCTTTTTTCTGTTTTCTGTTTGTGTGCAAAGAAAAAAAAAGCCCCTGAAACAATATTTTGAATGTTGTAAAGGCAATAAAATGCACATATCAGTGAAATAGCCTAAACCATTAAAAAATAGATTTATCAAGATAGAAAAATAAAATGTCTGATAGATAGATAGATAATGCAGAAATAAAAAAGAATGTGTTTTCTAGAGAGAAAAAAATGAGGAACAAGTATCTGTATGATGTAATGAAAATGGAGATTTATGTAATTTGTATTCATTAGAGCTTAAAGAACAATAGCATTAGCCCCTCCTTCTGAACCATTGATCAGTAAAGCAAATGTTCACATTCAAAATGTTCATATGATTTGAGCAGTCACTGCCATGTGCTTATAGTTCAAATGTGGTTCTAACGTGTTAATAATGTTACATGTTACAGAAATCAATAATCATATTCGATGATTTTAGAGTGGTACTTTTTCCTATATACCACTGTAGTGTGTAATGGAACAATAGCTATTTAAACGAATATTTATAAAATCAATTTGATACATATGTTGACACAGTAACCTCTGCACATTCCTTTGATCTGCCTCCCCATTTTCATCCATTAGCACTGGGTTAACACATGCATTAGCTTACGTCAGGAAATCTCATTTCCTAGCTTCAGGGATTTCAAAGGGTTCTAGTATGCGTTTGCACACAGTGTAATTAGTTATATTTTATGGGAATATTAGGCATTTAAAAAATAAATTTTAATATACAATTTCAAATATATTTAGAATAAAGAGTTTGGAATCTGTTAGATTGAAATACAGTGAAAAAGGCAAAATCATCATGCGAATTTTCAAAGTTGGATCTTATTGTAATGCTTGAAAAAAATACAGCCACTCGAATTTAAAAGATAGGCTTCTGAAAATATCTGCTACTAAATACCTCTCTTTATGCTAGTTATTCAGCTTGGATTTAAAGATACTATAAAGTGCAGACTTTCCTACATTTCACCACCAGTGTATTTCAACCTTAATCTTGAAGGAACTGTGTCTAATGGTCTAAAGATATTTCAGGTTATGTGTTATTTAATCCGAGTTCTCTTGTGAAATATGATATATTCCATGGTAAAATTGTAAGTTATAAACATTTTAAAAGTCTTAAACCACATGTGTCAGCTCCTTTGCATTTTTGGCTTTTTCTTGTAAGTCACAATGACACAACCAAAAAATGTGATTTTTCTACTAATTTTACATATATATATAAATATATATATACTGCGGACTTTGACTATTTTCCTTATAGTATCAGGGGCTGTAATTCTACTATGTTCTCGTGGCTTAGTATGATGCTTGCTCCTAAGGCATAGTTTAGTCTGGGGATTTCAGAAGCAGTCACCCTCCCCCCCCCCGCTTCCTGGTTATGTAATTTGTATTTCACATTTTCCTGCTTTGTTGTTAGGTAGCCTTTCAAAGAAATTAATACAGTTCATGTAGTTGGCAGCAAGTACAGCAACACAGGATTTAGGTACTCCCTAAATTCAATCAAAGTTTAGATAAAACACGGACTGTATTAATGTATGGGCGCTGTTATAACCTCTATTAATATAGTTGAAAGCCGTCAAGCACCAATGATTCTCAGAAACATAAAAAAGTTTGTATTAAAAATCACTGAACAGTACAAAAATGGGAACAATACATATAAATTAAATTCAACACCCAACTTTGTAAAACACCTTTCTTAATAAAGGATGGCCTATGTGTGCATGCATTCCATGGTATAATAAATACACGGTTTTTAACTGGAAATACTAATGCCTAGTGCTGGCTCTTTCTTCTTCTTCTTCTTCTTAGGTTAAAATAATAGGAATTTTTACCCCAAACACTAAAGCATTTTTATTTTCTTAGTCATAGGAGGCCCTTTTAAAGGAAGTTAGTAATGAGAATGGCAATATTTACTGTTGTCTGCCTCTGAGTGGTTCACAGCTGAGCACTTCTCTTGTGTATTCAGTGACAAATGGCAATCACTTTATCATTTATCTTATGACAAATAGCAGATTCAGCCACAAACTGCTGGCCGTAGCAAACTTACAGGATGAAGTTCTTTATTGTTTATGGTTTGTGGGTTGATGTATTCATGCCTTGTTTATTTGTGAAATGAACAAAAATCAGTAAGCAGGCATGAACAGAAATTTGGCCACGCAATCAATTGTACTTTTTTTCCTCCAGTCTACCAAGGACCTTACAAGGAAATTCGCTGAACTAGGTCTAAGCTGTAAGCTGTCTTTAGAAGAAAAAAAAAAAAGTCATTAGAGGATGCACCAAATTGTGACATTATGCCCTTAAGCCAAAATAACACTGAATGGAGTTCCAACCTTGCATTAACCTCTGGAATCAGGGTCTTACATTTGATAGCAAGCTATTGTCATAGACAAGTGGCATTGGCCAAGAGTAGAAGCAAATTACCCCACTCACTGTACTCTTACAATTTAAGCAATAGGTTAAAGTTTTTAGTCTTTGTTTCAAACAGTTAAGGAAAATTTGCAAATCTACTTTGCTCTTTAATGAAAATCACACCTAAATTGCACCCACCAACTCTGTTATGATGACATGGGTATCTTGGATTGCTATTAATTGACCTCGTGCCATTGATAATAAGAAAGTATTGAAACAGGCTGAATTCTATGATACCTTTGACATAGAAATGCGCTACACTGGATAGTAACATCAATACACAATAACAAAAATTGTCACCATGAGCAAAAAAAATGTAATTTCTCATGTGATGTGTATTTTCCTAAGTTCTCTTTGATAAACTTAGTATGAGGCAGTGTATTACATTTCATTAATTGTAGAGTGTTCAAATTATCATGGCACATGTAAGCTGATGTGATGAAATATACCAGAATTGCTGATATATTAGTTAATAGTAATAAAAAAAATCTCTCATCATAACTCAGTTAACTGACATGCATGAGTTTGGGAAGATTTGCTTCTTCTTTGCTCTATGGATGATAGAAAACAGAATAATGTCTTGTTCTATATTCATAGGATATAAAAATACCTCCATATGACATGGAAGGAAATTGTATAACTAGATCACTGGTGAAAATTCAACTAAATAAAAAATATACAACTATTTTCATACATTTCAATCTGTAGCAGGAACAATGAACGTGTTACAGTAAAATAAAGGAGTGCCACGGCTCTAAAATTTTAATGTAAAGTAGTCGTTGAAGGTCCTCTCAGGGTGATTTGCATAAACAGTATTTGACATGGAGTCTAAGAGAAAAGAAATAACGACCTATTTGAATTTGAATAATTTCTAAGAAAAAGGTCTACACACCTTGTTATTATTATAAAAACCACATATTTGCATGTGACATACACATCATTTATAGCTTGAAAACTGTGCCAGTAAAACCAAGAAATCCCTTCCCCACCCAGGCCAAAAAAAAAAAATTGTCCAACTAACATCCCTGAAGTTTGTGGACTAGCAGTGCTAAAACTAATATTCTGAAAGGAAACTGAAGTTAGAGGTCCAGAAAAAGCTATTATGCAGCTCTGAGATTTGCATATGCTATCTGCTTGGCTCATCAGAGGTGAATGATAGTTTCCATTGCACTTAGTTACAAGCCAATCTAGATGCTGTTATTTGCATAAGCAATTTGATTGGTAAACATTGCTCTGTACCTCTTTGTTGAAAACTTTGGGGGAAAGAAAGACCAGTCTGAGGCTTCCTTAAACCACACTTGAGGTTGCCTCCATTTGCCTTATGCCAGGGCTGAGGGAAGAAGACAAAGAAGCATTCTTGGAATGCTCACAGATGCCATTTTAGGAAACATATAAATCCAACATGAAGACAAAGCATGATTTAGCTACCATTTGAATTAGGATAGTTAATCAGTGACAAGAAATAACTTGAAAAAATTAAGGGGAAATCCTTCACAAATTCACTCCATTGATCATTAATATTCTGATGAATCTTCATGAGCCCCCACATATATTTTCACAAAGCTATGACAATTGTGTTTTAACAAGTGTATATATTGCTTTTAATTTAAAATAGATCATTTTTCATACTGCTCTATATTCCTCATAATTATGTTTTATATTATTGGGTTGTGTTAGTCATCAAATAATTACTTTATTAACGTGTCATGAATGACTAAAATCTTGTAATCTAAGTTTTACCATCTGCCAGACATTGTGGTGGAATTGAGGAGTTTATCTCTGGACTCACTCAGCATAATGTAACCAGAAAAAAATTGGAACAGGAAGAGCTAATCAATATAGGAGGATGAATGTGATCAGTTCTAGAAGAAGAAGAAGCCTTTTATCAAAACAGGCTATATGGAGAGTCTCCCCACAGAATCTAACTTTGATCTCAATCTAATCTAAAATTTTAAGAATAAGGAGAAGCTAGCTCCGTAGAAACAAATTGAGCCACAATGAACTCAAACATAAGAACAATTGTGAGGATGGCCCGGCCGGGCCGTGTTTCCCTCTCCTGTATGAGGATTCCCTGTGCGGCGACACTGACTTGATGGTATGTAGCAACAGCAGCTTTGAAGAAGCAGAGCATAATAGAAAGTCTGGTGGCTTTTTGTTGTTGTTTTCTTTTTTTGACAGCAAGAAGCAGCACAGTTCAAAATATATAACGTAGTCCTGTATCAGGCCAACTGAAGTGAAATGTGTATGACAGAGGAGTGAAAGTTATCAAGGACAATAGCTGGAAACGTTTGAAAATTATGTTTGATTATTGTCTTGAAATAAAAGGACAGGCAGTGAATAGCTGAAAGGTGCTAATGAGTACAGGAATTTTGACCCTCAATTAAAAGGAATCTTGTGTAGCAGTGTGAAAATTGAATTGTGGCAGGAAAAAGTCTGGAGGCATAAATACAATGGAAGATTTAAAAGAAAATGTCATGAAGTGATAAAGATTTCAAGGAGGACAGTGAGAGTGGAGAGGAATAAGAGAGAAATGCAATGTTTTGTAGGAAAAAAGTAAATGGGATTCTTTTGGAACCATGGTTAGTAATTGGATGCAGGAGTTGGTGAGAAAAAGAAGCTCCGAATAAACTTCAAGTTTCCAGCTTGTGATATTAGCAGTGCCTTTTACCTAGCAAATAAAGACAGAGGGAGAGCAAATATGAGAGAGATGATCATGAATTTCATTTTGAAAATATTGAACTCGAGTAACCTGTGCCACACAGCTAGAGGGGTAAGATGCTGACATACCTCTGATAGTCCTAGCACAAAGATGGCACTAGGCTTTGGAGAAGCATCTGTCTATGGAGTTAATGCGATATCAAAAGGTTGGTACAGGAAGACGCACAGCAAATGGCAAAGGATATGGAGTAATTTAAGGAGCACTAATATTTCATGAGGGGACCCAGAAGACATGAGAAGGTATGGCCAAAACGGTGAGAAGAAAAGTAAAAATCAAATAATATAAGAGAAAATAAACAAAACAAAAAAAAATAACCCTTGAAAAATATTTTCTACAATAAGGGTGATCAGACACATCAAATACTGCAATTAGAGGTAATTGTTCCATCACAGAAATTTAAGTAAGAATGTTCAATCTATGAGAAGAGACAGAAACAGATCTCAAATGGCCAGAGAGGAATTAGAAAGTAAGGGGCGGGGCAGGAATCAAGATAGATTTCTCTTTCAAAGCCTAAGTTACACCAAATATTGGTAAATTAGTAGACTGAAATAAACGTAGGCTAAAGTAAAGCTTGTTTTTCGCTAAATGAAATAATTATTTTTCTAATCTGGAAGCATATTTTTTAAAAAACTAGAAGCATTTTTTGCTAAGGATGAGAAGGAAAGGGGAAGTCCCAGCTTTTTATAAAAAGAGAAGAGAGAATTTGCAAAACAAAATCCCCATGGTTACAGGATGGAACTGGAACACACAGAGCTCCAGCGATGGAAGATAGAAGAGACATGAGAGAAGGAGCTGGAATTAAAAAAAAAGAAAGTTGCACAGATCATAGAAAAAAAAGAGAAAAAGGAGAAGGAGCTGAAAATGGTTTGAATTGGGTGGAGGTGATCCTTAAACAAAAATAAAACGTGGGTAGCGTGAGGCATACCTTAGTTTTCACTGTAAGATGTGGGAACTGGGGTTTGAAGACTGAAATGTGCTTGACGCAGGCCAGGGTATTTTAAATCGCCTCATAGGCACGCAAAAGATGGGCAATAAGAAAGATCGAAGAACAATTGCTGCCTTTGCAGTATTGCGTTTTGGAAGAATATTGACCATAGTATGGGCTGTCAGAAGAACAAGTAAATTTTCTGGAAAAAGTAGAGTCAGAATGCTACTCAGAAATGAAGCTGCTGAGACTTTATCTCACACCCTTTGAGAAAAGATGTCCCATTTGGTAAAATAGAGGCATAGTAAGGAAAAAGAATACTGTCAATGAGATGACGACACAGGACCACCCCAGACTCCAGCATGTGAGGATGGTGCAGACTCCGCAGGGGGTTGTTCTTTCGTCACAACATTGCACGTGAGTCATAACTGACAAGGCATTACCTAACAACACCAACACCAGCAACAGGGTGAAGGCTAGAGGTTTATTGAAGAAATGCAGTGTTGAAAAAGTTAAAGTAGAGCTGCCAGAAAGCACTCAGTTCTACTTCTTCCAGTGGCCTAAAAGCTCACCTCTTGCTTCAAAATCTGTTTGGTTCCTTTGCTCTGTTTCACGGTCTCGCTGTGACTATTCTGCTCTCTCAGCCTCTATTACCTTCATCGCTTCAGGCAGGGATCTCACAAGAGCTCTACCAGTGATTCGTCTTTCTTTCTAGTCTTGGGATTTCTATTCCTGATTTTGGGACGCCTCATTTGTAGACTTGGGGGAGTGGTAAAACTGGCATCTATTTTAAACGTATTCACATGTTTTCACTCAGCCACTGAGTAGCAGTTAGAAATACTCTGGATCAAGGGGCATAGGAAGGAATTCCATCTCATCCCTACAGGTTGGTTTCATTAGTACTTAGTAGAAAGGTCAAAAGAAAAAACTCTTCTAAATTCTTCTGTTGATTCCAAATAGAAATTTTTAATTTACATGACATCAAAACCCAAATCAGATATAATAAATGTATTCATGATAGACAATCAATCATTGTGTTCTTGGTGTCTAAGGAAGGTAGGAAGGAGGATAAAATTTCCCAGGGATTGGCTAAAATGGAATTGCAAAGCTGTTAAAGGAGTTGATGTGGTCAGAGAAGGGGAAACTCATGCCTTCCAGTGACAGAGATGGTAAATGGCAGTAAAGAAAACATGATATGTAGGTTAGAAGCAGGGAGATTTAGACGGTGAAATCAAGAAAATGGGTTTCTTTGGGGATTATTTATAATACCCCCCTATAAAAGGATACTAACTCCTCTAAAGTGGACCAGGAACATATGTATTAAACTTAGATATAAGAATGGGTTTTAACTCGCACTTAATCATAAACTCTAATCTAAAAACCATTAGTTCTTATGACATGGCCCGACTTGACACTTGCCCTTAGGAAGGGATCGCCAAAAATATGGGTGCTATAGCAATATGTGGTAAAGAAATCAGATGGCACCCAGCTGTTAGAAAGAATAGTGTCTGGGGATCCTAAAGGTTGTCTTCAAATAGGCAGCCATTGAAGTGAGATGTGAGCTAAGTCCACACATAAGCACACCAGCCAGTGTGAAGCAGGTATTTTAAATAATAAAATTCAGGAGAAGAGAAGGGAATTGTAGTAGAGTTTAAATTCTGAGCCCCTGGTTTGCAGAAGACGATGGGTGACAGTGAAAGCTCAAAATCCATTTCTGGAATGTGCAGGGAATTGAGCCACCGATGGGTCCCCTCAACCCGTTGACCAGAGAGGCCAGCAGCCTTGCTATCAAAGTGCGTTGGAAAGCGGATTAGGCAGATGAAGTTAGGTTAAAATATAAAACTAATCATTTGTTGGACTAGACATGGGGCTTTCTACTCCCATAGACACAGTCTCTAAAACTCACTATGGGCAGCTCTATCTGTCTTATATTACGAGTCTGCATCAACTTGATGGCAGTGCGTTTGGTTTTGGTTTTGTATCAGTTTTTTCTCCCCTTTAACCCATTTTAAATTAATTCTAGTTTTTATTATTTTCTGATTCTTTTGAATTGAGGTTTTCCTGTGTTTTATTTTGTTATTTACTAAATGTGTTTCTTTATATGAATCTAGGATAGGTAAATCTATAAAAGCACTTACTGGATTAATAGTTTCTTAGGGTCATTGCAGGAGAGGTTGGGGAAAACTGGAAGATAATGAACATGGGTATAATAATGCAAATCAAAGTTTTAAAATTCATTGTGATGATGAATGCACAATTCTTTACAATCTTTTTAAACCATTGAATTGTATAATATGTGAAATATACATCAATAAAGTTACAATTGAATAAAAAAGAAAGCAGGTTTCACAATAAGTCTAGCCTATATGAAGGAGTATCACCAAAAAAAAACGGAATTTTTTTTCTCAAAGCTATGTATTTACATTTTTTTTAACAAAACACCTTTATTACATTCAAAGTACTCTCAATTACAATAGCTACATTTGTCAAACCAAAACATTTTTCAAACTCATCTGTTTGGAAGGCTGAAAGCACCTCCCTTGTTTTTTCTTCACCTCTTCTACACCATCCAGTTGCTGTCCGATCATGTCCCTCTTCATTGTAGAAAACAAAAAGAAGTCACACGGAGTGAGGTCAGGGAAGGAAGGTATGTGGGGGCAACAGAGGCAAGCTGCTTTTTGCCCCAAACTGGCACACTGAAATGGGTGTGTGAGTAGGTTCATTGTTGTGGAGGCAAAACCAGTAACCCACCTGCCACAAATGAAGCCTTTTTTGTCACACACTTTTATACTATATTTTCAGAATCTCTAAATAGAAAGATTGATGAACATCTGACCTAGTGGAACAAACTCCAAAATCGCTACAGTCAACACTTTCATCAGTTCAGGAAGATGATGAACGTCCAGGATGACGTTTCTCATCAATCATTTCACCATTTATGAAATGAAAGAACCACTTATACACTGGAGTTTTTCCCATAGTATTGCCCTTGTAAGGTGTGTTCAACATCACAACAATTTTTGTGGCATTTTTCCTGAGCATAAAATAAAATTCACAGCCACATACTATTCTCTTAAATCAGCTATCACAAAAAAACGAGGTTTGAATGAAACTGCTTTTATGAAAGATTTCATTGTGACCAGAAAGAATCTTTCCAGGTGATGCCACAGGGTGCACTAACTCAGAGAGAGTTGCTTGATGCTCACCTGGGGGCGGGGATACTATACTACAAAAGGTCTGCCCCGCCCACCACAATTCCGGTTTTTGGGTTACCCCGTTTGTATATCACAGTGTAAAGAAGAGAGAGAATTATAAAACAGAATAATGTGGTTCAAAGTATCAGAAATTGAATATGCTTAGTGGCAAGTGTTTCAGATGAACCAGTGAGTTACAGATTGGTGGATATAAATTTTGAGAATGGGAAAACACTCTGACAATGCATTGGTCATTGTGTGGTAGATTGAGTATTGCTATAAAATGGGAACTATTCCATTGCACGATGGAGAGAACATCAAAGGAAGATGGTAAGTATGCATAGTCACCAGACCCAAAAGAAGTAGTTAACATTCCACCGTTTTAGGTGGTAGCATATGAATAATAACAAATGGTACTGAGGGAAGAAGTTCAAGCTGCATTGAAAGCATTGACAAAAACAAGTCTCCGATTGAAATGCTTCAACAAACGCTATGCCAGGAAATTTGGAAGAGAGCCAACTGATTGGCAAAGATCCACATTTGTGCCCATCCCCCGGAAGGGGCCCCAAAAGAATGTTCAAAATATGAAACAATATCATTGATCTCACGTGTAAGTAAATTTTGCTCATGCTCATCCAACACTGATTGTAGCAGTACATCGACAAGATTTTCAAAGTTTTAGTTCAGATCCCAAAGAGTATGGCTGTGTGGACAACTAACAAACTATGGATGACCTTGAGAAGAATGGGAGTTCCAGAACACTGCATGCTCCTGTGGACCTTGTACATGGCTTAAAAGTCCATTGTTTTCCATCAGGAAAAAAAAAGGATGCATCAGAGTTGTATCTTCTCACCATACTTACTCAATCTGTGCAATGAGCAAATAATCAGAGAAGTTGGATTGTAGGAAGACATGACTTTTCTTTTAATGGTGCCATTCCCTTTGAGACATGAGCACAAGTGGAAGTAGGAGAGTGGTAAGAGTAAATATACATGAGAAGAAAGGGGGGAATTCTTAGTTAATTGCAAGAAAAAGAAGAAAGGGTAATTTGTGGACTGCTATTCCCTGATGTAATGTAGGGCATGATTGAGAAGGGTTTATGTAATGGAGAAAACAATACAACAATGGAAGAGTTTTGAGAGTTATTTTCCCTCCTTTTACAATAAATCCATTTGGTACCTTCAGCGGTCTATTGTTCTGAGCCCTCAAAAATACCTAATTTCCTGACCTGTCACTGGTCAGGTTCCTCGCGTAATTCCTTCAGTGGCTATGCAAATGTGCTCTGTCCTCATTCCTACTCCTCGAGAGCTAAAATAATATCATATTTAGGAGCTCAGATTCTATAGTTAAATGAAATAGTTTTGAACCTTTGCTCTTTGTCTTTGCGTATATGTGGACTCCTGCGCCAGCAACTAACAGTACGCATTACTCTCTGGCAAAAGTATATCACTTTCCCAGAGAGCCAGGCCAAGCACTTTTAAAAGGTTATCTCTTGTTTCAAAAATTCTACTCTTTTAACTTTGCTATCAAAGTCCAGAAAAGAAAAAGTAAAAGACTGCATAGTGTGAGGAGAAAGTTCAAAACTCACTTAGGAGCACTAATGAGAAAAGTCTGCATAGCATCCAGGGCTCTAATCAATGTAAGAAGGAAACAGAGAATAGGCAGGGCAGAAGCTATTGCTAGAGGTTGGCAAAAAATATACCAGGAGATGGAGGGGAAGAATTTCTATCCTTTCATTAAAATTCAGGATCAGACTGAAAGAAGAGTTAGAAATAATGGAACTGTTTATGCAGGGACTCTGCAATTGCTCTAAGTTTAGGAGAAAACACATAACAAGCCTCCTGAGGGAGGACTGTGGAACAGATGGAATCTTCTCTTCATTCGGTGACTATTTAAAGCCATGGCGCACACGGTTTTGAAACTTTTGAGAAAGGACATACAGCATTGTTTATAAACACCAAAACAACACACAGACCCAAACCTTATATCGTTTAGAGGAGAGAGAAATTAATGAGTAGTTAGGGGATTATCTAAAACTGAAGGTGAGCACAAACCATTGCAGATTTTATTTCTAATAGGAGACATGGGTAAGCTTGTACAGAACGACCCTTAAAAGAAATTTGATTTGGTGACATTGTTGCTCCATTATGATGCAGGAAGAATATGCATGAGGTGGTACGAGACAGGAAAGACTAAAGCATACCTCAACTAGGGAAACATTTAAAGTGTGTACATGGTTTTTAAGTGAAAGTTAAAGAATGGTTATGCATCTTTCATGGAAAAGAACAAACAAAATGCTTCCATAATTTTGAGAGACACAAAGTAAAAAATCTGAAGTAAAATCTAATTTTTAAGGGAAGTTCCAAGATAGAATAAACTTTGAAGATATTCCACCTACTGCTTACACCTTGAGTACTAGAAAAGAGGAACAAGTTGCAGCTGAAAGGACAGGAGAGAAACAAAGGGAAAGGCACGTGAGAGGTATCACAGGACGTGAGGACTTTGTTGATGTGAGGCTGAGAGCTGAGCGAGGTGAATTGCTATTCCGAGCAGTTTATGTTTATATATCTCAAATAACACAATGATAAGTTAATGAGACTTATAATCACTAATTTTTATTGATAATACCTTTAGATTTTACTAACCTATTTTAAAATTGCATTTTGTTTATTTTATATAAATTATATACTTAGACATAATGTTTATATATATATATACACACACACATATACATGCCATTTGAAGGAAAATGATTCCAAGCACAGTTAATGCTTATCAATGACTTACATATATGTAAATGATTCAGAAGTATAGGAGAGATATATGAATAGAAGTGAATTATTTAAAAATAATAATAATGCTCTTTGGTTCTAAGGAGTCGTTGAAGTGTATTGCTGATGTGTTGGGCTGTGGTCCACTACTGTCAGTAGTTTGAAACCACTAGCACCTCCGCCAGAGAAAAAGTGGGCTGTGTACTCCTGTAAACGATTACAGCCTCAGACACCTGCAGGGAGTCACTGTGGGTGAGCCTTGACTCAGTGGTCCTGAGTAAGGTTTGTTTTAAAGAGAAAGAATGATTGCATGGATAAATCAAGGTTGTTTGATTATTAAAAATAATAAACTCATCATTGGCCGTTATCTTAGGAATCAGAGATCCCAAAGCCATTAAGCCAATTCTGATTCCTAGCAGTGACTCAAAGCAACCCTATAGAACAGAGTAAAACTGTTGGTTATGGCTTCTGACACTGAAGTCTTTGCCAACACAGACAGACTCATCTTTCTCCCACCAAGGACCAGTGAGTTCAAACTCCTGACTTGAAGTCAAGAGCCCAATACACAACCCACTCTCGCCCCAGGGCTCTTTGGCACTAAGGATACGAAGTAAATGTTGACCCTGCCTTCACAATGATTCCTGTGCTTCGCTGTGTACAGTCACATAATTCCCCTGCTCATGTTTCATAAGAGCCTGGCAGTTTTAATCTGAGCATGAGTAGATGCTGAGACATTTGCTGCCTCTCTAAGTAGCAGCACGGGTAATGCCAGGTATCGTCACAGACACAAACCCCAAACTATTACTAATCTGTAGTGGCAAAATGTTGGCTAATAGAAATCTCTGCTTTAATTCAGACCAGCAGAGAGTTAGTCCTCACCACATATAAGCTTTTCTCCATAGAACTAGTAACTTAGATGGATGCTGTAAGACTTGGCTCTGATGAAACTCATTGTTGGATTCACTAACAACGGGACGCTGCCTGTTCAATTCACACCATCTGTGTGAATTAAGACGAGAAGTTTCTGTCAGATATACCTAACAGGAATAATAAATAGTCTGTATCCTGCAGGTCTTGTTTGTTCAAACTCGACAGCACAAAATGGGCTTCCATTTTAGTGGTGTCTGTGAGTCAGCTTCGACGTCCATCTGGGATTTTCTTTCTGGGCGGGCATTTACTTTCTGGGCAGTGGGTTCAGATTGCTCTCTATTCATGGAAAATATTTTCCTTTATTGACAGTTTTCTGTCTTTCATAGGGTCATATTTTTAAGGTTCAACTCTGTAAGTTCCATGAATACCCCCTATTTGCTCATACTTTAAAAAAAAACTTAGCTATTTTCAATATATTTTATTGCTGAGTTTGCAAATAGAATTTGAATTTTACCTCAAATCAGATGGTAATATAAAAGAAAGGATGGAGTAGAAAAAAAGAGAAAGGATAAAAGATAGCTTCTACTGAATACACACATGGTGGACAAAATATGAATTCGATTCTGCCTACAATTAACTTATAGTGTACTGTGGAAAAGTGATGCAGAAAGCATTAATAGAAATAATCATTAACTTATTTTGGAAAATAGCATGTCATGATAAGCCAAATTAAATTATCATAGTAATGGTGAGACTAATTGATGCAGTCTTAATAAATTGGAACTATCCATTTAATTGGTTTGTTTGCCAAGCTAAGGAATACCAAATCACCTTCTTCCATGAAAACACTTAATATATAAAATACATGGCTTCTATCTGTAACACAAAATTTGATATCACTTTAGTCACAGTATAGTTTTTGTATGTTTTCATTAATGTATTTTTGGGTAGCTTTAACACTCTGTAACTTTGCCATGTAATTTTTGTTCATGATACTTATCACTTTATGTTTTAAGTAATACTTGGCCCAGGCTGGAGAATACAAAAGTTTATCCAATCACTAATAGCACTGTGCCTATTTATGTTGTGTACAAAAGACTCAAATATCTCAACCACTGTAGGTACAGATGGAAAGTTGCCCACCCCAGAGAATGTGCTTCATTTAGAGAATGTTAAAAATGAGAAACTAAAAGACATCTCCAAGGAGACACATGCCCCGGGGTCAGAAAAAGAGACATTGCTCTTCAGAGGTCTGACACTATTTTAAAGCATGTGTCACTATTTTATCCATAAGGACTTGATCTGGGATTCCCGGAGAGTGTGTGTGCGGGAGAGCATTTTCCTGAGCTACTTTTTAATGGCCCTTCTCACCTTCTGCAAAGGTAGAGGAGACACTTCACGAAACAAATGTTGGCGCTTTCCCACCAAACAAGTCATCTTTATCCGCAATGAATTTCATGGTGGATGTTTGGGGAGAGAGAGCACTTGGTATATGTGCCCACAGACACTGAGGAGATTCTTGTGCTCTGCTTAAAGGTGATGATGAATATTATCTTTAGGGAAAGTCTGAAAAATCAAGGCTACTTTCATAATACTGGAGTTTTTCATAGTGCACCGACTGTGCAAAAGCAATGGAGGGTGAAACTGTTAGGTTGCAGTATGCTGTAATATAGAGAGCTGGTGCTTTCTAAACTGACCTCCAAAGGGAACCAGATTGCTTTGACAATTATATTGAAAGTAATGGTCTTTGTTTCCTAAAGTAGAGTGATCATGTCATTATGCATCCCCCTACTAAGGAGGCAGAGCATTGTGTATCTATCTGTTCTAAAGCTAAAAATAAGTGACACGTGTAGACAGGAAGCAGCACAGTGCTATCCAACCTCTCAAACAAATGTCAGTTTTAGAAGAATTTTCAAGCTAACAGTTGGAATCTGACAGAAGGGATATAAAAGCTGGTTATCTGCAATCAGTCCTCTGCATCACACGCATGCATTTTAACATAACTGGGATTTATTACTTCCATCAACTTTATAATTCTTGTTTTTAGCTGCTAGAGCATGGGCAGCTAGTTAGAGAATGACACTTGAAGTTACTGACATGAGACGTGGACCTCTGCTTCCTGGTTATAGAAGCAGAATCCTTTCTGGTGACCCAGCCGCATTCAGTACTTCCACAGTCTGTAAGCATTTCCAGCCAGCCAAAATTTTCTATTATCAAAAATCAGTTAACTGCATGATTTACTCAGGCTGATCTCACTAGCTTAAATCTCCCAGTAAAATCTATCCCTAAGAGGAATGAATTGTTAAATTAGCTGAAATTGCACTTTTCAGAAACTGAAACAGGTGTGATTTGAATGCACATTTTACTTAGGTTTTAATACCTGATACAGAAAGAAAATTAAGTAGCTAAAGGGAGTATGTTCCTTCGGCCAATATTTTCTAACTTACCCATAGTCGTCTAACTGTGAGGATGCAGTAACTCAAAGATGATGCTTCACTCTCTTGTGCAATAAAGGGCCCTGGTGGCACTGTGGAGTAGGCATGGGCTGTGTACCACAGAGTTAGCAGTTCAAAATCACCAGCCACTCCAAAGGAGGAAGAAAAGGTCCTCTGCTCCCATAAAGATGTACAGTCTTGGAGACCCTATCAAGGGTCCCTCTGAGTTGGAACTGACTCTCTGGCAGTGGGTTATGTTTGGGGTACAGTGCCATGGCCACTGCCTCTCTATCCATTCAAAAGGAGCCATTTCATCCATAAAAATATAAGATAATGCACTCAAAAGAAAATCATATGCTCTAAAGATACTCAAAGGCAGTTGGCAGCAATCACAAGTGAATGGTCAGCTGAGGAGTCTGATCAGCGTTACTTCAAAAACAGAATCATGGAATTGTATGGCATATTTTTAGCAAGGGTTCTGTTACTCTACATTTACCAGAAGGCTGTAGGTCTGAATAAAATCTGTCAGCTCAAAACTTTTGCACACTAACGAGTAATCATTTTTTAAGTAATACTGAAGTTGCGTTTCTAGCCTCTTCCAATTTGAAGACATAGGGCTAAGGAAGTTTGCCTGAGAGAATGAAACAGTGTCTATCACCGTGCATCTGAATGATTGTGGGAGATGATATCTCTAATTGAGAGTTTTACTCTTCTGGCTTGGGTTACAAAGGATTAACTATTTTAACTCCACTGTGTATGTTTAACAGGTTTTATTTCATTGACCACTTTTAGATGTGTGGAAAAATTGGGTAGAAAATGTAGACTTTGCACAGACTCTACCTGGTCCTGCACCCATACACTATTTCTTCTATTAGTAACGTCTTATGTCTAACACTTATTTTAATCACTATATTTTATTAGATTTTATAGCACCCGAATCAAACACAGTAAGAACATCCTCAAGTTTTTCAGTAGATAAAAGTAATGTCTACTTTGTTAGCAGTTTTCTCTTCTCCCCCCTTCCCCTTGAATGTTTTGAACTTTTCTCTGTCTAGGCCAGCAGTTCTCAGGGTGGTCCATAAGTTCCCTAGGGGCCAGGAGACCCTTTTATTGCAGGTCTGTGACAGGAAACTACTTTCAGAATCATTTGGTAAGATCTGCATTTCTCACTGGGCTGGAATTTGCCCTGACTGTTTACAACCAATGGTGGGTCATCCGGTTACCTTGAGGATGAATCCTGTCCATAGGGGCATGCCCAGTCTCAGTCCTCATCCCATAATTTCTCACTGCCACACACACACATGACCCATTTAATTAAAAAATTAATTGAAAATTTAGTAAACATTAATTACTAGTATTTAGGTGTGATTCTTTTAATATTCTTTGTAATAGATGTGGCCTGCTGGTGCAGTTGTTACATATTGGGGTGCAACTAGCAAGGTTGGCAGTTCAAAACCTCCAGCTGCTCTGAGGGAAAAAAAAGGGCTTTCTACTCTTGTAAAGAGCTACACTCAGAGAGAGAGAGAGAGAGAGAGAGAGAGTTAAAATCTCAAAAACTCACAGGGACAGTTCTGCTCTGTCCTATGGTATCGCTGCGTATCAGAATTAACTCAATGAGCGTGCCCGCTGAGATGGACATGCACTGAGATGTAGTTGATTCTTCAGTATGGCCCTTATAGCCATAATCTCTGTAATGATATATTGTAAACCGTAGCCTCCCAGTTGGTGAGTGAAATTCCATTTGGGAGGGAATTCTCTGTTACAGGATGAAGGTTGAGATCTTCTTAGTCTCCATCTTGCTAGAGGGTGTGAGTTAAGTGACCACTCTTTGTTACCCTTGAGGATATGATTTGCTAAGACTAAAACTACCCCTCCATCAACTCCTTCCCTTTTTTGACCTCCATTTTCTGACTGACTATTGATCAAAGGCAGAAGGCCTGCTCTGTCTGGGTTTCAGACAGAGTTGGCATCTGGGTCTGGTCCTGCATTTTGTTTGCCTCAGTCCAAAATTTGGGTTGGAGTCTCCAGTTGTGGTGTATCGCCTCGCCTGGCTTCACCAACTTCTGTATCTTGTGGCTGAGGAGGATGCACCACAGGAATGGTTAATTTTGGAGTTTGGACTGAACAACATTCCCCACCACAGAAGACATTTCCTGAAAATTTTGTCATTTCTGCTCTGTGACATTTGCCAGGGTGTTGCAGAACCCGGTGGGGTGAGGGCTAACTTCATGACATATAACGCTCTCCATGCTCACCCAGGCCCAAAGGTGTTGTTTCTATCTTCTTTCCACTGTGAACAGTGCTGGGAAGAACCTGGGTGTATGTACACCTGTCTGTGTTTTGAAGCTTACTTTGAGAGGACAGACTGGCAGTGCTGGATCAGAGGGAATTTCTATTCCCAGCCATTTGCATTAGCACCATGTCATTGTCCACAGTGGTTGCACATAATTTTATTTTTACCAACAGTGCATGAGGGTTCCCATTTCACCACAGCGATTCATCATTTGTTATTTTCTCTTGGTTGAACTTGGCTCTCATTGTCCGTGTAAGGTGGTAGGTGAATCTTTCTTAGTTTTGCAACTCTCAAATGGCTAGTGACTATGAACATTTATCATCTTTGTTGGCTATTTGGATGTCCACGTCATTTGCCTATTTTTAATTTTTAATTTTAATTGAGTTATTCATCGTTTTATTATTGAGGTGATACAATTTCCAATAGATTTTAGAGATTAGTCACTGTCACAAATGTTTTGCCACTCCATGGGGCACCTATTAATTTTTTGCTGAAGTATTTTGATGCATGTACATGTCTGACTTTCAGCAGGTCCCAGGCATCTATTTTGGCATCTACTGCGTCTATCCTGTGTTATATTTTATGACGTGTCTACGCCCTGCAGTAAGGCCTTTAAGTTTGTCCCTATTTTCTCAGAGAATCCTCTGGATTGTTCCAGGATTTGCATTTAGGTCTTTGATTCAACCTGAGTTCATTCTCATTATTTTTGTACATGGGGTGAGGTATGGGTCCTCTTTCATCCTTCTGCACATGGAAATCCAATGATGCCAGTTCCACTTGTGGAAGAGACTATGCCTGCCCAATTCAGCCTATATTTTTAAGTTTTTTAGAAGATGAATTTCTTGAGGGCAGTTGCGTTTATTTCTGGGCTCTCTTTTCTCTTCCTTTGTTCTGTGTGTCGGTCATTGTACCGGTGTCAGGCTCTTTAAACGACGACAGCTGTGTAGTCAGTTTGGGAGGCAGGAATAAGAGGCCTTCATTTTCATTCCGCATCTTAAGAAGTCCTTTGCTTATGCTCGGTCGCTTCCATCTCCATATGAAGTTCAAAATGAACTCTCCTACCTCTTTCACGAACACGGTCAAGATCTGCATAGGGATGCTGTTGCACTTATAGAGTGTGCTCTGTCCTGTTGGCAATCCCACACTGTTAAGCTTTCCTGCCCACGATTGGATGAGAGCTTATTAACCACCTGAGCTCTTGAGATGATGCAACCTTGTTTGAGAGAGAGGATGTGAAGACCGGGTTTCCTGCTCTTGTGAAGAGTTACAGTACCGGAACCCCCCCAAGGGGAGTTCCATCCTGTACTATAGGGTTGCCATGAGTGTGAGTTGTGAGCAACACCACCAGCGACTAACTGTTGATGTCGCTGCTGTTGGACATATATCACACAACTTTTGCCAATTCAACTTTCTAACCAAACTATCACTTCCTGACAGCAATTGCTACCATAATTGCTATAAAACTCCACCCTCAGTTCCTTTTATGGATTGATGGCAGCAGGGTTTTGATGATGTGGGGGAAATCAGCCTTGCATTGAGTTACCGTTACACAAGGACATGTTCTTACTGGCAGACACTTCTGGATGATTTCTGAAGTATGTTCACACAGTTCCACAGACAGGTGTTGCTGTTTGAGTGCAGTAAGGCTGGGAAATGATTGCCGCGTCCTAATCTTCGTTCAACCTTAACAGACTCCAGGTGAAAAGAAATGGAAACAAGCAAAGATCTAGTTTGTTTAACTCTTTTTAATTTAACTACTTAGTTTGTGCTCAAAGCATGCAAGGTCAATCAATATTGTTTCTTTTCAAAGAAATGCATGTTATTATATAATGGTAAAATTAGAATGACTCATAAAAGTCAAAATTCTCGAACAAGTATTAAATAGAATTGATTTATTGCACATGGAATCTGGTCATTCAAGCAGTTGAGTTTTTCTCCCTTTTATCAAGTACTTGACTTTTTAGTAATGGAGGGAAAAGGAGTGTATCGATCATCATTGTTATATTATTTTAAATTCTGCCAAGTTTTGAAAGAGTCTAAAGTGTACCCCACTTGCTGCCTTCTCACCCTCCCCGCCTTCCATGCCAAAATTTATTTTCTAAATAAATATGTTCAGTTAGATGACTTTTACATTGTGATGGCTGGTTTGTTACTCAAAAAGATCATGTGTTTCAATATCTAGGTACTCATTTTTCTCTTAAGATATTTCCTAGATGAGAATGTATCATAAAATTCATAATAGTGAGACTGAATGGAATAAGGGATATTATGAATGTGTTTAGGTTAAGAATTTTTATCTGGGAAATTATCCTAGATGATGCAGGGATGGTGGTCCTAAGTGTCCAATATTCCTAGGAGATGGTGGCATAGGGAGAACACACATGATGTGTTTCCTTGAGTATGAGTCAAGGAAAGCCTGCAACCCTCAGAACCAAGAGGAGGCTAGGGAACACGCTCTCTTCTAGAGCCTCAAGTGGAGCATGCTTTGCTGACATTTTGCTATCAGCTCAGTTGGGCCCATTAGACACACAGGTTAGCTTGTCATATTGCATGCTGCTATAAAACTGGAAGTTATGACACTGGTATTTTAAATTCAAATTTTCATGAGGACATGATTCTTCTGAATAGCCTATAGGTTCTGAAATATACCAAGAGAGAGGCCAAATAAAATATGATTAGTTATAGTTACAGTTATAAAGACAGGTTTCCAGAAAGCTTCTCCAGACTAGGAGGAAGGGCCTAGAAATTCACTTATGAAAATTAACCAATGAAAACTATATGGATAACACCCATCATTATCATATACAGTGCAGGAAGATGCACCCCCACCCATTGTAAAGGACTCAAATTAAGACTAAGAAAGAGATGCTTCCTCAAACTAAATTCAATCTTCACGATAGATGTGAAACATTGAAGTTATTGAGGATTTCACACTACTTAAAACAACAAGCAATGCCCAGTGGAGCAGCAATCAAGAAATCAAATGGAAGGTAGATTTCAGAAAATCAGCTGAAAAGACCACTGTGCAGTAACCAAAATTCAAAGAAGTCACTTTAATGATTAAAGTTCTTCTGGCTCAAGCCAAATCTTTTCATTGGCTTCATATTCATTTGAAAAATGACCAATGAAAACATAAGAAATGAAGCACTTGAATGATGGCAGTGGTAAAGAATATTGAACATACTACAGAGTGCTAGAAATAAAGAAAAAATGTTATTGATGAAGTACAGCCAGAATGCTCCTTAGAAGCACAAAAGATGTCATTTTACTTACTTTGCACACATCATCCGGATATACACATCTCTAGGAAAAACAAAACCAACAACTTAATGTTTGGTCAAGCCAACAAAATGGAACAAAATCATCCATGTGATAGATTGACACAATGGCTTTAACAATTGACTCAGACATGCCAACAAGTGAGTGGATAGCCCAGAACCAAGCAGTATTTCACACCATTATGTATGTATAAGGTTACCATGGATCAGATCTACTTAATGGCAATGAACAACGACAACAATGATTTATTTGAGGTTTTTTGACGTTGAGGATGGTAGAAGAATACTTATCAATGCCCACTCACAATCACTAATCTGGCTTCTGAAGGTGTAGATTGTGATGGGAGCTGGGTTGGTCTCACACTTACCTGATACCGGAGCTCGTAAAAGAATGCATACATGTTGTTTTGAGCTCTTAAGGCTGTGGTAATTTGTTACAGTGGCAATTAGAAATGAATACAATAAAGTTCCAACATGCCATTAAGCAGTGGTGGAGATGTGACTTTATTCACCTTCCAATAATCCCCTAAGCATGACCAAGAAAATAAGTGCAACCACTTGGCAAATTATTTATCAGTATAATGAAGTTTTAAACTTTTCTCTTCAGCAGTAAGAATGCTTGTGGTCCACAACATCTTTAACTATAATCCATCATAAATTGGTATGTTGAAGAACCTATAGGTTATTCAGGAGACTCATGTCCTTATGGAAATTTGAATTTCCTTTATGCATACTAATGATTAAAAATTACCATGTGGTAATTAATTGTCCTCTTCCAGTCACATACAAAAATTAATACTGTCAGGTTACACCCTACATCTACTGCATTAAATGATCTACTTGAGGTCATTAAACTACTGTTGGAATAAAGGTAAACCCAGAGCACCTATAAGAAGAAGGGTTAGTATACACTTCTTAAATTTTCTGACATCATTTGGGAAATAACTTGGACAACAATCCTGGGGCAAACAGCATGCTGTAGATAAAACTGATCTTAGCCTAAGAAAAATGGCACTGAGGTTCCAAATCCTTTCATTATTCCTGAAAAAAAGTCATTATTTGTTTTTTATTAGATTAGATTATCCTGAAAGGTCTATCAAAGCTTTTGGGAAACTACAAAATTTAATAAGAAACAACCAACTTTTAAAAGAAGTAACAATGATATTTAGTTTGGGAATAAGACTTGGCCCTAAGTCTAGTACCATCCTTTTCTTTAAAAAATTGTATTTTAACTTATTGCTTATAAAACATTAATTCTTAAAAGAATTCCCAAATTAAAACTCATCTTAGAATATGTTATGGAAATGTAGTAAATAAAAGAGGCATTTTTTTAAAAAGTAGTACAAAATATTAAATTCCCATTTAACAACTAGTGTGGAATGGCTGTAGAATGAAGGCAGACATACTGGCATCTTCTGAGAAAAATTGAAGCTGCCAACATTTTCCTGATTTTCTTCAGCGAGAAGGAAAACATACCAACAAGATTACTGAGAACCTTGGCAAATCAGACTACAGCATGGAAATGTATTCATCCACCTTGGGAAAGGTACATAGATAGTCTCTGGAAAGTCCTGAGATCACTGATAAGAAAGCAATTTAGACAGCTATTAAATTACAAAAAAAAATGCATCAGCTTGTTTGACATACGTATAAGAAAGGGGAGTGGATAAATTTAACACTCCATATTATCAGGAAGCAAATACCTCTAGTGTTTACAAAGCCTTATCTAGAATCATTTTAGTTATTGTTAGAAACAAACTCTCAGACAAGTGAGCATTCCAAATCCAGTACAAAAGATGTTACACTTCTGTTTTATAAAGCTGTAAGAGGCTCAGAACGACTTACTTCAAGAAGTGGCAATTTCTGTTGGCAAGATGCATGAAAAGTGTTAGCCTCATGGGAATCCATTTGTGACAACAGAGCAGAAAGCAGCCCTGCTCTGACAATAAGAAATGTGACAGATAATATAGAAGTAATCATTCTGAAAGGTATAGGATACTTAAGACATGCAATACCTAAAAAGCCATCAGCAAGATCTTCAAATCAATATAGGATGCTACTGAAGTCAGGGTCATGGCTGAAAAATAAGGGTAATATATTGGTCTCAGAAAAGTTTATATTTTGAGACCAGCAGCAAGGAGTTAAACATATTCGTATCTGTTTAACATTATTATTTAACATCAGTGTTCGATTGCTTTTATAAAAATACATTTTGAAAATATTCTAATAATATTGTAGTGATATCCAAAACACCATTTTCTAGTATTTTTAGTCTATCCAAAACCATCTCAAACTATTTTGATGAGAACAGAACCCTATGACTGTAATTTTATGAAAGTAAAACATGCATCATATGGATTTTATAATCTGCTATATTTACCTCCTTGCCTGCTAGCTTCCTATGCATGCTTTTACATCATTTACCTGTGTGTAATATTTATGTGGACATGTTATGTGGGGAAACGCGGTAGTCCATTAGAAAGCATGATCACAGAAATCATAGAGCATAGTACCTACTTGGGCCAAGGGAGGTTTAGTTGATTTTCAGTACTGAAAAGATGCCTAGATCCAAACAGTGTAATCATTTGTATCTGGCAAACCAATTCACGGATTTCAGTGTCTGACTTGAAAAGAGAACTCCTGGTAGTTTAATGGGTTAAGTTTTGGCCGCTACCTTCAAGGTGGCAGTTCGAACCTGCCTGGCACTCTGAAAGAGGAAGATGAGGCAACACCTACAGATTTAGTCTTGGAAACCCTCACGAGATTTCTACTCTGTCCTATAGGGCCCACGAGAGTTGGAATCTACTCAGTGGTAGTGCATATTTTTAATGATTGGAAAGGCAAAGTTAATAAAGAAAACACTTCTTTCTAAGAATCCCCCCCCTTCTATTTCTTTCTTTTTGGTTACTCTTCAAAGCCTTCAAATACTTTATTTTCATATTGCATCAGAGATTATAGAAGTGTAACTTGGATTCTAATTCATATGTGTTTAGGTTTAATTCAGACAAGGAATGTTTAACATGTCTCTGCAATCATTGGAGATCTACAGACAAGAGCTCACGTGTGTCTTTGTATCATTAGGATGTGATAAAAAAATTCTAATAGTAGTGTCTGCCAGGATCTACTGGGCTAATTCAACTCATGGAAGAGGAGTCAGCTTAGATATGTATTTTGGGATCCCAAAGGGCTATGCAATTTGACTGATATTAATATAGTTCAAGTGATTTCTAATTTCCTCATTATTTATATTATTCCCCTTAGTTCCTTGAACATATTTATAGTAGTTCCTTAAACATGTTTGTAATAGGTTTATCTCTGAAACAGAAGAAACGTTATTTTATATAGTCCTAGAAGATGAGCACCTTAGGTGAAAAACACCCAAAATACTCCTGGAAAAGAGCTGCCTCCGCCAAGTAGAGGTAACCTCGGTGGCATAGATGGAGTCAATCATTCAGGACCTTCATTTGCTAATATTGAACAACTCAGAATAAGAAGAAGCCGCTTCAAATATCCATTAATAAGTGGAATATGAAATGTACAAAATACGAATCTAGGAAATTTGGAATGCATTACATATGAAATGACAATGTAATGTTTAAATATTGAGATTCTAGGCATTGTCTGAGAGTTGATGGAACACCAATTGAAATGTTTCCACCAGCTGATGAAGCTCAGACAGTACTTACTCCTCTCTGTCAAGAGATTTGGAAGACAGCTACTAGACCAGTTGACTGGAAGAGATCCACATTTTATCCAGTCCAAAGAAAGGTGACAAAACAGAATGCTCACATGATGCAACAATATTATTAATATCACATGCAAATGAAAGTTTGCTGAAGATCATTCCAACAATGGTTGCACCAGTACATTGAAAGGGAGCTGCTAGAGGTTCAGGTCAAACTCAGAAGAGGAACAGGGAATACCATTGCTGATGTCAAAGGGATCTTGGCAAAAAGCAGAGAATACCGCAAAGATGTTTACTTGTGTCTTATTGACTAACCCATGGGATTTGACTGTGTCAATCCTGTGGTAGTAACATAATGTCCTGTCAATCAGGTTGCAGACTGATGAACTCATTTGGAGGTGTGAAGGATATAAATAACTCCTGGGAGGTCAGATACACTCCCTCCCTCCAAGACATACCTGTTGACAAGCCACATGGCACTATGCTGATGGCAGCCAGAGCCTCGGAGCTGGAAAAGCCACGTGGAGACCCCTGCCAGCGCTAAGATGCTTTCATCACCACTGGATCCACAAGACTTTCGACCCACTGGCCTGCGAGCTTCTGCATTCAGCGTCATTTCATAGCTGCGTGAGGCTAAAGAGGAATTTATGGGCTAGTATCAACATACAGGGTACTATCAGACATGGACTTGATCCAGGCTGAGCTGGGATGTTTTCTTAATACAAGATTGTTCTTTAATATAAAGTTTTCTCTTACACACATATGAGTGTCTATGAATTTGTTTATCTAGTCTACCTGGACTAACACAGATACTAACAGACTGGGATAGATATGAGATGAATGGGAATTCCAGAATACTTCAATGTGTTTCTACAGAAGTTGAACATGGATCAAGAGGCAGTTGTGCAAACAGAACAAGAGAATCCTGCATGGTTTAAAATCAAGAAATGTGTGCAACAGGGCTGTATCCTCTCACCATGCTTATTCAATCTGTGTGTTGCTCTTGTCAGTGAAGCTGGGCTACAAGAAGAACAGAGCATCAGGGTTGGAAAAAAAAGGCTTATTAACCTCCAGTACACAGATGACACCACCTTGCTTGCTCAGTCAGGAGGATTTGAAAAATTTGCTGATGAATATCAAGGATTATAGCCTTCAGTGTGGATTATGACTCAAAGTAGAGAAGACCAAAATCCTCACAAATGAACCAATAAGTAGCAGTATGATCAATGGAGAAAAGGCTGAGGTTTTCAAGTATTTCTTTATGATTGGATCTACAATCAAATATCATAGAAGCAGCAGTCAAAAGGTGAAGGACACATTGCATTGGCTAACTCTCTTTTAAGTGTTGACAAACAGTGAGGTTACTTTGAGGACAAAGATGTTCCTGACCTAGCCATGGCATATTCAATTGAATCATATGCATGTAAAAGTTAGACATTGAATAAGGAAGACCAAGAAGAATCAATGCACTTGAGTTGTGGTGTGGGAAAAGACTATTGAAGGTATCATGGACTGACCAAAGGACAAACCAATCTGTCTTGGAAGAAGGATGGCTGGAGTGCACCTTAGAGGTAAGGATGCAGAGACTTCATCCTATATACTTTGGACATGTTGTTGCCAGGAGAGACCAGTCCCTGGAGAAGGACACCAAGCTCAGCTGAGTGGAGGGGTAGGGACGATGGCCCTTGACAAAATGGATAGATGCAGTGCCTGCAACAATGGGCCCAAACATAGCAACTATTGTGGGGGTAATGTTGGACAATGTTTTGTTCTGTTGTACACAGAGTAGCTTTGACTTGCAACTGACTTAAAGCACCTAACAACAAAAACAACAAGCCTGGTGAAAGGAAATGAACCAGTATGCATCATTATAATATAGATAAATATATGGTCTATTATACCAGGAGTGACAAATTTATGAGCAATATCACTCCAATCATTATCAAACACCACATTTCAAAATCTAATTTGAAGTACAATGCTCTTAATAATTTAATAACACCTCTATCCTATTCAAATATGCAAGCCAATCATTAATGCCAAAGATCAAGGAATTGAAGATTTTTACTAAATTTGTTGAGTACATTCGATCAAATATGAGATTGAGATTCATTGATAATTACTAGTGATTACAATATGAAGGGTGGAATTAAAGGAAAAGGATCAGTAGGTAGAAAATATTGCTTTGGTAATTTAAAAAGAGGGCAAGAACTGCACGATAAACTTCTGCTAAAATTTCATTTTTTAGGAACATGGGTGGCAATAATTATATGTAAACTCATTGTGTGTAATACACAGGAAAAAATCAATATATGTGGAAAGAGGCTATGAAAAGTCATCAGTCAGAATAAGATCACGAAAAAAAAAAAGAAGAATAAGATCATGGGCCGACTGCAGAATAAACCATTAATTGTTCCTCTGAAAGTTCACGTTAAGCCTGAAGAAAAATTAACACAAGCAATGAGAGCCAATATACAACCCTGAATCCCATCTGAAATTAGAGACTACCTCAGTACTAGATTTGACCTTTTGAACACTAACGAACATAGGCTGCACAAGTCACAGGATGACGTAAAGGACATTACATATGAAGAAAGTAAAATGTAATTAAAAGACAGGAAAAAACGAAAAGACCAAAATGGATGTCAGAAGAGACTCTGAAACTTGCTTGAACCTAGAATAACCAAATTAAAGGAAAGAAAGGATTAAAAAGCTGAATACATTATTTCACAGGGAGTTATAAGAAGACAAAATAAAGTATTATTATGAAAGGTGTAATGACCCAAAGTTAGAAAGCCAAATGGGAAGAACACATTCTGAATTTCTTAAATTGAAAAAAAAAGAAAAAATGTTGTACCTTAATTTCAATATTAAAGGATTCTATAACAAAATATTAAACCACACAGAAAATATCAAAAGGAGATAGAAAGCATAAAGACTCATGTTTCAAATTGAATTGTTTGCTGTTTAACCTTTACAGGAGGTAGCACACGATCGACAATCAGTGATACGGAAGGAAGTCCAAACTACACTGAAATTATTAGCCAAAGCCAAGTCTCCAGAAATTGATGGAATACCAATTTAGATGTTTCAACAATGTCTGCAACACTGGAAACATTCACGCACCTATGTCAAGAAAAATATAAGGCAGTTGTCTGGCAAATAAACAATAAATGATACTTATTTATGCCCATGTCAAATGAAGGTGATCCAACATAATTTTAAATTAACAAATAATTTCATTACTATTACACAAATTCAAACTGATAGTTCTCTTTATGTTTTTCTTACACCTTTACTTCATTGTTTTCACATCCTGTACCCCTTTAAATTCAAAGGAATTGCCCTGAGACTTGAACTGAAAACCAAAGGTCAGCAATTCCAACCCACCAGCCTCTTCTTGGCAGAGAGATGAGGCTGTCTACTCCCACACGATTTGGATAGTCTGTGGAGCAGTTCCATTCTAATCAAAAGGATTTTGTTTGTTTGTTTGTTTGTTTATGTCTTGAGACTGTTACACTCAAGAAAGAATGTCTCCGTTTAGTTGTATCTATTCCTTGAGGCGACATCGTGGATCTTACTACAGGTAAGGAGGCTGCTCTCCTAAATTGTCCTTTGCCCTCAAGGGCTACGCCTCTCAAGGGTTCTATCTGATTTATTTCTTAATATTTGGAGTTTATACATCCTGGACTTTGCACAAATTTCTGTTTGAGAAGTAAAGCATTATTTGCTAAAGTATCACTTTCTTGTAACACGTGATTGAATGTAGTCATTAGCAAAGCAACACCCACAACCAACGTTCTACCCATCAACTTTTGGAGCTTAATGCACACCTGGTTGACATTGCAAGTTTCCACATTATCAAGCATTATGCAATTTCCTAAATTGTGATCCTTCCATTCTCCATCATACTACTTGTCAAATGCTACAAATCTTGGTTCAGTTTAGTTTTTTGATTTTTAACAACAGTCATCCATGTCATATGTAAAAATTCTATTGTTATTCAGGATGTATTAGAATATTCTAATTTTCAAATCTCCATGGTTTCAGATTACAAGGGTCTCCTTCTTATTCATGTAAAGTTGACTGGGTATCTGACTGAATGTGGTATCTTAATCTCACAAAATAGCAAACTGTCCCAATCATTCCATATTTGGTTACCACCAAAGTTTTCCCCGGTCCCCATGGGAGAGAAAGAAGAAGATCAGGGATTGTAAGCTATTTGTTAAATCTTGTGACCGCAAAGGAATTCATGTTTTTTTTCTTCATGTCCCTTTGGTTAGAACTACATCCATGGTAGAAGGGCAGAGAAGACTGTCAGTGAGATGGATGACCACTGGGCTCACCCATAGCGATGATTGAGAAGGATAACTAAGGACCAGGCTGTGTTGCTTTCTGGTGTGGACAGGATCGGAAGGATTTTGAAAGGATGCAATGACACCTAACGGCAATGACAGACACATGATCCTTTATGCTGTAGTGGAGCTAAGGAATTTGTGGGGGAAGCCCACAGATATTTAATAAGCAATCAATATTCCTTGTTTATATAATTACAATTCCAAACACTGTATAGAGTTGTGTGTCAACATTGCACTTTTAGGTGAGCTAGGTGAGATGTCAGGTGTACTGTGTCATGCCTACAATTGAAGAGGAAAAGGGATATTCTCAGCATGAAGACTGCATGGATAAGGCAACCAGTTAAGGAATCAGTAGAGATCATGTGTGAACATGAATGTTCCTGACCCAAACCTGGAGAAAAGCATGACCTCATTAAAACAAACAAAAACAACTTACTTCAAAACCATAAGTTTGAGGGCTCGTTAGTAAAAAACAATTTGGACAGAAGGCTTATAAATATTTTTGATGGACACTTTAGAACTAGATGACAGATAAAATGAAGCAAATTAATAGAAACATTCTTAAAATCAGTAATTGACCCACAATTTTTATTTTAAAATCAAGTCCAACTTTTAAAAATGTAGTTCAAGTTTACTATAGATAGTCTTGGCCATTAAAATAGAGAGACCCTGTGAACAGTCGGCTGAAGAAAACTCAAACCAAATTGGCTGCCTTCCAGACCCTGCTGACTCATAGCAACCCTTTAGGACAGGATAGAACTGCCCCTGTGGATCACTGAGACTGTATAACTCTTTATGGGAGTAGAGCGCTCCATCGCTCTCCAGAGGAGCACTGGTAGTTTCGAACTGCCCATCTTGCAGTGAGTAGCCCAAGCCCAATGTGTAACCACTATGCCAACAGAGCTGTTGTGATAGTTAAGGTTTATTGTGCTGACCTGGCAGATAAACACGTGGGATTAATTGAAGGGCAGAGAGAGAAATTGCTTGGTGAGCCTTGCCTGTTTAGTTCTCAGGTCTCTTGTTCTCTGATGGTCAGACCCTCTTGTAGCTAGCTGCCTTAGTAGTTCCCTGCCTCAGCTGGCAAGGCTCACTTCCTGTGAGACATCCCTGAGAAGAAGCCAAATGGACCTTCCCTGATGCAGCCTTGGGTGCTGGAGCAGCTGCATGGAGACCACTGCCAGTGCTGAGATGTTTACATGCTCACTGATTGACCTTCCCTCTTGTAGTTGGCATCATTGAGTGTGTTTTGTGAGATTGAGGAGGACTTTGTAGATCGGTGTCATACATAAGCGCTAATGTTGGACTTATGGGCTTGGACACCACTGGGCTGGGATACTTTCTTAATGTATACTTACCCTTTATATGAAACATATATATGCACACATACACACGCACACACATATGAGTTTCTGTGGTCGTGTTCCTATAGCCTACTTACTCAGACTAACACAGTTGTTATACAACAATCAGAGGACTATTCATTTATTTTGTACCTTCTAGTACCAGACTTCAATCTTTCAATTTGTCTTTGGCTTTTTCATATCATCTTCAAAAAGCAGAAACAAATAGAGTATTTAACTCAAGTCAATGCTGAGAATATTATATGTGAAATAGTGAGTGCATAGTGCTTACTTTCTAAATTTCACATTAACTATTATTAGCATTTGAGTGAATTTTATTATGAAATTATATATTTTTAAATGCCCTTGGTCAATAGCCCAGGTGGGCACTACATGGAATTGTTGCTGATCTGGGAGAAACTAGTACTCATAAGTCTTTCCACTTAACTCTGTTGACATTCCATCTATTGTGACATTTTGAAACAGAATATGATTTTAAGTGAAAAATTTTAAGTACTACATTAATTAAACATTTTTCTCCAAGCTTTTCAAAATTTTAATTTTGACAACATAAGTGGAAGTAGAACATAGGAATTGTAATGATGATGGGAATAAAGCATTTAGTGTGAGGGTTTAGTTATGGTCACTTAGTTCTGCCTTTTCTGGACAGAAGGACAAGAGATTCCAAAAGGAGAGAGTTACCTATTCATTGAGTCAAGCTGCTGGTTTCAGCCTCACAGTATTATAATAGCTTTCTTACTTGTATTATAGTATATAAACTCCTTAATATTAATCTAAATGTCTGACTCATTTAGAATGTGAATGACTGCCAATATTAAAATATCATGTCATTTAAGGATAAATCTTAGAAAGAACCGGCATGTAAAATAGGACAAATTTAAGGAAAACAAAATAAAATCACAAATGACATCCAGTGAAAAAACCTTGAAAGGGAATTGTCTTTAATTAGTTCACAGTTGGAGATTGTTCATACTGCTTATTTTAGTTAAGTCTTTCATTTGGAGAGAAACAAGCTATTTAACTTTCAGGATGCTTGCGGGTAGTTAGTGAGCAACTTGAATCCTCTATCTTATTGAATAAAAATCTGTATTCAATAGGATAACTTTGATAGGAATAATTTTTACCTAAAAATATGTTATCTACCTGACTTTGTTATATGTCACCCTTACAAAAACAACAGCAACACAACAAAAGAATGTAGAGATAATTTAATAAGCCCTTAAACTTACAGAAGAGAAATTATCTGGGATATTGCTCATATGTCAGTTGATAAAATTATCTCAGAATAATTTTTATGTAGACACCCTTTCTATTTGACTTTTATATTAGATATAAGCTTGAGAATTTGGGGAAAGGTTATCCTGGTTAAAAATCTGTGGTAATGTTTTCCTTGAAAAGAATGTAAGGATAAAATAATTCTAATGAATAGGTTGAATCTTTTGATTTAATAAGCTGTTTGGCACAAATATGGTGTATTAGAAGAGAAGGACAAGGCTATGTCCATAAAATGTGTAAATCACACGTCTTTTTCTGTAAGTCACATGCATTCCCACTCAGATATATCCCTGTAGTGATAGCATTTGGAAATAGTATTTAATTTTGGATCCTATGAAAACAATAGCATTTACCAGAATTTTTTGCAGCAAGTCAAAAGCTACACTATGAATGTTAGTGCTATGCACTTTTCATGATGTTTACATACCCATTCTTTATTTATAATAACAACACAGAGGTGCAACTGATGAAAGTTCCCCCAGAATCACGAGGTGGTGAGAACACGGGCAAATGTAGTGTTAAATTGTCTCTGTTTTCATCTGAAGTCTAGTGCTTCAAGGTGTTGTGACATCATGTGTGTCTGTGTGTATGCGCCAGTGAGTTCTCATCCTACACCCATCAGAAATGCTATTTTCTAGGTTTATTGACTCAACCTCTGTATTTATCCTCATTCTCAAATTCACTTGAAGTATATTATTGTCTCACCCAACAAGAGCTGGGCAATGTTACCTGTCTGCTTTGCTTCTTAACTAGGAAAATGGTTTCTACATAGCTAGTTCCTTCTCTTATAATGTTTTTCCATTTCCTATCAGAACTCTGAATCCTTTTTATTTGTGTCATACTATTGTGGCATGAGGAGAAATAAAGTCATATTTTAATAGTGACTTCTTATTCCATTTTCAGTAAATACATTTGTTCAAAACATGGATACCAAACTATTTTATACATGTTGTGTTTAGGTGCTATTGAGTTTTTTCTAAACTAACCCTGTGTATGTCAAAACAAAACACTGTGGATTTCTAGCTATCAAATTACAGTTATTCTTATTGTTTCATTCTGTTATTCCGTCTTTATCATTCCACTGTTTGTGACTGTGCCAATCCTTTTCACTGAGAATCTTCCTCTGGTTCCACTGACTCTCTTCCAAAGATGATGCCCTTCAGTAGGACTCCATCTCCTCCTGATGCTCTTGTCAGGTGCATTAGTTCATATCTAACTCACAGAACAAAACATTGCCTGGTCCGGCACCATCCTCATAAGTGCGTTACGTTTGATCCCACTGTTGCAGCCGCTGGGTTAATCCATCTGATTCAGGGTCTTTCCCTTTAACCCCATTGTTAAAGCATAGTGCCCTTTTCCATGGACGTTCTGTCTGGAAACTATATCCAGAACACATAAGGTGAGGTATTGCCATCCTTGATTCTAAGGAGCATCTTAGTTTCATTTCTTCTAAGGCACACATGTTTGTTCTTCAGGTAGTTCCCTTGCTTTCAATGTTCTTTCCAAATATCAACTGGCATCAATTCTTCTGCAGTATTCTGTTATAGTTAAAGTTTATTGTGCCAACCTGGCCGATAAGCACTTGTGGGGTTAATTGAAGAGTGGAGAATAAATGGCTCAGTGAGCCTCGCCTTTCGAGTTCTCAGGTCTCTTGCCTTGTGATAGTCAGACCAGGGTGAAGCTGCCTTAGCCAGTTCCCTGCTTCAGCTTGCAAGGCTCACTTCCTGCAAGACATCCCCAACGAGAAACCCCATGGACCTACCCCGATGCAGCCCTGGGTGCTGGAGCAGCTGTGTGGAGACCACTGCCAGCACTGAGATGCTTACATGCTCACTGATTCAGCTTTCCTCCTGCAGTCGGCGTCATTGCATGTGTTTTATGAGATGGAGGAGGACTTTGTTGATTGGTGTCGGATATATGGGTTGGTGTTGGACTTGTGGGCTTGGGCAGCACTGGGTTGGGATGGTTTCTTGATGTGCACTTAACCTTTATATAAAACTCTCTCATAGACATGAGTTTCTGTGGATTTGTTTCCTTAATGTACCCAGACTAACACATAATCCTTATTTATTGTCCAACTTCCGTATGTTTCTGAGATGATTGAAATGGAATGGCTAGAGTCAGGCACACCTTAGTCTACAACATGACACTGTTGCTCTTTAACAGTGGAAAGAGCTTTTGTACAGCAGATTTGCTCAACACAATATGTCTTGTAATCTCTCGACTGTTGCTTTCGTGAACATGGATGGTGGATTCAAGCAAAATGAAATACTTGACATCATTTTTTTTACCCATTTATCATCATGTTGCCTATTGGTCCAGATCTGCAGATTTTTGTTTTCTTGAAGACATGGAGTTGCAATCCATAAGGAACACTACAATCCTTGATCTTTATCAGCAAGTGCTTCAAGGTCCCACTCTCAGCAAGCAGGTTGTGTCCTCTGTATATTTCAAGTTGTCAATAATACTTTCTCCAATCTTAAACCATATTCTTCAAATTATCCAGTTTCTCAGATTATTTGTTAGGATACAGATTGAAAAAATGTGGTGATAAGATACAAGCCCAATGCATTTCTTTCCTGATTTTAAAACATGTCATATTCTCCCATTCTGTTCAAATAACTGATTTTGTGTCTCAGTAAAGGTTCCATGTGAGACCTATTGAATTTCTGTTTTATTCAATGTCATACCTAGTTTGTTCTGACCCAGAGTGGAATAAATTTGCATAGTCAATAATACACAAGTAAACTTCTTCCTGCTATTCTCCATTTCAGTCAAGATCCACTGGCTTCAGCTTAGATGTCTATCTTGCCACATCCTCTTCTGAATACAGCTTGACTTTCTGGAAGAGGCTGCTTGATGAGTTTTGTATTTATTTTTAAGATAATCTTCAACAAAACCTCACGTTCATTGTACATTAATGATACTGTTTGGTAAGTTCTTCATTTCATTGCATCTCCTTTTGGGGGGGAATGGAAACAAATATGCTTAGGCATATTTGGTTGCTTAGGCAGCTATCTGCCAAATTTCTTTGCATAGCCTTGTGAGCAATTCCAGTGCTGGATCAGTTTGTTGAAATGTTTCCAGTGATATTCTTTTTTAAAAAAAACATTTTATTAGGGGCTCATACAACTCTTATCACAATCCATACATATACATACATCAATTGTATAAAGCACATCTGTACATTCTTTGCCCTAATCATTTCGAAGCATTTGCTCTCCACTTAAGCCCTTTGCATCAGGTCCTCCTTTTTTCCCCTCCCTCCCAGCTTCTCCCTCCCTCATGAGTCCTTGATAATTTATAAATTATTATTTTGTCATATCTTATCCTATCTGGTGTCTCCCTTCACCCCCTTTTCTGTTGTCTGTCCCCCATGTAGATCCTTGTAATCAGTTTCCTCTTTCCAACACACTCACCCTCTACTCTCCCAGTATCACCCCTCACACCCCTGGTCCTGAAGGTATCATCCACCCTGGATTCCCTGTGCCTCCAGCTCCTATCTGCACCAGTGTACAACCTCTGCTCTATCCAGACTTGCAAGGTAGAATTCGAATCATGGTAGTGGGGAGGGGAGAAGCATTTAGGAACTGGAGGAAAGCTGTATTCTTCATCGGTGCTACGTCACACCCTGACTGACATTCTATCAATACCTGGAGCTTTGTCCAATGTTAGATCTCAGATTTTTTTTTTACCCTCAGACTTTTTCCATCAATACCATTTATGCTTTGATCATATGCTACCTCTTGAAATGGTTGAGAGTTGACCAATTCTTTTTGCTGCAATGCTGTTGGATATGCCTCCCATTTTTTTTTGATGATTCCTGCATTTTAAAGTATTTTGCCCTTCACTTTTTCTTCAGTTCTTTCTTTTTGGCTTTCTTACTCCTGTCTTTAAAATTTTCATTATCATACCCTACTTTTTCTTTCAGAATTGTTTGACCCTTACCAGATCGTATTCAGCTCTTTTGCTTCCTCGTTTGTTTTCCATATGCTTCATCTACTCTTGGTTAAAAGCAAGTTTCTGAGTCTCTTGTGACACTCATTTTAGCCTTTTCTTTCTTTCCTTTATTTTAAATAACCTTTGCTTTCTTCACATACGATGCTTTTCATGTTATCCCATAGCTCATTGTTTTCTTGTCATTACTATTCAATGTGTCAAATCTGTTTTTGAGATGTTCAGGAGCAATATACTCAAGATTGTATCATAGCTGCCGTGGCCTTTTAAAAATTTTTCTTCAAATTCACCCTGAACTTGCTTATGAAAAACTGATTCTCTGTTCAATGTTGGCCCTGGGCATGTTAGAGATGATGGTGAATTTCTCTATAATCTCTTCCCTCAGTTATTGTCAATTTGATTGCTTGATTTCCATCTGGTAAGGTCCACTTAAAAAAGGTTTTGTTAATATTTACTTCATATCATATCATTAACCTGTCAACCATATTAAGAAGTGTGTGCACTCATCACTTCAATCAATTTCAGAACATTTTCTTCTCATATTCATGGTTGTTCGCTTCCCATTTCCTCCCAACTTCTACTGCTGTGTACCTAGGTGTTAATCTAGTTACTGTCTCTACAGATTTACCTATCCTGGGTTTCACAGAACCACATTTTTCTATAGTGCCCATATCTCCAGTCATCTCTTCAAGAGAGCGAGTAAGGAGTGGGACCAAATCATAAGGCCAACTGTCCTGAGATTAGGGCTAGAATTAAGTGCAAGCCCCAAATCCCTCTATCTATCTATCTATCTATCTATCTATCTATCTATCTATCTATCTATCTATCTATCTATCTCATGGTTCAATTTAGAGAAAATGAAGAATATTGTAAATCATTTCCCCTGGGGCATAAGATGATTTTATTGATAGTGTCCTTAATTTAGAAGACGGTTGAGACAGGGAAATATTGCATGTATAGGCCAGATTTCCAGACTGCAATACATGAATTGTTACTTGTACAGATTAAATAGTGGCTGGGCACCATTTACACAAACAAAGAGGGTTAGTGGTAGGAGGTGCCCTTTTGGAAGTCACACAAATTTCAGAAGATTTACCATGATAGTGTATTTTAATTCATATTGATTATAGTTTTTAATACCTAAAATGGCATAAATATAGAAATATATATTTTAATTCAATGGAAAATGTATACTTTTTAATGTAGTGCTAAGAATTATACATTTCTTTATTGCATTATTTCACTGTGTTAGTAAAGAATACATCTTTATTTGCAACACTTTCCTCTCTCAAATTTCCTAATCCTATAGGTCTCTTCCACTATAGTCCTACACTCTGCTTTGGCCAGTGCCAGCCGCCTCTATAATCTATACTTCACAGGGCCGTGATGGTCTTACACAATGTAAATAAGATTCTGCCTCCACTTTAGCTCTCTAATATTTTCTGCGACCCTCAAAATAAAATCTGAACTTACTAATTTGGCATGCATAGTCACAAATGATGTTTTCTGACCCCTTTACCATTTTAACCCCCGTGGTCAGTTATATTCTCACTGTATCTTGAACTTAAACTCTCTGATCTTCTTGTTGGGCACAGCCTTTTTAAAAAACCCTCTTAGATTTACTCTGCCACTGTCATTTTCTCTGTGTGTCTTGAACTTGAACTCTCCGCTTGTTGGCTTACAGGTTTTGACATCCCCCACCCCCCAACCCTAGTTCCCTCTGCAAGAACTCCCTCTCCTCCATCTTGTAATTTATTGTCATCAGGATCTCAGTTTAAATGTTACTCCTCTGTAAACAACCACCAATAATCCAACCTAAATGGTAATTCACTTAAGCAGATTCTTAGCATTCCAGTCTCTATTTCTACACAGAGAGCTGTTCTTGTTGCATGCCCCGAATTCATTTTTCACTCAGCGCATCCAAAACTCACTGCCACAGAATCAATTCCAACCAAAAGCAATGCTATAAGACAGAGGGGAATTACCCCACTGGGCTTCCAAGACAGGAAATCATTATGGGAATCTGAAGCTTCATCTCTCTATTGCAAAGCGCCTGGTGGTTTCAACTACCAACCCAACATATAACACACTAAGACTCCATAATTCCTTTTTTGGACCCTTAGTGACCCAAAATGATAGAGTAAAAGTGGCTACATAGTGTTTCCTAGACGGTAAGGAGCCCGGGAGGTGCTACTGGGTATGCTTTGGATTGTGTTGCCAAGTTAACGGATCAAACTCACCAACCACTCCACAGGAGAAAGATACGGCTGTTGGCTCCCGTAACAATTTCCCAAACCTAGGAACTAGGAACCCCTCTGCATAAAATCGCTATGAGTTAGAATGCATGTATGGGCAGTGGGCTTGCTTTGTTTTATTTGTGACATCTTTGCAGGGGGATCTACAAGTCTTTTCTGCTGCAGAGTTGCTGGCGTGTTCTAACCACCAGTCTTTTAATTAGCAGCTGAGCAGTTAACCATTGCATAATAATTACAACATATACAGAGAGTAGGCTAAATTATTGAATATTTACCTGATGTTCAGCTTTTACAATGTCAGATTTCCTATTGCCATCTTTCTACAAATAGCGGCATGTGTAGGGATACCAACATAGGATCTAGGTAGACTCCTTCATGGAAATCCTATCAACGGACAGACCTATTTTGAACATTGAAAATAAATCTTGTATTTATATTTATATATGGGATCCAATTGAATTGGCTGGACTGCATAGACCTTCTCTTGGGTGTTTGTGTTTACATTTATTTTCATTTCTACTGAGAATATATTGGGTCAGACAGGAAAATAAAGCAAAATAGGGTACTATGGTAAAGCCTAGCAAACAGCATTTGGCGTGCAATATTATCCTTCCAAACCTTAATCTAATAGCTACTCAAGACAAGGGATTGTCATTTTTGGTTTGGGTTTTGGCCGTAATCTATGGAGGTTATGTACCATTTTCTTCACCTCCAGGGCCCAGGCTTTCAGAGGTGTCTTTCTGATGTTCGCTACTGAAGAATGTCTGCAGAAAGAGCGCTTTGCAACACGATGACGTGTTCAATAGTAGTAGGAGTTGATAGATGGCTTAGTTGTACAGTGACTCTTGTTGCTAATGCAAATAAGAAAGATAGTCAACTGTTTTGATAAAAGAATATGAGAATGGTATCAGGGTTTTGTGTGCAGACTGAACCCAATAGCATTTCTTCATCAGGCATTATACTGTATTAAATATAATTCTCAGAATTTGAAAAATCTTTTCTTTATTCCCTTTTGAATGCTATTCATTATTTGTATAGATAAGAGAAATACTTTATTTTCACAAGTCTTTGTTAAGCTTTTTACACTTAACTAATTCACAGGTGATTAAGAGCAGTTACTTTTGCATGGTTTTGGAAGTATATAAATTCTCATAAAAGTGGTTTTTAAACATTACAAGGGATATTTACCATTTCCATATGCAAATATTTATCAACTACTTTTTAATATTCTTGTTTCTGTACTTAAAATGCAATAGTTTGAAACTGTATATATTATTATTAATTATTAAACACAAAATATTAATTACTCTAATGAGTATAATTTTGATATTAACTTCAAAATTGAAATTTGTTTCTATTAGTGAAACAAAATGAAGGGTCTTCAGAAATTTCATGTAAAATGTTCTCAATTCTTTATTTATTCCTGTTAGGAAGTCTTTGAAGCTTCTTCATGTGATATATAACTTTCAGGAAGATACTTTCTAGAAATTCACATTCTACTCATACTTATTAAATATTTGTATACTTTACTATTTAATTATGCACATTTAATATGTGTAATTTTCACTAGGTACGTATTTTTACTTTTATTTTCTTCCTATATATTTTTTTTTGTTTGTTTTTAACAATTTATTGGGGCTGATACAATTCTTTTCACAGTTCATACATATACATACATCAATTGTATAAAGCACATCTGTACAGTCTTTGCCCTAATCATTTTTTTCTCTTTTCTTCTTTTACATTTTATTAGGGACTCCAACACCTCTTACCACAATCCATACATATACATACATCAATTGTATAAGGCACACCCATACATTCCCTGTCCCAATCATTCTCAGGGCATTTGCTCTCCACTTAAGCCCCTTGCATCAGGTCCTTTTTTTTCCCCCCCCCTCCCTCCCTTTTCCCCCCTCCCTCATATGCCCTTGGTAATTTATACCTCGTTATTTTGTCATATCTTGCCCTATTCGGGGTCTCCCTTCCCCCCTTCTCTGCTGTCCCTCTCCCAGGGAAGAGGTCACATGTGGCTCCTTGTAATCAGTTCCCCCTTTCCAACCCACTCACCCTCCACTCTCCCAGCATCGTCCCTCACACCCTTGGTCCTGGAGGTATCATCCACCCTGGATTCCCTGTATCTCCAACCCTCATATGTACCAGTGTACAGCCTCTGTCCTATCCAGCCCTGCAAGGTAGAATTCGGATCACGGTAGTTGGGGGGAGGAAGCATCCAGGATCTGGGGGAAAGCTGTGTTCTTCATCGATACTACCTCACACCCTAACTAACCCATCTCCTCTCCTAAGCCCCTCTATGAGGGGATCTCCATTGGCCGACACTTGGGCCTTGGGTCTCCACTCTGCACTTCCCCCTTCATTTAATATAATATATATATACACATACATATATACATATACACATAAATACACATACATACACACACTTATATCTTTTTTTTTTTTTTGCATGATGCCTTATATCTGGTCCCTTGGGCACCTCGTGATCGCACTGGCCGGTGTGCTTCTTCCATGTGGGCTTATTTGTTTCTGAGCGAGATGGCCGCTTGTTCACCTTCAAGCCTTTAAGACCCCAGACACTATCTCTTTTGATAGCCGGGCACCATCAGCTTTCTTCACCACATTTGCTTGTGCACCCATTTGTCTTCAGCGATCCTATCATGGAGGTGTGCAGTCAATGATATGATTTTTTGTTCTTTGATGCCTGGTAACTGATCCCTTTGGGACCACTCGATCACACAGGCTGGTGTGTTCTTCCATGTGGACTTTGTTGCTTATGGGCTAGATGGCCGCTTGTTTATCTTCAAGCCTTTAAGACCCCAGTCACTATCTCTTTTGATAGCCGGGCACCATCAGCTTTCTTCACCACATTTACTTGTTCACCCACTTTGGCTCCAGCCGTTGTGTCGGGAGAGTGAGCATCATAGAGTTCCAATTTAATAAAAGAAGGTATTCATGCATAGAGGGAGTGTTTGAGTAGAGGCCCAAGGTCCTTCCGCCACCTTAATACTTGACCTATAAATATCGACACAAAGATCTATTTCCCCAACCTCCTATATATATTTGCATGTACATGTCTTTGTCTAGACCTCCATGAATGCCCTTTGACTCCTAGCTCTTTCCTCCATCTCCCTTGGCCTTCCTCCTGCCCTACTACCATGCTTCATCGCCACCTGGGCTAGAGTATACCTCTTCTCTAAGCAACCTTACCCTTGATCATTTCCCACCAGGCCTGCCACTCCCCCTTCTCTACCCTTTGGGGTCCCATGTTTTTCCCTTGTCCCTGGGTTTGTTAACACCACTTCCTTACCCCCCCCTACCCCCCACCCCAAGTCCCCCCGGAACTGTCGGTCCCGTTGTTTTTCATCCAGATAGTTCATCCAGCCTGTCCTATTCAGACAGACCTGTGGAGTCACTAACAAGCACGAAAACTAGACAGAGGAACACAAAGCAACAGTATACAACCAGACAACAAAACAACCAAAACAAACCACTGAAAAAGAACAGAACAAAACAGTTCACAAGAGAAAAGCTTGTAGTTAGTTCAGGGATCTTTGCTGGCCCTTAGGAGCGTTTTCCAGTCCAGTGTGTTGGGGCACCATGCCCTGCCCCCAAAGTCCACTTTCAGCATTCCCTGGGGACCTTGCCACTCCATTCCCTTGCTGTTCCGCTGCACTCCCCCAGTGCTTTGCCTCGGTGTGGTGGGATCAGGTCAGGTGCAATTCCCACACTGTGTCTCCGGTGTTGTCCCCTGTATCGCCCTTAGTTACTGAGGGGCATCATGTCTCATAGTAGGGCCAGCCATGTTGTTCTCTCTGTGGACTGGCTGCTCTACTCAGGAACATCTTCATCACGGCCTGGTGGGCCAGGCTGTGCTCCACTCTCTCCTCCTGCCCCTTCATCTGCTCCCGTGTGCTCTGATCAAATATGTCCATCTCCCATAGCTGCAGGGTCAATGTCGTCCTTTGGAACAAGTTCTTTTCGGGGGAGGGGCAGGAATCCACTTAATTTATGGTGCTGGGGCCAGCCTCCCAGACCTCTCCACCGGTTCCGTCCTCCACGCCGGGATATTGCATTCACACCTTGCGACACTGGGTTGAAGTCTGGTCCCACTTTCCCTGTGGAGATATAAACCATACCCTCCCCTTGGGTGGATTAATGCCCCATTTCTGTCATGCTGATTGTACTTACCTCAGGGGACTCATGTTGTACCTGTCCCTTTGGGTCTGGCTTACCTCGCTTAACATAATTCCTTCCAGCTCTTCCCATGAAATAACGTGTTTCATGTGCTCATCGGTGCTTTTTAGTGCTGCATAATACTCCATTGTGTGTATGTGCCAAAGTTTGCTAATCCACTCGTCTATCGATGGAAACTTAGGCTGTTTCCAAGTCTTTGCTATTGTGAATTGTGCCGCAATAAACATTGGAGCGCATATGACTGGTCGTGTTTTATTTGCTGCTTCAACCGGGTATATGCCCAGTAGAGGGATGGCTGGTTCGTAAGGTAGATCAATTTCCATTTTCTTTAGGTATCGCCAGATTGCTTTCCACAGTGTCTGTACAAATCTGCACGACCACCAGCAGTGGAGGAGGGTTCCTATTTCACCACAGCCCCTCCAACACTTGTTGCTCTCTGATTTACTGATCTGGGCTAGCCTCAGGGGTGTTAGGTGGTATCTCATGGTTGTTTTGAATTGCATTTCTCTTATGGCAAGGGACTTCGAGCACTTTCTCATATATTTATTGGCCATATTGATCTCCTCTCTAGTGAAAGTTCTTCTCATTTCTTTTGCCCACTTCCTTAGGGGGTTAACTGTTTTCCTCTTTTTGCAGGTCATGATGGTGTTGTAGATTTTAGTAATGAGCCCTTTGTCTGACGTGTCATTACTAAAAATCTTCTCCCAGTCTGTGGGTTGCCTTGTCACCCTCTTGGCAAAGTCTTTCGAGGTGCACAGGTGTTTTATTCTTATTAGATCCCATTTGTCGATTTCCAGATCACCTGTGTGTGTCCCCTTCCTTGTTGCAGTGAGCCTATGTGCTCCCTGGGCCAGTGCTCTGAGATTAGTCCCGATTCCCTCCTTAATGGTCCTGATGGTTTGGGGTTTGACTTCTAGATCTGTGATCCACCTTGAGTGTATTCTTGTGCATGGGGTGAGGTAGGCGTCTTGTTTCAACTTTCTACATGTGGATATCCATTGTTTCCAGCACCACTTATTAAAGAGGGCATCTGCTTCCCACTTGACGTTTTTGGGACCCTTGTCGAAGATCAGTTGTCTATATGCTGATGATTTTACTCCTGGGCTTTCTATTCTTTTCCACTGGTCTGAGTGTCTATCATTGTGCCAGTACCATGCTGTTTTGACCACTGTAGCTGTGTAGTCTTCCTATATTTTAAATATCATATTATTACATAGTTGAGGTGTTTACATTTTAATATAATATTAGTAATCTTCCAAAAGTAATTATATTGAAGAAGTTAACAAAATGTATGGATACTTTGTTTGACTTATTATAAATTCCCCATTGAAAAATTACATATTTTAAGCATATGCTCTCTGGAGACCATAAGAGAAAAAAGTAATAAAAATTAATGAGAATTTGTTTACAGTAAATATAAAATATTTATTTTATCAGAAACATAATGACTTTTACTATAAATACATATCATGCATTCATTATAAATTTTGATTCTTTTCAGAATAAATCAATATACATACACACATTCATGTATACCTGGGTAAATAAAAAATATTTGTACAAAATGATACAACCTTGCTTCCTGGTAGTCAAGGACTCTCACCATTACTGATAAAAGATCAAAGACTACAGCCTTTAGTATGGATTACAATTACAAGGTAAAGAAAATCAAAATCTTCACAATAGGACCAGTAGAAAACATCAAGGTCAAAATTAAAATTTTGACCATTGAATTTTCTCGCTATTTAGAGAAAAGTGTGGTGTGGCCAAAATTCTAATTTGACTCAGATCAGGAACCAATGCACATAGAACTAACAGTCAAAAATCAAAATATCGACGGATGTATTCCCCTGAGAAAATCTGCTGCCCAAGACCTATTGAAAATGTTAAAGAATAAAGATGTCACGTGAAGAACAAGGTGTCCCTGACCCAAACAGGATGTTTTCAGTCGCATCGTATTCACGTGAGAGCTGGACGACGAAGAGGAATATTGAAGAATTGATGCCTTTGAATTTTAGTGTTGACGTAAGATACTGAAGTCCTATGCACTGTCAGCAGAACAAACAAATCTGTCTTTCAGAAAGCATAGCTAGGACACCCTTTAGGAGAAAGGATGTCAAGACATGGTCTCAAGTACTTTGGATCTGTTATCAAGAGATGCCTCCATGGAAAAGGAGATGCTGCTTAATACAATAGAGCACCATCGAAAATGAGGAAGATCTTTGAGGAGATGAATTGAGACAGTGGCTGTAACAATGGGTGTAACAATTTTGAGGACGAGACAGGACTCTCAGTGTTTTGTTCTCTTGTGCATATGGTCATTATGAATTGCTGCTACCTCCACGTCTCCTACATATGCACAGGTACAGCTCCAAGATTCTTCATTGTCTCCACAGATGTAGTCAGTTTGGGTTACATGCTGGGCTGCTAACCAGAAGTCCATGGTTCAAGCTCACCAGCTCCCCCTGTGGGGGAAAAATGAGAGTATCTACTCCCGTAAAGGTGATCAGTCTCAGAAGTCCTGTATAAGATCAACTCAATAGCAGTGTGTTTAGATTTAGCTGACTAGGCATAACATTTATCTATCAAGACTTGACACTTACTGATAATGTTTGGTTAATGTCAATAACTATATCTTAATACATTCCCCACGAATTTTCCTATGTAGAATCCTGTGCAACCAGGCTAGGGGATCTTATCCTCATATTATAAATGTGCAATTTCAAATACCTTAAGTAAAGTTACTTCCACAAAAAAAGAAAATGGTTAAAGGATAGTTCTAAGTATTCACCTTGTCTACTTTGCAGTATACTATTGAATTACAGAGTTGTTTGATTGTAGCCTTATGTAAGGGAACAAACCTTGAAGCAAAATGCAGGAGACCTGTGCTCTGGACATGGCTTCTACTAATTGCCCGTGTGATTATGACTCCCAAGTCTTGTACCTTCTATTTGGCCAGTAGCTACATCTATGATGATAACATTCTTAATTTAGCTCATGTATAAACAGGGTTGCAGAAACTAAATCCACCTGATTTGCTATGGAAATTGGTTGTCTAAAGTAGAAACCACATATCCATTGAGTAAGAAGTCTAGTAAATTAGCTGATGCCTGGAAATAATTGCTTTTCCAGATGGGCTTATAATGGATTTATGAAGTATAAATAGAACATAAAACAAAGTTACCTAGGTAAAAGATGGAAAGCTTTTCTATTTTTGTAAACATAGAACAAATTTTTTTCACAATAGATGAGATTTTCTTCAAAGAGTGGAATGAATAGTACTTGGAGTTTATAACACCAAATAGTGTGTAATACCAATTACACACATTCTGAAATAAAGAGTGTGCATCATTTTTACATTAATTTATTTATGTATAATTCTTTTAATTAATTTGCTAAAACATTTGTTTTGCCTTACACTTTATTTTATTAAAACATTTAAACTGTAGACACCAAGATATCATTTGTTTTAAATGATGTGCATGTACGTGAAAATGACGCCACATGCCGATCACAATGGTCTATGTATAACACTTCCCAGGGGGATGGACCACTGAAAAGTGGGGAAAGGGAAGCAACAGTCTGTGTAAGACAGGAAAAAATGATGATTTATAAATTATCAGGGGGTTGTGAGGGAGAGAGGGGAAAATATGAGGAGCTCATGCCAAGGGCTGAAGTAGAAAAAAAATGGTTTGAAAATGATGATGGCAACAAATGTACAAATGTGCTTGACGCAATGGATGCATCTATGTATTGTGATGAGCTATATGAGCCCCCACCCCAGAAAATGATTTTTTTAAAAGATATCAATGAATGATGGGGAATCAATGGACTTCAAAATCTGAATTAATAAAATATATTCCGTTGAGACCATGTTTTCATTTAGTTCTTTATGTTTATATTGGAGTAGAACAATTTCAAATGTCAAACTTAATCTTTGTCTCCTTATCTCTCTCTAGCCCTCCTCATCCTCTGTCTTTCTATTTTAAATTGGCACCAAACCAAAATATGTGACATTGTATCTCTTAACTGATATGTACATAGATATAAGTTTAAGGATGTTGTCTGTTTTCTCACTGCTGCAGTATCAGTGCCTAAAAGATGACTTGGTGCATAATAGGTGCTTAATAAGTCAAATTTCCTCATTTGCCTCTTGACTCTTCACAATAATTTATACGAAAGCAAGTGCAAAGCCATTTCTTATTAACATCTTGGTCTCCAAGTTTATTGAAATTTGATTACTTTTAGAAAAGTAGGTTGGCACTAAAGTTAAAATACAAAATGAAAATTTACTGACATTGAATTGTTTAAACGGAGCTAATTAAACGATGTGTTTTGTTTCCAAACTGAGCTTGCATTTCTTTTAATAGTCAAATTAAATGACCTCAAGCCTTTACCTTGCAAGCCACATATATACAATTCTTCTGTCCCTCGGGTCCCTCCTGCTCCATTGCTAAATCCAACACTGCCTGCGCCCTCTACCTTCCCAAGGGCTTACTACTCAGGCTAAGGGATGAACTCTAGTTATTCTCATCCTGCAGAGAGAAAATTAGAAAGCTGATTGGTCCCCTGGAGGGCTCTCCAAAGCTTCTGTTGCCTCACAGTGTCTCTATGGGAAATAAATGGTTTAGAAGTCCAAGGTAGATATTTTCTTCCTCTATGCTGATGAAGACAGTTGCCATTACTCCTAGTCTGATGTGCTAGTTTTGTAGCAGTTTCTCAAAATGCACCAGGAGAAAGAGAACCCTCTCTCTCCCATTTTAAGCCGAGTTACATTGGTTCCTTACCACAAAAGACTGCAACGGTCACAGGCACCGTTCTCTAGCTTTTCTGCTTTTTTACTTTAAATTAATCATTCACTTCCTCTCTGTCCATACTCCTAGGGAGGCTACTTAAGATGATCCTGAACTCCTTCTCTTACATTGACCCAAGATAAAATGTTCTCTTCCGTATGGTGATATTTCAAAATATGCTGCGATTCTTGTTTGATAACTGTCTTTTCCTTCATCTATGCAGTCTTATTACATGAATTCTTGGGAAAATCCATTTTACTCAGAACAGGACACTGTAATTCGGCACATCTGGTCATGAACCAACTCTGTAGACAAGAATCAGTGTTTGCTAGGAGATGAAAAGTGTGAGAAAGCTGGTAGCCCAGATGAAGAACCAGTCTGTTACCCTGGGTAAATGCTCTCAGTCATACATGACTCTTCCACAAGAAAGCTAGATGGTCAGAATTGGGCAAGTTCAGTAGCATTGGTGAATTTTCCCAAGCAACCATACATACGCTGAAAAAGAGAACATGCAATCTAAAGTAACCCATTTAAAAAACAGACATGCTCACTTTTATAAGTTATCACTTTGTGGTTTTTATCGTCTTCTTTTATTTGTATCAGTTGAACATAACTTTATAATTAATTATATTTTTGCATCAAAGGTCTAGGTGGTTCTTTGCAGCCCTTCTTGAGCTAGACTACTAGGTCAATAGCCCAAATCAACCAGCAGATTTATGGGAGAAAGATGAGACTTTCTCATATACTTCCAGTCTCAGAAACCAACAGGGCCAGTTCTGCCCTATCCTATCAAGTTACTAAGAACCAGAATCGACTTTATGGTAGTGAGTTTGGTTTGGTTTGACAGATTTTTATAATGTAATTCCACAAAATATGAATCTAGACAAACCATTTTTAATTTGTATCTTTTTTATTGTAAAGAAAGCATGAAGGTATTTTACATATGCCATGCAATTAATCCCTCAACTTTACATATTTACTTACCAAGATTTCAGAGCACTAAAGTTTTTTAAAACAAAAACTTAAAAATCAACATTACTAAGGCAGTAACACTCTTGGGGTTAACTTGATGCACCAATAAATCATTGAGATTTTTCCTCATGTTTAGTGTCAAACTAGATGAGTATCTCATGCCTTTATCTTCATCATAGCTTCAGTTTATGTTTATATTGTACTTTGAACATTTTTATCACTTTACTATTCAACATTCTAGTGTAGATTGATAGATATTTAATAATAAAGAATGAATTTTGTATTTATTTTGCCCTGGAATACACCTCTCTATTTTGCTACACAATTGTAGTGGGGTATGCAGTGCAGTGAGTTATTTAGTATGGCTCTTCTCGCCTCAGCCTTTGTTATTCCCATCACTCACCTTCCACTTTCTGGATGGATCTTGGTAAAAAGATGGAAGAAGATAAGATGGAAGAAGATTGTCATTGTGCTATATGATCCAGCTGGGTTGTGAATTGTTAACAGAGTTCATTGTGATTGCTTTCCTGCTGGGTACAAAATAAGCCATCTCAGAAGCAGGAGGTGTGATCTGACTGTCAGCATGAAGAAAGAGCCCAGAACATGTCTCTGAGATCCCTATACATTGAACCTCTCTGAACCAGACCACAAGATTGACTCTACAGGAGCAGGAACAGCAGACCCAGGAGCCAGTGCAATTCCCAGCCCAGCAAGCAAGTGAAACCAAATGCTTTCCAGAAGGAGACTGCCTTGTAGAATGAAGAACCTCCGGACACTTCACTGGGAGAACTGATTTGTTGACTCATGATGTTGGAGCTGACTGCTTTCGGGTTGACACTAATAGAAAGTGGCACACCCATTGGGCAATTATTGACAGCCACAAAAGGTCTTTGGGAACATTTCCTGAGGAGGGCAGTGGCCAGACAGAGGGGCCAGTGAGAGGCGTGCCTGTGGGCACAGCAGAAGAGAAAAGGTTCTGACTGAACAACTGTATCCTTGGCATTTGTCACCTGAATTGTACACAGGAATTATACTCTGTTAACTTCCTCAACCTGCTCCATCATTGTGAGCATTGCCTATGAGTTCTGTGTGTCCACTGCTCTGACTTGTCAAACCCAGTAGAAAAGGTGAGCTCTCAGACGGACTACTGGGGTCAGAGTCGTCTTCAAATGGATGGAGGGTGGAGACTTCTGACTTTGGCCTTGTCTCAATCACCCCTGGGAGCCAGAGGATCTCAGATGTGGTCCCCAGGCCATTACCTCAGACTAACCGTTTGCTTTTAGTTTTTATGAACCAATCTTTCATCCTCATAATGGGATAAGATTCTTTGTTTCTTTGTGACAAGGAGCACTTGCTCTTTGTCTGGATCCACAAGATGGAATGGGTTTGGCCATGCTAGCAATTTCTCTTCTACTGAATAAGAATTTCAGGTGTATATGCACTTTTTATCCTAAGCTGTAATATAGAGCCTCTGACTTCATTCATTCTTTATGATGTAGAGAAAGGAAAGAAGACCGAAGAGAGGACGGAGTGGAAAAAAATAAAGACACTTTGCTTCTAACACATACTGAATGAAACACACCGTTATTTTCAAGACAGTGATCACTTTCCTAATACTTGGCTATGAAAATGTAGCCACTAGAGTGTGAATAGAATAAGTTACAGGTTTCAGTAGGTATCATTGGTAGCTACTCTTAATTTTTATCAATTTCATCAATGTTTTCTGATAATTACATCTATTAAAAATACTCCTAAAACCATCAGGTAATTAAATATTTCCCCATAATCACGGCATTTCCCCCTAAAATAAATATATGTAATTTGAAGGAATAGAAAGAATTTTACAAGTTCTAAAGGACTTCCATTATTACTATTGCTAGGTGCTTAGTCTTGATTTCAACTCAGAAACCCCATGTGATGTAGCATAGGAATGCTCCATAGGCTACTCTAGAGAAGCAAACAAGTGACACTTGTATACATAAGAAGATAGAAAGAGATTTATCTTAAGAATTCACTCACCATTGTAAACGTGGGTCATTCCAGTCTGATTCAGGTACATAGGTCAGATGTAAGCTGAAGACATCTTGTGACTCCAGTAGCCACAGAACCTGATGAACAGGAAGCAGGAAGACCACAGACTAATGGTTGTGGAGCTGAATGCATCCACATTTGGCAGCCCAATGATGGCTCTGGGATTGGTAGGTGATATGATAGGGGTTCAATGAAGGGGCTGCAGGATATAGGTCCTGCAGCACAAATGAAACTCTCTTCAGCACACTGTCCATCTATACTAAGGGCAGGCCACATCCTGAAGGAAACCTCTTTCAAAAGTATCCAGACTGACCATGTCCAGCTTGGCTGTTTCAGAGATCCCAACATGGAGTTGGCCACACTAGGTTCAGTCACATCATGAGAGGATCCTGGCCCTCTCAAGTTGACATCAGTGTTCTACATTGAATTCTTTACAGGAGAAAATTTGGGTCTTTTCTCCCACTGAGTCTCTGGGTGGGTTCAAACAACAAACCTTTCATTTAGCAGCAGGGAGCTTAAATGTTAACCTACCAGGACTCCTTCTATTCTGAAAGACCTAAAAATCATTATAAAATCCCTAATTATAATTTACTTCTTGGCTGGAAACATTGATCCCATGATTTTCTAGCCTTTTGTACCTGTTGTCAATTTTGTTTTCTCATTCTGCTGTCACGGTCACAGTCTAATATGCACGCAACCAAGGCAAAATCATCACCTGCTCAGCACATGTAGGTTCATCTTACCCTGCACCATCATAGCAAGATCTCATTTACAAAGGTGTTTCTCCAAAACATGAAGCTAGTGATCGAGCTATATAATGACATATGTCTATGTATGTATGTATATATTATAGTATCCAATATTTTTTTCTTCAAGACGTAATTCAATTAATGTCTTCTGTTCCTTATAAGAAAATATCACCCAAACTGACACAATTAAGGGCTGTTTGGGGCTGTTGAATCAATTCTGACTCACAATGACCCTAGTTGTGTCAGAACAGAGCGAAGCTTCATTGCGTCAGTGTTTCAGAAATAGCTCTCTGGGATTCTAGTCTGGGGAGCGTCGGGATGGGTTTGAGTCACCAACCTTCTGGTTAGCAGCTGAGTGCTTGATCTATTTCACCAACCCCAAATGACAAGCTTCTCATCATTGTTTTAGGTTCATGAAAAGGCCTTATTGAAATAGATCGTCAACCGAAGGATGTATGCAGTGAAGCTTTTCTAATGGATCAGGGTACAGGGGGTCAGAAGACTTAGAGCCGACCTGAGGGATTTAGATACAGTTTTTTTTTACTGATTTCCCCATTAGTAACTCACTGTAATATTTAAGTGTTGTAAAAAAAAATAGTAACATGTATGTCACACACTTGGTATTGTAGAAACTGATTAATGGGTTTAGTGACATTTTTTAATGTAGAAAATTAAAACATTTCACAGCAGATTTAGAAATGGTTATATGTATAATAGCCAGTCTAGTCCTTTATTTCTGCAAAACTAGGACTTAGTTAGAGATAGGTGAAATCAAGTTTGCATTTTTCTGTTAAACATGGCTTCATTCCTAAATTTAAAATTAAACCAGAAAATATATTTATATGTTAAACTTATTTTTCCATAAAATATATCTTGTATTAAATTAAATATTTTAATTTAAATAATAGTTATTCATATATTTTGATTCTACTATGATATAAAATTCATTGTATCAATGTATTTTGTTTTTCCTTTTCTTTTTAAAAATCATTTTATTGGAGGCTCTTAAAATTCTTATCATAATCCCTGCATCTATCCATTGTGTCAAACACATTTGTACATTGCTGCCATCATCATTCTCAAAACATTTTCTTTCTAGTTGAGCCCTTGGTATCAGGTCCTCACCCCCCCTCCCTGCTCCCCTCTCTCTCATGAACCCTTGATAATTTATAAATTATTATTTTGTCATATATTACATTGTCCAATGTCTCCCTTCACCCACTTTTCTGTTGTCTGTCCCTCAGGGAGGGGGTTATATGTAGATCCTTGTGATCGGTTCCCCTTTCTACCCCACCTTCCCTCCACCGTCCCATTGTTGTCAAGTTCACCACTGGTCCTGAAGGGTTCATCTGTCCTGGATTCCCTGTGTTTCCACTTCCTATGTGTACCAGTGTACATCCTCTGGTCTAGCCAGATTTGTAAGGTAGAATTGGGATCATTATAGTGGGGGCAGGGGAAAGGAAGCTATACTGCACCCTGACTGGCTCATCTACTCCCACGACCTTTCTGTAAGGGGATGTCCACTTGCCTATCGATGGGCTTTAAGTCCGCACTCCACACTCCCCCTCATTTGCAATGATATGATTTTTTTTGTTCGTTGATGCCTGATACCTGATTCCATCGACATCTCATGATCATTCAGGCTGGTGTGTTTCTTCCATGTGGGCTTTGTTCCTTCTCAGCTAGATGGCTGCTTGTTTACCTTCAAGACTTCATGTTCTATCTTTTGATAGCTGGGCACCATCAGCTTTCTTCACCACATTTGTTTATGCACCTGCTTTGTCTTCAGAGATCATGTTGGGAAGGTGAGCATCGTGGAATGCCAGTTTAATAGAACAAAGTGTTCTTGCATTGAGGGAGAACTTGAGTAGAGGCCCAATGTCCATCTGCTACCTTAATACTTAGCCTTTACATATATGCACATAGATCTATTTCCCCATCATCATATAAAAATATATCTAAATATGTACATGCCTGTATTTAGACCTCTAGAAATGCCCTTTGCCTCCTAGTTCTTTCCTCTATTTCCTTTTACTTTCCTCTAATCCCACTATCATGCTCAGCCTTCATTTGGGTTTCATCATCGGTCCCCTTGTTTTCTCCTCCAGATTGTTTATCCCGCCTATCTTATCTAGATATACCTACAGAGATCATAATACACATAAAAACAGGACTAAGCAAAAAAAAAGTAACAAAAGAAAGCAAAACAGTAACAACAACAACAAAACCAATGACAAAAGAAAGAAAAACCTGTAAATTGTTCAAGGTCTGTTTGTTGACCTTTAGGAGGGTTTTCCAGTAGTCTTATGGCATACCACGCCCTGGCCCCACAATCTATTTTTGGTATTCCCTGGGGACTTCCTTTCTTTGCTCCCTTGCTGTCCTGTTGCACGCTCTTAGTGTTTTGCCTCGGTGTGGTGGGGTCAGATTGGGCTCAATTCCCACACTGTGTCGCCAGTCTTGTCCCCCACAGGGCTATGGGTCAGTGTGGGATGTCATATCTTATGGTGGGGCCGGCCATATAGTCCTCTCTGAGCAGGGTATTGTCCTCAGGGCTTAGTGGGCCAGGTTGTGCTCCACTCTCTCTTCCTCCCCCTTCATTTGCTCCCCTGTGCTCTGATCAGACATAATCTCTCTCCCTGAACTGTAGCTTCAGGGTTGTTCTCTGATGTAAATTCTTCTAGGAGGAGGGATGGCTGTCCAAGAAGTTGGGATTGGGTTTGCTCCCTCAGACCTCTCTACTGGTTCCTTGCTTCATGCTGGTATGTTGCATTCACATCTTGGAGCACCACGTTGAAGTCTGGTCCCTCTTTCCCGGTGGAGATATAAGCAATACCCTCCCCTTTCATAGATGTCCTGTTCCCCTGCTACCCATTTTCTTTTTTTTTCTCTCCCCACCCCCACTCCCCACTCCCGCTCCTTTTTAGTTGGCTACCATATGTATCCATGGATTTGGTCTGGCCCCTTCCACATGGGTATTTTCAAAGACAATGCAACAGTTCTCATAAAATCATATCTGGACTCTATCAGAATTCTCTTAATAGGAAAACTCCTTTAATCTTGGTGCTTTTGAGATTTATTCATATAACTCCCATTAGAGTTAATTGGAGTTAGTAACATAAATTCCACTTGCTCCAAATGGAGAATAGGTTTCTTTAATGTTGTTTTTATTTTTTAATAAGGTTAGACTTAAAATAGAATCTTGTATACAATTGTTTCTTTTGCTTTGGGAAATTAAAATGCCTTTAACAACTTTTAGGGTTAGGGAATTGATACGTGCTTCAAAGTTTTCTTTCTTATTTTAATTCTGTTGCATTACTACATCATCATTACAAATTACAATGGGCAATGAAAGAAATAGGAGAGTAAACTATAACAGCATTTTTTTTGCTAGAAAGCCTTACATACTATTTGTAGTTTTATTTGTGGAATTACCCTGTTAATGGTATATTATGAACACTATTTAGGAAAAAATGTGTTTGCTGTTCTTAACAATAAGGAGAACCAGGGTGTGTGTGTTGCTGGTGAACGACAGTTTTCAAACCAAAAGAAAATCTCAGACTGTCCCCCCAGTCATGTATGCATTTGTTCATGAAATAAATAGATAACAATCCATGTTGTTGGTTTTGTTTATTTGTTTCCAATAGATAATAATGATTTAAGTGATAGATAATGTTATATGTCAAGATGTTTCTAAAATATTGACACATTTGAACCCACATCTTAATTAAAAATAAACATGGCTTATGTCTAATTTACAAAAGAAGAGATACCTTAAGAAGAGACCTGTCCATAAAAGAAAAGATTAGCTAATAAAAGACCAATGAACTTGTTTACAACAGTGTATCTCTCCCTTCTCTCAGACATAGGAAAACATTCCATTGTGTCAAATCCATTCTTTAAAAGATAGCAATGAGATAGCTATACATTTCAAAGAGATAGATGGCAATTTAACTTCATTCTAAATGTTATTACTTTTAACAAACGTTGGAGATGTTTCCACAAGGAACAATCTATAGCAAAATAATTGAATACAAATTATACATGATTTAGACATCTAGAGTGTCACCTCACATTTTCATAACATATTTATACAACTATAGATTAGATGCAAGGAAGGTATTCATATAATCATTTTTTAAAAGTCAAGAAAATAATTCCTAAAAGGAGAAAAATATTGTAGGTATATGAATAGCATATACAAATAATTTTAGGAGCCTTACAAAAAGTAAATGAATTGTATATTGTCCAACCAGAACTACCAAGAAAGGAAGCTCACATTTTAAAGGGCCTGACTTGGGTCAGTTCACAATATTTAATGGTTTGTTTGTTCTTTTGTCATTTTACTGGGGGCTCATACAACTTTTATCACAATCCATACATACATCAATTGTGTAAAGCACATCTGTACATTCATTGCCCTCATCATTCTCAAATCATTTGCTCTCCACTTAAGCCCCTAGCATCAGTATCTCCTTTCTCCCCCTCCCTCCCCACTCCCTTCTCCCCCATCCCTCATTAACTCTTGATAATTTATAAATTATTATTTTGTCATATCTTGCCCTGTCCGATGTCTCCCTTCACCCACTTTTCTGTTGTCCATCCCCCAGGGAGGAGGTCACATTTAGATCCTTGCAATCAGTTCCCACTTTCCACCCCACCCTTCCTCCACCCTCCATGTATCGCCACTCACACCGCTGGTCCTGAAGGGATTATCTGCCCTGGTTTCCCTGCGTTTCCAGTTTCTTTAGTACCAGTGTACATCCTCTGGTCTAGCCAGACTTGCAAGGTAGAATTGGGATCATAATAGTGTGTGGGGGGAAGCATTTAGGAACCAGAGGAAAGTTGTATGTTTCATCGTTGCTACACCACATCCTGACTGGCTCTTCTCCCCAAGACTCTTCTGTAAGGAGATGTCCAGTGGCCTACAAATGGGATTTGGATCTCCATTCCACACTCCCCCTCTTTAAGATTTTTTGTTCTGATGATCCCTAATACCTCATCCCTTCGACACCTCGTGATCACACAGGCTGGTATGCTTCTTCCATGTGGGCTTTGTTGCTTCTGAGCGAGATGGCCGCTTGTTTACCTTAAAGCCTTATAATGGTTTTTCATGATGATATCATTCAATCAGATTTGGTCTCTTGCTATGTTCTCAATTATAGTTAAGGAAACAAATCCTCAAGGAAGTTCAGGAACTCTTCAAAGTTCATACAGGTAGTAAAATCTGATTACCAAATGTATACTTATTTCTCGAAACTATTTCTCCTACGATACTGATATTTTTGTAATGCTTAAGTGCTTCACATGGATAAATATAATCATATTATTTATGGTAAAAAGTGATGCCTTTATTTATTTTGGATGTCATTATACTTTAAGATAAAAATAGTAGCTTATTTGAAAATCAAAGACAATCTTCTAATACAATTATTCTTTTTCCATGAAAAAAATCTTTTCACTTTAGTTTTGGAATTATTCTTTCATTGCTTACAATTTTAACACATTTTTTTAGATAGAGTTTTTTGATTATTTCTTTAGATGGGTTTATAACTTAAAATTCCTCAAATATTTTCAAATACAGTGTTCTTTGTTAAGTTAATGAAGTTATTTTTGAAGCAAATTATTTAAATATAATCTAGTTGTGTTGCATGATAGCCCCCTAACCAAATTCACTGCCATCAAATCTATTCCCACTCATAGAAAACCTATGGGATAGGGTAGAACTGCCTCGGGGTTTCTAAGACTATTACTGTTTACAGGAGTAGAAAGTCTTGTCTTTACCCTTAGGAGTTTCTGCTGGTTTTGAACAGCTAACCTTCTGTTCACCAGCCCAGAAGTGTTATGTGATAGAATGATTTAATGTAGAAATAAAGTTGAGAGAGCCAACAGTGATGGATAATTTAAATGACCTTTCTATCTTTTTCTTGATTATTTTCAGATAGAAAAGTAATCATCATTAATTCTATCATTAAAATACCATTCAATAAAATATCAATAGGAGAATTTGGAAAGATGGCTCTCATTAACCTAGAGCTCCGCACTCAACTCCTTCTGTAACAGGCAAATTTTAATTCTTTCCCTCTCTCCCACAGGATATGGCACAATGAAGTGCAAATAAAACAGCTAGCCTCACTGACGCATTCCTCATCCCTGCTAAATCAATGTTGAATACATTTTAAAACAAAATTACCTTCCAATTTTCTGGCAACCAGGGCAAAGGGAAATGTTGATGAATTGTACAATTTCTTTTTGTCCAATAAAAGGAATCGCTCAATTCATCTATTAAATGTATTAAATGGAGCCCAAACTATTCGCCCGCCCAAGGCCCTATATGCTTAATATGGAGCCCCTGAAAGGATGTGAATCTATTCTTGCAAGAAGAATTTTTCATAAATGACCCATCTGAAATGTTTGTTTCAATACCAGCCATTGTTATTAATAAAAACATAGAGTTTTAGTACTTAATTGATTTATATTTCTATGCCAAGAGATTTCAAGTTGGGGTGATACAGTATAGTGGGAATATATATAAACTTTCCTCTAGATATTTCTGGCTTATGATGCTACATCTATCATATTATGGATAAATGACCTTGAAAATTTACCTTAACATGCCAAGGTTCCGTTTCCTTCTCTGTATAATGGGTATATCAATGCTACAAACATATGGGGTTTTGTGAAATTTAAATTAAAGCAGGTTTATAATCATTCGGCGCGTGCCTGGTACACAGTCTGTACTCCCATGGGAGACATTTTGAAAAATGTTTTGCTATAACACAAATAGGAAAAATTCTAATTTCATAGCATTCTAAGATAAATGGAATACTAGAATTAACAGATAGCCTATATTCCCCAAATTACAATTCATTCTATTTGTGTAGACAATTAAAATTATTTAATCTCATTACCTTTTAGAAATTATTATACTTAATTTCTAAAATCTGCTTAACCTTGTTTTTCAATAATGACAGTATATTTAGGTTTCCAACTGTCTGAAAGTTTAGAATCAATCTTACATGATAAGTTATTATGTGTGACCTATTAAATATCTGTGCATTTTTCATCAGTTATGAAGGCATATTTAATCGAAAACAAAAAATATAGATATATGAGCAAATAGCTAAAATATCTAAGACTGACAATATTATAAATGATATATTACAGAAAATCATCAGTTTGGTGTGAAAATAATATATAATGCCATGTCCCCATGAGCATAAAATTGACTAAGATGCTTGAAGCTCATGGAAGAGGGCTTTTGACTTTTGTTGTTTCCAAATCGGTTTCAGTTTCTTCTCCTAAAATAATAGCCAGGGCCCAGAAGAAAGTACAGGACAGATCATGTGTCAGATCATATATATATGAATCAGTACAGAAGTCTATAGACTCAACTGATGAAATGGAAAACAGAGTCTTCACTATTTTCACTATTCTGTGCTGGCACATTATTACATGGAATTTTTCTAATGGGACCATATCCAAGTTGTAGCATTAACAGATGGGATCCTGTTGGGGTTCCACATTTTTAGTTATTTAGGACTTTAGTAAACAGTGATTTTATCCAGTATGTGATTGGAACAGATGTGATCTTATCAGGGTTCCACTTTTTTCAAGGGCATAAAATTGCCATGATTTGCTGTACAGTGCTGGAGTTTACTTTTTGTGGCTTTAGAACCAGAGTCCTTTTTAGCCAGAATTTGCCCTTGGGTTCTAAAACATCATCATAGGGAGTTAATGTTTTATTCTCTATTAATCCCATTAAATCCTTTTAATATTAGAGCATGTGTTGCTTTATGGCATTAACTAGTGTCTTGCACTCAACAGTATTTTCACAGTTTATGACACTGCTTAGGGCATTAACAAACAGCTGTTTGAATTAAATGAGCAGTTAAGGACCCTGTTCATTAACTCAAAAGTTTCATGTATTTTTAATTCCTTAAATCTAATGGTATCATCACCCTCTAAGAAATCTATCTTTGATTATAATTTGCTCTGGCCACTATTGGTTATGCAGGGAAAGTATTATTGTTTTTGAATATGAGTCATATCAGGGGTGGGTATCTCTAATGAATCTTAACTATCTCATAATGGTTTCATTCTTATGGGATATAAAACTTTAAAAGTTGTTTACGGCAGTTGTGTTAAGATTTTCTCCAATTTTGGTTACTGATGACTTCATTTAGCTAATGTAAAGAGGCAGTTGGAACAGAATTATTTGCATTTGAAATGGTGCAATCAGAGGTTTGTGACTGACTCATTTACAAAAAAAGGAAATTGTATTTGGACAGTGACAGATTATGGGATGCAGTGCTTGGTGCCGAGCAAAACGTTAGTCAGTGATTTCTCCATACAGGGAGAGCCGGGCTTCCAAGGCTGTTCCTGAGACTTCACCTGCTTTTCAGTCATGACCACAGACATTTTGACTTAGTGATTTCAGATCAAGGAACTCAATAAAAAGAACAATTTAAAACTGATGTGTATACTATTCTTGATAAGATGCACAGAGACTAGTGATTGGTTCTTATACCGCTGGTGCCTTGCCATCTGCCTAGTTCAAGGCCTGTACAAGTAGGTGTATACTATTTCTGAGGGAAAGACTTGGCATTTCACTTAAAAATTAAAAGAAAAAATATTGTGTCAGATTCTTCTAGTTCTCTCATAAATCATCCTATAATCTGATACCCAGCTCTCTTTGTTTGCTCAATGGATCTTTTATGAATGGATCAATTCACATCTAATTACCGGTTGATTAGAGACCATCATGAAGTTCTAAAGTGGACCCTATGATTTTACTCTTTACAACCAGGTAGAAATGATGTGCTGGCATTTGTGGAATAGACTGTGGTAAATTCATAGGAATGTTTTTCTAGGGGCAGCAAGAAACAGGCTTTTCATGAACCTAGGCACACATGAATGAGAGGTAAACTGCTGGCTGAGAAGCTTTGGTCAGTCTGAACTGGTTTCAAGTTCATAAATGCCCTATTTTCATCCATGGTGGAGGTAGTAGGATACTAGCTTCAGGGTTGGCTCTGACTTGTGACAAAACCATGCCCATCAGAAGACAAAGCTCCCCAGACCTGTACTAGCTGAACTAGCAACGTGGAGGCCATTGTGAATCTTGAATGCCTTCCAGCTGAAAAGGTCAATTTTCTAACTCAATATTGGAGCAATATTCTGTGCTGATCCATAGAGTTTCTAATTCGTGTTCAGATGTGGATGGCCAAGCCTTTCTTAGGCTGGAAACTCCACTGAAACCGTGGACCCTAGATAGCCCTGCTGGGAGTTGAAGTAGCCATGGTATAGCTTCCAGCTTCACAGAGACACTCAAAGCAGTATGACAACAGGGAAGAGAGGTGGTCGGTTGGAGTAACATTTGGAAAATGCCTTATAACTATTCCATTATGCTTCTGGATCTCTCTGGCTTTGTTTCCTTGCCTCCATTTCATGAACCCGCAGAGCAGTTCAGATAACACTGGAAGCACAGAGTGGCTTGAGATGTCACCCTCAATCCTGACTCCTGAAGTTCTAGACAGCAACAGGGGTTCCAGTTTTGATTTTTATGGTGAGAAGCCCAAACCAATCAATTAACAATAACCAGCTCTTCTAAAATTTTGGCTTTAAGAATGAAATCTAGAAATGGAGTCTGAATACTAACATATCAGGGAATTGTAACACCACTGGAATTTCTATCTCTGCTTAGGTAGCATTTGAAGACTTCAAAATAGAGAGATAAAGAAATAAAAGCAACAGTGACTGGTATGTTTATATATGTGAACATGGATATCTAGTTATACATAGAGATCTACACATATAAATGAAAAATTAGAGAGCTGATCAATGTCAGAAATATTACTGAACTAAATAGAGCTTCCCTAGTCCCTGAGTTTATCCTCCAGATGCTGTGATGTCCGATCAGCACATCCTGAGTCAATCCCTCTCTGCAGCCAACACCCAAATCCAAGACACCATCAACATTTGTTTGGACTGTTACATTACCATATTTTTCTCAACATGCACAATCATTTTTGGGGGGCAAACCACATAACCCCCTTGCGTATGAGTTTCTTTGCAAGCTATACACAGTATATGCCCGTGCACATTCTCCATGGGGGCCCACTGTATTATACAAGACACCTGGGGGTTTTACCTGCTCCAAATAGATGAATTTAACATTCTTATCCTGGCCTTTATGACCCAGTCTCTGTGCATCTCCCCAGGCATGTCTTAGCTGTGTTTCATTTACTTCCCTGTGTCCAGGCCCACTGGGTGCCTTCTTTGTTCACTTCTCAAATGTATCCAGCTCTCACATCAGAGGGTTCACACACACGCTTCTCTCTCCTGGAGACAATCCACTCAGCATCCATCTTCCATGCTGCTTAGAGAAGAAATGCCACTCTCTGAGATTAAAGCGGAATTCTCTTCTTTCCATCTGTCCTCCATAATGCCCCTCACAGTACGGTGCACACGATGCTTTCACTGTTTTGCTTTTGTTCCCTACTATCATGTGACTAATTATTACCTTTTAACCATGTAACATCGACCCCTAGCAGAGGCATACAACAACTATTTCCAAATCAATAAGTGACCTCTGCAATTTTCTTAAGCTTAAGTCCATGAAAAGTCATTAAAAATATTTTGTACAATGTATGTCCTTGATAAATGACCAGGCCAGAATGGTTTTAGTCTAGGTATTTCTTTAGGAGTATGGCCAATATTCTTTTATTTTTGTGGAAGCTATCTTTAAAACCAGCTAAGTAACTGATGCTTACACAACATACTGTGCTTGAAATCTAGTGTTTGTTAAAAATTTTGCTATATGACTGTCAAATATTGCTTTACCTAGCATTTTAAATAGCATATATACATACATATGTAAATCTTCATATATATACACACATATGTAATGAAAATGTACATGTGCATATATTATGTGTGTTTGTAACTTCCAATAGTTGTCTGATTTGCAGTATGTTATACCATAAAGACCCAGTAAAAATGAGAGGACTTTGTCTTATAGTGACTGTCGATTACAAATTCCGATCATTCTTTAGATTCTATAAGTAGCTTGAGAAATAAGCTAGCCCCTGTGGGAGTATAAACTGGGAAATACAAAGCCTCCTGCTGACAGGCATTGCCGAGTATTGTGGGAGAAAGAATTTTGGCAACATTATCAAGCTAATAGATTCCGACAAAGGTAAGCAAGCCTAAGTTCATAGAGTGAGAACTGCGGTCACGTGACGTTCAGGAGTCTGCTCCTGACTGCAGATCTTGAAAACAATGTCAATCCTTACAGATAGCCTCTTTCCATTGTTTTACTTGTTCGCACGATGCCTTGTATACAGACACATCCCTACACTCTATTTTGATGATAACATAAATTCCAATACATTTTTTTGGCCAGCAATGCAAATAATAGGTCAATGAAGTAACTTCCTGTGTGAGGAAAAAAATATTTACACTTAATCAAATATGGATTCGCATGTGTTTCAGAACCCACTGCTTGAAAATGACTGAATGGTATCAAAGAAGGAAACACTGTTAATATTTTATGTCTGATCACAAAAGGGAAAACGCCAGGAAGCAGTCCACCTAAAGTTAGCTATAACGACTCTCAAATATTCTTGCAACACTACACAAGAAACCAGGAACAAAATCATGGCCGATTCCATTGGGAAAGGCTGTGTGGTATGACTTTTTATTGGCAGCAAAGTAATGAGCAATGGAAAGAATTCCCTTTTCCTTTTCTGATACACCAGACATGGGCGAATAAGATCCCCACCGCTTCACTGTTCAAAACGTGCACGTCTTGGGCTAAAGGGTTCATCAGCAGCCATTAGATTGACATTTGTTATCAATGAGACGCTGCTGAACTGGCGTTCCAAGGCTGTTGCTGTAAAACCAGAGTGCATTGTAGTTTGTTGGAGGTTAGTAGCACTTGTTAATTTGATCAAGGCTGAAGTTTACGGAGGATAAAGTAAACAATGCAAACTGCAGACACCATCAGTTTCCTCTGGGCAGTGAAGTGTAGTCTGTTCCATTTACACTTCACAACAACATCTGATGGGCTTTGTCAGAGCTGCACAGAGTAATTAAACCTGAAATCAATAGCAGGCATTTGTCATGTTTACAGCCGCTCTTTCTGCTGGGTTAAACTCATCAGTTTAGTGCCGTTCTGTTTTAGTGCAGAGACACGCTCCATTATTTCTTCAGGTACAGTTGAGATATTCAGTTACATGCCCAATAGTTTGAATACGACATTAAGATTAAAAGGGACAGGGAAATGGACAGTTTTTGTAATTTATTTGCTGATTTCCTTAACCCGTGTTGAATTTCCATTTCTTTCAACCTTTTTATGAAACCCCTTGTGGTCTGAAGATAATATATGCCCCTATTTCCCAAACGGGCAGAAAGTCTCAAGTCAAATTTGATAGTATTTGACACTAACTATAACTACACACAAGGTTTGCTGACATGTTTTCACTTGATGAGCCAAAGAGTCTTAGATTCCGGAGTGTTGCCTTCTCGGGGGAAAATTAGTCTTCCCCCATTTTTAATGAATGCTTCGTCGGGAAGTATCCTTTTATGTTGTTTTGTTTTTTTTTTAATCTCCAGCTTTTATTCTTTTTTCACTTCTTTGGCTAGTTTTTGTTTTTATTTCTTAATGTTTTAACTAATGAGGTAAGAGCATGCTGGATGTTACATTAAGAAAGGTTGCCATTCACTCATGAAACCGGATTTGGCATATATCTGAACGCAAGCCCCACTTCATGTGTGTCCCTGTTTCCTGAAGACCCTTATCACCCTCGGATTTTATGAAGAAGATCTTAACTCGCCAACTAGAAAATCTTGCCATACACCTAAGCAAATAAATTCCCTGTAGAAATGAATGTCAGTTAGTTGATTGTGTACTATTAAACCATAACATTTTTGTCTTTTTTGTAATGATGTTATTGTAACACATCAACACACCACTCTTACCCTCCCTATCATTGATATTTATTAAAACTATACCCAGGTGGTTTATTAAAGATGTCCTTGTAACTTAGAATCATGAAACTGAGTTCACCAAGCTCCTCTTGATCTCCCGTCCATACTTAACTAGTTATATTTGGCTTGAGAATGACTTCAACCTGGTATATCAAGTTTGTGGATGTCAAAATGTTTTGTAAGAGTTTTGTTCACTTAATGGAACTTCAAATCTTTCAGAACGCTAGACTTTTTGGTAAACAGTACAAACATGTCAAAATATAAATCAGAGGTTTCACCTATAGAGATGATGATATACGTCATTTTCAAACATGCTACATGAAATGGAAGCATTGTTGTTTTTCGCGAGCAGAAAAGGAAACCCCTCACTTAGGGCTGTTTCCATGCAGCAGTCTAGAGAGTCTGGACTCTGCATGGACGCCATGTCTTTGGATGAGACATGAAATGCCCTTGAAGTCCTGTCATCTCCTTCCTGGGTCATCTTATTCGGGGAAGGTACATTAGAAACTGTACATCATGGGCACTGGCCTCTGTCATCCACAGTACATCTCTGACCAGGCCATAATTCAACAATTTCCAGGTCATTCACATAATCTAAAAGAGGAAATAAATTGCCAAGATCTTGCCTTGGTAATTCCATAATACCTTTAATGAAGCAATTTTTTAATTTAACTTTTCCAGCACATTTGATTCAATATTTAAAACATTTATCCAAAAGTGTCTGTTATCAAGGATATTAAGTTAAAATTGAATTAAAATTCCACACAAATTAGAAGGAAATTTGAGTTGCAATTAGAAGGAAAATACCTCCTGATCATAAGTCTGAAAACGATTTACAAAGTTCTGTTCCAGTAATCAAAATAAAGACTTAATGAGAATTGTAACGATTGTGCTTTCTTGATGATGAAAGCGAAAATCGGGATGAAACAAAAATAATGCTTAACATCAAAGTGGTACCCTGCACCTTAAAGCTACATTTTTAGAAACTGAGATACTAATTCAAGGAGACAGAACAGCTGATGCTGAACTCAAACTTTCCCAGGTGCGCTTTCATTCACTGTGTCCCATTTAATCTCAAATGGAAATGATTTCCACAGATCACGTCTATGCAAACTTTAATTTGGGACTAGGAGAGATGATGACTGAAAAGGCGGTTTGATAGAACACTGAGACTTCACCTGAAAGAAGCTCATAAAGTCACCTTAAAAGGACCTCAGAAGAATGAGGTCATTAGCCTTGTGAAGGAGTGAAGTAAAAGCCAGTCATTAGATTTAGTTGCTCATAGTGGGCCCTCTCACATTTTCTGGGTGAAGGACAGATTTGTGACATTAGGTACCGTTGGAAGTAGAGTTCAATCCTAGTTGCAGTATTTTCATTTATTGACCATGGCACTTTGTTGTTGTTGTTGTTTTAATCATTTTATTGGGGGCTCATACAATTCTTATCACATTCCATATATACATCCATTGTGTCAAGCACATATGTACATTTGTTGCCATCATCATTCTCAAAACATTTGCCTTCTACTTGAGCCCTTAATATTGGGGGCTCATTTTCCCCCTCCCTCCCCACTCCCCCCTACCTCATGAACCCTTCATAATTCATAAATTATTATTCTTTTGTCATATGTTACACTGCCTGACGTCTCCCCCTGCACTCTTCTCTGCTATCCATCCCCCAGGAAGAAGGCTATATGTAGATTCTTGCAATCAATTCCCCCTTTCCACTCCACATTCCCTGCACCCTCTAGGCATCACCACTCTCACCACTGATCCTGAAGGAATCACCTGTCTTGGATCCCATGTGTTTCCAGTTGCTATCTGTACTAATGTACAACCTCTGATCTAGCCAGATTTGTAAGGTGGAACTGGGATCATGATAGTGGGGGAGAGGAAGCATTTAAGAACCAGAGGAAAGCAAGATGTTTCATTGTAGCTACCCTGCACCCTGACTGGCTCATCTCCTCCAAACAACCCTTCAGTAATGGGGAGTCTGGTTGGCTACCAATGGGCTTTGAGTATCCACTCTGAACTCACCCATATTTACAATGATATGATTTTTTGTTCCTTGATGTTTGATACCTGATCCCTTCGACAGCGTGTGGTCGCACAGACTGGTGTGTTTCTTCCATGTGGGCTTTGTTGCTTCTGAACTAGATGGACACTTGTTTATCTTCGAGCCTTTAAGACCCCAGACTCTATATCTTTTGATTGCCGGGCACCATCAGCTTTCTTAACCACATTTGCTTATGCGCATGTTTTTCTTCAGCAATAGTGTCAGGAAGGTGTGCATCCTGGAATGCCAATTTAATAGAACAATGTGTGCTTGCATTGAGTAAGTGCTTGAGCAGAGGCCCAATGTCCATCTGCTACCTTAATACTAAACCTATAAATATATGCACATAGATCTGTTTCCCCACACTCTTATATAAATATATTTACATATGTACATTACAGTCTTTAGACTTCTATAAATATCCTTTGTCACCTAGTTCTTACCTCCATTTCCTTTTATGTTCCTCTTGTCCCACGATCATGCTCAGCCTTCATTTGGGTTTCAGTAATTTCTCTAGGTTCCTTGCCTTTGCTGAATCCCTACCAGGCATCTTACGCCCTCCTTGCCACTGATTTTGGATCACTTGTTGCTCCCCTTCCCTGGGTTGATCAGCACCACCTCCTTACTCTCTTCTCCCCCTCTCCCATGTCCCCCTGGAACCATTGGACCCGTTGTTTTCTCCTCCAGACTATTCATCCAGTCTATCTTATCTAGATAGATCTGTAGAGATAATAATATGCACCAAAAATCAAGCCATAGCAAGATAGGCGATGAGTGAGAATACAGCAATGACAACAAAAAAGGAAACCAATTACCCATAGAAGAATAAATTAGTTAAAAGAAAAAAATTAAAAGAAAGGAAAACTTGTAAACAGATCAAGGTCTGATTTTTTTAATCTCTAGGTGTGTCCTTCAGTCAGGTCCAATGCTTTGGCACCAAAGTCTGTCCTTTGTACTCCCTTCAGCGGCTCCCTGCTCTGCTGCCATGGTTGCTCTGCCATATGCTTTTAGTGGTTTGCCTCGGTGTCACAAGGTTAGTCTGGGCCATCCTGGCCCTGAGTCTCCAGTGTTGTCCCCCTTAGGGCCCTGGGCCATTAAGGTATATCGTGTTTCCTAGTGGGATCAGCCATATTGTCCACTCTGTCCATTGGTTGCTCAGAGCGGGAATATCATCTTCGAGGCCTGATGGGCCAGGATGTGCTCCACTCTCTCTTCCTCTCCCTTCATTTGCTCCCATTTGCTCTGATCAGACATGCTCCTCTCCCCTAGCTGCATCTTCAGTGCCGTCCTCTCAAGTAAATTCTTCTGGGATGATGGATGGTTATCTATGTAGCTGGTATGGGGGCCGAGCCCTCAGGTCCCTCCAGTGGCTCCCCACTCCTTGCTGGCACACAGCATTTGTCTGGAACTGGCTTTATATCTGGTCCTTCCTTCCCTGTGAAGACACAAACAATACCTTCCCTTTAGGTGATGATCTTCTGCCCATACTGGATCAGGAAGGATCTTTTGTAGTGCTGGGTTTCTTTTTATGAATTCTTTGAGGTTGTCCTTGTCTGCGAAGACTCTTACTTCTACATCTATCTTAATAGATAATTTGACTGGGTAAAGTACTCTGGGTAAAGTACTCTTGCATTGTTTTCCTTCAATTTTTGGAATATGCTACTCCATTCCCTCTTCTTCTTCATCATTTCCACTGATAGATCTGAACATACTCTTGTTAGGGTACCTTTATACGTGACTGTTTACTTTTTCCCTAGATGCTTTTATGATCTCCTATTCCTCATAATTAGATAATTTGATGATTATGTGTCTTGGTGACTTCTTCTTAGGATTAAGGCTGCCTGGTGTTCTTTCAGCCTCTTGATTGGTTGCTTGATTTTCATTTATTAAGCTGGGGGAGTTTTCCTCTAAGAATGCCCTTGCTATTTTTGCTGTTGACTTCTTTGTTATGTCTTGTACCTGTAGTTCAATTATTCTAATATTGTTTTTTTCATAGTGTCAGACATGGCTCTCAAGTTGTCTTCGGCTTCTTTGATTGTCTTATTTGATTGCTTTTCCCATTTGCTGAGGTCTGCTTGGTTATCCTCTAGGTCGCTACTGTGATTCTCTACTTCCTCAAGCCTATTGTCAAGGTCTGTCAATTTGTCACTGGATTTTGGTATTTCCTCCCTTAACTCTTGTATTTCCCTTTGGTGTGTTGCCATGATCTCCTCTATCATTTAATATTTTTCTTTATCGCCTCCCTCATGTTCTTTATGACATCAAGCAGCACTTTGAAATTTTCTTTTTTTTAGCAGGTCAATATCTGCTTCTTCTATTCCCATCATTATGTTCATGACTACTTCTGGCATTATCTTCTGTTTCTCCTGCTTTTTCGTTGCTGTTAGAACTGATTTCTGTTTATGTGTTGCCTTTGAGGAGCCTGGAGCCACATTCCCGAGTCAAAGGGGCATGGGCTCTCTCTTGGGGGATTCGTATGAGTACTTCTACTTGCCGGTAGCTGTACTGAGGGGTCAGGCTATCGCTATATCTTCCTGTGGTTTCACTCTTATCCTAGCTGTACAGTATTCTGTTACTTGGAATGTGTGTTGGATATTCCTCTCATGTGACAGTTGGCTGATTGTTGTGGGCCCACAAGGGCGTCGCTTCCCTAGCCGATCTCAAAGTAGGCTTCACAGTTCTTGGAGCACCTCGGCTGGACTTTGGTGTTTTCCTCTGCAACTGTAGTGCTGAGGAGGGCGTTCAGGTATACCTTCCCGGGTGTAGAGCTCTGTAGCTGGCAGGGAATTACCATAGACAGAGAGTTTTCCTTGGAGGTTGGGTGGATGTTCCCGCAGTAGCGTGGAGCCCAAGTGGTGGTCAGATGTTTTCCCCCCATCACTTGTAGGGGCTCAGGATTTAGTATGGGAATGCCCCCCATTTTGTAAGGGAGAACCCCCTGCTTGGTGTGTGGAAGAGGACCGGATTGAATTCTCCAGGTGCTTGCCAAGCCAATAAATGCAGGTGGGAGCTCTCCCAGTTGGGCCTTCAGAGTTGCCCTAGGCAGAGTGGAGTAACCTGGAGGCAACTAGTGGCTTATGACAAGATAGAGAGTGAAAGGAGAGGAAAAAGAGAGAAAGAGGAAGACACAGACTGGAGCAATAATGCCAAGCAAGCAGACACCCACTCACACACACACATACAACAAAAATGCACAGAGTAAACAAAAGTAAAAACAGTTTTTAAAAAAGGAAAGAAAACTAAAATGGAGAGCTAGATCTGCTGAGGCTGTGGTAGGAAATAGAGAAGAGCTAGAAGAAGAGGAGCAAAGAAGAAAACGTGAAAGGAGAACACAAAGAAAGAAAAAAAGAAGGGGAAGGAGAGAAGATTTTAAGAGTAGTTAAAGAAACAGCTGACCCCATGCTATGCTGTGTGTAGCACTGGCTCGTCCTGTGTGCAGCCCTGTCTTAGGGGTCAGGCTGCCCACTGGGAGGACAGGGTTGCCCTAGGAAGAGTGTAGAATCACTGAGAGGGAAGCTGGGCTTATTGTCCTATCAAGTCTGCTGGTGCTTACTGTATCAGAGTATTTTATTTTTTTAAATTTTTATCCCCTTGGCTAGCTAGAATAAAATCAAATTAAATTGTCTCCCACAGTCTCTGGGCTGTAGCTCAGTGTTTTTTAAAACTGACATTTGCTATAGCGGGTCTTTGTTATGCAAAAAGCTGCCAGGCCCTGTAGCTGAGTTCTAGCATTCCTTAGCTAGATTTCTTCTTCTGCTGATTTATGTTAAGGGCCTCCCACCTATGTACTCCTTGGAGCTGAGCAACCAGACTTTGGTTTGTGTTTTAAACCAATAATAAATATTTCACCTTTTTAAAAAAAATATTATGCTTGTGATGCGCTCCTATTAGGGACCTGTCAGGCTGACCCACAGAGGAGGAAGATCCAGCTTATCAGGGGGGTTGTTTCCTTCTTGGCCAATTAGAACTAAATTTGCTCCCTGGACTCCCGACTTTCCACCTATTCTCTCACACATCGCGATCTACCTGAGGTAAAAGTCTACTTTTTCTTCTACTCTAAATTATGGCTACCCACCACCACCATTCCCCAGTCTGTGAGCTCAAGGCAGCCAACCACGCAGAGAGCTCCGGAGTAGGGTTCCCCTCGTGTCTGGGATTCTGTCCCCTCTCAGGCGTCTGCCTGCGGAAATTGCTTCTCCTGGCAAGGGCACAGCAGGAGCCCGCGGGCTCGCTAAAACTAGAGAGCTTTAGAATGTTCTTGGTTTGCTTTGTGGGTGGAAATCCCACACAAAAAGGGGTTCAGGAGAAGCCCTGGCAGCCTACTTCTAATTTCAGAACTCCACCTGCCCATTTCTTTCGCCTTACCTCCCAATTTTCTTGTCTTGTAAGGTCTCTCCCTCCTGGCTAAATTCCAACCTCGGTCCTTGGCTCTGCACGAGAAAGATTTAATGCCAAAGCTGGGCTCGTGATCCAAGTGTATTTAATGAGAGTTAAAAGAAGCTTCAGGTTTTACATGGCACCCATAGGATTCCTTTGACCATGCGGCCTGGCAGAGACTGCTCGGGGTCACGCAAGGATCTCTCACCTCCCATGAAGATGACCAGACAAGACAAGACAAACCCTCTGGGTTCCTGCTTTTTCAAGGATTCCCGGGGGAGGCGTGGTGAATGACCCCAGGTCACTCCCATTGGCTGAATTGCAGTCACCTGGCCCAGGTGGGCTGCTCCAGGTGTAATGCCCACCCGTGCCCACCGGCGGGAAAATCCAGCTTTGTCCTATGCTGGCTCTCCTGGGCATGCGTCAATGAACTTCCCATCCCTGATGCTAGCTACCTAACAGTCTGGCAGCAGGGGTCCGGACGGGTGAGTCCTGTCGGTTTGCCATTTCTCCCCCTCCCTTTTTTTAATTTCTCGTAGGAATATGATCTTCTATCCAGCACAATGGAAGGATATCATGGTTTAACTTCTCTAGGTGGTGAGCATTTGAAATATTTCTATTTCATACTACCTTCTGGCCTTTGCCCAGATGATCTTATTTTATTAACAGAACATCGCCGATGAAATGAAGTCAAAACAGATATGAAATATAGTATAAAATATCCAAAAATGCTGTGCCAGTACGTTCAAGGTTGCTATAACTTTTATCTTACCACAAGGCTAAGTATCAAGGCTTCTGATGTGATATACTGAATCCCAGAAGAGCAAGCAGTTAATCACTATGCACCATTTCTGATGCACTCATGACTGTGGCAGTGACTTTGACATCTAAGCCAACGCTCTCTCAGTCTTCCCCAGCAAGCAGATTAACATAAACAATGCAGTCATTTTCAGCCAGAACAGCTAAAATCAGAGGAGCCCTTAGAGCATAGTGATTATGCCCTGGGCTGCTAGTGACAAGATCAGTAAAAGAAAGGCAGGGCTTTCTATTCCTGTACGGTGTTACAGTCTCTGAAACTCAGAGGCATTTCTATCTACCCGGTCTGACAGGATCTCTATGAGTGCTAGGAGTCATCATCAACTCAGTGTCAATGGAACTAAATTTGTATAGTTCCTTAAAGCTTGCAGGTCATTTTCCTGCCTATTTTTCTAATATGATGCTCACAACTCTGTAATCTACACCATTGAGACATAGAACACATGAGTGAAACTTAAAAAGGTTAAGCAATATTCCCAGGACGACTGTGTTTTAGATGCAGAGACTATTCTTAATGTTGGTGATTTCTACAATGGAATGTACCGTGACTTTGGCCAGGTGCACCATAGTCCTTTAAGTAACATCCCTGCTCTTCAGTTCTCTAAAGAGGTCTTGCACGGCAGATTTATCTAATACCACATGTCATTTGATCTTTTGGCTGCAGCTTCCATGAGCATTGAATGTGGATCCTAGCAAGATAAATTCATTGACAACTTCAGCCTTTACTCAGTTCTAATGATTTCGGTTTTCTTTGCATTGAGTTGTCATCTCTACTGGAGGCTCCAAGCCCTCCTCACTTTCAGCTAGCAAGGTTGAATAGTCTACATAATGCAGGTTAATAAATCTTCCTCCAATCCTGATACTTTATTCTTCTTTATATACTTGCTGGATGAGAGGCTTCTAGACCAGTAGAGCCTATGTTTGTGGGGATGGAAAGAAAAAGCTTTGCTAATGAGTCACTAAGAACACTTTGAGTAGAGCAAGGGGCTTTCCTTCAAGAATTTTGTTGGGAAACTCCTCTACACAAATGCCCAAACCTTGCCACCTTAGACTTCTTTTTGGCTCCAAACTCAAAGAGCATCGAAAAGGAACACAATGTGTGTCCAAATTATCCTTTTCCAGTGACTTCAAATTGAAGAGTGTAGAATTCTCCAGGGAATGATAAATATAAGAAGACGCCTTCAGGTGTGTGTAGATCCAGAAGGAGAATTGATCAAGAAACCGTAATTTTATATTTTTAGAGTTTGTTTAAAAATACTATTTTGAAGCAACAGTTTTGACCTGTCCTCTTATGGGCTAGTGATGCAGAGCAAATATCCCTTTCTGTAAGGCAGTTCCTGCTGCCTAACTGGTGCCCTAAGATAGGTCTTCAAACAGGTAATCCCACTGTTTTACCAAGTGACCGTTGTAGGAGGATGGATAATGAAAAGACGGTGAATTTCGTCATATGGACCCCTAGCTACATTTCATTTGCCATGCAGTCTGTTGCTCAGAAGCACTGCTGTATAGGATGCCGTGATAGACAGATAGGTTCCAATAAATCTGCAAATGCCAGAGGGGCTTACTCTACTGCTTGGGGTGATTGATCCTGATGACCAAGGGGAAGTTGAGCTGCTAATACACAATGAGGCTAATAAAAAACATCTGTCTGGAATATCAAAGACCTTTTAGTGGATCTCTTGGCACTCACATATCTTGTGATTACAGTCGGCGGAAAACTTAACTACCCAGTTTAGTCACAACTGAATGACCCATACTCTTCAGGGGTGAGAGTTTGTGTCACCCCACCAGGAAAATACGTTTAGTATAGAAGTTAAGTTTCTTTAACTTTTCTGAGCACATTGACGACTTACAGCACTCAAGAACTCCACTTTGCAATCAGGGAAGACAAACTCTATGCACAGGGAGCGTCCATTCCATATAAACAAATCAAGATCCTTTCATGACTGAAGCAGTTTACTCTTATCAGGTAGGCGGCTGATATCCCCAAGGAATAATTTCCTATAAGGATATCAATGTTGCTTTCTTAGTTGACAAATTGAGCACAGAGCAATAATTATAGCCAGACCAGTCTTGGGACTGAAAATAATGTTGCTGAGCCTATACATAATCACTATAGAAACTTCGGCCGCTTTTTTGACTAGTCCATTGGACAATAACAAAATTAACTGGGGGAAGAAGTCAATTTATAAATAGAATACTAGAATGAATAATAAATGAATAGAATGATGGAATCAATCATTCTATTCACTTGAATTTTAAAATAATTTTCTAATCAAGTCACCATGAGGTGAGCAGTCACTGCACATTCTGTTCCATTCAAACAGTTACACACTTCTTCCCTAAGCTACCTTGTCACCAGTTTTCCAATTATGTTCCTTCCAAATCCTAGTCTATCCACCCAAAACACAACCCATGAATTGACACAAGCGTAAAACTGGCCATTTTTCCTTCCAGATAAAATCAACAGGTACACGGCTCAAAGGATGTTATGCCCAGTGGGAGAATTTTCCTGCTGTCTGTCCTTGTCTGCTGTCTAGAAAATGACAGTGTTGAAGTTGTCTACTTTTGCTTGCTGCCTAAAATTGGTGTGCATGCATCATTGTCTGTGAACATGGCCTGTGGTTCCCTGCTGCAGTCCTCCAGTCACAGGGAACTTCCTATGAGACAATAGTTGTGGGCTGAAAAAAGAGAATAAGTTATCCCTGTGAACGACAGTTTCTTTAGATTTGTGGCCTCTTGCCTATCATCTTCCTTGATACTACATACTTTGGATTTACTTGGCCATTCTTGACAATTATGGGGGAGAGCTTCAATAAGTCATAGCTAGAGGTAGGTAGATAGAGAGATAGATGTGCCTACCTGATTGACTCAAGTTTCTGACCACTAGCTTTACATATACTTTCAGTTACTGAAACACTCATTGAAGTGCTAATGTGAAATTATTTTGAATATGTCATTAATATCCCAAGTCATTAGACTTAAAAATAGTTTTGTTCACCTATCATACATTCAAGAGTATGTTCATATTAAAAAGATTTGCATAGTCATCACTAACAGTCAGTTCTAGAACATTTTCTTCTTTCCAGTATTAGCTATTAGCTTTCCACTTCCCTCCAACTCCCCCTCCTATACCCCACAACAAAACATTAATCGAAATAATTTGATTTTAAGGAAAAGAGAGTGGAGAAAGGGTTGGCACTGTGGAGGTGGGGGGACGGTTGGCCTGATTAAGTGATCCCTTAAGGGACCGGGTTTTCATTTGCTTGTTTTTGGTAAAAGACACTCAAAGTGTGAGAAGGGTTTTGACATGGGACTCTTCATTGCTGACTTAAAGATGGCAGGGGGTCACTGGGCAAGGACCTGAAAGTACTTTTAAAACTGAGAACAATGCCTCACTGACAGTCATCAAGCAAATGGGGACTGGAAATACACTCTTCCAACAACCATAGGGAACTGGAAAGTGGATGTTTCTGTTGAGTCACGAGATGAAAACTCATTCCGATGGTCATACTGAGTCTGAGACACTGCGCATATAACCCAGCTGAATCATGCCTGAGCTTTCTGCCCCACAAAGCTGTGAGGTGACAGTGAATGTTGTTACAGGCTGCCAGATTTGTGGTAATTATTTTACACAGCAATACAAAAATATCCAGAACAACTCCTTAACTATCCTTATATTTGCTTCTATAAGATGAATTTACATACTGCCCACCTTAGACTTTTCTATTAGTCTTTAAAGATTTAGAGTTTACTCCAAAACAGATGCAGATGTTCCAAGCATCATTATGCTTGGAATGATCTTGGCTACCAGAGTTGCTACCTGCATTTCCCAAATTTTCAAGAAGCTCCTGAAGTAATTTGAGGATTAGAAAGGTAAAATCACTTTAAAATTGTTTTCTGTGATAGTTGTGTTGGAGACATCCCTTGAGTTGTCAATATGCTGGGCTCTCAGTATATTAATGGCTCAATAATCCCAACACCCATCCCCCCAAACCAACAAAGCCAACTTACTGCCATTGAGTTGATACTGACTCACAGCAAACCTATAGGACTTGGTAGAACTGTCTCTGAGTTTCTGAGGCTGTAATTCTTTAAGGGATTAGACTATGAGGATGATGAACATAAAGGTGGCAGTTCCTGGAGTGGTTAGTTTGTTTAACCATTTTTAAATTCACCATGTTCAATCTCCCTGTCAAAGGAGTCCTGGTTGTATAGGGGTTATAAGTTGTATTGCAAGCAGCATGGTTGCCAGTTAAAACCACCAACAGCTCTGTGGGAGAAATATTGGGCTTTCCACTCCCCTAAACAGTTAGGGTCTCAGAATCCCAAGATGTATGTGAGGGTATTGCTATAAGTCAGTGTGATAGTCTGGGTACTTTAGAGAAACAAACCCACAGAAACTCATGTGTAAGAGAGAGTTTTATACAAAGGGTAAGTGCACATCAAGAAAACATTCCAACCCAGTGCTGCCCAAACCAACAAGTCCAACATTAGCCCTTATGTCCAATACCAATCAACAAAGTCCTCCTCCTCCATCTCACAAAACACATGTAATGATGATGACTGCAGGAGGAAAGCTGAATCAGTGATGTGGAAGCATCTTAGCGCTGGCAGGGGTCTCCGTGTGGCTGTTCCAGCACCCAGGGCTGTATAGGGGTAGGTACATGTGACTTTTCCTCAGAGATGTCTTGCAGGAAGTGAGCCTTGCCAGCTAAAGCAGAGAACTGGTAAGGCAGCTCCACCCTGGTGCGACCATCACAAAGCAAGAGACCTGAGAACTAGAAAGGCGAGGCTCACTGAGCCATTTATCCCTCTGCCCTTCAATTAGCCCCAAATATGTTTATTGGCCAGGTTGGCACAATAAACTACCTACCTCAGTCAACCTTGACTCAATGTCAATGAGTGATCTCCCTGGAAATCTTCCCTTTCTCATTAAGTTCTCCCACCAATATCCCAACGCCCCTCCGCCCATCTTCTTGGATTTCACAAAGTGTTGTGGGCCACCATGGATTCAATGGAACAATATTCCTCAAGGCAATAAAGAAACTCGTTGTACTACAGACAATATTTGAAATCTGGTCTCTTCTACCTCTTCCTTCTCTGCTCCCTACATAATAAAAGATAGAGGGAAAACTCTAGTCCTTTCCTCATGGGAAATGACGTCTCTCTGGACTGGCCTAAAAGTAAAGTAGCACCTTCATTTGGACAACCCAGCTGGGCGGAAGGGGAGCTCTCACTGAATGTCATTAGTGTACTCCCTTCTCCTCTTTGACAGTGTCCTATCATAGCTCAAAATCCACGAACATATTTTTATTTTTCTCCATCGGAAGCTACTGAAAACTGTCCATTACGGTGTTGGCTTTGTTCTATGCTAAATGGACCAAAAGTTTCACTCTTGTCAGGGTCTTGTGTTCTACCTGACCTTTCTAATGGGCTTTGATCACAAGCCTGGAAGAATTGGAAACAATGACATAAAGATGGAAAAGTCAGCATTCCTTTAGCGTGCCTCAGAATGATACCTTCTTATATAAGAGAAACCACAACATTTCTATAACTTATCCAAGTAGGATTCCTTGCCTGCAGCCCAATCGCCTTTCTTGTAGGAGCCAGCACCAGATGTTTCGGAGAGAGTAGACCATATAATGTACCTAATTTTGCAAAATGACACAATAGGTAGACAGTTCCTGTTCGCCCCAGCTGGTGATTAGTCGATGCCCTGAAGCTGAGCGATTGATCACCCTTGTAATTTTATCTTGCACAGAGAATTGCAGATGCTCTTCTATTGTTATTATTTTAATTTGCGATGAAGACTTGGTCAAGATGCCCACGTCCAACAGAACAAACGTCATCTCAAGAATCATGCCTAGTGTCAGACAGCTACGATTTGGAGAATTTCCATTTGTTTAAAATTTGTATCCTAGCATATGCTAACAGTTGGTGACAGTCACGCTGCTTACAAGCCATCCAGCCACCTTCCCACCAAATCAAAACCTACAAAAATAAATGTTTTGAAATATACTTCAATAGCTATTGTCTCTGGACAGATAATTTCACCAAATAATCCAATATTCACATAAGAGCACAACAGCTCTTTTTAGTTGAATGCTGAGCAAAACAGTTACATTTGAATCCATGGCAGCTCTCCCTCCACAGACTTTTAATCTTGGTTGTGCAGACTTTTAATCTTGGTTGTGCATTTGCTTTCATTTACTGTTTGATAATCCATAGGGAAAAAAATAAAACCTTTGAATGCTTAGGTAGAGTTGGGGCATTCAGGGATTTTGTCATAAGAAATCTCTCATCAAAGTCATCCACCTTAGTTTTGCAGGAAAAATAGTAATAGTAGCAATGATGATGGTAACAACTCTGTTGGCTTTTAATGAAATCCTGGCTGGTCATCTTGGTATTGAGAGCTCCCCTGACACTTAATCCGTTTACATGTGAGCCCCTTTGTCAGATGGATTTCCTTTGATTTTCAAGTTCTCCCTTTGTGAAACCTGCAGCCCCCCCCCCACCCCACCCTGCTTCATCTTTTTGTTGGTGCTGGCCATAAGTAGGAGTGCTGGGGTGTGTAGGATAATCACCAAAACAAGTGGAGCGGTCATAATAGGGAAGATGTTTGGAGCCCAAGTGCTGATCGTGTTTCCCCCAATTCACATGATGAACCCAACCTTAAAGCTAACTGGCTATGGAAGCTAACGAAGTGAAACTGGCAGCAGATAGTGTGACTCTCCCACTGCTGAACGCTCCCTGTATATTCAGGGGAGCACCAGTCCTCTCTGGAAAGTCATCATCCACCATGTGATCAAGGAATCCAAAGTGATATAAATTGAAGGGGAAGAACTCCTGAAAAATAATGCGTTCACAATTTTTTTTTTCTTTTAGAGGAGATCCAACTTTGGAATCTCATTTGCAGGCTTAGATTGGGCATGATCATCTAGTTTCATTTGGAATGTTCTATCCCCTGTAGCCCTCAGGGTGCTGTCAGGTAAGTATTAGATTGCTAACCACAAGGTCAGCTGTTCAAACCCACCAGGCATATTGTGGAAGAAAAATGAGGCTATCAATAAAAACCAAACTTACTACTATCAAGTCAATGCAGACTCATAGCGACCTTGTGTAGACCCGTGTAAATATTTATAGCTCTGGGCTCCCTAGATAGGGATTCTGTGGGTCACAATTGAATTGATGGGTAGGGTTTTGTTTTTGTTGTTTGCTCGATTTTATCATTTATTCTTTCTGCTTATCTATCACAGAGGTAGAAAATAAGAAAATATTTGAACCATGATATTGTCTAGCAAGGTGGATAGGAATCTATTTACTATAGGGGAAACTCTGGGTATAGTTAAGTCTGTGCTTATACTGTATTAAGAATCTAAGCTATTTAACGCAGCTTCTTTAGGTTAGGGTGTTAGTTTTAGAACACAAAGTTTGTACTCCAGTGTAATGTCCATTAATATGGCCCTTCTATCTATATCTCCTTATGCAGTGTATTATTTGGGGAGTCCTATTGGCATCGTGGTTATGCATTGGGCTGATAACTGCAAGGTCAGAAGTTCAAAACCACCAGCTGCTCTGTGGGAGAGAGATGAAGCTTTGTACTCCCACAGAGAGTTTCAGCCTTGGGACCCCTGGGCTGCTATAAGTTGAAATTGCCTGGAAGGTAGTGAGTTGAGTGATGGATTATGATTCTGGATGAAATGCCTGTGGCTTTGATTCTTTCAGTATGGATGACTCAATGGAAATAAAATCAAAACCCACAGTTGAACCAGTAGGTAACTTCATGATAAATGAAGATAAGATTGAAGTTGTCAAGGATATCATCTTGCTTACATCCACAATGAATGCTCATGGAAGCAGCAGTCAAGAGATCAAAGGACTACACTGAGTAATTCTGCACATGACCTCTTTAAAGGGTTGGAAAGCAAGGATGTCCCTTTGAGAACTAAGGGGCACCTGGCCCAAGTCGTTGTATTTCAGTTGCCTCCTGTGCATGTGAAAACGAGACATTGGGTAAGAAAGATTAGAGATCCTGGATTCAGTGTCCAGTGTTTCACGGCATGGGGCCTAGGTCCCTAGGATAAACCCAGCTGTCCAGGTCAATGTGGCACATTTGTTGCATATCATCAAAGAAACTCCGCCCCTCAACTGAAGACATGTGAGATCCAATGCGGAAGCACCAGTGGGGGGAACTGAACACACTTGTAACCTGAGAACCTTTGTTGAAACTACACAGAGTCAGTGGAAGCAGAAGACAGTGGAACCAGGATTGTTGAACTGTTGGTAGGCTGACAGACATGGTCTTGCTACATCATGCCCTATAGGGTGTATTGTTCCAGAAAACCTGTAACTGACTATCTCAGTTATTACTACTGTAAAATTTCCTCATAATTAACCCCCATTGTTTGTATAAATTGTGGATTGAGTCCATACAAGGGAATAATTCAGGTACTGGGATATGAAGTTACCCTACATTGACCAATATCCTCTCTAGACAGTGCTTTAAAAACGTAGTACCAGGAGCTAATCAAAGTCAATATTAATGGAATATTGTTATGCCCCAGGACGACGATTGCTATGACTTTCTACCATAAATTAACAACGAGGTTTGGAAAGGGAGTCAAAGGCAGATAAAAGAAGAAGGGAGAACAAAATAAAACCTAGATCCAGGAATGGGTTTGGGGCTCACACTAAACCCTAACTCCAATTTAAGAACAATTAGCTCTTACATCATCGTTCTGCTCGATATTTGCTCTCAGGAAGGAAACGCAAAAGAAGTGGGTGCTGTAGCAAAATGTGGTGAAGAAATTAAATGGTGCCTTGCTATTAGATAAAATAGTGTCTGGGGTCTTAAAGGTTTGTCTCCAAACAAACAGCCATGTAAGTGTGATGTCAACTAAGTCCATATAGAGGGAGCACACATCATCTTGTTACTGAAGGATTATAAATCATAGAATCCAAAATCGAAGGCAGGATTAGTATCAGAGTCTAAATTGTTAAAATATGGTTTGCAGAAAGCTATGAATAACAGTGTGAGTCCAAGATATATTTGTGGGAACTGCATAGGAAATAAAGCTCTGGTGATCTCCCTCTGTCCATAATTGGTGATGGGAGGAAAGTGGTTACTAAAGAGAATATATTGGGCAGATGAGTACAGACTATCAAAGGGATAAATAGACTTGAACGATTAAAGCATTGTAGCATGCTGGACCTCAATCTGATTTTCACCATTCTGTATTTTTGTTTTATTCATTGTTTGTTCATTCATATTAGTGTTTATCTCAGAGGTGTTGTCATTGGTGGTTCACACTCTTGAAGTTGTGTTATATGTTTTTCTGCTCTTTGGTATATGAAACCCAGGATTAATGAATATAGAGGGACAGCAAGTAGAATCAGGTTTGTTTTATTGGGGGTGGTGGTAAAATGGTGGCAGTTGGGGGGAGCGGTAAAAGGGAGATGATATCAAGTAGTCCAGGAAGGAAATAAAGGTTTAGAAACAGATTGTGGTAGCAATTGTAAAATACAGCTTGACAAGACATAACTGTGGAAAGATATGATATACAAGCTCATAATTAATAATAAAATTAATAAATAATCATAATTAAAATTAAATTATAATTATCAATCATTGTTAATTTGGTTGATTAATCAATCAAAATTAATGATAATTAATAATAAAATTTAAAAGCAATTAAAAAGCAAACTAAGAAAAACAATAAAAGAAAAGCAGAAGAATCAATGCATTTGAATCATGGTGTTGGCGAAGAATACTGAAAGTAACATGGACTGCAAAGAGAACAAAGAAATCTGTGGGACGAAGTAGGACCAGAATGCTCTTTCAAGAGAAGACTTTGTCGTACATACTTCGGACATGTTGTCCGAACGCATGGAACATCATGATTGGTAGAATGCCAAGGCAGCAAAAAGGAGGGAGACCTTCACCAAGATGGCTACAAGGCTACAAGTGGCACAGTGGGTACAAAGAGTTGATAAGGGGGAGAGTGGCACAGGACTGAGCAGTGTTTTGTTCTGTTGTACATCGGGTCAATATGAGTTGAAGCAACTTTGACAGCTCCTATCAATGTCAACATGGTCCCATTTTGGAGACAGTTCTCTGTTACAGGATTAAGGTAGGGTTAAAGTCCTGACCTTAATAGAGGGCGCAGGCCAAGTCTCTCACACCCATTGTTTCCTTAGGGGCATCTTTCAGACTGCTTCATTAACAGCTATGATTTAAGACACAATCCATCATTTTCCCTGGTGGTATGGGCAGCTAAAATACAAAAATCACATCTCCATGATAGCCATCCCTTGCTATCTGGGACACAGAAAGAAACCCAAGGAACATTGAAAGAACACATCCAGGATCTCTATCTGAGGCCTCTGAGATCAGATACAGTAGAGACTGTGGCAGAGAGGCTCTGAGCAGCAGTTTGGAGATGTGGGGTGCTCCTCTGGCCACAGGCTGTGGGACTATGACACAAATAAACAGGTGGGCTGCCTTCCTAGTCCACAGAGATAGAAGCCGAAGGAACCACATGACTGAGATACTAAAGACTAGAGAGAGCCATGGTTACCCTCTGAGGACAGGTGTTTCTGTGGACTAATGACCATGCCCTTACTGTTAATTGATCCTGACTTGTGATAGACTCTATTAACCTCCGTAAGAACCCACCTCCTTAATTGTGAGTCTTGTCTGAGTTCTGTGTGGCCATTGAAATGAATGATTGAACCCAGCACAGGAGTAGAGTGCTGAGGGGGAACTGTCGGTGTTGGAAGAGGGTAATGAGGAATGGAGGGTGGAGGCATCTCACCCCTGCCGCGTGGCAATAGGGAAGCCAGGGGAAATCAGTAATATTGACCAGCATGCTGTTACCTGCATACAGCCATATGAAAACTCATTTTTTTCTTATCATAATATACGAAGTAATTAATAATTATTATTACCAACGTTAAATCTCGATACAATACCTACAATCAAATAGTAAATACTTTGTTATGTTTAAAGTAACAGCATGATAAATGGAAATCATTCTCATTGAAGAGTTTTGGCGATTTGAATTGCTTTGGTGTGGTAAGAATCAGTAAAAAATAATCTACTTCTTAAATGTTCATTAAAATGAAATTACTGATGAAAAAGTTTCAAATGGCCTAGCTCATTATTATTAGGTATAATAAACTTTAGTAATAATTTATACAAAAATTTAATATCTGAAACCTTATAATTTTCTGTGCATTTTCACTTCTCTTCAATCATTTTATCTTTATATCCAGCAGGGGCATCAGATGGGCCGATGTTATTAGGCTCATGAATGGGGACTGGTGGTCACATACAGGTTGTGGACGAAAGATCACCTGTCCCATGATCACCATTACCCCTCAGTGCTGTCCACATATTAACTGTGCTTACATGTTTGTTTTCCTGCAATCCATGGAGGGAAGTAGAATATTAAAAGGTAATTAATTTACATGCAGATTAAGAAGAGGAAGCTTTGACCTAACAAAAATCAAAGCAAACAATATCCAGTCTCAAAAATAAATGCAATAAATGCAACTTACCACATCTAACAGTAACAAGAAGAAAGGGATGAAATAATTATTTTAACAGGTAAAGGAAAAGGCTTTAGTGAAATTCCAAACACATTCATGATAAGTGCCAGCTAGCTAAAAATAGAAAACATATTAGATACCTACTTAATATAATAAAAGACAGCTTAAACATCATAAATATTTGAGGAAAACATTATTTAGTGCATAGAAAACCCCAGGGACTGTACAGGTAAACTATTAGAAATAATAAATAAGTTTGAGAATGTCAGTATTTTATGTCTGGCTAAATTAAAAGAAGCAAAATTTAAGTGTACTCCTATACAACATCTACATGTAATAAGAAAATAACCATTTTCAATTTTAAATAGAGGTACTGTTTATAATGAAATAGCTACACATCAAAATGCCTGTGGAATGTACCCAACAAACGATGTTTAAGTCTTCTACACAGAAAACTTTGACACATTTCTGAGAGAAACCTCTAAGTAAGGAGAATGATTTGCCAAATTTATGAATTTGAAATATCCTATAATAAATGTGAATTCAACCAAGTTGATATAGAGATGTGATGGAATCCTAGTTCAAAAACAAGCACTAGATCAATGTGAAGGCTATGGATGCAATGGAGACCCAAAGCCCACCTCTAAGAGAATTGGACAGTCCCTCTCCGAAGGGCCAATGGAAGGGTGATAAATCCAGAGTGTGATGAAACACATAACTATCCTCTAGTTCTTTAATCTTTCTTCCCCTTACTATTGCGGTTTGTTTTACCTCATTAATCTTGTCAGATTTGTGTATGTTCATTTATATAATTCAGATGGTTCGGTACATGAAAGTTAAGATAGATAACCCTTCAGACAAAGTAATGGGAGTAGTGGTGCCTTGAAGGTAAGGAAAGACATAGGGGAAGGGGGCGCTGAGAGCACTGATGACTGCACAACCCCACGAGAGGGGGGCAGACGACAGACTATATGTAACTGGACATGAAAATTGATGCATGGATTGTAAACTATATGAAGAAACAAAGAGACCACATATCGTAAAGGCAAAGTTAAAGAAGGGCACATGGAGTGTCACGCTAGCATCTGTCTAGCTGTCTGTGAGGCTGCAGTAGTCAAGAGAGTGCAGCACTGGTGCAAGGGCAAATGAGAGTAAGGAAGCTCAGTCTAACTGGCTGCCACTGGGTCAGTTTTGATGCATCCGCTCGAGGACAGAGTAGAACTGCGAATGCTTACACGCTCACTGATTCAGCTTTCCTCCTGCAGTCAGTATCATTGTGTCTGTTTTGTGAGATTGAGGAGGACTTTTTAGATTGGTGTTGAACATATGGGATAATGTTGGACTTGTGGGCTTGGGCAACACTGGGTTGGGATATTTTCTTGATGTGCACTTACCCTTTGTATAAAACTCTCTCTTATAAATATGGGTTTCTGTGAATTTGTTTCTCTAATGTACCCAGACTAACACAGATGCATTCTCCAGATTTAACCTTGCATCAAGGAGCCATGGTAGTGCAGAGGGTTCAGTGCCTTCCCCAGGAGAAGGAAATCTGCTCTGTAAAGATGCCGAGCTCTAGAATCCCCATGGGGAAGTACCACTCTGTCCTACAGCATTGCTATCAGTGAAAATCGACTGAACAACTGGGGCTGTGATTTGAATATGGATGAAAAGATGACAGACTCAAAAGAACACAGGTGTGCAGGTTTAGGGCTACAGGACTATTCAAAGAGCAAACAGAAGTAGAATTGAGATTGGGGGTAGAGAAGACTGGTTAGTTATTTACTGGTGGTTAGTTAGTAGAAGGTAGTTTGTTAATATAAGGGGGCTTCTGGGACAGGGTTAGTTTTTTACATTCTCACCTAAATAGCTGTCCCATAGGCATATTATTTATAATGAATTACCCAAGCCCTAAAATTAAGTATGTATGTTGTACCTCAGCAGAAAAGTTTAACACTGAAATTAATATAAGCTTTCATAAATAAATAAAATGCATTCTGCATAGGGTTTTATACAGAAAATATACAAATTGCAAATATTTTTGTGTCTTTTGCTTTAAGGGAATTAAGGTGCCTATTGTGTATGCCCTGGCTCTGGAGGAATACAATAACGGGTTTCTAAAAATGTTTTGCTATTCAATCTTGAGTAATTTCTCTTTGTTTTGAGTATTTAGAAAAAAAATCAATCTGTTGCTATGTATATTGGTAATTGTTAATATTACTGAAAGTTTAGAAGATCATTCACTCAATAATTTCTCAGCTTATCAGAAGCTATCATGTGAATATTGCATTTATTTTCATACATGTAGTAACTACATCTGACTTGCCTAGAGGGGCCAGACTGGACCTGGCTACCCATTTCACGAAGAACAAGATCAGTCCTCTGCCCTTACCTCAATTGTTCACAGCTCGCTCGAGGAGTTGGGAACCAATGTGCAGAGTAGGTCCCAGAAAGGCCAGAGGAGGAGAAATCAAGACCTTTATAAACAGGCAGGGATGCTTGGGGAAATCTTTGTGTTTTGTTTTCTCAGCATTTTCGCAAAACGAATTATACTTCCGTCATTTTATTTCTGTTGTTGTGTAAATTTTAGTTTGAATTCTTACCAATTTAGGCAGAGTTTTTTTAAAGATTACAGATGCCGCCGCCCCCCACCCCCACCGCTGCCACCCAAACCCCATACATGGTTAAACTACTAGTAGACAGGTTAATCATTAAAAGTCATTAACTAGAGAGATTTTGTACATAATAGATTAGGAAGATAGTCACATAGTTCCTAAGTTTATGTTTAATCAAGCTGTAGAAACGTGGGCCTCTGAACATTTTCCCACTCATTTAAAATTCAACCCACCAAACTCTCTGCCATGGAGTCCATGCTGACTCATAGTGACCCCCTGGGGGTTTCTCAGACTGTCACTGTTTACAGGAGTACAAAGCCCAACCAGATCTTTAAAATAAAATCAGGAGGGTGTCAAGTGAAAACTTCTGTCAAAGTAGCGATGGTGGTTCAAGCCACCTGTCACAGCCAGCTTAAACAAATTCCGTGGGGTCAAGCCCAGGTGACAGCACGTTGCAGTGGACGTTCTTCCACGGTTTCTGGCATGCTGCAAGTCACGTACTGACAGACAGAAAGCAAATGTTGCATATGAACTCTATCGATCATCAGGGAATCGTTTAAAATTTATATTCATTAATAATTTTGTAGGAAAACCCCCAGTGCTTGAATTTCCACTATTAAAACTATCATCCCTATGTAATATTTTATTGATTTTTGTTTGCATACCAATTACCCACAATAACTGTGTCAATACTGTTTTATATTGCTGTCAAATGGCCACAAAAGTCAAGGCTTAACACAACACTAAGCCACTTGCTTGCAGTTTCGTCAGCCATCTGACACTGGTCTGACTGGTATAAAACGAACTAATGGCAACACTGTGCCTTCCCCAAGGCTCTTGGGTGAAATCTATTTCCTTAGTCTTTCAGGTTGTGGACCGATTTTAGTGCTGTGTGGTTACACAACTAAGTGTACGTTCTCTGGCTGGCTGTCAGTTGAGGAACATTCCCAGCTTCTAGAAGCTCTTTCTGTCTCTTGGTCCTTCCTTCATTGTCTACAACCAGTGGCGGGGTGGGGTGGGGGTGGTGAGGGGGACAAGGGGCTCCAGTCCCTCTCACGCTTTAAGGACCTCTTACTCAAATCTCTCCTATAGCTTCCTTTGCATTTTTCTGAGTTTCAGTGTGGGGAAATTCTCTACTTCTAAGCATTCCTGTGCCTAGACAGATTCCTTTTTCAGAATAATTTCCCCACCTAGAAATCTGTCACTTTAAGTACACCTTCAAAAGCTTTTGCAATGTAAAAGAACCCTGGCTTAGGGCTCGGAGTCACCCAGGAGAAACCCCCAAGGACAGGTCCTCAGAAGACAACCAGATCATGGTGCAGATGAACTGCGTGGACCTCAGGTAGATTCCAAGAATCCCGTGGTTCTTAATCAAGCTTTTAAGAGTTAGCTTGGGGAGGTCCAAATGTCAACACCTGAGTGACTGCATGTGCACAGGTTTATAGACGAAGGTTCTCTGACCGGAGATTTCTGAAGCGGATGTTGTATTCAATGCTAGGGAAGCCGGTAGAATGGCATGCGTGATGACCTGGGGCAACGAAAGGGCAATCCTTGTTACCTGTCTCCTTTGAAGAGACCACAATGTATAGAGTACTTTCAATTTTAAATTAGCATCACTTTTCCATATTTATCTTCCTAGCATGTTTTGGAGGCTTATGATTTTGTTTTTTCAAAAATATTTGGGATGAAATATTTTGAAGGATGCTTTTGTATTCTTACTTACTGTTTTCAGTTCAGTCTTTTAAAAAGTGTTCATATTCATTTGCAACCATGAATATCCTCAGTAATTTTAAAAAATCAACGATAGCTATTTCAAGTGAAACTGTCTTCCTATTTAAAAAAAATTAATCCCCTGAGTTGTGAGAACACAGCTTAGCAAAGTGTATAAAGGCAGCAAAGCAGGTAGTTGAGATTTCTGTTAGTCTTCCAAGGGAACGTACAAGTAAACCGGGATACAACACAGAGAGATTATACACTGAACTGCTTTTGCAAGCTAGGATTTAAAGAACTGGAAATCTTATTATTTTTCTCAGTCAAAATGTAAATGGATAAATTCCTATGTTTTTATGTTGCAAAAATGAATTGTAAAACGTTTCTCTACAGAAAAAAGTACATGTAAAATGGAAGTCATGATTGTTACTCTGAAAAGTCCACTCATTTAAGACCACTACTGAACCCAAGCAGATACCTGTGAAAAATAAAAACCCTCAGTGTGGCATGCAAACATTTCTATTCGGTGGACATCTCTGTGTCCTAACAGGCATGAGTATTGTGGACTTTCAATGATGTATTCCTTCACTCAGTAGGGTTTTCCAAGACCCTATTGTGGATCAAGGACAGGGAAAAAAATTTAGAAGACACACAGTGAGGGGTTTAGCACACATATTGCCTGTTATAAAACACAGAAATTGTATATATATATATATATATATATATAATATATATTATATATATATATATCACATGGTAGCAGTATGTATCTGTATATATAAAACAATATTATAGCATGACTCACTGTGTCATTTTCGGTGATAGCTTCCCAAGAGAGGTTAAGAATGCTAATGTTTATACATTTCACCGTGCACTAACAGAAACATTTTTTACTATCAATCAGGGATCACTTCCCAATTAAAAAATATATTATTAAAATCATCAGATTTGTTGCTTTTTGTGTCATGTCTTTCCTAAAAATATATCAGTTGACTTTTCCATTTCGGTATCATGCTCTCCCCAGATGTGTCAATATGATAAAAAATTATAAAATACTATACTCATATGTCTATGTGTGCATAAAAGACAATTACATTTGTAGTACATTTAACTCTACTTATTTTTGAAAACTTATTGCATTAGCACTCTTGTACTTGCCTGTTATACTGAAATGGCACATTGATTAAAACACACACACACACACACAAACCGCCCCCACACGCAATATTTCTAATCAGCCTCTCCAGGCAGACCAACGCCTTTCAATTTGATATTTTTTTTACTGCAACTATCCAAATTAACATGTGGCCAACATGATGGAGGCCACCATGTAATACATATATTGTATAATGTATATTGTACTCTCTACTCCTAGTAGATTTTCATGAAATGTCTTGTGGAGAATATAGATAGGTTTTTCAAACTCCCCCTTGTCATTTAAAAAATCATTTTATTGGGGGGGGCTCTTATAGATAGAATAATGATCCAAAATCAATGATCTCAAGCGAATACATATGTGTGTACATATGTTGCCATCATTTTCAAAACGTCTCTACTTGAGCCTTTATCAGCTTGTCTTAGTTCCCTCCCTGCCCTTCCCTCATGAACCCTTGATAAATTATCCATATATTTTCATGTCTCATACTATCTGCTGTATTTCTTCACCCACGTTTCTGTTTTTCATCCCCCTGGATGGGGTGGTGGTGGTGTTATACATCCATCATTGCCATGGGTTCCCCCTATTTCCCTCTCCCCACCCCTCCCTACACTCATGGTGTCGCTATTCCCATTACTGTTTCTGAGAGTTTTTTCCGTCCTGGTTTCCACGCGTGGAAAGCTCTTATCTGTACCGATGTACATACTCTGGTCTAGCAGGATATGTGAAGCAAAAGGGGGGTCATGATAGTGGGTGGGGGAGGAAGCATTAAAGAACCAGAAGAATGTTATGTGTTTCATTGGTGCTATACTGCACCTTGGCAGCATTGAGCCCTTTCCGTTGACCCTTCTGTGAGAGGATGTCTACAGACAGACTTTGGGTGTCCACTCTGATACCCCTCCTTAACATCGATGTAATTATTTATTTTTAATCTTTGGATGCCTGATCCTGCAGACACCTAGTGATCACACAGGCTGGTGTGCTTCTTCCATGTGGGCTTTGTTGCTTCCCTGATAAATGGTTGCTTGTTTAACTTTAAGCCTTTAAACCCCAGGGTCTATATCTTTTGATAGCCAGGCACCATCAGCTTTCTTCACCACATTTGCTTATGCACCTAGTTTGTCTGCAGTGATTGTGTAGGGAAGGGTGAGTATCATGGAATACCAGGTTAATTGAACAAAGTGTTCTTGTGTTGAGGGAAGACCTAAGTAGAGGCCCAAAGTCCACCTACTACCTTAATAATTTAACATATAAATATATATACATAGATCTATACCCCTAACTTTATATATTAATATATTTACATATGTACATACCTATATTTGTACCTCCATATATGGTATTTGCCTCCTAGTTTTTCCTCTGTTTCCTTTTACCTTCCTCCTGCCCTACAGTCATGGTCACTCTTCACTCCATTCTCCGGAATTCCTCTAGGTTGCCTCAACATTTTTTTAACTTTTCTGGCACACTGCTATTGCTATACCACAAAGTGGGAAGAAAAAAATTACTTGGAAAACCTAGGGAGATTGAGAAAATAGTGGGAAAGGAAGACAGTTTCTTCATAAGGGAGGTGTGATTGGTGAAATGATCTTTAGACGGTTGAATGATTCACACATGAAAAAGATAGTGAGCACAAAGCCAAAGGAGGGGAAAGCAGCTGAAGGAAAGCAAATATGAAAAGATAACAAAGTAATATAGAGGGAGAAACCTCGAATTTCATAAAAATATTGACATTTTCCCTCAAGCTTACATTTACTCCCATTTTTGGCTCATTGGTGAGGGGCGTGGTTGCTTAGTGGTTATGTGTTGGGCAGCAATCTGCAAGGTCCGCAGTTCAAAACCATCAGAGGTTCTCCCAGAGAAAGATGGAGTTTTCTAATCCCTCAAAGACTTAGTCTCAGAAACTGACAGAGGCAGCTCTAGCTTATCCTCTGGGTGGCCAGGAATCAGAACTGACTCCATGGCAGTGAGTTTAGTTTGGTTTGACTTATTGGTAGGGTGGGATGACTTGTTGTGCCAAAGTCCCCTGGGGATCTACTGTTGCAGAACTTTGTCTCCAGAGGTTTTTGTTTGTTTGTTTTGATTACAGTACTAGGGTCTTAGAAGACCCTTGGTGACACAACTTTTCTAGCATTTGGCTGCTAACTGATAAGTCAACAGTGTGGACCTAGCAGCCACACTGCAGGTCTGCTTCGCTAAAGCTTAGCACTTGGAACAGGTATGGACGCAAAGAGAGGCACTTCATCCAGCGTCTCGGAGAGTTGTCATGAGTCAGCATGGACTTGATGGCCATCAAGCTGAAGAAATGAAAAACTGATCTACTTAAACAGTATGAAAGAACATCATTGTTTGCTGTAGAAGACGTAATCCAATTGATGACATTGTGACCCTCTGTGCTCTGTAGTGTTCAATGGTTGAATTTTTGAATGCAGAGAATCAGATATTTTTCTGAAGATTTTTAGTGGCCTTTAACTGGCAACCCTTCCACGAGTTATTGTTAGGTCCCATATGTAGCATCCTCGCAATTGTTCTCATGTATGAGTCTGTTGTTGCAGCACCGAGTCCATCTGGTTGACTCTCTTCCTCCTTTTACTGCCCCTCTGCCAAGAATGCTGTCCTTCTCCAGGGACTGGTCTCTCCTGACTACCTATCCAAATGGCCTGAACCAAAGGCTCACTATCCTTGCCTGTAAGGAGCATTCTAATTGTACTTTCCTCCAAGACAGACTCGTTTGTTCTTTTGGCGGTTAGTCAGGAGCAAACTCAATAAATAACTATTCCACACAAAGTCCTCAAAATGCAAACCGCTGAGTTTATTTCATCCCTTCCTCCTTACCAGGATGTTTCCACCTTATCCCATCACGATCGACCCTTAGGACTGAATTGTGGATCTTCTTCATTTCTGCTGAGCTGTCCTCCTTTTTTTGGAAATGGCCACCACGTTTTACTTAGCCCTTGGCAAAGCAAAATTTCAAACTTAAGGTTTATTCTTGACAGCCCAAACAGAAGTTACAGAAGTAGAAAACTATCCTTTCTAACTTCTTATAATGTATGGCTTAGATGCATTTAGGCATTGCTTATATTTTCTTACCAGTTCTGACTACTTTTTACAAAGCTATTCTGTCAATTGCTGGAATATGTAAAAGATTATTAACAAGCTGCAATATGCAGACGAGGAAAACTTGCTTACTGGAAGAAAAGAAGACTTGAGGTATTTATCAATGAAGATCCAAGACTATAGGCTTTGGTATGAGCTAATCATCATTACAAAGAAAACAATGATAATCACGATTCCACTAATAAAAAACACAATGATAAATGGAGAGTAGATTGTGTGGTAGTTACATAAGTTGGTGTCAACTTGTAGAGGGGTGGAGGTTCACCAGACAATCAGGTTGCAGCTTGATGATCTCATTTGGAGGTGCTGCGAAGATAAATAGCTCAGTGGAGGCAGGACAGAGCTACTCCTTTTGAGATACTCCTATTAACAAGCCTCATGGAGCTAAGCTGATGCACCCAGAGCCCTGGAGCTTGAAGAGCCACGTGGAGACCCACACCAGTACTGCGAGGCTTCTACTGCCACTTGATCCACAAGACTCTCCACTCACTGGCCTGTGATATTTCTTCCTGCATTCTGTGTCATTGTACATGCTGTGTGAGTCTGATGAAGAATTTATAGATGAGTAATGGACATATGGGCTAGTATCAGATTTATGGACTTGACCTGGACTGGGCTGAGATGTTTTCTCAATATTCAATTGCTCTTGTATATAAAGCTCTTCATATACATATATGAGTCTCCCTGAATTTGTTTCTCTAGTCTATACGGACTAACATAGATTGAAATTTTCAAAAATTCCATTTTACTTGGATCCATAATCAAGGTACATGGAAGCAGGAATCATGAAGTCAAAGGGTATATTACATTGGGGAAATCTGTTAAAAAGACATTCTTTAGTGTATATAAGGAAAGATGTCGTTTTGAGGACAAAGATATGCCTGACTCAAGCCAAGGTATTTTCACTCACTTTGGGAGACCACAGAAGAATTTATGCCCCTTATTCACGGTGATGTGATTCCCCCGCCCCCCGCCTTTGTTGTTTGAGACCCGGTCTCCTCTGCCCTTCACGATCACCTATGTTGGTGTGCTGCTTCCGTGTGGGCTTTGTTGCTTCTGGGCTAGATGGCTGCTTGTTTGCTTTCAAGCCTTTAAATGAGGGGGAGTGCGTGATGGGGACCAATGCCCATCTGTAGACAGCTGGATATCCCTTGCAGAGTGGTATTGGGGAGGAGATGAGTCACTCAGGGTTCAGTGTAGCAACAATGAAACTCAAACCCTTCCTCTAGTTCTTGAATGCTTTCTCCCCTCCCAGTTACCATGACCCCAACTCTACCTTGCGGACCTGGTTATACCAGAGTATGTACAGCGGTGCAGTAGGGATCTGGAAACACAGGGAATCTAGGACGGATGAACCCCTCAACACCAGTGGTGGGAGTGGCGACACCGGGAGGGAAGTGGGTGTAGAAAGGGAGAGGGAGAACCGATCTTGGAGGCCTATGTGTAACCTCCTTTCTGGGAGATGGGCAATGGGAAGGTGGGTGAGGGGAGACGCCGGGCAGTGTAAGATAAAATAAAATAATTATTTATAAACTATTAAGGGAGCAGGTGGAAGGGGGGAGCGGGAAGGGAGGGGGAAGGGATAAAAAAAGGAAATCGAGCTGATTCCAGGAACCCAAGTGGAAGGCGAATTTTGAGAATGATGAGTGTAACGAATGTATAGGGGTGCTTTGCTCAATTGATGTATGTATGGATTGTGATGGGAGTTGTATGAGCCCCAATAAAAAGATTTATTAATAAAAAAAGAATTTATGCCTTTTTGAATCACGGCATTAATGCCAACTAGCAAATACACTGTGGTCTACCAGAAGAATGAATGAATCTGTCTTTCAGAAAGGACAGCCAGAATGCTCTTAAGAGACTTCATTTTACATAGTTTGGACATGTTATTGGGAGAGATCAGTCCTTGGGAAAAAGGATCCCATGCTTGGTAAAGTAGAGGGTCAAGATCAAAAGGGACCCCTCCCCCCAGAAGATCCATTGCTACAGTGGCTGGAAAAGGGACTCACACAGAGCAAAGCGTGGGAGTGCAGTGCAGGACCAGGCAGAGTTCCTTCCTGAGGCGTAGAGGCAAAGTCAGTGGGGAGTGACTTCGCAGCACTGAAGGGCAATTACACATCTCAAACATCTCATAATTTAGTAGGAGCGTGGAGACGCTATCAAAGTTACTAATTGTTAGCTTATGTATCCTCCTAGTGAAAGTCTTTTGCAGGAAAAATAAAGACAATTCACTCTAGCAATTTCTCACCCATGCAGAGACATAAATACAACCCCAAACGGTGTCGAATGAGAGTTCTAAATTATTCTCAATCAGGACATTGTTTTGATGATAGCATCATACTAATTAAGGGTCCGGAGCTGTGGTCAGTAAACTTTTCTATTCAGAGAAAGATTATCTTAGAAATATTGATTCTTCAGTCTCGGGTGTTCTGACTCCTATTCATTTGTAGAAGGGGCCCTGGTGTCACAATGGTTTAGCACTTTTATTTTACCAAAACAGCCAGTGTTTTGCACCAACCACATGCTGAGCAGGAGAAAGATGTGTCAGTCTGGTTCTACAAGTATTGGAAACCTTTAGGATACTATGGGGCACTTCTACCCTATCCTAAAGGGCCCCTGTGAGATGGAAGTCAACGGGCAGCAGGAGTGTGTTTGGTACTCTTGTAGAGCAAAAGCAGCCATGGACTATATGCAAACACTTTAATGTGGTTCCATTCTATTAAATTCATTTATAAAACATGTGTATTGAATTGCTCTTATATATATATAAGTATATATATATATACATTAAACTATTTTTGGAGGTAAGCAATATCATCATCATCAAAAACAACAAAAACACCACTTCAAGCAAATGAGTAGATGACACTGCTGCACAGAGTTCCCATGGCTAGAAGCCTATGTGGAAGCAGACTGTCCCATGTGTCTCCCACAAAGCAGCGCGGGTGTTCAAATAGCCAGAACTCTTGGTGTAAGAAAATCACGCCCCCACCCCCACCCAGAATTTGTAAGTCCTGCTTTTTGCTTAGGGAACATTTCAATGTTTGGAAGGTGATTGATGAGGGAGAAGTTATTAGGTGAATAAAAATGTATAAAAAATAAAAATGATTTAAAAAATTAGGTGAATAAAAAATAAAATATGTTATTTTATTTCCCAAAGAGGGCAGTAGCAAAAGATACAAGTCATTTGTAAGAAATCTATTGCGTCTGATGACAGGTTACTCACTACATTTCTCATACTTGATACTTGGGTGGTCATAGGCCCAATGCTTTCTACAATTCCAAGGAAAAGCTACGTAAGAAGCAAGCATACGTGTGAGAGTGTGTGTAGGTGCACAAGGGTGCTTCAAAGCGTTCTTGGTAATTGGAGCTAAAGGGTAGTAGATTGTGGCTGAGAATTTTCTGAAGAATATAGATGTATACATGGCGAACCAGAAAGGAAAACCAGAAATTTTTTAAAAGCTATGTATTTAAACATTTTTAGAAAACAACCTTACCATCTTCAAAGCACTCTCCATTCCACTTAATGCATTTGTCAAATCTGTAATTCCATTCTTGGAAACATTTTTCAAACATCTGCCCTAAATACACAAAGAATACTGTGTCTAGCCCCACGTCAGCCAGAGGCCAATTCCTACGGGCGGAGGTGAGAAATGCCTCCGTTCTCCAATCGTCTTCACCATTTCTGACCCCAACCATCCCTCTCATGGCACTCATTGCTTCTATGCTTGGTTCTATAATCAGTTGCAATAGACACACAGAACTGACCAAGAACACTCACAATTATGAGCTCATAATCAGAATCAGAAACGCATTTCTCTCGCCAGGCCAACCAGGAAAACCTCAGCTATGTCTCTAGTCATGCCATTCCCAGTCACGCCTCTGCCCCTCACCCTCTTCCCTGAAGGGCAAAAGGTTTCAAGGCTCATTAGCCCGCACTCATGTCCAAAGGGCCCCCTCCTCTTCAAGCCAGATCCCTGCCCTAAGACACTGAGGGCAAGGAAGCATGTTGTTGTCCTGTGTTTCTGCTGTCGCCTCTACCTCCACGGCCTTTCTGTGCAAGAGTCTCAGGGTCCAGAGGACTCAATCGGCTCTTGGATCTTCTTCCCCGATCAGCATGAGATTCTCTGCTGCTGCTTCTAAGATAACTCCTTTTATCAATGGACTTCATGGCAAAATGGACCAGTCCCTCATTTTAGTCCCATGCACTGATTTGAATGTTCCCACCCCGTCATTTGGGTTCAAACGCAACAACAACCATGAGGATGACATAGGGCCAGGGAGTGCTCCAACTTGATGGGTCCTAACAAACACAGCAACAGCAGCACAACTTCAACGAAAGCAGGCAAAGCAATTTCCTCTCTTCACTCTATATGTGCACATATGATTTCAAATAACTCTTGTCTGCTGATAGCCATTTTATTTTGAAATCCAGTAGAATTCTCTAATACATTTTAAAAATTAGAGCATTCACTCAGATCCTCTTAGAATTTTGAGGAACTTATAATTCACTTGCATGATTAAGAAGAGATAAACCAACAGAAAGAGTATTGGGCTGAGATCAGAGATGGACACTAGCTTTAATATTGCTGCTGCCTTTGTGTGAAACCTTGAACTTTCACCAAAATTTTAATGTCATCATTTGGAATGCAACAATGGCAATAGTATGTGGAAAAAAGAATTTTCATTTTCTATTTCAAATGTCCCTCTTATTTCTATATAGGATAACCATAATCATTTTGTAATAAAAGCAACTTTGAAAAATATTTAAATTCCAATGCCACCTGGATATAGGCATGAAATTGGCAGAAAAAATGGAAATGATTTTAAAATAAAATATTTTCTACTAATAAAATATGGGATCAAGTTAGATGACTATGCCAATGAGAATTTTTGGAAGATATATTTTAATTCTTGGAGCAGTGTATTTAATTCATGCCATAATACATGGCCTAGAAACTCCCAGATCGGTATCTCTCTGATTTCTAATAAACTTTCTAGGTACTTTTCTGATAGTGCCTGCATTTATGTAGCACATTATTACTTTATGATAAACTTAGTTGATAATTCCTTAACTCTTTTGGCTGATGACCTTTTAAAGCTGCATAATTAGAATAAGTTGTGGTTATTGTATGGGAATCTGTATCCCATGGGCCAACAAGGCAGCACATTAATTCTGTGCATCACCCACTCGATGTGCAGTACCATCAGCACAAAGATATTATTCTTTGTAATTACATAAAGAAAGGGTCTATTTAGTGTTAACTGACCTTTCTGTGACTGATCAGCCTTTTCCACCAGTGAAGTAGAAATGTATATCATTAAAATGTGAGTAAATAGGAAACCTTTCTAAATCTTAAGCTATTCAAATCAGGAGGTGTATATGGAGAGGAAATTGTTGTTAAGCCTTTCACACAATACCGTGAATAGTCTTTTAAAAATGTAATGTAAAATATTGATAAATTGAAATATAATTAAGTCAGGATAAGGCACAGAAACATTTAACAAAGAAATGATACACAAATATTTTCTGCTTAGCAAGTGTTGAGTAATATTAGAGGGAACATCATGAAACTCAAAATGACAATTAGGACTAAAATTAAAAGTCTGCTTTAAAGTAATAAATAAATTTAACATACTTATGATTGCTTGTGACTGCCACTTAGTGCAGAGATATCATGTGTCCTAGATAATTTAAGACATTAATACGTTACATTTAATGTAATAGTTTAAGTCATGTAGTTTAAATTGGAGCAATCCTTTAAGAATATGGATTAGGCAACAGTGATCATTACTCTTTTCCTGTGGCATCCTTTGTGTCTTTGATTGGCTATAAGAAATGCTTTGATTTGGCGTAGATTTATTGAGAAGACTGGATCAAGTAGAAACTTACTAGCTAAGATAAGGGGCATTTGTACAGGGTTCCTTAACGCCATTATCTGTAGATGGAAGATGATAGTCAACATGGAGGTGAATGTTCCATTCACCGTAACCACATGCCTACATTAATCAGACATTTTAATAGTTGTTACTGGGTCATGTTTGCACTGCTGAGAACACATGGAGAAGCCAAAAACTAAAATATTTTCAGAAATTGAGTTAGTTGAAGGTTGTTATGCCAACCTGGCCGATAAACATGTGGGGTTAACTGAAGGGCAGAGAGATAAATGGCCCAATAAGCCTCACCTTTCCAGTTCTTGGGTCTCTTGCTCTCTGATGGTGGGACCAGGGTGCAGCTGCCTGAGCCAGTTCCATGCTTCAGCTGGCAAGGCTCACTTCCTGCAAGACACCGTCGAAGAGAAACCACATGGACCTACCTTGATGCAGCTCTGGGTGCTGGAGCAGCTGTGTAGAGACCGCTGCCAACGCTGAGATGCTTACACATTCACTGATTCGGCTTTCCTCCTGCAGTTGGTGTCATTGTGTGTGTTTTGTTAGAGGAGGACTTTGTGGATTGGTGTTGGACATTAGGGTTAATGGGTTAATGCTGGACTTGTGGGCTTGGGCAGCACTGGGTTGGGATGTTTTCTTGATGTGCACTTACCCTTTATATAAAACTCTCGCTTATACATGTCTGAATTTCTGTGGATTTGTTTCTCTAATGTGCCCAGACTGACACAGAAATCCTATAAGAAACGAATATCTCCTTGAAACTCTGCTCATTACTTTAGCTGGGACTGCTCACTCATGAAAATACTATCATTATCTGAACATATGCTTTAATCTTTTTCATATAGAGTGCTTTGCAGCCATTGCTAGCTATGAGAATGCCTCAGTTCCCTGTGATACCAGTTTCTTTGTATCTGAAAGTCTGTAATTTGTCTATGCTGATATCAAGAAAGCCTGGTCAAATACATAGAGTGTGTTGGGATAGAAGAAGGAGAAGAAGAAGAAGAAGAAGAAGAAGAAGAAGAAGAAGGAGAAGAGGAAGAAGAAGAAGAAGAAGAAGAAGAAGAAGAAGAAGAAGAAGAAGAAGAAGAAGGAGGAGGAGGAGGAGGAGGAGGAGGAGGAGGAGGAGGAGGAGGAGGAGGAGGAGGAGGAGGAGGAGAAAATGAGAGTTAATGCCAAATATTCCTAAATTCCCATTGGATCTCTTTTGAAATCTAAGAGCCAATATCCTCAAACCCATGAGTAAACTGTGTGTATAATCAACATCACAGCTAAATGTGTAGCCATGTTTGGGAGCTGGGATAAAAAGTTAAATGTGTAGTCTTGCATGTGGATGCTAGGTTGATGTATCTAAAGAGAATATTCTCCAAGATTCGTCGACAAGGGCAGACTTTCCCTCCCAATGCCTTCAAGGTTTCGTTTAGTTTCTCACAGTGTTTGCCATATGCTTTGTGTATAATAGTTGCTCCATACTGACCTGTGAAGAAACGAGTGGACTGAAGACACTTTGTCAGGAACTCACGAGGACAGTTTGAAGAATGTAATATCCTTTATGCAGAGCACTGATTTGTCTATTTAAAAACGAGGGATGTTCTTTAAGACTAATTATCAGGAAATACTAGTTGGACAAGAAACCGGTTTCCATGGCAGCACATATAAGGAATTGGTTCCTGGGAAAGTTCAGACAATTCTTTACTCCTCTGAGGCTGCAGGGTATTGACACACACCATTCCTATGGAATTGCTCCTTGGAAGCACTGGGGAGAACACTTGTTTTCTGTAGTAATTACCTCATGAATTTTAAGGGAGCTGCAGTGGGATGATGCATCTATGCACACAGTCGGTGGTGCACCCAATAAAGAATATCATTTTCTCCACATCTGCCATATTGTAGAGAATCGGCATAAATTATAAACATCTGTCACCACCACACAGATGCCCATAAAGCAGAGGGAAGGCTTTTGAGACAACAATGCTCACAAAGAGATTTTTTTATAAGGAAGTCTCTCCCCTCCCCAACATAATCCATCTTCATACTGGTGAGCACTGCAGCAGCACCACAGCATCGCTACTTGAAGAAGTACCAATGCCATACCTTCAGCTGGCACAGATGCAGTCGATGCAAATGTGAGCACTGCGGGGATGCAATGGCGTGTTGTCTACAGTGAAGTGCGTGGGCATGCGCACAGAACCAAAGGTTCCAAGGCAATAGCGCTTGGACGCGAACCTTACTCACAATGCTATCCATCAATGGTGTACTACATCGCTGAGTATTTTTCCTTGTTTACACAATAAGGTTTTAAGATTAGAAGTGGCAGAAAAGTTAACATGATCTATGAAATTCTAATACACACCTCGTGAGTACTAATTGAATAGTACTAAAATATTTCTTTTGGCCTGAAAAATCCCCCCAACTTTTCTCAACTGTCCACCGACCTATGTGCCAGCACAGCTTTGATCTCTGTCAAACAAAGGTCTCTTCTAGGATTCAAGTCACGGATTATTTATCTATGGGGCTCTTTATGACTTTGTTTGCCCACCCTGTAGAGGCTACTCCTTGGTACTCCGAATAGACCACTTTACACATTGTCTAGGCTGTTGGTGATAATTCCCATTGACTTCCCATAGAACGCAAAGCTCTCACGGATTGAGACCATCACAGGGTTCATTCCTACTCCTTGACTTTATTCCCACATTAGCCACAGGACTCTACTCATAGAGTAAATTTACTGAGGTTTCCTAAATAAATGTTTGAGAAAGCAAGTAAATATCTGAGTGAAAAGAAATGCTTGCTCTCAAGTAAAAAATGAATATATAAAAGTCATCAAAGCATTTTCTTTTCTTTTTGACAGTTTAGTTCTTTCCAATCATGAAACTAAACAGTGCATTTGTTGTCGCCTGTGTGAGAGCATGGGCATGGCAGAGCCTTGACAAAACGCAAGAACACAGCAGCGGTATGCAGTTAACTATTAAAAACCCCAAGAAGATGACAGAGGGATTATCAGAAAAGGTCAACAGGGGCAGTAGTTGATAATTATATCAGGGAAAGAGAGTTAGAATTAAAACTGGGTCAAAATATTACATCTTTCTTACAAAATTTAAATGAAAAAAATTAACCTAGTCCCTTTGGTTAATGAACTGAATCTAAATGTCTGTCTTACAGATGACATATTATCATCCCTATAGTCAAAGAAACTAGTTCTAAGTTATTAATAATAAATCAAATGGCTACGGAGGCATCCAGTAGATATAGGTACAGCACAAATGCTTTAGTTACACCCATTTCTCTAGAGTGTGAATCGAACTTTCCTCTTGTGATCTCATTTTTATTAGGTCCCTCTTAAATTAGAAACAGACACATCAACAACAAAGCGCATAGTTCGAATGGCTTTAAGCCTTCAGCAGGGTCCTGGGCTCCATGGGGAAGATCTCCACAGGGCCCAGTGGTAGGATACTCTCTCCTCCGGTGCCATGCTCACAATCATTCTTACGTTTGAGCCCATTGTCGCAACTGCAGTGTCAATCCATTTCATCCAGAAATTTCCTCTGCTTCTCTGACCCTCCGCATCACCAAACATGATGCCCTTCTCCAAGGACTGGTCTGTCCTGGCAACATGGCCACAGTTACTGCGAGAAGTACAGCAATTCTGGCTGCACTTCATCCAAGGCAGATTTGTGTGTTCTCTTGACTGTCTCTGGTAGTCTCAATATTCACAGTTGTTTCTTCTCATTTTGAATCATACCCTATGGATGACTCCAATGGAGCTCCAGGAAACTTACTCTGTCCACGTCATTCTTCAGGAGGCAGAACTTCCCTGGGCATATTTTAATGCCTTCCAACCTGCGGGGCTCATCTTTGGCAACTATACCTGACAATGATCGGTGGCTATTCAAAAGCTTTTCAGTTTGTGAGAATGTTCTACTGCCATTCATAAGGTTTTCAAATGACGAATCCTCAGAAGTGGACAGCCTAGTCCTTCTTAGTCTGCTCACAGTCTAGATGCTCTGTTAGAACCTGTTCACGTTGGGTGACTCTGCTGGTATTCGAAATGCCAGTGACTCAGCTTCTAGCATCACAGAAAAACACAAGCCATTATAGTACAAGAGCATGGTAGGTGGTAGTATAATGACAAAATTAGTTGAAAATTTGGTGACATGAAAGAATTATTTGTGATGCTGGTGGTCCTATGTGACAGGAATTGGGCAAGGCACAGCAGATGTGGCTTGTTTCTTTGCACTTCTTCTGAGTCATCCTCTTTAAAAGCTGATGGAAGCTGAGGCTGGAATTAACTCTTTCATTCTCTGTGTTAGTCCTGGTTGAGTAGAGAAACAAATCCAGAGGCAATCATGTGTGGAAGAGAGAGCTTATATAAAAGGGAAATGATATATTGAGAAAACATCCCAGCCCCATCCAGATCAAGTCCATAAGTTTGATGTTCGCCCTGATGTCCGATACTAGTGCTTAAATTCCTCTTCAGACTCACATAGCCATTCACAATGATGCTGAATGCTAGAAGATCACAGGCCGGTGGGTGAAGAGTCTTGTGGGTCCAACGGTGGTGGGCACACTTTCAGGGTTCTGGCTACCATCAACGTGGCTCCATGTGGCTTATCAACAGGAAGGTGAAGAATAGAGAGAGTGGGTCGCGCCTCCCAGGAGGACAAGAAAAAGTGCCCAGAATCCTCATGAGAAGGCCATGCCCACAAGGAGGCAGCAGGCTGTGTGACCTGATTGAACAGACTAGACTCCACCCCTTCACTCTTAATTTCCTCAAGGTGACACAAAATTATGTAGCTACGAAGTCACTCATAGTTATTTGGCTTTTAGGTATGCAAAACCCAAGATAGGGTATTGAATTGCCTTGAATACCTACAACATGTAGGTGTTGATAGGAAGTATAATAGTTTGGGAATCATATGTGAGGTTAAAAATATTCTGAGGCTGCTTTGAGCAATTTACCTCAACGTACTCTGCTGTGCTTTCTCTTCTTTATCTATAAACAACAACCTCCACCAATTTTTCGAAGATTAAATTAGTTAACTCTGTTTTTAAGCAGTTCCTGGTTAAAATGTCAGCTGCTAGTTTTACTGTAATTGCTGTTATCATTATTGGCATCAGTTTACTATGAACTCAACTCAGAGGCCCTGAGACAGTTAAAGTTTATTGTGACAACCTGGCCGATAAACACATGCGGGATTAATTGAAGGGCGGAGAGATAAATGGCTTGATGAACCTCACCCTCTGGGTCTCTGGTCTCTTGCTCTCTGATGGTCGGACCAGTGTGCGGCAGCCTTAGCTGGCAAGGCTCACTTCCTGTGAGACCTCCCTGAGGAGAAGCCGCATGGACTTATCCTCATGCAGCCCTGGGTGCTGGAGCAGCCGTGTGGAGCCCCCTGCCAGCGCTGAGATGCTTACACTGCCACTGGACTCAAAGACTTTCTACCCGCTGGGCTGTGATCCTCCTGCATTCAGCGTCATTGCATGTGTTTTGTGAGTTTGAGAAGAACTTTGTCGATTGGTGTTGGACATATGGACTAATTCGGATTTATGGGCTTGGACTGGATGGGGTTGGGATGCTTTCTGAATGTACACTTGCCCTATATAGAAAACTCTTTCTTATACATATATGAGTTTCTGTGGAATTGTTTCTCTAGTTTACCCAGACTAAAACAGGCCCTCAATAATTTGGGCTGCTCTAAAACTTAAAAGAGAAAATACTCTGTTATCACATGGGTCCACTGGGGATTTGAACCACCAAACTTGCCGTTAAAAGCCTAATACCTAACCCAAAGCATCATCAGGCCTCTGTTAGTCTACTATTAAAATAAAACAAACAAACAATCAAACAAAAACAACTCACTGCCACTGAATTTTCAGGGCTGTAGCCTCTCACCAGTTATTCAATATGTGTGCTGAGCAAATCATCCAAGAAACTGGATTATAGGAAGCATAAAGCATCATCAGGATAAGAAAAGGGCTTATTGACAACCTGACATGTGCAAATGGCACACCTTTGCTTGCTCAAAGAGAGGGGGACTTGAAACACTGTTAAATAAGATCAAGGACTGCAGTCTTCGGTATGGATTACAATTCACTGTAAAGACAACACCAATCCTCACACTGGACAGCCTTCAATGAGATGGACTGACACTGGCAGCCACAAGGGCCTTAAACCAAAAGACAACTGTCAGGAGGGTACAGGACCGATGGGCCATTTTTCACCAATATTACCAGCCTGCCTTTGTTCATTTGCATGTTATAATACTATTGGTTAGCATTAAATGAGTCAGAGTTGTGAGGTGGAACCACAGGTAGACATAAAAAAAACATTTTCAATATCAGTAGAATTCTATTATTTAAAATTAAAAAACTTAAACTTCATTGCACATCTGAAGGTCACTGACTTTCAGGAATAGGTAGTGAGCTGGTAAATCCTTCCAAACATTCATTACTGGGAAGTAATCTTTAAAAATGTGATGACTGATCTAACAATGTTTTGAAGATTCATTGCTATTACTACACAATTTTATGTCTTGGTATCTACTCTAATTATGATCTATAAAACTGTAAGAAGAGTTTCTATCCCCAAACTGAAAGTATACGAATTTGGGAATAAAATTGAATATTACGGTGAGCAAAATGTAAATGTATATAAAAATATTCCCCAATTAATTTCCATTAAGTAGGTGTAATGCAAATTCCGCAGCTTTCATGGCACTGCTGTCCGATTCAATATTGTATAGGTAATATTTAGAGCACAAAAAGAAAATACTAAATGAAGCGATCACAGAGATCAGAACGGTGCTTATGTTTAAACCCAAAAACAATCCATTGAATCCTTTCTCCTGCCTTCAGTGGAACATTTATTAATATCCCAAGTTCATCACCCATGGATCAGATTTTTGAGATATCAAAAAGAACTATAGCTGTTATTTAGGAGAGACTATTGTTCAAGAAAAATCTTCATAGATATGTGGTTCTTCTACCAAGAGACAATTCCTTATCACTATAGACAAGTTTATCACAAGAAAGCTTTTACAGTCTTAAAATAAATTCTTATGCCAGAATTAGAATGAGGGCATTTGACATGATTCCCAGTTCATGATTTTGACTGTTTGAAAAACAGTTATGAGGGAATATTAATCATTAGGGATCAATATGGACACTAGGCTTTTGTGAGCTACACGTACTCTGACCTTAGTAAATCTTGAAGTGTATAAGTGCCGAAATATTTGTACAGGCAGTTTTCTGCTGAGTTGTTTCCTCTATTTACATTCTCATACCACAATCTATTTTTAAATATCAATCCTTTAATACTATTTTTAACAACTTATTTTAAAATTTTGACGTTATGGTAATTTTCATACAAATAGGGAACCTTTTTAATTGCTTCACAATGGTTATTTTATCATCTAGTTACTCAATCGCAAACAGATATTGCATTTGCAGGGTTGAAACCTTTTGCTATTATATATAATTTTGGAATGAATAAAGCATATCACTTAGGATAAATTCCCACACGTGGAATTACCAGATTAACAGGTTTGAAAATATTAAATGCTATTTATAGATTCTATATTTCTTGAAGCAAGAAATAGAAAAAATTTCTCTGCTGGAAGTAGAAAAATTAGCAGCTGAATGGATTTCATACTTCTAATGTGAAACTGGAGTTGGCTCCCAATTTGTCGATGGGTGTGGTGCAACGCAATTTTCTTTTCTTTCTTTTAAAAAAAATATCATTTTATTGGGGGCTCTTACAGCTTTTATAACAATCCACACATCAATTTGGTCAAGCATACTTGTACATATGTTGCCATCATTATTTTATAAACATTTGATTTCTATTTGTGCCTTGTTATCAGCTCTTCTTTTTCCCCTCCCTCCCCCCTCTACCCTCATGACTGGTTGATAAATTATAAGTTATTGTTATTTTTCATATCTTACACCGACCGCTGCCACCCTTCACCCACCTTTCTGTTGTTTGTACCCCTGGGGGGGAGGTAGGAAATGGGGAGGTCCACTGTGTCGATCACTGTGATCGGTTCCCCCTTTCCTCCCCTCCTTTCCCCACCTTCCCCCTTCCTTTCCCCCTACCTTCCTGATATTGCTACTCCCTTTTCTGTTCCAGAGGGCTTTATCTGACCTCGGCTCAGTATTTCTGGAACTCTTTTCTGTACCAGTGAACATGCTCCCCTCTAGCCGGAAGTGGGAGGCAGCACTGGGGTAACGTAGCATACAAAAATACCAACAAACAATTCACGGCCAAGTGCATTCTGACTTCTACTGATCCCATAAGACAGAGTAGAACTGCTCCTTTGAGTTTCTGAGACTTTAAATCTATGCAGGAGCAGACAGCTTCATCTCCCTCCCCCGCAGAGCAGCGGAAGTTTCAGATTTTGTGGCTAGTAGTTCAATTCATAGCACAGGATGCCACCAGAGCTCCGTGACTGCACAGGTGACATACATGAGCTGTATGGAGTCCTTAGCTGCCTTTCCTCCCAACTCGGACTCAGATAGGCAGACATTCAAATGGCAGCTTCAGAGAAGCGCCATTCACAGGAAGACGCCTCAAATATGGAGACGGAGGAAAAGCCAAAGAGCAGAGGGCTCAACGTTCAGATACCTCCAGAGCTTCAATTTGTGATTAATATGTTTTGGTCACACGAAGGGCTATTTCTGCTTCTGTGAGAACCACGGGCATGAAACTGGGTGGGGGGGGGTGTCTCCTGGGATGCTCAGCGGAGGCTCCCAGGACCCTCGGGGACTTCCCAAGACATTGTCGCTGGACACCTGGGGAAGTGTCTGTTTTGTCAGATCCATAGGATTCATGTGTCAAAATTAACAGGCCAACAAGTTAACAACAACAACAACCACGGGCAAGATAATGATGTAGCGGGAAGCATGTTACGGTTGCTTTGGTATTTTGTTGTAATCCGTAATGGAACATTTTCAGATAGTCCTCACATAAACCCAAGTGATTTAAATTAATGCATCTGTATCCGTTTAAATATTTATTTTGTAGAAAACACAAGTGGACTCACTAGAAGAAAATTTACGCTTAGCTCAAGAGTATCAAAAGGTCCAGGAACACTTCTTAATGGAGAAGGAGAAATATTTCAATCACTATGAAAGAAAGTTGTCCCTTGAGGCTTCGGTTAGAGACAAAGAACAGGTAATATTTGTTTTTCTTATTTTGTGTGTCTGTATTCAAATAATTCTTGGCGTGAATGAATATGAAAAAACGTGGCATCTTCAGTCAGAAGGTCAAACTAACGTGACGTAAAACCACGGAGGTAATGTTCTGATTTTTGTTCTTGATAGCTTTGCTAAAGGGAATTGTAAAAAGGTATTTGAGAAATAGAAGTAGAGGACATAATTTGATACCATTTGATACTAACGGCACCTCAATTATCTTAACCTGGAACACCAATCTTTTGTGGGTTTGTGTATTTAATGATTTTGTCATAGTCTTTAACTTTCAATTCCAAGCCTAGTTGACTTGCTGGGACAGGTATCTAAATCTCTTGTGGATGTGTGGCAGAGGTCCTCAAACTTTTTAAACAGGGGCCAGTTCACTGTCCCTCAGACCCGTTGGAGGGCTGGACTAAAACTATGAACAAATTCCTAAGCACACACTGCACCTATGTTATTTTGAAGTAAAAAAAAAAAAAAAACGGGCAAAAAACACCTGGCGGACCAGATAAATGTTCTCGGTGGGCCACATGTGGAACCGCCGGCCATAGTTTGAGGACGCCTGATGTGTGGTCGCCACCTTTCTCTGCAATTTTCACATTGCATGCGAGGAGTAGTTAGAAGCTGGAAGAGGTACCTGACCCTCTCTGGCGTCTGGAAATCATGGGCAATGCAAACGTTTTTTGTGAACTCTCTGACACAGTCTAGGGCAAAAGCAAATCACATAGCTGAGCCGGCCACAGAAAGAAGGGAAAGCAAGTCCCTGGGAAAAGCACCAAGGTCCAGCCACTCCATAGGCACTCTTTGCTGTGACGAGAAAACCCATGCCCTTTGAACCCTTTGGTCTCTGCCAGGATCCAAGTTTCAGAAAAATAGAGAGAAATGGTTACTTTGTAAAAATGTTCATACCCATGAAAACCAGTAGACTGCTAATTAATCCTTTCTCCTCTTGGTCTCCCAGACATTATTGTACTATAAACTAGCAGGTTGGAATCCAGTTACTGGCTCATTAAGTCAATTGCTATGCCGTCCATAGAGACTAATGGTGAACCCACATATTTAGAAGTAGAACTGTGCTTGAAGAAATTTTCATCAGTCATTTTCCAGAAGTAGGCCCAGCAGGCCTTTCTTTAGAAGAGTCTTTGAGGGGACTCCAACCCTTCGCCTTTTCTGTTAACAGTTGAGCACGTTAATTGTTTCCACTCTTCCAGAAGGGTTTGCATGCAGAAGGCTAGATTCTCAATGTAAACTCTCCCAGTGATTAGTTTCATAAACAACGTCAACCATTTATCCTTTTGTACCTCAGTTCTTATTATCTGGTAAAGAGGATTTACTTCACAGGGTAATTTATAAGGGATTTAAAGGGCAACCGCACATAATTAAATTACACTGAAAATTAAAGAATGTTATGCAGCTGTTAAGAAGTGTCATGGCTCAATGGGTTGAACCTTGGGCTGCTAACCTCAAGGCTAGTGGCTCATGCTCACCAGCTACTCTACTGAAGCGACATGAGGCTACATGCTACTTTGGAGTCATTTGATAGTTCAAATGGTTACCATTCTTGGCTGCTAGCAAAAAGACTGAAGATTCAAGTTCACTCAAGGGTCCATGGCAGGGTACGGGGTGGGGGAATCAGACAATCTATTTCTAAATAATCAGTTATTGAAAATCATCTTTAGTATAGTCTACTCTGTTGCACGTGGGGTCATCATGGATGAGAGTAACTCCAGGGCCACTGGTTGATGCAACCCTAATGATGACATTCATTTGCATGCTGCTCGTCACTCCTGCTGCTTTCTCATCCATTCACTCTCATAAGACTTCAAGTTTCAGGTATCTATAGGGAAGACAAGTGTATTTTTCTCAATGATCTCCATTGAAATAGTGGCAAGATGAGTATACATAAAAAAAACAATGTTTGTTCTTAATCATAGTCCCAGTCTAAGAAATATTAGTTCTTCTAATGTGGCTCTACTCCATGCATGCCCTCATAAAGAAATCACTAAAGATCTGGGTGCTATAGAAAAATGTGTTAAAGAAATCATATGGTACCCATTAACCCGTTATCACAAACAGGGCCATAAAGACTTGTATTCGATCAAGCAGCCATCTAAGTGAGTGACAGCTAAGTTCACATAGAAGAAGTACACCAGCCTGTGTGCTCCAAGGATTGTAAATAATAAAATCCAAGACAGAAGGAGGGAACAGTATTAGAACTTAAATTCCCACCACCTGGTTTACAGAAGGTTCTGTAGCGCAGTGAAAGCCCAGAATTCATTTTCAGCATCCCCACTTGGGTTAAGCCTTCGGTGAACCTCCTTTGACCACTGACCAAGAATGTAAGTAGCTTGATAACAGAAAGGTGCATTGGAAAGCAGACTAATGCAAACGTACAGGTAAAATTTAACATCGTGTCATTTGTTTTCCTTTTATACATATTTAAAATTTGTCCTAGTTTTTAAAATTATTTTCTATTATTTTTTCATTTGGAGTTTCCTCTATTTTATTATTTTTATTTTAGGGTTTTTGTTTTTCTTTTCTATGTTTGTCGTTATTTGAAATCCAGGATAGGTAACCCTATAAGGACAATAGGAGCTGGATTGACAATGTCTGGGGGTCATGGGAGGGGAGGTTGCAGAAAGGGGGAGCTAGTTATAATGAGCACAAGAACGAAGGAAGCACAACAATCCAAAATCGATTGTGTTGCTGATTGCTCAACTTTTAAAATATGTTTAAACGACTGCATTGTTTAATGTGTAAATTGTATATCAACAAAACTGTTAAAATTTTAAAATATTTAAAGATAGGTGTTTGGGGTCAGAGCTGCTAAACTTGGTGTCCCCATACCATACCAAGATCAATGGAGTTCACCAGTGTATCTATGAAAGCATTTGTTCAAATCCCCTCCTGCATTTAATTTTTACTGAAGTTGCACAGATCCCATGTGTTTCTGAGAAGAAAATAACCAATGAATACACTGTATGTCCTTTTCTACTTGAGACTGGAGAGAAGATAGGGAAACTTTATGTACACTTGTTATCAGCTTGGATACCTGCATAGAAAAGGAAGAATTCTTGTCTTTAAGAGAGAGTCTGAATACAATGCTTGCACAGTATAAATGTGAGAACAACATTATCTTGATCTCATTTTATGGGATTACATCTATCTTAGTGCAAGATCCAAGAAGGGGGAGACGCTAGGGTGAACAGAGAGACAATGAGACATGCTTGCAGATCAGGTTTATGTTTGTGATCTCACACATAGAGCATTTTTAGCACACCTGTTTCAGGGAAACGTTTAAAGATTTATTTGTACTTCCAATCATTTTTCATTTCCATCCTTCAGCGGTGGAGGTCATTAAGTGCAGGCTGCCCTTGTCAGTGTCATGTAGGATCAATTTGCTGAAATGGACAGAAAGGCCTTATTGATGCTGTTAAATCTGTCAGTGAGAAATCGTATGTCATTAGCGCCTAGGGCACTGCTTACAGGCTGGAATTTGGCCATCAAAAAATGAGAAGACCTTTTCATATTTTAGTTCATTCCTTGGGGAGGCAGCAGGTTCCACAATAAGAGACTCCAGTCCTTGGATGAGTTTTGTTGGGGCACTCCAAAGTACCATTCTGGCGGTGATAGAGTTGCCAAGTCTCTTAGTAGGATAAGATGGGCCTCACTTGTAGGAATTTTGTGAACCCTTTCCCTATTTCAGACTAATTTATTGCTTCTACACTTGCATTCTTTTTGGCATAGTGAATGCTTACATTTCAATTGTTGTGCTTCTTAAGAGCATAAATTATACACATTGTACAAACTATACACATTGATTTGCTATATTTTTCAGTCAAGGTTATTGCAAAGAAAGACTTATTAATGAGTAAAGCAAATTATATCTGATTTCATAACAGAATTTTATATACAAAATACTCAAATGTTAGAATGCTACAGAACTTATCTCGGTGATGAAATTGTGTGTGCTCTCTTGGCACATAATTTGTGATAATGTACTGTACCTCTTTTATTGGGAGCAATGGATGTACATATCTCCAAAAATCCGAAAGATGTGTGCAAAATTATGCCATTTAAAAAATTTCCCTATTTATTAATGACAAGCAAATGGACTCCAACTTAAATCCTTTTTTACATTAAAATTCAAAATAAGGCTAAATGGATGAATAAAAAAATATGAAGAACAGGTATTTCTGAGTACATAAGACAGACATTTTCATAAAAGCATTAAAATACATTTTATATTTTTCTTAAACATCTCCATGTATATGTTGATGAAATCACCATGCATTTAAGTACCATCTCAAGTTCTTTTTCCTTACACCTTGAAAGAAAGGTGAGTTACTTATTCAAGTCTGCCAATTTTGATGTGTTCTCTTGACTGAAAGCAGGATATTTTGTAAAACTGGCTAAAATACATTTTACTTCTTTTTAAAAACTACTTACCAAGTTTAACCCTCGCCTATTGCAAATGCCAGTGCTTTCAAATTATTGTTGCTGTGAGTGCCATCAAGTCTATTTCAGCTTATAGGCCACCATGTGACAGAGTAGAACTTTTACGCAGAATTTTCTAGACTGTATTCTTTCTGAGAGCAGATTACCAGGTTTTTTCTCACATAGAGCTTCAATCTTGCAGTTAGCAGTCATAAGCACATAACCAAGTTGCTACCAGGCCGGGCCCCTTGCTTTCAAACTAAGGGAACAGAAATCATTACAGTTTCAGCTAGCATGCAGCGAGTCCTCATGTGAACCAGGTCTCTGTGGTACATAGTTTGCAAGCATTATCTTTTTAATGCCTCTCAGTAATCCCAGGAGATGTTCTGTTAATATATTTATCATCATTATATCAGGTAGAACACTTGGAACCTGAGATTAATTTTCACTCAGGTCACCCAGGTAGAGAAAAAGGTTGATTGACAGAGATTCAAACACAGGTTTTAAAAATATATTCAACTTCTTTCATCACTACAGTTGTACATATCTACTATAGCATTATGAAACAATTCCACATATGTTTGATGGAGTAGTGGGTTATGCAACTGCTAGCCATAGGTGAGCTGTTCAAACACACAAGCCACTTCTTGGGGGGAAAGAGAGGCTACCTGCTCTCATAAAGCTTTAAACTCTTGGAAACCCACAGGGACAGTTCTTTCTCCTATAGGGGCCCTATGAGTATGAGTTGGAATTAACCCTATGGCAGTGAGTATTTTACACGTCTGATCAGACTATGCGGTTTATGTAAAAACCACATAGATTATACTTGATGTCCCTGGTGTCTACCTGAAACAAACTCTTTGATTCACTTCTATTTTGTCTTTTCTTCCACTTTTTCTTCTTTGAAGCTACTTTTTTTTTTCAGTGATAATTTTCTGGTGGGTACTACCAATGTTATTTGAAAAATATCAATTATTACAGGGCTTTAGATACAACACTTGGCTCTGAATTGTTAAACTTTTAAATCAAATCAATGTGTACAAATATTACTGCTTTTGAAGATGAGGCTATAGTTTAGTATAGTTTAATGATTTAAAGTATACAGATAATTAGAAATTAAATTGATTTAAGGCACAATGGTCTTAACTTTTGTCCAAATAGCCTTTAATCTGAGGCCGACGTGCCCTAATACATCTCTTTGTTGTTGTGAATATTGCTACTATGAATGTGCAACTATTTGTCCATGTTTCAGCTCTGATTTCTTTAGCATGTACATGTACTAGTGGGACTAGTGGATCAAATGGTGTTTTTATTGGCAACTTTTTCAGAAAGTGCCCTACTGCTTTCCACACAAATCATAATTCCAACAGCAAAGCATGTGAATAATATCTCCACACGCTCACAAGCATTTTTTTTGTTTTCCATCTTTCTGAACCTTCCTACTACTGCTAGTTTGAGATAGTATATTATCATTACTTTTATTTGATTGATTTTTTTTATTTGAATGGCTCAAATGTATTTGTTGATTATACTATCGGGTGCCTGAATATCTTCTTTGGTGAAATCTTTATTGATGCCTTATAATCATTTTTAATTAGAGTGTTGGTTTGTTGTTGTTGTTGTTGTTGTTAAGGAGTCGAAGCTCTCTATAAATATTTTAGATTAGTCCTTTAATAGATATATCATCGCCAAATATTTTTCCCAGTTCTGCAGGTTCTCCTACTTTTCTGGAGAAATTTTTTTGATGCAAATGAGTATTTAATATTTAGAAAATACCAATAATCTATTTTATTTTGTTATTTGTTCATTTTCTATACATGGAATAGTCTATTAATCGCACAAGTAAATGTCCCTAAGTTTATTCTAAAAATTCTTTATAGTTTTAAGCTTTAGTTCTTTGTTAAAGATGTACTGCCTATGGGAGAATAGACTTAATTCTGAGTTCTGAATTCTGTTCCACTGCTCTTTGTGTGGATTGTTTTGCCTGTCCTTTGCAGTTTTTGTCTACTGCGGCTGAATAGTATGTTTTAAAATTGGATACTGCGAGACCTCCTATTTTGTGCTTTGTCAGTAGAGTTTTGCTTATTTGGGGGTCTATTTCCTTTCCACCTAGTTAGTGATCGACTTTTACATCTCCTAGAAGAGTGTTGGTGATATCTGGATCAGGAATGCACTCTATCTATCTATAGAATCCCTTTGGATATTATTGACATTTTCATGATTTTAAATCTTTCTATCTATAGACACAGTATTCTTTGTCATCTATGTATGCAGGCCTTTTGTCATTTCATTTAGTAGAAATTTGAAGTTTTATCTGCATAAATTTTCATAGCTCCAGTTAAGTTTATTCTAAGTATTTTAATTTTCTGTTAGCTGTTATTTTCCTTATTTCCTTTGGATAGTGCTCTCAGTTGGTATAAAGGAATCCAACTTATTTTTTAATGTTGATCTCTGCCCTGATACTTGCATGGAACTTTAGTTCCAGTTGTTATATTAGCATTTTTATGATATGAATCGGATCATACCATCTACCAATGAGCATAGATTTACTTCATCCTTACCAATTTCGATGCCTTTTACTTATCTTTCTTGCCTTCTTGCCCTTGGTGGGACAGGCACTGTGGGTTAAATATGGAACTGCAATCTGCAAGTATTTTACATATTTTTCAAATGCATAAGACGAAGTTGTTTGTTGGTCCTGTAAACATTTACAGCTGCAGAAACTCTATGGAGAAAACCTGTTTTTCCTATTGGGTCACTTTGAGTCACACGCAGCTTGAATGCATCAGTATTGAGTTTTGAGGATTCCTCAAACAATATTTAATAGGAGTGGTGATAGAGGGTATCCTTCTCTGGTTCCAGGTCATGACGCGAATGCTTTCCGTCTTTCTCCCTGAGCATAGTGTTGACTGTTGGCTTTGTAAATATATCCTGAATTATATTGAGGAATTTCCCTCTCTTTTCTATTTGCTGAGTATTTTTTTTATCATGGATGGATGTGGAATCTTATCAAATGCCTTTTCTGACTCACAAAAAAGACAAAGAGGTAGATGATTATGTAATCCTTTTTGGTCTTTTATTTAGTAGAAGATTATGTTGGTTGCTTTTTAATGTTGAGCCATCTTTGCCTAACTGGTTTGCATTTCACTTGTTCACAAGGTATTATTTCTTCAATATGGGTTAGATTATAGCGACTAAGGTTTTGTTAAGAGTTTTTATTTCTATGTTCATGAGGGATATCTATAATTAATACACATTTCCCAGGTCTCCTTGGACAACAATTGATTCATTTTACATTCTCAAATATTGTGTCACATATGGTTTATATGACCACATTTTCTACTCCCTAGTTTATTAATCATAAAACATGCTTTCCCCTAACACTCGCTTTAGAAGGAGTAAAATTTCTCTATGGAAATAAATTTATTTTCCCAGGTAAATGGGGAACTTATTTGATTTGGATAAGCATTACACAGCACATGTTATTTTGCACCTACTAAAATTGTGCTTTAGGTCTTGAACATCTGTTTGGTTTCAGTGTAGTAAAAATACATTTCTTTGCTAAGTTTTTAGTCTTTGCAGATCATAGCTATTTGAAGTCTGTATCAGTAATTCTGAGAGCCCTATGGTCCAGCGTGCTAAGCATGGAACTTGTATGCTGCAAGAACCTTGATACCGATCCACTAGAGAGACATGGTTCTGTCTGATTTTTGTCTCTGTCTCTTAGTTTGTTCTCTCTCTCTCTCCCCCCCCCTTCTAAAAGAATTCTCATACTTGTAGACTAAGTGATTTACAACCCCACTATCCTTTTCCTAAGAATCCCAAAGAAAGCTTATATTAAGTTTCTGAAGATCTTTTGTCCCACCTGAGACAGGAGTGGACAGATGACAATAATCTAATAGATCTTCCTTCCATTATCCAAATCCTACTGGGGTGCACCAAAACTCAGTATTTACTTCTGGATAATACTGTTTGGATAATACTTTAGAGAGACAAACTTGGTTTAATGGAAACCAGTTCTGCAATCTAGTACCAATTTCAAGTGACTTGGAAACATCACTAATTTTTATATAAGTTAAAATCATCTGGTGAAGTTGCAGAGGAAAGGACTTCTTTCAATGGTAGCAACATCTTAAAAGTGGTTTATAGAGGGGGATAAGATGCTTGATATATCGAATAACTCATGTTAAATAGAAATAAACATACATGGTACACTGCTGGGAGATAGCCCTCTCCACCCTACCAATCCAGAAAATATCTGTAGATCTGGAAATGCCTGATGTATTTTTGATGATTATACATGAACTGGGGAGTGAAATTAGTATTTAACCTATTGAAACTTGTAAAGCAAGATAGAACTAAAAAAAACACATGTCACTTCATAAACCCTACACCTGTGAAAATGTGCTTGCCTTTAATAAAGAAGAAGTAAATTAAATGCTCTTTTTCTTACCTGTCAAGTCCTAGAAAAATGTGGAACATATATATTTGGAATATATATGTGGAATATGTAAATAAAATAAAATATGGAATATATTTCAAGTATATAAATTATGTTTTATGATATCCAGAGAAAATCAAAACTCTGTTGTTTGTTTAATTTTGATTTGGAAAGCTGTAGTACAACAGTAGAAGTAAATCATTCTGTTGGTATCATTGCAACGCTGATGCTTAAAGTATAAACAAGTAAAAAGTTCATTGTATGTACCTCTTATCACAGTAAGTTATATTTTTCACTTTGACTTGATTAACACCTGACTTACAACTGTAATTGATTAGCAATTCTATGGGAGTGTCAGTGTAGTGATTTTTTGGTTGCAGAACTAACCTTTTGGTTCAAAATGACATAGCATCAGAAAAATACTCTGCGCTTGTAATCATCTCTCCCCAAATTTACAGAGCTGTATCTTAGCGCCATTTATTAACAGTAAGTACATAGCATGTGCATCTGCTGTTTGCTTTAGATCATTGAATCCTGCAGAGATTTATTCTTAGTGAAGATGGGGTGGAGGACTTAAACAAGTAGTGCAGTTGGGCAAAGCAGATTTGGAGATTATGCAAATTCTCTACAGTCGGGGCTACTGTTGTGATGTACCAGCCTGCAGAGCCTGACTCCGTAAACCCGTGTGACAGAGGAGAAGTGTCCTGGAGGGCTTTTCTGGGCTGTGATTTTTCAAGGAAGCAGCTCGCCAGGTCTTTTATCCGCTGAAGGAACTGCTGGAGAGATCTGAGCAGTCAACCATTGTACCTCCACTTGTTTTTACTCACCATAGACGACCTACCTCATCCTTGTGGCCTCCACAAATGGAAATATTTTTTAAAAAACCAAACTGTAGCAGAACCATTGTACAAACACTGTAGCAACAATCAACATTTAAAAACCACGTAGTATGTGTTAAGGAGCCCAGATAACACAATGATTAAAGTGTTTCCCTGCAAAGGTTGGTAGTTTGAACCCACCAGCTGCTCTGCATGAGAAAGATGAGCCAGGTTGCTTCCATAAAGTGTGCTTCCAACCTTGGAAACATACAGGGAAGTTCTACTCTGCCCCGCAGAGCTGCTAAAAGTCAGAGTAGACTCCAGTGCAGCGGTCACTCTGTGTCAGGATAACTATTCCATGTGCCCCAAACCCAACCCACTGCTATCCAGTACCTATGTGACAGGGTAGAAGTGCCGCCTGTGGCTCCCAGGCTGTAGATAGTTCCAGAAGCAGAGGCCACCTCCTTCTCCTATGGAACGGCCGGGTGGTTTACTCCCCATTTCTACATTGGCAATGCGGCACTTAACAACCAGGTTCATAATTGTTTTCGATGCAATCTTATTTTATGTTCCTATCAGGTTGGGGAAGTGTAAGTATATATATTCAGTATAAATACCTAGCAATTTCCCCCCACAAATTGTGTACAGTATCCAGTTTGTGGAGATGCCCTATTATCTTATAATCCCATTTTCCATGAAATTTTAAGCCCCATTATATGTCTGTAAATAGTAATGTTATTATTTTGCTTTGTATAAGCATTCCTCAAACCAAGTTCACTGCCAATGAACTGGTTCTGAATTGAATTACCAACCTTCATCAGCTAGCACACAGCATCACTAGGGCTCCTTGGGTGGTGCAAATAACTGAGCACTTGGCTACTAAGCAAAGGGTTGGTGGTTCAAATCAATGAAGCAATCGGACTACCAGTCTTCTTTCAATAGGTCTTAGTCACTGAAAATTCTCCCTACAGGTCGACTGTAAAACAGAGGAGTTACCATAGATTGACCTGAGTTTTATGGTGACTATTTTTAATTTTTTTAGCTGAATATAGACTTTCTAATTCTTTTACCAAATTATGGATGATCGGTATTAGGCAATGCAATCTGGGATTATTCAGTAAATTATGAGGAGAAAGGGCAGAAGTGTAAGGTTGTCATGACGAAAAAAATAAAGATGATGACTTGTTTCACATTCTCTACTAATGTCAGGATTTAATCTTGCTTTGACCCTGTTCACAAGTACAGCAAAGAACTCCCTCCACATGGGATTATATCCCCTCCAGAATGCTATATAGCTATATAACCAACTGCTGGGAAGAGGATTATATTAATGCAAATTCAACAGAAAAGTGAGCCAGCAGAATACAAAAATTATTGAACAAGGTCATTAATTTGATATGTAAGTAATTTTTGGAAGATAATTGAACAACAGATGTAGTACATAGAGTATTTAGAAGAAGATATGGTACAAGGGAGGGATATCATTGCTGATGTCAGATTGATCTTGGCTGAAAGGAGATAATAGCAGAAAGGTGTTCCTTGTGTTGTATTGACCACTCAAAGCCATCCAACCATGTGGATCATCACTAACTCTGCACAGCATTGTTAATTGGTAATTAGAGAAAACTACATCATGCTTGTCTGGAATCTGTACACAGACCAAGAGAAAGTTGTTAAGTCGGGAGAGGCATGTCAGGATTTTGTACTTTCATGATACTTCTTCATTCTGTAGGCTGAGAAAATAATTTAGGGAACTGAACTTTATAAAGAAAAATATGTCATCAGGACTGGAGAAAGCTCAACCTGTGATATGCAGATGCCATCATCTTGCATTCTAAAAACCAAGAAGACTTGAAACACCTACTGACAAAGATCAAAGAATCTAGCCTTCAACATGGACACTTTATTGTAAAGAAATCATAAATCCTCAGAACTGATCCAGTAGACAGCATCATGATAAATAGAGAAATGATTGACATTGTCAAAAATATCATTTCACTTGGCTCCACAATAATAGCTCATGTTAGCAACAGTAAAAAAATCAACTTATTGCATTGGCCAAATATGTTTCATAAGACCTCTTTAAAGTATGTGTGATAGGTAGGTTTATTGTGCCAACCTGGCCAATAAGAATATGTGGGATTAATGAGGTCACAGTTTGATTAGAGGGCAAAGAGATAAGGGACCCGGAGAGCCCTACCTCTCTCTCTCTCTCTCTAGCTCTCTGGTGATTGGCCCAGCTTGTGGTTGCCTTAGCTAGTTCTCTGCCTCAACTTGCAAGCTAAACTACCTATGGGGCACCCAACCCATGGATCATGTCCCTAGAGCTTAAGGTTCCTTCGAGACCTGCTTCGCCATGCTGCTGGTGTATATATATCTGGTTGACTTCTGGTGACCTGCCCGGCTCTTTGCTGCCTGTGGCCAGGCTGCCTGAATTGCTTTACAGAAGAATCAGTTTTCTGCTTCCTTGACCTTGGATCCAGCAGCCCTCGTGAGTTGAAGGACTTCCAGTATATTAACTGTTTCACAGAAGTGCATTGAACTGAGTCCTCTGTGCCACTGTGTGGACTAATTAGTTGTTATATTCCTTCACGCTCTATCTATCTATCAATCTATCTATGTATCTATCATCGATCTATTGTATATATTAAAGTATAAGCTAACCTGAATATCAGCCAAGGCACCTAATTCTACCACAAACTTAATAAAAAATGTGCTGAAAACTCGGCTTATACATGAGTGTGTGTACATATATAAATATAAATATATATATAGATGGACACTGTGTGTATATATATACACAGTGTCCATCTATCTCATTGAGGATCATATCCTCAATGAGATAGATGGACACTGTGGCTTAAACAATGGCCTCAACCACAACTATTTTTGAAAATGACACAATGTTAGGCAGTGCTTTGTTCTATTGTACATAGCATTACTTTGAACTGTAGCTGACTCCTGACTTAACAAGACCTGGAACCCAGTACAACACAAACCAAAATAGCAAACTCACTGCCTTTGACTCGATGCTGACTCACAGTGGCCCTTTAGGATAGGGAAGAGCTGTCCCTGTGAGCTTCCCAAACTGTAACTCCGTTCAGGAGTAGAAAGGCCCCTTGGTTTTCTGAGGAGAGCTGATGGTTTTGAGCAATTAACCTTGTGGATCACAGTCCAACATGAACCATTAAGCAACAATAACTTATAAAATTCCAATCAAACTAGCTATATCAGAAAAGTGTTTCTTAGAAATAATCCCAATACAAAATGTATTATTCGAACCAACCTGATGAAATTTGCATGTTTTGTGCATGATAATAAGGCCAACGCATGCCATGTAAAAACCCATTATGTTCATTTCATGACAATTGGCATTGGCACATTGCAATTGTAAAAAGAATTCCTAGCTCAAAGAATACTTTTGTTACCTGATAATATATTTCTTTTTAAACATGGAAACAGACAAACTAATGAGAAAAAATTCATGAGGAAACATTTCCCCCCCTAAAGTACCTTAGAGGGAAAACTACAATTAATTGTAGTCTGTTATAGAATTTGCATAGTTTGGAGGTGTCGGGTAAAAAGTCTATAAAGGAATCTTAAACAGGAAAACAATGTATTCCATAAAACTGTGGAAATTTGAATAAATAGGCACATATTTTACACGGTACTGGAGTGCATGCTGTATTTTTTGTGGAAAATATCAAATATAGCTCAGCTATGCCCCCTGCGGAAAAGTCAGTGTCCTGCATGGTTGGCTGTGTGCCTTCGATAGGGCTGCTGCTGGACCTGCCTCTGGAATGCAGGACCTTGTTCAGCAACATAACACAAGAGAGGAACCCTTAAAACAATTAATCTGTGGATTTGCTGACATGGAAATGAATATGTTTACAAGTTTTAAAATCCAATAAGTAAATTAAAGAAAAATAATTACAAAAAATGTTTAACCTTGGGAGGCTGGCCCCAGCACCATAAATTAAGTGGATTCCTGCCCCTCCCCCGAAAAGAATTTTTTCCAAAGGACGACATTGACTCTGCAGCTCTGGGAGATGGACATATTTGATCAGAGCACACGGGAGCAGATGAAGGGGCAGGAGGAGAGAGTGGAGCACAGCCTGGCCCACCAGGCTGTGATGATGATGTTCCTGAGTAGAGCAGCCAGTCCACAGAGAGAACAACATGGCTGGCCCCACTATGAGACATGATGCCCCTCAGTGACTAAGGGCGATACAGGGGACAGCACCGGAGACACAGTGTGGGAATTGCACCTGACCTGATCCCACCACACCGAGGCAAATCACTGGGGGAGTGCAGCGGAACAGCAAGGGAATGGAGTGGCAAGGTCCCCAGGGAATGCTGAAAGTGGACTTCGGGGCCAGGGCGTGGTGCCCCAACAAACTGGACTGGAAAACGCTCCTAAGGGCCAGCAAACGATCCCTGAACTAACTACAAGCTTTTCTCTTGTGAACTGTTTTATTCTGTTCTTTGTCAGTGGTTTGTTTTTGTTGTTTTGTTGTCTGGTTGTATACTGTTGCTTTGTTTTCCTCTGTCTAGTTTTCGTGCATGTTAGTGACTCCACAGGTCTGTCTGAATAGGACAGGCTGGATGAACTATCTGGAGGAAAAACAACGGGACCGACAGTTTTGGGGGGACTTGGGGTGGGGGGGTAGGGGGGGTAAGGAAGTGGTGTTAACAAACCCAGGGACAAGGGAAAAACATGGGACCCCAAATGGTAGAGAAGTGGGAGTGGCAGGCCTGGTGGGAAATGATCAAGGGTAAGGTTGCTTAGAGAAGAGGTATACTCTAGCCCAGGTGGCGATGAAGCATGGTAGTAGGGCAGGAGGAAAGTCAAGGGAGATGGAGGAAAGAGCTAGGAGTCAAAGGGCATTCATGGAGGTCTAGACAAAGACATGTACATGCAAATATATATAGGAGGATGGGGAAATAGATCTATGTGTCTATACTTATAGGTCAAGTATTAAGGTGGCGGAAGGACCTTGGACCTCTACTCAAACACTCCCTCAATGCATGAATACCTTCTTTTATTAAATTGGAACTCTATGATGCTCACTCTCCCGACACAACGGCTGGAGCCAAAGTGTGTGAACAAGTAAATGTGGTGAAGAAAGCTGATGGTGCCCGGCTATCAAAAGAGATAGTGACTGGGGTCTTAAAGGCTTGAAGATAAACAAGCGGCCATCTAGCTCAGAAGCAACAAAGTCCACATGGAAGAACACACCAGCCTGAGTGAGCGAGTGGTCCCAAAGGGATCAGTTACCAGGCATCAAAGAACAAAAAATCATATCATTGACTGCACACCTCCATGATAGGATCGCTGAAGACAAATGGGTGCATAAGCAAATGTGGTGAAGAAAGCTGATGGTGCCCGGCTATCAAAAGAGATAGTGTCTGGGGTCTTAAAGGCTTGAAGGTGAACAAGCGGCCATCTAGCTCAGAAGCAAATAAGCCCACATGGAAGAAGCACACCGGCCAGGGCGATCACGAGGTGCCCAAGGGACCAGGTATAAGGCATCATGCAAAAAAAAAAAAGATATAAGTGTGTGTATGTATGTGTATATATGTGTATATGTATACATGTATGTATATATATATATATCATATTAAATGAAGGGGGAAGTGCAGAGTGGAGACCCAAGGCCCAAGTGTCGACCACTGGAGATCCCCTCATAGAGGGGTTTAGGAGAGGAGATGGGTTAATTAGGGTGTGAGGTAGTATCGATGAAGAACACAGCTTTCCCCCGGATCCTGGATGCTTCCTCCCCCCAACTACCATGATCCGAATTCTACCTTGCAGGGCTGGATAGGACAGAGGCTGTACACTGGTGCATATGAGGGTTGGAGGTACAGGGAATCCAGGGTGGATGATACCTTCAGGACCAAGGGTGTGACGGACGATGCTGGGAGAGTGGAGGGTGAGTGGGTTGGAAAGGGGGAACTGATTACAAGGATCCACATGTGACCTCTTCCCTGGGAGAGGGACAGCAGAGAAGGGGGGAAGGGAGACTCCGGATAGGGCAAGATATGACAAAACAACGATGTATAAATTACCAAGGGCATATGAGGGATGGGGGAATGGGGAGGGAGGAGGGGAAAAAAAAGAGGACCTGATGCAAGGGGCTTAAGTGGAGAGCAAATGCCTTGAGAATGATTGGGGCAGGGAATGTATGGATGTGCTTTATACAATTGATGTATGTATATGTATGGATTGTGGTAAGAGTTGTATGAGTCCCTAATAAAATGTAAAAGAAGAAAAGAGAAAAAAATGATTATGGCAAAGACTGTACAGATGTGCTTTATACAATTGATGTATGTATATATATGAACTGTGAAAAGAATTGTATGAGCCCCAATAAATTGTTAAAATTAAAAAAAAAATGTTTAACTTCCAGACTTACCAATGGGGTTAATACTTTACTATGGACCATTATGTGTTCCAAATCACTTAAACAATTACTTTTCTAAAAAAAATATAGGGGGAGGGGAGTCCTCAGGCAGATATTTTCTTGGCATGTCTATAATAAAGACAGTAAAGAAATCCAATGCAGTCCGTACATAGAAGTGAGTAGCATTCTTAATAGTTATGAAAAGAAACAAATTTTTAAAATATGATAGCATTTTCACCCCCAGCTAAGCCCAATTCATTAACACAATAACACCTGTTTTTTTCAATGAAGGATTGAAATGCAATGGATGTAACTGTTCTATGAAATGATCCCTGGGAAGTGTGCTTGGGGAAATATGTATTTTATATATTAACTTATAAAGTATGCATTGGATATTTAATTATTTTTATCTGTGATGTCTTTAAATTGTTTTATTAGCATTTTGTCCACATGTCATATAATTCAGTGATTCTAACACATATAAAGATCACAGACAAATGCATACACTCTGCAACCACTGTGTGTGGGAAAAAACACACACATGCATATACATATATATCCACACATATCCACCTTGTGGTCTACCATAAGGTGTATACCCATTTGGGGGCGCAGGGGGGAGGCTTGCTGGTGTAATGGGCTACACGTCAGGCTGCTAACCTACAGGCTAGTGCTTTAATCCCACCAGCGATTCCTCAGGTGAAAGATGAGTCTGTCTGCTCATAAAGATTTATAGACAGAGGCCCCCAAATGGCAGCTCTACTCTTTTCTGCAATCACTATGAATGGTATTCCATTCAATGGCAGTGGATTTGGTTGGTGTTAAGTTTCTTTAGGGAATATTATCACCATGTTCACAAATGGGGTTTCAACAACGATTTGCTTATTAAATGGACAGTCATGTGTAGAAAGAAGCCAAGTTGCCTGGGTTTGTATCCTGTTCTATTGCCTATGAGCTGTCTTGAATGAGCTATTTTTTACTTTGTGTGGGAAATGAGAAGCATAATAGAACCTGCTTCACAAAGTTTTCCTGGAATTTGATGTATATAAAATGCTCAAAAAAGTGTTTTGGATATAGTACAAACTCCTCACTGCCATCGAGTGGAGATTATAATTATTTATGGGCATAGGAAATCTTACCTTCTCTCTCAGAGCTATTTGTGGTTTCAAACTGCTGACCTTGCGTTTAGCAGTCCAACATGTAACTACCGAGCCACAAGGACTCCTTGGTATGTAGTGAGTAAGGTTGGCAGTGGGAGTCCACTCAGAAGCACCTCAAAGGAAAGGTCTCACTATCTTCTTCTGAAATATCATAGACACGCACACAGTGACCACTGGTTTTGATGCATCTTTTAGGAACAGTTTTTGATTAACCCCTAAGAATAGTCCAGTCTTTTCTTTAATAAAGCTTTCTCCTTGTTTTGGGATTTAAAAAAAATCATTTTGGGGGGGGTGGGGGCTCATACAACTCTTAACACAATCCATACATGTATCCATTGTATCAAGCACATTTGTACATTTGTTGCCCTCATAATTCTCAAAACATTTGCTTTCTACTTGAGCCCTTAGGATCAGCTCTTTGTTTTCCGCCTCCCTCCCTGCTCTCACCTCCTTCAAGGACCCTTGATAATTTCTAAACTATTATTATCTTGTCTTATCTTACACTGTCCGATGTCTCCCTTTACCTGCTTTTCTGTTGTCCATCCCCCAGGGAGAAGGTTATATGTAGATACCTGCAATTGGTTCCTCCTTTCTACCCCACCCTCCCTCCACCCTTCAGATATTGTCACTCTCACCACTGGTCCTGACAGGATCATCTTTTATGAATTTTCTGTGTTTCCAGTTCCTATCTGTACCAATGTACATCCTCTGGTCGAGCCAGATTTGTAAGGTAGAATTGGAATCATGATGGGGGCGGGGGGGGGCAGAAGCATTTAAGAACTAGAAGGAAGATCTTTGTTTCATCATTGCTACACTGCACCCTGACTGGCTCATCTCCTCCCAGCGACCCTTCTATACGGGAGTGTTCAGGTGCCTACAGATGGGCTTTGGGTCTCCACTCTGCACTCACCCTCATTTATAATGATATGATGGGAAAACTTATTAATGCCTCAACCTAGAAGACAAAAGGCATTCTTAGCATGAAACCTTCAATAGTCTTTTAGTGCAAGGTTAGAACTGCAATAAACATTTGATATTTGATGAGTGTGTTTAATGCTTTTTCATCAATATTGACATCCTCTTGTTTTTATTTTTAATAAAAGGGTGATATCAACCAGATGGTTTCAGTCTTTGTAGCATATAAATTATTAAGACTGCTACAAAATGTTTCATTCTCCATTGACATCTTTTTACTCATGTAGAACTTAAATAAAATTGATATTCCAATATACTTAGTAGATTGTTTAGTATGTATAAATAGAAAATGGAAAGTCAAAACGTGTATTATTACCATTCTTTGACACTGCTAGAAGATATTTTAATTTTTCAAAATCTTTCTTAACACACCAGGTAATCAAATTCTTTCCTCTAAATATTCTCTGTGCTGTGGCACAGGATATTTGTGGTACAGGTTATCTCAGGTTCTGTGGTATAGGACATCTCAGATAATATACACATAGCATAGTAGCCAATAGTCACTTAAAGAAAACAGATGAGTTCAATTAAAATACTTGTTATAGTCGATAAATTTATAAACAATGCAATAATTTTAAAAATCATTGTTTTCCCATTGAACTGATGCCTACCCATCAGAGAACCCTTGGGAGAGAAATGAAGCTGACCACTCCTATAAAATATAAAGCCTCAGAAACCCCAGGAGTTCTATAGGGTGGACATATATCAGAATGAACTGATTTGGATTTGGTTCTTACAGTCATGATGGAGAACGACTTTCAAGCTAAGTTATTATGTTAATATTTATCCTTAAACTGTCCAAATTTAAGACTATTCCATTTAAAACATAACCCAAAATTAAGGCATGTTTACATGTGCTTTAAAAAGATTCATACTTCATAAAAAGGACTGATATGTTAAACAGACTTTTATTTATTTATAATTTTTCATACAGTGAATGTGTGTATGCCTGTGTAAACTTGATGACTGAACTACAAAAGCAGTGATTGATTCTGTTCCTGGAGGTGTATCAGCTCATTCACTACACACTAATTAACAAATTATTCTTTTTCTGTTTTCTTGAAATGGGCATTCAGTGAGTGAATATTACCTGAAAAAAATTTTTTTAAAAAGCAGTTTACGTGTGCAGTCTGACTTCTTAAGAGGTTGTAAGTGACTATGGATAAATGTTGGGGGCAGATGTTGTCAGGTACCATCAAATGTAGTCACTGGCTAATTTTTAGAAACACATCAATAGGCTTTTCTTCTATTATATTATTAGATATTACTTAATCAATTTTGTTCCAAATCCCAAGTGTTGCAAAGTATTTGTAATTGAAATATTTTTACATTCATCACATTGTTGTTAGGTGCTCTGAGTTGTACCCCATGGACAACACACAGAAGCACCACCCAGTCCTGTGCCCTTCTCACAATTGTTCTTACATTTGAGTGCTGTGTTGCAGCTGAAGGTCTTTGTCTTCTTCTTTTGTGACTAGATAGAAAATTAAAATGTATGCTTTCCCATTTTTCCGTACATGAGACCCAGGAGTGATGAACCTGCAGGGACAGCAAGAAGAATAAGGGGTCTGGGGTGTGGCAGGGAGTCCATGCACTAAAAGAATGGGTGGAAACTGATGGTGGTAGTAATTGTACAATTCTACTTGATGTGAGTAAAATATGGACTGATATGTTATATGTTAAACCCCCACTAATTAAAAAAGGAATTATAAAAATTTTCACAGCATGCCAAATGTAAGTTATGCATTACAAAAGAAATGATAATAAATATTTAAGAGGAAAATGTTTTCCTTTTGTCCTCTGGAAGGCAGTTTTCATGGTTTTCTTGTACAATGAATGCCAAAAAATATATATAACAAATCATCTTTTGTAAATGTTACCCAATTCTATCAAATCACACCCCTGATAAGTTTTAGAAACAGTTCACACATTAGTGAGAAACCAAAAAACAGTAAACGCTATGAATTATATAATGTTTAGAATTGTGTGAAGCTGTGTCAGAAGTAAAATCATTTTCAAATTATTTCAATAAGAACACCTTCAATACACCTGGTACACGGTCTGAGAAAAAAATGGAAATATAATAATATGGTGAATTACATAGTGCGTAGGACTGGAGGAGGCTGTGTCTGATATGAAATCAAATTGCTTCCTCTGGTCCTGGCAATCTGAATTGTGTGTCTTTTCAAAGAAAAGGCCTCATTTTAAAGAAAGAGATAAGCAGTGCACTCAGAGGCGATTGAGAAAAGTATATAAAACAAAGCTACTGTCTGCATGATGTACATAGAAAAAGAGCAACAAAAAAAAAGGTTATCTGTAAAAGCAGAAAAGAATTTGGCTTGCTTGACTTTTTGTATCAAGCATGCTACAGCAATCTTTTGATTCTAATATGAAACCATGGTAAGGATCATTGCACTAATGCACGAGGATTTGTGATAATGTTGCAGAAATTTTACTGTCAAAACTGAACTGCAGTGTAATGACTTTTGTTATCATGGTCTCTAATAACTATTCAGCATGAATTGACCCTACATATGTTTTGCTGCAATAATGTGTCAGTAACTCAGAAAACTAAAAGGGAAATAAAAAACTGTCAACACAATACTCATGTAGTCTGACTTCATGATGACCTTTCCTCAGTCTGACTATAAACATGGTGGAAACAATTATAACACAGGCACAGTGAAAACGACAGGGTCATGTGGAAGAGAAACACACAGACAGGATGTGATCCTCTGGCCAAATAAACCTACAAAGAACTTCACAGCAAAACATGCTCTTCTCTCCTCACCCCAGGCACTTCTGACTGCTCAGTCTCATTTGGTGTCTGATTGTGACGCTCTGTTGTTGGAATTCCTTGACATTTCCATTTCACACACACACACACACACACACACATACACACACACACACAATGTACAATGGAGGCTTCAAATTTTTCATTATCGTGTAATTCCTTTTCCCCCCGCAATTGCTATAATAGTTTTGTCTACCCTCTAGAGAATATCTCTTTATTTCTTTTGTCCTAATTCTACCCATCAGTCTCTCTCTCCACTGCCGTGTTCTTTAATTTCCGCATCCCTTCATGGCTGCAAATGGGATCAAATAAAAAGCAGTCACCATCTATCAGGTGGCCCCACTGTGGTGGATACCAGGTGCTTTTCTTGCAAAATCTCAAACATGAAAGCCTGCCCCTATTACCTCATAATCCAGCAAGTTTGATTAACATTGTCATTCCTCTACAACTATTATTTAATTAAAAAATGGGATGGAATTGCCGGGAATATTCTCATCTTTGTCTTCAGAAAAAAATGTGGTGCTATATTGTGACTTTAGGCCCCCTCTAAGTGAGCATGGGTGCTGGATTCAAACCCAGGCTTCTAGGGCTGCTCATTCATTCCCATGGACTTTGTGCTAGTCAGCAAGCTATCTGGTGTTCGTTCTCTTTATTATATGCAATCTACTATCCAAATATTGGGTATATTGCACATCTCTGAGGGTGCATGACAGCAACAATGCGTTCAAACATAAGAACAACTTTGAGGATGGCACAGGATTGGGTCGGGGGTGTTTTTTTGTTGTTGCACATGGTGTCACTGAAAATTGGAACCAACTCAATGGCACCTAAGCACAATAGCAGGATAAATGTAAAATTATTTCCATTATAAATTCTCTGTGATACATGCAATCCTGGACAAAATTACATTATTGCCTAATAATATAATAGAAAAGGGCTTACTAACTTACTTCTGAAACAGCCTCTGACTGCAGCATACCTGCCAAACAACTGAGCATCAGCCCATGACTCTATCAGCAATTTGAGGGCTGACATGTGCCTGATCCTAGCCATAGTTTGTTGCCTCATAGGAATGTGTATAAGGAAAACCAAAGAACTGATGCATTCAAATCGCGATATTGCAAATGAATATTGAAAGTACCATGAAGTGTTAAAAGGGCTAACCTATCTGTCATGGGAAAAGTACAACCAGAGTGCTCTTTAGAAGCAAGGATAGAGAGACTTTGTCTTAAATATTCTGACATTTTCAGGAAAGACAAGTCCCAGGAGAAGGACCTCATGATTGTGAAAATGGAGGGAAGCCCCAAGAGGAGGTCCTCAGGAAGGTGGCGAGATAGAGCAACTGCAACCAGGTGCTCAGGCACAGGGACAATGTGGACAATGGCACAGGACCCCCAAGTGTTTTATTCTGAACCCCCTGGAGGTTACCTGTAGCAGCAAGAGCTCAGAATGAGCCACTCATGGAGAAGCATACACTGGCCAGGTTGATGCACAACCTTAACCATCACAGGACCCAAAATAGAGATGCAAAACAGATTTTCAAACTTCAAAACAGATTTCTGTGTGAAAAAAAAATATATATATTTATTTATATTTAAATTACAAAGCAACTACTTAAAATTTTCAGGGAAAGAAACAACTCCAGAAAACAAAAAATGAAGAATTCCAAGAAAAGGAAATTGCCTGAGATGATAATAGAAGTAGAGTTGCAAGAGGCTGAGGAATTCGAGATAGCAACATCGCTGCAGAATTTGAAATATGAATCACCAACTATAGTGCACCAAACGAGTGCCATGGAGTCTATCCAAATTATAGGGACCCTATATGGAGTTGCTAATGTTGTAAATCTTCACAGAATCAGACAGCTTTATCTTTTTCCAGAAGAACAGTGGGTGGATTTGACCTTCCAGGAAATTGCCCAAGACTTAACTCACAGCACCACTAGGGAGCTTTCAAACAGTAGAAAAAAACAAAGCAAAACCACATAAGACATTTGAAAGAATGGTTTCAGAATGTTTTCTAGAACGAAGAGAAGAGTACACGGTAAATAGAATAAAACTTTATACTCCCTTCAGGGAGAGAGAGAAAGAGAGAGAGAGGTGCTCTAACAGAACCGGTAAATGTCACAAAAGGGATTTTGAAAATGTGTAAAACGTGGCTGATGTGGTTAGATGTCCTCAAGTAGGTCCTGACTTAAAGCAGCCCTGTGGAGCACAGAATGAAACAATATCCAGCCCCGGGGTCAATTCAAATAATTGAAGGCCTTCCTCCTTTTTGCTTCCCCTCCATTTTACCAAGCATAATGTCCTTCTCCAGGGACTTGTGTCTCCTAGTGACATGTCCAAAGTAGTCTGGCCATCCTTGTCTCTAAGGAACATTCTGGCTGGATTTCATCCAAGACAAATCTGGTTGCTCTTTTAGCAGTTTATGGTATTTTCAATATTCTTCTCCAGTGCCACAATTCAAATGCATCAATTCTTTGGTCTTTCTTATTCAATTCCAATTTTCACATGCACGTGAGGCAATTGAAAATTGCACATCTTAGTCTTCAAAGTAATATTCTTGCTTTTAAATAACCCAAGAGGTCTTGTGCCGCCGATTTACCCAATGAAATACGTTGCTTGACCACTATTTTGCTTCTTCCATGAGCATTGCTGTGGATCCTAGCAAGATCAAATCCTTGACAAGTTCAATCATTTCTCCATTTATCGTGATGTTACATAATGGTCCCATTGAGAGGATTTTTTTACATTGAGTCGTAATCTATACTGCAGCCACAGTCCTTAATCTTCATCAGCAAGTGCTTCAATTTTTCCTCGCCGAATCTTCCAAACAAGATTGTGCCATCTGTTTATCGACGGTGATTAATACGTCCTTCTACAGCCCTGATATCACATTCTCTTCATATGACGCAGCTTCTCTGATGATTTGCTCAGCAATAAGTATAGTCAGGGGATAAGACTCGAACACACAACTCTATTGATTTTATATCACGCAGTATTCCATTGTGGAGTTTGCGCAAGTATCTCTTTATCCGTGTACAGGTTCTACATGAGCACATTGGGTGATCTGGATTTTCTATTCTTCTCAAGGTTTCCGTAGTTTGTAATTATCCCCACAGTTGAATGTCTGACGCCATCAATGAAACACACCAGTAAACATTTTTCTGGTATTCTCTACTTTTAGCCACGATCCATCTGGCATTAGCAATGATATTCTTAGTTCCATGCCCTCTTCTTAATCCAGCTTGCACCTCTGGCAGCTTCCAGTCAATGTACTGCTGTAGCCACTGTTGGATTCTCTTCAGCAAAATTTTCCTAGCATGTGATAGTAATGATACTGCTCTGCAGTTTGAGTGTTCTGTTGGGTCTCCTTTCTTTGGAATGGGCACAAATATGGATCTTGTCCAGTCAGTTGGCCAAGCAACTGTCTCCCAAACTTCTTGGCATAATTGAGTGAGCACTTCAAGTGCTTCATCAGTTTGTGGAAACCTTTCGATTGTTTGGGGCTAATGCTTGTAGTGCAGCTTGGACTTCGTCCTTCACTACCATTGGTCCTTGGCCATATGCTATTCCTTGAAGTGTTTCAATGCCAACTAGTCATTTTTGGCAGAGTGGTTATCTACCCTTTCCATCTTCTTTTGAGGCTTTCTGCCTCATTCAATATCTTATCCATAGAATCTTTCAATATTGCAGCTCCAGGTTTGAATTTTTCTGGATTATTTTCAGTTTAAGATATGTTAAACATGTTATCCTCCCCCCTTTTTTTTACCTAACTAAAGTTCTTTGCATGTTTCATTATAAAATTTTACTGTGTCTTCTTGAGCTCCCTTTCAAAATTTTCTGATCATCTCTTCAGCTTCATAATTTCTTCCATGAGCCTCAACTGCTCTAAGACAAAACAGGTTTCAGAGTCCCTTCTGACAACCATTCTGGCCTTTTTTCTTTCCCGTCTTTTAAATGACCTTTTTCTTTCTTCCTGGGTGATGTTCTTGATGTCATACCACCGCTCACAAGGTCTTCTGTAATTAGTGTTTAATGTGTCACATCTATTTTTGAGATGCTCTCAAAATTCAGGTGGAATCGACTAAGGTTGTATTTTGACTTTTGTGGACGAGTTTCCACCTGAACTTCTATGGTCGGTGTCAGATTCAGTGCTTGGTCTGGTCGTAGCTGCTGATGCTGATAATCTCCATCATCTCTTCCCACAGACATGGTCATTTTGATTCCTGTGTGTGCCATCTGGAGAAGTTCCATGCATGGTCACCTTTTGTGTTGTTCAAAAACAATATTTGCAAAGAATCCTTGGTCTTGTAAAATTCTGTCATGTAATTTCGAGCATTTGTGTCAAGCACATTTGTACATTTGTTGCCATCATCCTTTTCAAAACATTTTCTTTCTAATTCAGCCCTTGGTATCAGCTTCTCATTTATCCCCTCCCTCCCTTCTCTCCTCCCTCCCTCATGAACCCTTGATAATTTATGAATTATTATTATTTTTCATGTCTTACACTGACCAATGTCTCCCTTCACCTACTTTTCTATTGTCTGTCCCCCAGGGAGGAAGTTATATGTTGATCATTGTGATAGGTTCCCTCTATCTCCTTCCACCTTGTCTTTACCCTCCTGGTACGACTACTCTCAATATTGGTCCTGAGGGATTTATCTGTCCTGGATTCCCTGTGTTTCCAGCTGTTATCTGTACCCATGTACATGCTCTGATCTACCCTGGTTTGTAAGGTAGAATTTGGATCATGATAGTGGGGGTGGGGGGAGGAAAGTTGGATGTTTCTTTGGTGCTATACTGCACCCTAACTGGCTCGTCCCCTTCCTGTGACTCTGTGTCTACAGATGGGCTTTGGGTTTCCGCTCTGCACTCCCCCTCATTCACAATGATATAATTTTTTATTCTGGGTCTTTGATGCCTGATACCTGATCCTATCGACATCTTGTGATTGCACAGGCTGGTGTGCTTCTTCTATATGGGTTTTGTTGCTTCTCAGCTAGATGACCACTTGTTTATTTTCAAGCCTTTAATATCCCAGACACTTTATCTTTTGATAGCTGGGAACCATCAGCTTTCTTCACCACATATGCTTATGAATCCACTTTGTATTCAGAGATCGTGTTAGGAAGGTTGATAGAAAAAAGTGTTCTTGTGTTGAGGGCGTATTTGAGTAGAGGCCCAATGGCTATCTGCTACCTTAATACTATACTTATAAATATATGTAGATAGATCTATTTCACCATCTTCATAGATAAAAATATTTACATATCTACATGCCTGTATTTAGATCTCTATAAATGCCCTTTGCCTCTTAATTCTTTCCATTTCCCTTTACTTTCCTTTTGTCCCACTATCATGTTCAGTCTTCATTTGAGTTTCAGTAATTACTCTCAGTGAAATTACCTTTGATCAAGCCCTATCAGGTGTCCTACACTCTCCTCACCATTGATTTTAGATCACTTGCTGTGCCCTTGTTCCTGAGTTTGTTAACACCCACTTCCTCTCTCCTGCCTCCCACTCTCCCATGCTCCCTGGAACCAGGGGTCCCATTGTTTTCTCTTCTGGATTGCTTATCCCCCACTACCTAGATAGACCTGCAGAGCAGAGATAATATTATGCACAAAAACAAGATAGAGCAAAACAATAACAACAACAATAACAATAACAACAAAGGCCAAAAAGAAAGAAAAGCCTATAGTTCAAGGTCAGCTTGTTGACCTTTAGGAGTATTTTCTGGTTGAGTCTTATGAGGTGCTATGCCCTGGAACCAAACTCTATTTTTTGTTTTTCCCACGGACTTCCTTGCTCTGCTCCCCTAGCTGTTCTGTTCTGTTGCCTGCCCTTAGTGTTTCGTCTCAGTGTGGTGGCGTCAGATGAGACACAATTCCTGAACTGTGTCTACAGTGTTGTCTCCCATAGAGCTATGTGTCAGTGAGGGACAATTTATCTTATTTTGGGGCTGACCCTATGGTCCTCTCTGTGCATTGGCTGCTCTGAGCAGGAATATCATCCTCAGGGCTTGGTGGGCCAGGGTATACTCCACTCTCTCTCCCTCCCCCTTCGTTTGCCCCTGTGTGCTCTCCCTCTCCCTAAGCTGTAGCTTCAGTGCTGTCCTCAGAAGTGAATTCTTCTGGAGGGAGACAGGGGAGCTGTCCACATAGTTGGATTTGGGCCAGCCCCTCAGTCCTCTCTATTGGTTCTCTGCTTCATGCAGGTACGTTGCATTCAGGTCTTGAAGCATCAGGTTGAAGTTTGGTCCCTCTTTCACTGTGGAGATATAAGCAACACCCTCCCCTTAGGTGGGTTAGTTCCCTGTTCCCCCACTATCCATGTCTTCCTCACCCTCCCACTCCTCTGTTTTAGTTGGCTACCATATGTATCCCTGGATTTGTTCTGGCCTTGTCATACTACCTGGACCTCACCCTGGGAATGTATGTATACAGTAGCTCTTCCCTTCTGCCCCTTGTGCATTTTGACACTTACCTCAGTAGACTCATGTTGTACTTGTCCTTTTGTGCTTGGCTTACTTTGCTTAGCATAATTTCCTCCAGTCCAACTCAAATTTCCATCAACAGATGAATGGATTAAAAATTTTGATACATAAACACAGTGGAGTACTACGCATCCCTGAAAAGCAGTGATAACTGCAGGAAGGACATGACCGCATGGGAAGGACTGGAGGAAATTATACAGCTTTGTTTCTATCACCAAGACCATAGTTTCCAATGTATTCCTCCCCCCTTGTTTCTAACTTTTTGCATTCCAATTTTTAATAATTATCAATGAATCTTGATTGACTATTTAATCAATTTCCAACTGAAAACATTTGTAAAATTCTTCAATGATGACATCACTAGTTTTAGTGGTTTGTGAAGCATTTTCGGCACTGTGATTCAAGATACATCTTGAAATGTTCCTTTTGATGTTACCCTTGATTGTATCATTCCTGACAGAACAAACCATCTGATTTTCTGATTCAAAATGGCCATTACTAGTTCATTTCATTCACTAAGTCCTAGGTTATCAATGTTTTAAAATTCCACTTCACTTTTAATGACCTCTAACTTTCCTACCTTCATATTTTGTACATTTGAAGTTCCAATTATTAATTGATGTTCACAGCTGTTACTTCTCATTTTGAGTTATTTCCCATCACTAAATGAAGACTCTGTGCCTGTAGGCTTTACCCCATTTACATCTTTATGGTCCCCTTGACTCTGAGAAACAGCTCTTCCTCAGAAGTATTTTGAGTGCCTTCTGACCTAAGGGCTCACTTTCTGGCACTGCCTCTGATAATGTTCCACTTCTATTCATTAGGTAGGTTTCAGTAATTGATAATCCTTCTATGGTTTCCAAAAGGCCTTCAGTGGCTAGTTGTTCTGAAACAGACAGCATGTTCCTTCTTTGTAGTGTGTGCTTAGCCTGGAAGTTATGCTGAAAGCTGTTCACTTTGGGTGACCCTTTGGGGTGTGAGACATCAGTGACATCGCTTCCAGCATCACAGCCACAGCATCACAAGCCACCACAGCCTAGCAAAGTGACAGACAAGTGCTAAGATGTTGAGGACCCTGAAATAAGGACTTTATCCTAGGTTATCCAAGGGACCCAACGTACTCACAGGAAGCCAATAAAAGAGAGATGAGACTGCCCAAGGAGGAACAGTGTTGAAACATTACTCATTTTGAAAGTGGGTGTAAAAGGTCTCTGTCCCCCACGAAAAGAGAAGATGGAATAGGCAATGAAACACTCATAGTTTTTCAAAGGCTTCCAGAGAGGAACTGCTCTCTGCCAACAGCAGTGTCACTCACCATGACTTTTGTTGAACTTCTAACACAGGGAACTGAAAGACAGAGATGTGTGCTACTTAAAGCTACCAGACTTGTAATAGTATGTCACAATGGCAATAGAAAACTGATACACAGATAGCTAAAAGTTATTGGAGGAAAAGCAATGATAGATAAAGAAAATGAACAACACAGATAAGCCATGCATAGATTCCTGAAGAAGATAGCATATTATTTTCTAGAATAAAAATGCAATAACATTGATCTAACAGAAAAGAAGAAATGTTGAGCTAAAGACAAAAGAGTTTAAGATGGAAGAAGGCCTAATTAAATAAAGGAAATCAACCCTGAAAAATACTCTAGTGAAAATGTTGAATTTCCAAAATAGAAAAAGAATATAATACAGTTATCACCCATGAGGCAGAAATGTAGTGTGTACAGAAGGGGAGTACCACACTGATTTCAGACTGAATATCTACAATGAGTTATGACAATGGGTTAAGATGGCGACTGTCTGCATAATTTGATCAACTAACTTAAGGCACCCACGGATGATATTTTGTAGGAAGTCTTTGTATGCTTGAGAATGAAAAATATTTTTAAATGAACAAAAATAAATATAGCTTAATTTGCCATTCAAAAATCCAAATGTTCAATAAATGCTTCTGCATCACTAAAAGTCACATCTATCAACCTACTTGTATCTGTATGTATTCCATAACAGGTTAAGTTGATGATGTGCCTCTATAGCTAGCACCTCAGTACTGTACTCTCACTGCCGTTGAGCTGATTCTCACCCACAGTGGCCATGAAGGACAGGGAAAACTGTCCCTGTGAATTGCCAGCTCTTGACGGAAGTAGAAGATCGTGTCTTTCACTCGTGCTCTGGATTTCATAATTTGTGGTCATCTTTCACATAGTCTCCACCCATCTGATTCCCCCACCATTGGGATGTAAAATTACTCGGTATCAGTCTCCTGTTTCTAGTCTTTGTAACTCCCAAGAAGTGACTGGGTGGGAGCATCAAATAGGGCAAACAGAACACACATGAGTGAATCGGTCAGTGTTGGAATTCTGCTTTGTAGAAAGTGAGCCATCTCAGAAACAGGAAGAGAGAATCCCATCACCAAAAGAGCAGAGTCACCAGAGTGAGAGAACCAGTGGCAGCAGCAGAAGCCTTGGAGGCCAAAGGGTGCAGAGACTGCGCCCCAAGAACAGGAGACAGCAGAAGAGTTCCCAGCCTACACAATGAGTGCAGATATGTTCCTTCAGGCAGGAGGCAGGTTTGCAGAATGTGGTGCCCTTTGAGTATTTACCGGCACTAAAGGGGCTTTTTTTTTTTTAAGGGGCTTTTTACCATGTTCCCAAGTAGGGTAGAGAATATGATCCCATGTGAGCCAGAGAGAAATGTGTCTATAGGCATGGTGGAGAAAAGGTGCTGTAAGGAAAAGAATTGCATCCTCGACATTTCCATTCCTGACTTCTAATTTCTTAGCTTCCTTCATAAACACATGTGATTGTGAGTATTGTCTGTGAGTTCCGTGTGGCCCTTGCAATCCATTAGGGAACCCAGCAGAGAAGTAGAGTGCTACAGAGGGATGGTGGTGTCAGAGTGGGATTAAAGAAGATTGCAGACTGGAGGCATTTCTAAGCTGTACCTTACGGGACTCATCCTTGGGCACATGTGGAAGTGGATTCTCCTTCCCCTCAGTGAAGCCAGAGTAGGTCAGATGTGACCCCTACACCATTCTTGTATCTGTCTTTCTTGTAATAGTATTGTTAATCTCCATTGAGACATTCTTACTAGCACATAAACATGCTACAGTATATTCTGTAGTATTTTTCATTTCAAACACTTTTATTAGCTACACATGCTGTAGTAGTTACATAACCTGGTGTCAATTTGGGACATGAAAGGATTGAGAGGGAAGGGGTGGAGTCTGGTCTGTCAAGTGGGGCATAGCCAATGAGGCCTCTGTGTGGGCAGAACCTTTCCCTGAGAATTCTGGGAACTCCTGGATTTCCTCCTTGGAGTCAGAGACACTTTTATCTCTCTTGGTTCACTCCCGTGGAGACTCTCTTACTGACAAGACACATGGCTCTATGCTGATTGACCCCTTGCCCTGGAAACCGGAGAAGCCACGTAGAGGCCCCTGCCAGCACTGAGATGCTCACATCGCCACTGAATCCAAAGACTTTCTGCCCACTGGCCGGCGATCATCCTGCATTCAGCATCATTGCATGTGTTTTGTGAGTCTGAAGAGCACTTTATAGATTGGTATCAGATATATGGGCTAATATTGGATGTATGGGCTTGCGCTGGACTGGGTTGGGATGCTTTCTTAATGTACCCTTTGTATACAACTCTTTCTTATACACATATGAGTCTCCCTGGATTTGCTTCTTTAGTCTACCCAGACTAACACACACGCTATAGTATATTCTGTAGTATTTTTCATTTCACAGACCCTTGGTTTCATGTTTTATTCAACATTTTCTAAAGAGGTGTGTATATTGTCGTCTTAAATAGATCCCATTGTCATTTCCTCTGAGGCCCATGGTATCGAATCCAGTAGTGTATCTGGACTCACCTTTCTCCAGCTGTTTCACCACAATTAATCACTGTCTTCCTTGAAGCACTTTCCCCCGTGGCCAGGACACCACACTTGCCTAGTTTCCCTCCCACCACAATGAACAGTCTACGCTTGTCAGGCTAGCTCCTGTTACTCCATGCAGCTTCCAAATGTTGGACTATCCAAGTGCCCAATGACAGGGCCCCTTCATGTTTATCTATATTCATTAGTCAGGTAAATTCACAAATATGGATAAATCTCAAGAGCATTATATTAAGCAAAAAGTCCAAGAGAGTTCGTAGTGTATGATTATTTGATTATAAAAGGAGGAAAATTAGCCCACACTGTTAGAAGTTAGTCCTGGAATTACCCTTGGTGGGAAGCAGCACCCGGAAGAGGGCCTAAAGGGAGGGAGGCGGTGGAGCAAATTTGGAACTGTTTCTTCCTTAACCTGAGGGCTGGGGGGATGTGTTCATTTTGTGACTAACGTATTGAGCTATATATATAGTTGATTGTATATCTCAATATCTGTTATGATTGAAGAGTCTTGGTGACACAGAGGTTAAATGCTCTGCGACTAACCAGAACCGACGATTCGGACCTACCAGGTTCTCCGCAGAAGAAAAGCTCCGTGGATTTCGCTTAAGGTTTGCAGCCTGGGAACCTCTACAGGACAGGGCTAATCTCTCGATAGGGCTGCTGTGAGTCAGAATGGTCTCAGGGGCAGTGGGTGTGTTTGGTTTTGTTGCTGTTTGTCTGTTGCTATATTATAATTAAATTAAAATTCAACTTGTTCACGGATTCTCCACTATTTTAGGAATAAAATTCACAGCTCTTGCCCTAGGGTCCCTAGCCCTGTGTGATCTAGTGTCCTTATCTCTCATTGCATGGCATGTCATGGCATGTTGCTCTTCCTCATTATGCTCCAGCCACCGGGGGGTGGGGGGTGGGGGTGGGTCTATGTCACTGTACTGTTGTGTTGCAGATACACAGAGCCACAATTACACCAGTTCAACCATGTCTCCAAAATTCAGTACCATCGATTACAGTCTTCATTTCATAACTATTCTCTCCCTTCTTTGATGAGCTATTTATTCTCCAGGAAAACACACTTGCCACTCACTGAGCTTTCTAGCTAGCCTTTGAATTGTTGTGGTCAATTTGACACCATATAGACAGTCCTTTGAAAAGGCACAGACAATGAATGCTTGAGGCAGATCATCCTTCCTCATAAAATTGAACAATTATTGGCTAGAAAAAATTTCTAGGGCTATGTTTTATTAAATATTTAAAGATCATCGCAGAATCATAGTTTTAGACTTTCGTGCACCTCCAAGGCAACCTGGTGGCACGATTAGGTAAGTGTTGGGCTGTTGCCTCAAGACTGGCAGGCAGTTCAGACTGACCAGCCACACGATGGGAGGAAGATCAGACCATCTGTTCCCATAAAGGTTTACAGGCCTAGAAACCATAGACAGGGTCTTTATGCAGAGGAATCCACTCAAGGACAGTGGGTGTGGGGTGTCTGTAAATTTTAAATTCTATTCCACATTTTCCCAACTTTTGATTTGAATTTTTCTACAGAATCTTTGATCTAAATGATCAGTAATGGTAGCTGGGCTCCATTCTGTTCTTCTGGTCTCAGGGAAGAGGAGGCAGTTGTTTGGAGAGGCAAACAGGCCCATATGCTATAACCTCCTCCACTGCCTGAATCTCCTTCCACCTCTGCTGGTCCAGACACACAGAGACTTTCTTTTGTGCGTTGGATGACCATCAGAAGCTTTGAAGATGGAAGGCACTTCTCAACAAATTGAAGGTAGAACAGAAGCACTAATATTAGGCTAGTTAACTAGAAGGTCCTGTGAACCCATGACTTACACCTCCAATCCAAGAAACAAAATTCCATAAGATGTTTGCTTGTACATAAGCACTCTCAGCAGCTACCTTCCTCCTTGGTTGCTGCACACCTGTGCATCATGCAACACTTGCCAGTTCAGCTTTGTCCAGGTGTATAACTTAATGAATTTGATTACACCAACCAAATTTTAGATCCTTCACAAGATTCATTCCCCAGTAGAGGGAAATGAATTCCAGATCCTTCTCCATGTACGTTTTCCCTCGGAATAAGATACCTAGTTCCTTGCTATCAATCAATTATCTGACTAAAGTTTTCCTCCTCAGAGCAGCCTATCCAGGTCCCTGCTCTCAGCTGCTCACCGTCACATCATCCATTTTTACTTGCTCTATAGCCCTCTTCACTCAGAGAGATTTCCTTTTCCTCATGGGAGATGTCTACCAATCAAATATAAGCTCCATCAAATGATTATCTTATTCCTAGTTCTAATTCTAGGAATTAGAAAAAGGCCTGGCATATATATGACTAGGTGAACGTTATTCCTGGCTTGATGTCTGCCAAAATGTTTAGGTAAACCTACTGATAACAGTTTTTCTACCTTTATACATTTCTAAGAAAAAAAGATCAGAATAATCTACAATGATGTATGTGTAATGATGTTGATGATAGCACTGTTTATAGAAAAAGTATAAGCATATTTAATGTGTAACAAATGAATTTTCTAAGCATTCTGTAAAATTGGTATATAAAGGAATACTATGCAGCCTTTGAAATTAATGAGATAACTAATCATGGTATGTATTTAGATGAATAAATGGAATATGATTCACTTTAGAGTGAGTAATAGTTAGGTTTTGTGTCAATTTAGCTGGACGAGAGCTCTCTGTAATTTTCCAGTGATCCCCCATGATGTGATAAATCCAATATAATCAAGCCCATTGACAAAATCAACACTGTGGACATCTAGCAGTTGTGGTGGGGATAGCCCTCTTGATAAGGACATAGCCTTGACGCAATCAGAAGAAAGACCTCCCTCTAGGTGTAGTCTGCTCCTTTTTAACCAGACAAGGGAAAGCGTGTCACTTCTCCTGGGTCTGGATCCTGCATCTAGATCACCAACCTCTTTCCATATTGCTTGCTGATCCCAGGAGCCACCAGCAGACTGTCAAGTTTGTATTCATTGTATTTTGCATCTACTAGCCTATGGTCTTATTGCTTGTTTGTCAGATCTGAAGTTGCATGAGTCAGGAGAATCCTCAAGTTGAACATGACCCTTGGACTTGGCCAGGAGCATCTCGGTGGCACCTGACAGATACTAGCAATTATGTATCTTCATATGTATAAATGTCTATCACATATCTATCTGCCTATCTATGTATCTAGCATTTATCTTAAAAATCAATGTTCTAAAATGTAGCTGCCTCAGGCTATTAATTTCCCCAGTTTTAAGCATTTCCTTATTTATTTTTTTATGATCATCATTTAGGATTTCCCAAAATGATAATGTAAAACTGTTCATATTAAAAATAAAACAAAATATACAAAATTAATAAGGCACACCTAAATGCAGAACCAGAACAGCAACATCTCCTGTGTTCACAACTCCCAACTCTCACTGCTAATTCTTTCCACTGTCATTCTTTTGCTTTGGTGATTTAAAATAGTTATAGTTCTCATCTGAGAATATAAGTTTCATTCTTGGCATGGGAACATTAGAAATATTCACAAAGTCATATTGGAAAACATTGTTGATACATATGGTTCTGTGTTAATACATGAACAAGGTGGCCCCGACATGGCAATCTGAATCAACAGTCATGACATCTGAATAAATTTGGAAAGAAACTGTGGGCAAGACTCTGTCATACATCTATCATCTCTACTCTCTTTGGTGCTGCTGCACAGAGTCATAAGTATATGAACTAATGAAGACAAATTTTAATCTTCAAATAGAAACAATGAGAGGTGCATATACATTTGTGTGTGAACCCTGGCTCAGATGACATCTTTGGGAAAATGATTCACTCCATCTATTTTTCCCTGATAATATTTTCTACTTCGCCATTCAGGATGCTGTGAAGAATGTGTAAAATTATGTATGTGATAGCCTCCCATGGTAGCTATCCTGTAGTGGTAGATCCTCATGAAATAGTTGTTGGCCATAGGCTAAACAGTCTTACTCATTTTGTACTGCACTTCCTTGTGAGCACTATCTTCAGTTCATTTTCTTGCTGAAACGTATCTGCAGAGGATATCCTCTATACATTTCCCCAAATTATTTGTGTTTGTTTGCTTTTAACTACATTTTTAAAATGTAGCTTGTGTCCGTCCCCTAATTACAAAAGTAATACTTAAAGCAATGCAGAACATTTGAAAAACATAAATGAAAACACAAAATTATCTTTCTAAACACACTAAAATAAATAGCATTGTGACTAAAACTGGAAGCAATTATCTCACTGTGATGAAGTAAGACAAAGGACAGGCCAAAGGATATTGCTCATGTCTTTGAACAGCATAGCCCTTTGAAGAATTTCCTATGAGGATTTTGTAATTTACACAGGAGCATCAACTTGTCCAGTTATATTCTGACAGGACCAGTTTTCTCCCAAGTATCTGTTTTTTATGTGTTTATAGCATTGCATCAATTCAACTTTCATCTCCAACTTTACCTGAATATGTAGATTTATAATTACCTAGCGAGTGGATGAGCATATTCTAACCTATTTAATGCAGGTCATCTAGCGTTTGACTAGCTGGCCCCCAGAACCAGTGCCCAAGAACTAGATCAAGATATTAATGCAACTTAAAATGGAAACTTCACTTGTCCTTTGTTGGAACATTCAAGCATGTTGTGCATCCATCCACCTCAAAGTAATGTGAGTAAGCTTGTAGTTTCCCAAGTTTTGTCAAGGAAAATGTGACAAGGAACAGATTCCAAGACCTCCTAAAAATAAGATGAATTGTCTCTATCATTTTCTTGCCTCTGTGGCCTGTAACGCTATCACAGAGCAAGATTAAATGGGTCTGGCATGATTTGCTATTCAGAAGACCATGTTGCTGTTTCATAGCACCCATGCTTTTACAGGTGATTACAATTTGATTGATTGCTTGTTCTACCATCTTCCCACGTAACCACTTAACTAGGTCACATAGTTTACCTTTTTAAAGATGCATAAATATTTTCCTTCTTAACATTATTTTCACTTAAAAAACTGATATGTCTAAGCCTTCTTCTTAATTTTTATCAGACGTCTGTTAATCAGATGTTTTTCTCTGTTCTCATAATTGTATATACACATGGCTCTTTTTGTGTATCAGTTAAACATCGACATAGTTATCTCTCTTCAGATGCTCACCCTGATATTATGGAAAAATTACTCTGATCAATAGCTCACGACTTCTTTGTTCTGAAAGGCAAGGAGAAAGAAATCATTTAACGCTGGCTTCTTTGCTGCTCACTGTATAAACGTCTCCATTCAATAATTCTCTATAATTAAACAAATATTGATGGAGCACATACTATTTTTCCTTCCTGTCTTTCAATATAGCTTTCTGTGTTCTAATCCTCTTCCCTAATTGATTTGAATATTTATTTCCATATTTATGGTGCTCTGTCAATAACAATTTCTGTTCTATTTTTATAATGTGTCTCCATGAATTCATATCATACACTTTTTGCGTTTGTCTTTCGTCATCAGAACTCATTTAAATTTGGAGCACTTTCCCCTTATCTTTAATGCCATATACATTTTTAACCAATTTTGTCCTTTGCTGTTTTTAATGTCTACCTAGTACATAACCAGACAACATTTCTTACTTGATTTCTTAGCAGTACTTTAAACTGGCTAATATTAAATTCTAAACTGGCTATTACTAATAGTAAATTAACAAAGGCACTTATGTTGACATTCTTGACTGCATTTGAAAGAATCTACAGTACTGGATAAAGGAACAAGAAAAATGAAAGATATGGGCACTGGATACACTTAATATACCTTCTAGTGAATTTTTCTTTATCTTTATTTAGCTTTGAATCATTTTAATCACCTCAGTATCACATGTTATTATGTTTACATCTACGAATATTTCCTCAACTAATTTTTTAATAGTAATAAATCAAGATACATATATTTGCCTTTATACTAAAATGTTTTCAAAGTAATTGTCATACCTCTTAATATTATCTCTGAATTACCTGTCCAAGAGAGATGAGAGTAAATCAACCATTGATAACTGAAATAGTTAAAGTTTATTGTGCCAACCTGGTTGATAAACACCTGTGGGGTTAATTGAAGGGCGGGGAGAGAAATGGCTAAGAAAACCTCACCTTTCTAGTTCTCTGGTCTCCTTCTCTGATGGTCGGACCAAGGTCCAGCTGCCTTAGCCAGTTTCCTGCTTCAGCTTACAAGGCTCACTTCCTGCAAGACATCCCCGAGGAGAAGCCACGTGACCTACCCCGATGCAGCACTGGATGCTGGGGCAGCCGTGTGGAGACCCCTGCCAGTGCTGAGATGCTTACATGTTCACTGATTCAGCTTTCCTCCTGCTGTCGGCATCATTGCATGTGTTTTTGTGAGACGGAGGAGGACTTTGTGTATTGGTGTTGGGCATATGGATTAATGTTGGACTTGTGGGCTTGGGCAGCACTGGGTTGGGATATTTTCTTGATGTGCACTTACCCTTTATATAAAACTCTCTCTTATATGTATGAGTTTCTGAGGTCTTGATTCTCTAATGTACCCAGCCTAACACAATAACTGATTGTAATCGGTTGTCAGTTGTTGTTATGTGCCATCGAGCAGGTCTGACTCATGACGACCCTATGTACAATAGAACCAAACACTGCCAAGTCCGCCTAGTCCCACAGCAGCCTAAGCATTGTTCTGATGTCTGAGTCCATTGTTACAGCCACTGTTTAAATCCAGCTTGTCAGGGGCCTTCCTCCTTTTGCTACCTCTCTCCTTTACCAAAATGATGTTCTTCTCTGACACTGTGCGTACATTTTAATTAAAGAATCCACTAAATCAATGCACTATAATCAGGTACAATTTGCTGCAGATATCTATCAGATTCTGAAAGGAAATAGGTGAGTTGTATTGACAATCTAGAACAGCAGTTGCATATTTAGAGAATTTCTTCACAGAGTTAGAGTTCATGATTTTGTTTAGAGTACTTAATATATCTTAGGATTTTCAAGGAATTTAATAAAGTACCAAAAATATTTTCCGAGTCCCTTCCATGCTCTCTTCCCAGAGAGGGAAAAAGAAAAGTGATCACACATAGGCTCTTTTTCAATCAATTCTGATTCGTAGAGACTTTTTAGGACACAATAACTGCCCTTTAGGTTTCTGAGACAGCAAATCTCCTTGTCCTTCTTTGTTCTGACTGTGTCTCTTTAGCGGAGTAGAAAGCCTCTTTCTTGCAGAGCAGATGGTTCTTTGAGGCGTGGACCCTTCCTTATCAGCCTGACGCATACCCTGCTGCTCCACCAGGACTTCTATAGGCTCTTTCCACCACAAAACCCCAACTCCCTGCCAGCCTGTCCATTCTGACTCATCTGACCATACATGAAAGGGCAGAACTGCCCTGTAGGTTTCCAAGACTATTTATAAGAATAGAAATGCTGGTCTTTCTCCCATATAGGCTCTTGCTTTAGTAGACGTAAACTAAAAATAATAGTTTATTATTCAGAACAATAAAATTTGGCAGTGTACATACTTTACTTGGTAATGTTATGTTTTATTTAAATAGGAAAATAATATTAGAAATGTGGCCATAACTGGTTTGATAATCATTAAATTCATCCATTGACATGGAACTGCTTTCTGAATTGTCATACTTTAGCAGCAACAATTCAAGAATCTGTCTAGTTGTGGTTAAAAAAAAGAAATAGGTGGAAATGATTAGAATAAAATCATATAACTGAATATTAAAAAGGTACCTTATAAAGGATAGCCATATCATTAAAATTAATGTACGCCTGCTATCTGCTGAAAGATTTGCATAGTTTAATGGACTGGAAACATGTCAAATAAGTTCATATTGTTTTCTAGAATTTTAAACATGTAACACAGATAGAAATTAGTAAATTATCTCGTATTTTTGGTTACAAATATGTAGCATTAACAAATTTTGACATGAACTAGAATCACTCACTTACTGCCATCAAGTAGATTCCAACTCAGTGAACCTGTAGGACAGGGTCAAACTGTCCCTGTACCTTTCTGAGAATTTAGCTCTTTCTGAGAGTCAAGCCTCATCTTGTATCTTTAGAGCAGTTAGGAGTTTCAAACTGCTAAACTCGAAGTTAGCAGCCCAATGTGTAACCCACTACCAGCAGGACTCCATAGACCACCTTTATATGCTTTGTTGTAGATTAAACAAGACAAGTTTTGAGTGGTTGTTTGCTGTTTTTGTCTGCTTTTCTCCGTGGTAGTGTTATTTTCACAGTTCATAAAAAGGGTAGAGCAAATGTATTTTTTAAGGAAATATCCAATTTTTCTTAGAATTTAGAAACACATTTTCTCAAAGACATTTCAGATGAATAAACTTTATGTTAAGAAAGTACTAAATTTTATTCACATAACAGTCTTTTATTTTGAACATCCAATTCAGCATGCACCAATGTTGAAAAATTATGAGTCAGACCACATTTCAAAACTACTTTAGAAACTGGGAAGCAAGGTAGTGCAGGAAACTATAAGGAACACTAAAAATGCCCACGAATCAATTCTGACTCACAGAGACATAGAGTGGGGAAGAACTGCTCCTGTGGATTTCCAAAACTGTCCGTCTTTATGGGAGTAGAGATTTCTTACTCCTGTGCAATGGCTGGTGGTCTTGAACTGCTGACCTTGCCGTTAGCAGCCAGTTCATAAATCACTGCACCACCAGGGCTCCTCTTTTGTAGCATAGGCAGTGAGCATACTCAGGAGACTGTCCAGTATCATTAATGAGGGGCTTCCCTAAAAGACATTACATCATGTGATAAGGGTTTTCAGTGGAGTATCATATGGAAACTCAAAGGACCAACTTAGCAATAATGAACCTGTTTTCTTAAACTGTCTTGCTTGGTTTATCAGTAATAGTATAATGATTCATGAACATAAATATAACTTTTAAGAAATGATAAATGTGAAATTTAAAGCTTCATCCTAGACATCATAGAGAAATAACAGTTACCTATTTTCATAAAAATAAAGATGCGATTAACTCAGACTGACTATGGGGAGATATTTCACCTAAGAAACCTACCCATAATTATTAGTCAGAGGAGGTACAGGTAAATCCTTAAGACATGGTGAATAAGGAAACATCGATCAAAGACCTGGGAGTTAAGTAAGGCATATCGTCTAGAAGAATCATAGAGGCACAGGCTAATAGGGTAGAATTCTCCCCCTAGGCACTGGGAAGCCATTGAAACATATAAGCCTGACCACAGCATGACAAAATTTATGGTTTAGAAAGATCACCCTAGAAGCAATGTGGAGAGACCTGCAAGAGTTGGACTGGAGAAAGGGAGTCTACTTAGGAAGTAGTGAAATATAAAATGAAAGGTGATGACAGACTACACTCACACATTGGCAGTATGAAGAAAGCAAAGGGTATAAATTGAAGAAATATTTAGTAGGCAACAAGAGGACTCAATGACTTTCTGGAGAGGAGGAATAAGACAGAATGTATCTGGCACTCATCCAATACATTTGAATGGCATTTTTTCCTGCACTTCAGATACTGCATTGGTCACTAAACAAACAAAAAACAAACAAACCCACTGCCATCAATTCAACTTCAACTTACAATGACTTGTTAGGAGATACTATAACTACTCCATAGTATTTCTGAGAAAGACTGTACATCTATGGGAGTAGACGGCCTTATCTTTTCCTGCTGAAGGGATGGTGAGTTTGAATCATTGACCTTGCAGTTAGCAGCTCAAAGCCTAACCCCCTATGCCAACAAGGCTCCTTGTGTTAGTCACCAGAGACATACATATCCTTGATGTGAATGATTTTACACATAGCAGTGACTATCAGTGGGATAGATCAGGTAGTCTAGGAGCAGGTTTCCGAGAGAGAAAAAAAGTCTTCTTGTTTGGATGTTGTGATAATTAGGTTTATTGTGCTCACCTGGCCAAAAAGAACATGTGGAATTAATCTCGTCACAGTTTGATTAAATGGCAAAAGAGATAAATGACTCTTCAAGGCCCGCCCCTATTTCTCTTGCTCTCTGACGATTGGAGCATGCTGGGGTGTGCTGCTGCTTTAGCTAGCTCTCTGCCTCAACCTGTGAGCTACACTACCGGTGGACCAAGTCAACCCGTGGATTATGTCACTAGAACTTGAGCCTTCTTTGAGACCTGCTTCACCAAGCTGCTGGTGCATTCATCTCTTGAGCTTGAGGCTTGTGGATCCTGTCACCTTACTTTGCTTGCGTTTGATATCCTATCTGGGCCTACTTCACTAAGTTCCCAGGCTACTGATTGTTCATGACCGACCCCTGCTGTTTGCTGCCTGCGGGCAGACTCTACTTGCCTTGCCAAAGAGAGAACTCTGCAGTCTGCTTCGTTGACCTTGGACCTGGCAACCCTTGTGAGTTGAAGGATTTCAGGTATATTAACTGTTTTACGGAAGTGGGTTGAGCTGAACCCTCTTTACTGCCTTATGGACTACCACATGTGCTTGAGTATAAGCCGACCTGAATATCAGCAGAAGCACCTAATTTTACCACAAAAACTGCATTAAAAATGTGCTGAAAAACTTGGGCTTATACATGAAAATATACAGTAATTAGCTCTTATATTCCTTCTCACTGTATAAGAATATATATGTATATATTCATATACAATCATAAGTGTCCTGGTTTTGTTTCTCTAGAGAACCCTGCCAAAGATAGATGTGTTGAGTTGGAGGAAGTAGTCATATTTAGTCAGCATTTGTGAATGCTGTACTAGACTACAAGATAAATGTTGAAGGTTGAGCTAAAAGTCTAGAAGTCTTGAATTGCATTTGTTTGATATGGTTTTTGATTATTTTTATTGGTCAATTAAATAATAATTCTAATATAACATTCCAGGTCTTCTTCTAAGCATTGCAGGCATTTCATAACATCAAAATAATTAATTTATTACTATTAAACTGGATTGGGTCCAAAACTTGAACTTCTTTAAGCACAGAATCTTTTTTTTTCTTTTGTAACTGGCATTTTATTGGTTGTTTTGCGATCAGTACAGAGACATTATGAACAATTTGTACACAATCCTTAACGCATGTACCAAAATCCTAAAATGGCATGTAGACAAAATTTGCTTCTAAATTCCAGTGACTTTCCAGCTTTAAATTTAGAGGCAGATTTTTAAAAAGAGATAGATCAAGTACCATTATCTTCAAATGCTGGTAAACTTACATCTTAAATCCCACTAATTCACAATTCAATGTCACACACTACACACTCAAATGTTCAATCCTTCACAGCACGTAACAAAGTGATCAGGAACACTGGACTACCACGACCAAAGCTGTTACAGAATGCACACTTCTGACCAGAGCCATGATGGCAGAATGGTTTCAGACATGGTTCTATTAAGAGAACAAATGTGGAAACAAAGTTCTAAATGTTCAAGTCATACAAATGCATGACAGTGACTCCAAATTGCCATTAAGAATGTTTTGTATTAGGGATACAAAAACTTCCCCCCTTCCCATGGAATGTTATGTTGACACCCAAGACAGTCAAATCTTCCCACAATTTAATATCCCACTATTTTCTGGTTGTACTAAAAAATAAGCAACCAGTAAATGATTTCACATCTTTAAAAAAGCATTTACACTAAAAAAAATGGGATGAATTGGGATTTCCTTCTTAAAAATGTTTCTAGAGCTACTAAAAAAACTTGCATTTACAAAATAGTTGATAAAAATATTCCTCTGGATTGTACAAGAAGGGAGGCAGCAGGGCCCACTGATGAGACATGACAAACATGAATCAGACTGGGCTTCTTTTTCTCCTGCTTCATCAGAGGCTGCGCTCTCCTCGGTTTCGTTTCTCCGTTTTCAGCAGGTGAGTCTTCTTTAGCTTCTTGGTTAGCTACTCCAGCCTTCTTTCCCTTTGCTCCTCTCTTCCCTTTTGCTTGCACTTTTTTGTCCGAAGATTTATCCTTTCCTGGTGCCTTTTTGGGCTTTGTCTCCACTTTTGCCGGCGCAGGTTTCGCTGACAATCTCGCCGATCTCCTCTTGGGCTCCTCCTTCACCGCCCCTTCGGCCCAGCTGACCTTCCTCTTGGGCATCCTGGCTGTGGGGAGGGCGCTTGCAGGACGCCTTCGGACCGCGGGGCACCGAGAGCCTTCTCAACGCTGGATTGCCTGGCGCTGCCGCTCTGCCCACCGCTGCCCGAGCTGCTAGGACCCGCGGCGGGCCAGAATCTTTTTTTTTTTTTCATTAAGGCCGACTTTTAAAAAAATTTTTATTTGAGATTGTTTCTCTTGAGGTTGTTTTCAAAATAGTGAGCTTATCTCCAATCACAGCCCACAATTTCTTAGCTTATCCTGAGTCTACCTGCCTTTGGTGAGTTGACAACTTCTTATGTCTTTTTTTTCTCACTTTATTTCTCAGGTGTTGTTGTTATTGTTAAGTCATATCCAGTCAGTTCCAAACCAAAGCAACCAATGCGAAACAGAACGAAACACTACCCAGTCTTCACCATCCTCACAACTGTTCCTGTTTGAGCCCATTGGTTCAGCGACTGTGTCTATCCATCTAGTTGAGGGTCTTCTCCATTTTAATCGATGCTCTTCATTGTAAAGCGTGATGTTCTCTTGTGGGAACTGTTCTCTCGGGATAACGTGTCCAAAGTGCATGAGATGAAGTTTCAACATCCTTCTTCTAAGGAACATTCTGGCTGTTCTTTTGGAAACCCAGGGTACTTTCTATATTCTTTGCCAGCCCCCATAATGCATCAACTCTTCTTTGGCTGTATTTAATGTCCAAATTCTACCTGAATATGAGATGATTTAAAATACCGTGGCTCAATCCTCAAAGCAACACCCTTGCTTTTCCATACTTTAACGAGGTCCTGAGCCACAGATTACCTGGTGCAATCAATGCCTTTTTGAACCCTGGACTTCTGTTTCCATAACCATTCATTGTGATTCCAAGCCAGACAAAATCCTTGACACCTTCTTTTCTTTCTGTTTGTCATCATGTCGATTGGTCCAGGTGTTCAGGTTTGGGGTTTCTTCACATTGGGTATTAATCTATCCTGAAGGTTGCAGTCCTTGATATTCAGCAGCAAAAGCTTGGCGTCCTCCTGACTTTTAGCAAGCAAGGTTGTGTTATTTGCTTATCACATGTTGTTAATAAGCCTTCCTCAAACCGTCATGCCGCGTGCTTCTTCATATTGTCCAGTGTCCCTGATTAGTTGCTCAGCAGACAGACAGTATGATGAGAATAATTATAAGCGCCTACAACCTGCGGCACACAGTCCTTGGTTCTAAACCATGCAATAGCCCCGGGTTCTGTTCGCATAACTGCCTCTTGATCCATGTACAAGTTCTGCAGGAACACAATGTCGTACTCTGGAATTCCCGTTCTTTTCGAGGTAATCCAGTGTTCTGTGATCCACACAGTCGCCTGCCTGCCTTTGCAGAGTCATTAAAATCCTGTAAGCATCGTTCTGGTATCCCCTGCTCTCAGCCAAGGTCCAGCTGACCTCAGCAATGATGTACTTTATTGCAGGTCTTCTTCTGAAGCTGGTCTGAATTTCTGGCTGCTCATGGCTGCAATGATTGTTAGTGATCTTCAAAGAGAGTTTGACTTCAGTGGCCTTGTTGTATAATTTGTGCATGCTGTTAGATCACTTTTCTTGGAATTGGGTGCAAATATAGTTCTTCTGTCATTTGGCCAGGTAGCCATCTTCCACATTTCTTGCCATTGATGATTTAGTACTTCCAGTGCTTCATCAATTTGTTGAGACCTTTCAGTTGGTGTTCCATCAATGCCTGGAGGCTTGTTTTTGGCTAATGCCTTCAGTGCAGCAGAGGCTTCTTCTACCACTGCCATTGGTTCTTGATCAAATGCTATCTCCTGAAATGGTTGATACCTGATACCTTCATATTTCTCCTGTGGAGAGACTGGTGGGCTCAAACTGCTGAGTCTGTAGTTAACAGATCAATGCATAGCCCACCACATTACCAGGGCTCCTTCATGTCAAACTATAGCGGGGGGAAAAATCTGTAAATTTAGCCCATGTGAAAAACGTAGACAATCCTTGCATGTTTCTGGAACATCAGACCCAAAGAACTCTGTGCACACAGGGAGCATCAACTGGAGACCTGTTTGATGATGGAAGGTGAACTGGCTCACCTCTTCTCCCTCCACCATAAAAGGAATATCCACATACGGGTTACTGATGCTGCAGAGCCATGGAGTGAGTCGTCCTCGCATGTGTGCCGAGGGAGAAGAGGTCCTTTTCCATTTACGCATTGAGGTCTTAGGGTGCTTCTTTCTCCTGCCGCTCAGCGCTTTCACCACTGCACTGCTAGGTCCTTGGCTCTATAGTAGCAATTGTCCCTTGGTGCTGGGAGGGACTTCCGGTAATTACAAGACTTGATTCTTCCTCATTGGGCTTATACACTTCTAGTATAGGTAGATGTCTTTTAATATTAAGCAGTAAGATACACTCCCAATGCAAAGGGAGTAAGAGGGGCGGTGGGACTTTTTTTACATTAAAACGTTCATTGATTGTTTATTATATTTTATTTGATATGAATACATAAATCATGAGAATGCGTAGTAAAAGGTGGGTTCAGTTCAAGATAGATTGTTTTGTAGGGAAAGAGCTGCAGTACTTCTATTATAATCTTGGAAAGCCATGCAATCTTTTTGGAATAGAGGATTCACTACACCAAGGGGACAAGGACACCATTAGACACCTTTCTATGAATACCTCTACCTCTACGGGGGTCATGCTCACAGGAGAGTTTTAGTTTTGGGGTGTCACTAGTTTATTATGACTTGGGGTTATTTTAATTTAAAGTTTAGTTTCATAATTACATTGGACCAATTGTATATATCAGTTTATTTTATATACCAGAGAACAAAATGGTTTTTTTTCTAAGTGAAAGACAAATACCATTTCAAAACAGCAGGTATCCAAGGAAATTATAATATAAACTAAATGTTGAGGTTATTATACATTTTCAACCATTCACATTAGTTTGCTAGTCTCAGCTCTACATGGGCCATGTAATTTTTTTCTTTTTTCTGTGTATGTTCACTCAACATTTTGTTCTCTTTTGTTTTGGGTCCATATATTAGCTTCTCTAGGTTGTTGTTGTGGGTGCCATTGACTCAGTGTCTTCTGTACACCAGTAGATGTTTATGACTTTAAACTTTCACCTTGAATGGTGGTTTTGATCTTCAAGAGCTCCTAGTTCAGAGGTATATGTCATTCTTAGAAAGCATAAAATTGACTGTATTCTTAATTAACTTTTTTTATAACTAAGAAAATATGGTTTTAATGGCAATGTTATTACCTATTTTATTGTGTGTTTTCAGACCTTATTGTTTATGGAAATCCCAGTCATTCGAACTGAAGGACCCATGAAGGAAATGCTTGCTTTCTATGCTTTAGGTGAAATTAGGCCTTTTCCATGGGACACAGGGACTGATTTGAGATAAGAGCAAATCCAGTGGGAAAGCCATCTCAGCATGTCGACCATGTGGATGGATTATCTGATGGATCAAAGCCTGGGATTTTCAGGCTGATGTCCAGATACCAGATGGCTTTCAAATCTTCTCATCCAAAACACCAGCAGCCTGTTTTAGTCATGTTGCTCTTGCTAATATGTGTTGAGTATCTCTCTGTTTCCCAGTGCCTGCACTTATTATTCTATTAGGCAGACATGATTCCTTTGGAATAGATCACATGGCTGTGTTTGCAGTCATTGACCTTAATCTGCCTAGCTTGGGTGTCAAGTTCCTATACATTGACGTATATGGATATTCTAGGGCAGGGCTTAAGTTAACCTGTCCCAGAAGATAAAGAAAATAATTAGTTCCATTACTATTTAGGAACTACACAGTGATCTTATCATCAGTACCACTTCCTACCAAAAAGAAGCTGATTAGTGTTCCCCACCCCTCACACACAAAAAATCCCAAACAAACAAAAAACCAAACTCATTTCCCTTCAGTCAATCCTGACTCATTGTAACCCTATAGAAGGCAGTAGAACTGCTCTTGTGAGTGTGTGATACTGTAACACTTTCTGGGAGGAGGAAGCCTTTCTGTGTTCTGCTGAGTATTTGGTGCTTTGGGACAGCTGACGCCATGGTGAGCAGGCAGCTTTATGCATGACCAGCACACCACTAAAGCTCCCTTGTTCATGTGACGTGGCTCTAATGGCAAAAGCAGTCAAAAGACACTGTTTCCCAAAGGGCTGATGAAACAACTGGCATCTGAGAGACCAGCACGGGAACTTCTTTAGCATTGTCAAAAACATACAGACTAACCCTGGGCAGTAAGAAGTATTTCTATAGGAGCTTTCCATTTCAAGAAATTTAAGTGATCATTGGTTGTTTTGTTTTGTTTTGATTTTCCTATTTGGAACTTTTCTTTCCTCCCGACAAATGGGAACAAGATGTACCCACTTGTAAAGTTACTGACTTAGATTCCTTATGTGGCTGTTTTAAATACCAACAAGTATGCATAACAACAGGAAATTATTTTTGAATGTTTCCACAGCACTGGCTATAAACTTTGTGCAGTAAAACCCCTCGTATTGTAACTTAAAGATTTGTAATCTTGCTACCCTTTTATGCACCAGCCACCTGACATTCCATACACCGACAAAGAAATGAATTTTTGCAGCTTTTGTCTGACATGCCTGCTGTTTATGATTTTAGGGATTATATTCATTTTCAGCATTAAATTCATAGAATAAGCAAAATGTCAAACTTTGTTTACTAATTTTATACTTATCTTTGCTTTTAATATCCTGTCTTGGTTCTCTAGTTATAGCATAGATGAACCTAAAGTTTGCTAGAAACATTTGCCATTAGCTTCTTCTTCTTCTAAAAAAAATTAAATTTGAGGATAATCCTACCTCCAGAGCTTATTCTGTTCCTGGCCATTGACTGTGACAGTGAAGGCTCATCTGAAAGCACCGGAGCATCCCATCTAAAAGCATAAAACATATTACATTTCATGAGAAAGCTAATTCAGATTGTTTAATTCTGGTAATATTGCCTCTGTCACCTTCAAAATCAAAATGTTCTTTCCTGTTATTATAAGGAAAACAACCAAATTGCTAAAAAACCCATTTGAATACACAGCTGCCTTATGTTGCATACTAATTTGATTAAAAACGCTCGCGCCTCACCAGCATTTTTACATGAGGCACATTGGTGAGTTTAACAAAGACTATATATTTTTAAATTATAGCTGCGCTTGTGAGGATGACCAGAGTCCACAGCAGTGACCAATGACCCTCCTGGAGTGATCTAGGGAAAAAATAAGGATCTTGCTGGCTCTCGTGGAAGGCAGGAAAACAATTGTAGAGCTATATTTGTTTGCTCACTGCTTTGGGCACTGAGCCAACCTCATTGCAAATAACTGCATTAGTCAAGTGTATCCAAATTATTACAACACAGCGTCCATCCCAGTTATTGCTGTGGAAGCATTTTTTCTGGATCTTTGTGTCACTAGAAAACATTTTATTTGAAGGGTGAGCATCACGTAAATTTGGGTCCACTTGCATTTATAGAAAAGTGGCAAGACGACTTTTCACAGGTGGCTCTATGCTTCCTGCCTCTAAAGAAGGACCCCTTGACATGCCTATTGTTCGAGTCTCATCAACTCAGAGGCATTCACAGTCCTCCCTCACCAGGGACACTTGCTATCCTCTGTTATTTCTTTCATTTCTTCATTGCTTACTTGAAAAGGTCCTTGTCCAATGTCGATATTTACCCATCTTTTAACAGACTGAAACATTGTTGCCGATTAAGCATCTGAGGGGTAAAAGCGGTGATAACCAGTGATGGACAAACTACTGAAGTTTGCGCAATCAACTGGGCTGAGATCTTAGAAGTCTTATTGGATATCTTGCAGGTGCTCCACATGTTAGGTCTGCATCCCAAACTCCAACCCCACTGCTGTCATGTCGATGCTGCCTCAGAGAGATCCCACAGGATGGGGGAGAACTTCCCTTGTGTGTTTCTGAGACTGTAACTTTATTGGAGTGGAAAACCTCACCTTTCTCCGATGAAGCAGCTGGTGGTCTCAAACTGATGATCTTGCAATTAGCAGCCCATTGCATAACCATGATGCCACTAGGGCTGGAAATGTGCCTAGAGGAAGAGGAATCCCAGGCTTTCCTGAGGACCATACTGGTGCATTCAAGCAGCCACGATCACATTCACCAAGTGCCCTATTGTGCTCTTATCATGTCTTGCTGGTGGTTGTTGGTAGGAGCTGTGGGGTCTATTCCAATGCAAAGCGGCCCCATCAACCACAGAAGGAAACTTTGCCCAGTCCGGCACCGTTCTCACAACTGCCCATGGCTGCAGGCATTGTCTCAAGCCATCTCATCGAGGTTTTCCTCTTGTTCATTGTCTCTCTACTTGACCAAGCAGGATGTCCTTCTCTGGGGATTAGGATCTCCAGGGACTCGTGGAGACATAACAAGTCTGAAGTATGTAAGATTAAGTCTCACCGTCCCTGCCTTTAAGAAGCACGCTGGCTGTACTACTGCCCAGACAGATCTGTTTGTCCTTCCCGCAGTCTGTGGTGCTTCTCGAGTCCCATAATTTAAATGCATCCATCTTGCTTCGATCTTTCTTATTCGGTGTGTAACTTCACATGCATATGAGGTCATGGAAGACACCCGGGGTTGGGTCAGGTGCTCTTTAATCTTACCAGTAAGACTTTTGCTTTTCAAGACGTTAAGGAGATCTTGTGCAGAAGATTTACCCAATGCAATGGGTCATTTGATATGTTAGGGTTCCAGTAATGTTCGATGTAGTCCTGGCCACTAGGTACCTCAGTTCATTAATTCTTAATACTAAAAATTGTAATTTGACCCTTTGTCCTATGAAAAGAATACTGTCTGCTATTTCTCTCTCAAAACTATTCAACAAATAAATATTATTGTAAGCCAATTCAAATTCAAGAAAGCTTCTATCATAACATTAATATTAAGCATCATTTCCCTCTTACCTTACAAAATTAAGTCCACATTTAAAAATATAAGAAACTTAAAATGAATCCATTTATATTTCTCTGGAAAACAGTCAAGGGTAAAGCATTTCTCCCCCCATAGCCATTTGACTCCAGTAAAAGCTATAGGTGATTCTGTGAAAATTAAATAAATAGATGAGATAATCTTAGTTTAATTCTTAGAATATTTTTAATAAATCCCCAAGACAATCATTTATGTTGCCAATGAACAGAATTTGGGTTCTTGATTTATTGTTGTTGAGGCACACGGATTAGGCACTCACCTGTGAATTTAAAGGCTGGCCATCAAAACTCTCCCAGTGGCTCCTCAACATGTTGACCAGCTTCATGATCATCATGGTGATCAACTTCTGTAAAGATTACAGCCTAGAAAGCCCTGTGGGGCCGTTCTAGTCTGTTGCACGGGGAGGTCAAGAGACAAAACTCAACTGGGAGCCACCTAACTAAAACAAGGAGGTGAGTGCTTTGAAGAGGAGGCTTGCTAGGCCCATGGGCTGCCCCTGAGCACTTGTCTGGGCAGCTGTGTTTGCCAACCCACAGCGTGAGACCTGGGCTTCTCTGGGCCAAGGCGTACTGTCAAGTGGGATCTCCGCTGGGAGTGAATCGACAGACCTGGAAGAGCTGTCTAAGCCTTGCCCAGACAGGATGAGGACGCTGATGGGTGGAAAGCCGCATGCACCGTGCCTGCAGCCATGGCTGAGTGCCTGTCCTCCGCAAATAATGGCCATCTCAGCTTTCCCTCAATCTAAACTGCAGACTTTAACATCCCTAGGAAGTCCCCTAACTGTATGGTCGGGGAGTTCTGCGTGGCTATTGCAAGGAATGATGGAAAGGTAGAGTGCTGTGGGAGCGATGGCTGGTGTCAGAACGAGGGGAAATGGTGGAAGGTGGAGCCACGTCTGACCTTCCCTCCTGGCATGTTAATTAGCCTCAATTCCTCAGTCACTCCTGTTGGAGAAACTCAAAGACTAGGGCTCCTGCCTCAGCACTATTTCTGACAAGGTTCTGATGTCTTCCATACATTTTTATTAATGAATGTTCACAAGTAGATCACTGGGACCTTCTTTCTAGTATATCTTAATCTGGGAACTGCTGAATCCTCTCCACGGGAAGTGACTGTGCGGGTCTATAAAGTGCCATGGCCTAACTGCTAATTTCACAGCAGCAGGGAAGCCACCACATAGGACAAACTGACAGGTGGATCAAATGAGCTGTACAGGGTGAAACGCAAGACACCAGGGGAGCTTATTCCTCTGGAGCTTCTAAAAGAGAATATATTTCCTTGTCCTTTGTAGCTCTAGAGGATGTTTGTGTGCCGTGACTCACTGGTCTGCATTAGCTTTTGTTTTCTCCCTCTGTCTCCATCTGAGAGGACTATAGGTAATTATATTTAGGACCCCTGATCAAAATCCTGTGTATATAATCGTATCTGCAAGGCCCTGTTTTTTTTCTATATTAGACTGCATTTTACAGGTTGTGAGGGTAAAAGTATGAAAATTTGGGGTGGTCATTTTTCAGCCTATTATAGTTGTTATTCACTTTAAGACATGCATTCTCAATTCTGCAGTGTCTGTCTGTGATCAACAGTAAATACTTGCATCATCTTTTTGAGTGGTGATTCAACCTGAACAATTTTGAAAATATCTACCAAAACAGTTCTTGATATGGGAGAGAAATCTATCAATCATAGTAGAATTCCTATAATCAGAGCAATGTCTTACAACCAATAACTTTAACACTCCTTAAAAATTGGTAGAATTTGGAATTTCTTACAGAGGAGGCCAAAAAGCCTCACTTACACTGTCTGATGTCTCCCTTTACCCACTTTCCTCTTGTCTGTCCCCCAGGAAGGAGGTTATATGTAGATCCTTATAATCAGTTTCCCCTCTCTACCCCACCCTCCTTCTACCCTTCCAGTATCACCACTCTCACCACTTGTCCTGAAGGGATCCTCTGTCCTGGATTCCTTGTGTTTCCATTTCCTATCTGTACCCGTGTACATCCTCTGGTCTAGCCATATTTGTAAGGTAGAACTGGGATCATGATAGTGCGTGGGGAGGAAGCATTTAGGAACTAGAGGAAAGTTGTATGTTTCATCATCGCTACTCTGTACCCTAACTGGCTCATCTCCTCCCCGAGACCCTTCTGTAAGGGGATGTCCAGTTGCCTACAGATGGACTTTGAGTCCCTACTCTCCTCATTCACAATGATATGATTTTTTGTTCTTTGATGCCTGATACCTGATCCCTTCGACGCCTTGTGATCACACAGGCTGCTGTGCTTCATCCATGTGGGCTTTGTTGCTTCCGAGCTAGATGGCCACTTGTTTACCTTCAAGTCTTTAAAACTCTAGATGCTGTATCTTTTGATAGCTGGGTTCCATCAGCTTTCTTCACTACATTTGTTTATGCACCCGCTTTGTCTTCAGCAATTGTGTTGGGAAGGTGAGCATCATGGGGTACCAGTTTAATAGAACAAACTATTCTTGCATTGAGGGAGTACTTGAGTGGAGGCCCAATGTCCATCTGATACCTTAATACTAAACCTATAAATATATGCACTTAAATCTATTTCCCTTTACTCATATATAAATCTATATATTCACATGCCTTTATTTAGACCTCTATAAATGCCCTTTGTTTCCTAGCTCTTTCAGTGGTGAGGAGAGTATAGGAGGCCTGATAGGGCGTGATGAAGGGTACTGTAACTGAAAGGAATTACTGTAGCCCAAATGAAGGCTGATCATGATAGTAGGACAAGAGGGAAGTAAAAGGAAATCGAGGATTTAAATTTCTTATTTGCCTTCATATTTCCACTGTAGGTCAGAGCATAGCAAACAGAAAGTAATTAATTCTACTCTTTAAAATGGAACTAAGTTCTTGAAATGGGGTTGCTAGATTTCTCCTTATTTTTCTCATAGAGTGTATGCCTTTCTTTAGTGCACTTGGTAAATAAGCTGCACCATTAAATTTTAAAAAGCAACAATGTTGTGCTGTGTGGATCTGACAAATACTAAGCATTTTTGTTGTTACTGCATACATATATATAATTAAATATCTACATGTCAATTTTATAGATATAAAAGCAAAATCACTTAACTAACTTCTAAGAAAATAATTGTCATGAAAATCACTTGATTACTGGTGATATATATGAAACATATGCTTATCTGCAACATAAAGTATGATAGCTTAAATATCGATGTTAACAATTACATATAAGATTTACATGATGTGTTTTAGTAATGATGTGTGTCTATAAATTCAGTGCCATTGAGTGAATTCTGACTGCTCACTCTGTAAGGGAGCAGGCAAGTCTCACATTTCTTCTAAGGAGCAGCTGGTGGGTTGGAACCTTAGACCTTGCATTTAACAGTCAAACATTTACCAAGAGTGGCACCAGAGCTCCTACATGAAATATTGTTTTAAAAAATGTTGAAGTAGGTGATTGAGTCAATGGAAATCTTTGTATTTCCTTATTTTTCCATTTATTTTGCTTGAATTTTAAAGTAAAGTACTCAAGTTTATAGTCAGCTATGTTTTCTCTAATATCCCCCATTATTGTCAGTTTACCAGAACCAAAATATATTGAAAGTTCCTTTCAATCTATGAAAAATACATCAGAGTGACAAAGTGACTTAACTGTCATTCTAGAAGTGGACAGCAATGGGACATCTTTGGTTTCTTTTGCAGCTTATTTTTATATAGGGTCAGTTTCTAGAGAATATTTGAAAATTTTTAAATAATTTTTTTAAAATTATGGCATCGAAATAAGATGTGACTCCATATAAAACATTGGGGGAAACTTTTTGATGATAAATTACATAATTTTTCATGCCCACTCATTGCCATCAATTGGATTCTGACCCAGAGTGTCCCAATAGAAGAGGGTAGAACTGCCCCGGTGGCTTCTGGGTCTGGAAATCTTTCCCAGAATAGAAATGCTCATCTTTCTGTTGCTTTCAGACTGTTGACTGCAACCCACTGTGTCACCAGGCCTCTGTGAGCAATGCCATTCCCTGTGCTCACCTGTCCTTAGAACCATCATGTTATCGTTAAATATTTCCTCATGATATCCTCTGAGATACAACTAGGAAACTCACAATTCACAAGTTAGGATACAGCACGTGCACACACACACACACACAATATAGACATACACACATAGATTTGTTATACCATGATTTGCTTTAAAGTTTCCAGAATTCTTTTGTGACTACAGTTACCTGTAAATAAAAAACAATTACGAAGCAAACACATTGGAAAATTGCTATTTGTATTATAAATATTTTATATCATGGTTCATTTCATAAATATGTAATTCTGATTTACAAGAAATCTTCGGGAAGGCTTAATGTTAATGTAAGGACATTATTCTACTGGAAGTATCTCCATTTCTGGAAAATTCTAGGAAGTGCTGCTCTCATGCCACTGCATGATCACTCCCGATTCCTCCTGCAGGAATGTTGGAAGTATGTGAGATAAGAGTCTCATCAACTTGGACTTTCCAAGTCAAAACTGAATTTTTAATACTTAGCAGAGTCAATATTACCCATAAAAGGAAAAGTGGGTAAGTGGTGTTTAAGAGGAAAAGTTTTCCTTGAGGGTAGCTCAGTTGACATGGAGACTAGGGAACCCTGACATGCAGTAGCCCTGCTCATCAGTAGCCCTTGGCGACATAGAGCACAGGAGGTGGAGAGCACACGGTCTTTGCAGCCTGGGATATTATTCTACAGAAGCATTTTTTTGAACTTACGAGGGGACATGAAGATCAGGCAATTTTAGGTTGGAAGTACCTCTTTTCATTTCACAGATGAAGAAACACTTGAAGGCCCTACGCAATATTTGGCCAGAAAAAAAGAATTTGTTGGCAGATGGATTAGGCAGACAAAGTTTGATCCATAAAGAATATTTTGCCCCTGAAAATAGTTAAAATTAGAGACATCAATTGTGAAGCTAACAGTTTCGTACTTCTTAAGCATCAACCGGCAAAATTCAGACTTATCACAGAAACAACACTCTCAAAATATAGCATACCAGTGTGTAACACACTGGATAAAACTATAAGATGTAGAAGCTACAGAAGGAAAGAAATGACTTTAAAGAAACAGAACAATTAATATCTGCCCTGGGACACCATAAGCCTGAGGTTGGAAGTTACATTTTCTTTACTGTGCTGTTTGTATTTCTGTTTTCCTCTCCCAATTCTGCTCTGATTACTTAGCTGACAGAAGCAACTCAAGTAGCATAAATTCTGACATCTTTGCTTTTTCAGTGGATTTTTTGCCTAGTAGCATAAAGGCAGAAGATAGTTATGTGTGCCAGTGTGTAATACTTACAGAATTGTACTACTCTACTGTTTGGAATTACCAAAAACATATCTACCTCCAAAGAAAGTTAGTTCCATTTCTAACACAATGTTTTCTATTATATACAATAAATGTCAAAGCTGAGTTAATGTGAGAAATCACTTATTTTATAAAATACAGTTCAAATTAGTTACATAACTATTTCTATGCTGATCGTCTTATCTTTAGTAGTAAAAATTAAAATTATTGTTGAATTAGATAAAAATAGCTATTCAGTAGCAAGCATAGATTGTTTCATTTCTCTCTGAACCACAGATTGTAGCATTGTCATAAAACTGATACTACTTGCCTATTTTTTTTCTCCTAAAATATTCTAAATGTTAAAGAGTATCATTTATGGTCTGAAATTGCTGTGTCCTTTTTTGTTTCTTGAGTGCTGGCTATCTAGTGAAGGGTTTCGTTTTTAATAAGCACATCATGTTGCACTTCCTTTGTCTTATAATAGTGAATCATGGAGCTATCTTTCTCAAGATCATCAAAATGGAGTCTGGGCTCCTGGGTTAGTTTCCCAAGGGGGCAGTTTTAAAGTTGCCACAGCAGGGTGGCTTCTAAGGACAGTGACGTGCGGTCTCCAAGTCTATAGGCAGCTAATCTGAATTCAGAGTGTTTGTCAGAAAGGTGTTTTCTTCCAATGGCTGAGCGGTGAATTTTTTTTTTCAATTATCTGAATTTCTGGTAGGTCCAGCATGCATTGGCTTACAGCCGCAGCATAACACGGAAGTCACATCAGCACCTTCCCTCATTCTCTTTGAATCTGTTTTTCCATATAATGGCAGATTATTCCATATGATGGTATGTAATCAGATTGTCTCAGGATTAACCCTATTTGACATGACCTCATGCTAATTTATAGCATCTTCAAAGTCCCTATTAGAAGATAAGGTTATGTGTCCAGGTCCTGAGGGTTAGGATGTCCAACATATTTGATTCAGAAACACCACTCAATTCCTAAGAGCCATCAGCACCCAGAATTTTGAAAAATTATTGTAAAGGGGCTGGATTCAGTAATAAGTTTTCAAACCATAGCTCTGCTCAATCATATATTCTGCCTTTGGCCAAGTTACTAAAGTTTCTAGATGTTGGCAGAAGAAATAGCTGTAGCCCTCACAGCACGCATAAGCTATTAAAATAGTTTAGAAAAACAGATTTCTCTTTTGACATAGTATTTAGAAACAAGGCTTATACCACCTGGCTCGGTTTCTGGTTAATACGTTGTTGTTGTTGTTGTTGTTGTTGTTGTTGTTGTTAAGTGCCATAGCGACTCTATGCCCAACAGTACAAAACACCCAGTCAGGCACCATTCTCACTATTGTTCCTATGCCTGAGCCCATTGTTACAGCCACTGTGCCAATCCACCCAGTTGAGGACCTTCCTCATTTCCGCTGCCTTGTTCATATATACGTAGTTATTTTGAGTTAGAAAACTTCCATCCAACTACATACGAGAATATCCTATTTGGATATCTTTCATTTAAAAATCTGGTCACTCCTACCTTATGCCGGTCATGTTTGTGATCTGTAAACTGCAGTCAGACATGTGCTTTTTCTCAGGAATTTTGAGAAAATGGAAGCATTCCGTTGTTTTCAGTTTCCTCTTTGTGCCTGCCACCTTCTTTACCAAGCACGATTTCCTGCCCCTGGTCCTGGCTCCTGATAACAAGGCCAAAGAGAAAGATGAACTGCCACTGTCTGCTTCTAAGATACAGTCTGTTTGTACTGCATTCAAAGCAGATATTGCTGTTTTTCATGATCTTTGCCAACATCATAATTCAACTCTATCAATTCCTATTCAGTCATCTTTATTTATTGTCCATGTTGTGCTTGCCTACGAGGTGGCTAAACATAACCTGGCTTTGTCAGGTCCACTGTAGCTCTCTGCCCTGAGTCCCCCCAAAAGGGCTCTTTGGGAACCATTTGGCCCGGTGCTGCACATCATTGGCTTTCAGACTGCTGCTTCCCTGGGCATTGAATGGGGATCCAAAGAAAGTGAAATCTTTGAAAATTTTCCGTTTGTTCTTCATTTATTTTGATGTTGTTTCTTGGCCTTTTTATGAGGATTATTGTTGTGAAAGAATTATTCATATGAAGTACTTCATAAATCTATAAATATTAAGGCCAAAGAAATTCAGGATAAACTTTTGGCACATACTTTCAGGTGAGCTTAAATTCTAGATTCCTTATCGAACCAGAGAGATCTGAATATATCATATATTTCCAAAGCACACTTGCTAAGTTGATAGTCAATAACTCTTGAAAATTTTCATTTCAGATATTCATTGAGCCCCTACTGTATGTTCTATCTTTATAAGATAAAGTCTTGCGCACAAGTCTTAAGTTTTATTGATAAAGTTTTATTACTCTGATAATGTCAGCACTACTGCTTTTGCTAAGAATTATTTACTATTGGCATCAGAATGCATCGCTGGGTAGCACAGTCAGTTTGAAACTTAACTAGTAACCAAAGGGTTGGTTTGAACGCACTTAAAGGTACCTCAGAAGAAAGTCCTGGCTGAAAGGTTTCAGCTTTGAACACACTTGGTCATGCAGATCTACTCTATGAGCATTGAGTAGGCATGATCCAAAAGTAATTAAAAGGAAGCCAATAATATGTCAATTATTTGCCTATGTAAACTATACAGGGGCCCCATCTTGACCTCCTCTGGTTTCCCTATTGCAACAACACCTGAGTCAGATGTGCCTTCACCTTCCATCCTTCTTTTGTCAATTCGTTTCAATGGCTGTACAGGCAATATTCACAATTAAGGGGGCTTATTAGTGTAGTTAACAGGTTACCACACACCAGGATCATTAAGAAATAAGGGCAAGTCACTGGTCCCCAGTAACGCCTACCCTCAGCTAGTGGCCAGTCTCTTTTTCTGGTCCTTAGCCTCTTAGTCAAATGGTCCCTTGACTTTGTGGGCCAGAAAGCCCGCCCATTACTCTGCCTCACTGTCTCATAGTCTGGGCATGGTTGTTCTGTTCTGGCTTATGTTCTCCTTGTCTCTACCTCTGGCCTCAGCCTGGCTCTGTCTTATGAATACCAGAAGTGTAATATATAATATCTATTATATTACTCTCTACCTATCTGTATCTCTCTCTCTCTCTCTCTCTCTCTCTCTCTCTCTCTATATATATATATATATATATATATATATATATACACACACACACAACCAATGTAGTTCACTGCACCAGAAATCATCTACCAGGGGAATTCGTGAACATTTTGAAATACATTCATATTTATTTGTCTTCCTTCATATATAACCTTTCTTGATATTTATACTAGCTTATGTACTTGCTTTGAAACAAGATTAATATCTGCACACACATGCTTTTAACTTGATTGTAGTGTTCTCTAACATTGCAATATGCATTCAGAGTTTTCTATAGGTAGACTTTTTTTTAATTGGACACTCAGTATTAGTGTTTTAATCACTTACCTCCAATCACTTCCAAACTATGGGAGAAGCTTTGGCTAAGTCAAATTTTTACAAGTGTATAACTTGAGCAATTACATTAACTAGCTGTTTAATTGAATTGTGGAAATGACAAATTTCAGGTTAAGGGTGGGGTCATTTCAGTTTTAAAATTTTATCTATAGTTGAAATAATAGAACTATGAACAACATATACCATTATCTTCGATTAAAAAATTGAACTTTTGCCTTTTCATCTCAAATTTCTCTCTTCATAAAATATAAATCTGTATTTTCATTAATGAAAGCAAATTGAAGGTATATCACATAAGCTGTTTATTTCCTAACCATTATTACTCAGTGTATATGAGATATGTGGGTTTCTTTTTTTCTTTTTTTTCTTTTTTTGTGGGTTTCTTTCTTGTTTTATTTTTTACTGACTATAGAAAATTGGCATTCAATTTCATTATAAATACATATTGTTATTCACTAGCATGCACAAAGACCAACACTCATATGAGAGAGTTTCAAAACATTCGTGGAAAAATTAACTTGAAATATAATGAATTTTTTGTACAAACCTTTTGAAATTCATGTATATGTGAAAGTATATCCACACAGATTCATGGGTACTTTATTTACAATTTTATAATGTCTTTAGAGAGAAATCCATGCATACAAATGAGTTCATAATGTTTAAGAAAGGGATCATTTTGGTTTTATGGCATTTTACTTTTCTCATATTGAGAATATAAATTGCAAAGTATACACAAATTCAACATTCTTCACGTTTCGCAGCCAGGCTTACCCTCCTTTCTCAATGATTTTCCTCTCTTAACTTTCTTAGCCTCTTAACTTTCTAATCATCTCTTTCAAGTTGCTTTTGTTAATTTGCTACTAAATTGATAGAACCCCAAAGATCACAATGCTCAAAGCAGACATCCTCCAGTAGGTAAGCTAAAGTATTCTTTGGCTATAATAAGACTTCAATATTTTGGTAGGAGGTTAAAGTTTATTGACTATCTCAGGGTAATAATTTAAGGGATAATATGTTCAGACCACCAACTATTCCTATATACCTTCAAATTGAAGCTGAAATAAACTTAGACAAACCCATGAAAGTCAAAATATGACCTCGCTTGAATTTTCAAACATCTCAAGAACTGATGGTTTGTCTTGAGCACTATTAACAGAAAAGGAGAACTGTAGGAGAACATGAAGGCCATCACTCACAAACAAACAAAAAGTCAGTAACAAGATGAGCAAGAAAGATCAAAGTGGATGTCAGAAAAGACTCTGAAATTTACTCTTAATCTTAGATTAACTAAGTCAAATGGAAAAATAATGAAGTAAAAGAACTGAATAAAAAACGTGAAAGGGCCATTTAAGAAGACAAAGTAAAATAATATAAAGAAATGTGAACAGCCCCAGAGTTAGAAAACCAAACATGAAGAACACATCCAGCGTTATCTTAAATGGGAGGAACTGAAGAAAACATTCAAGCCTAGAGCTGAAATGTTGAGAAATTATATATGCCCAAAATATTGAATGATGTAAGAGCTATCAAAATAAGATGGAAGGAAAACAATATCACAGTACTGAAAAGGACTAGTCAGTCAACATTCCACCATTTCAAGAGGTAGCAGCACATAAGCAAAAACCAAAGGTACTGGAGGAAGTTCAAGTATTAGCCAAAAATAAGGCTCCAGGAATTTATGGAATGCCAACTGAAATGTTTCCACAAGCTGATGAAGCTCCAGAAGCACTTACTCATCTATGCCAGGAAATTTAGAAGACACCTTCTTACTTGGCCAACTGACTGGAAGAGATCCAAATTTGTATCCATTCCAAAGAGTGGTAACACAACAGAATGTGCACATTATAGAACAATATCATTAATATCACATGCAAGTAATTTTTTCTGAAGATTATCCAAAAACAGTTGGAGCAGTACAGTTGACACTGAGCTGCCAGATGTTCAGGGCATATTCAGATGAGGATGTGGACCAAGGGATCTCATTGCTGATGCTAGCTGCACCTTTGCAGAAAGCAGAGAATATCAGAAAAGGTTTACTTGGGTTTTATTGAGTATATGAAGGTTATGTGGATCAAAACAAACCATAGAAAATATGGAGAACAATGGGAATTCCAGAACACTTCATTGTACTTATGCAAAACCTCTACATGGACCAAGAGGCAGTTGTGCAAACAGAACCAAGGGAAACTGCATGGTTTAACGTTAGGGAAGGTGTCGCGTAGGGTTGTGTCTTCTCACCATAATTATTCAATCTGTAGAGCGGAGCAAATAATCAGAGAAGCTGCAATATATGAAGAAGAATGTGGCTTAGGATGGGTGGAAGGCTTATTAACAACCTACAATATGCAGATAATACAACGTTGCTTGCTGGAAGTCAGGAGGACTTGAAGCACTTGCTGATGAAGATCACGAATTGCAGCTTGCAGTTTGGATTACGATTCAATGCAAAGAAGACCAAAATCCTCACAACTAGATGAATATGTAACAACATATCAAATGGAAAAAAGATGGGAAACTGTCAAAGATTTGCCTTGCTTGGATCCACACTCACTTCTCATGGAAGCAAAAGTCAAGTGAACAAGGAAGAATTGCATTAGGTAAATCTGCTGCACAGACTCTATTGAAGTATTGAAAAGCAAGTATGTGACTTTGAGGACTAAGCTGTATTCTCCCCCAAAGGGATGGTGTGCCTAATTGCCTCGTATGCATTGGAAAAGTTGGATTTTGAATAAGTAAGAGTACAGAAGAATTGATGCATTTAAGTTCTTATGCTAGAGAAGTGCCATGAAAGTACCATGTACTGCTGCAAGTGCAATCTGATGTATGTTGAAAGAAGTACAACCAGAGTCCTCCTTAGAGACAAGAATAGCAAGGCGTAGCCTAAATCTTTTGGACATGTTGTTAGGAGAGACCAGACCCTGGAGAAGGCTATCATGCTTGGTAAAGTAGAGGGGCAGCAAAAAGAAGAGAGCCCTTAACTAGTGGTTGCAACAATGGGCTCAGGCATAGGGATAATTGTGAGGATGGTGCAGGACCACATGCACTGTTTCATTCTGTCATGCATAGGGTTGTGATGGGTTGGAACGGACTCAATGGCACCCAAAAACAACAACATCCAGCTTCCAGGTCTCCAGAAATTCTAGATTCCATGAGAATTTGAAATATGTTGTTCTATATATTTCTCTTTTATTCTTTTCTCCTATAGATTCTTTGATCAAAATGTAATGAGAGTTGGGCACCAACTAGCTCTTCTGGTCTCATGACAAAAGGAAAATAATAGAGATAATTTGTAATGCTTTGGATGGCTGCTTGTCTGCTTTTAAGACCTCAACCCCAACAAAAATAAATAGGAGGTAGAGCAAAACCCTGAACACAATACTGGGCCAAGTACCTTAGTTGTCCCATGAAGTCATGAACCTGAAACCTCCAAAGTAAGCATTCAGATTTAGCTAATTCAAAATGTTACAGATGTCCATCTTGTCAGCAGTTAAATCATTTAAATAAGCCACTGGCCTGTGGTAATGGCAAATTTTCATTTGTTAAGGATAGGGTCTTCTCATTTTTTATTTTACCTACTCAAAGGGACAGAGAAGTTGAAATAACAGAATAATGAGCATATACCCTTCTCTTTCATAAAAAATGAATTTTAAAAATTAATATAAATTTGCCATATTTCATGAATATATATTCTGTTGAAGGATTTGGATGTAAATAGCAGATATAATTTTCAGAAAACATGTCATTAAAAATATTTAACTAAATATCATTTTCAAACCTAGAAATATTTTAAACTTTTCTAATAGCATCAAATACCAAGTCCATGCTTACTTACATATTCCTAGCTATCACCAAAATATCTTTGATAGCTGATATTTTTTAACGTGTATGTTGTCAACCTTCACATATTGCATTCCTTTCTCTTTTGTATTTTTAACATAAACAAACTTCATCATTATAAATACACACACACACACATATATCTATAAAGCTCTGATGACACTGGTTTAAAGTTTGAGAAGCCAAATGCACCAGCTGCTTGTGGAAGGAAGATGAAGCATTTTATCCTGTGAAGACTTATCAGGAAGTTCTCTGCTAGACAGGGTTGTTATAAATCAGAATCATCTTTCTGGCAAAGAGTTTGTTTGAAAATTCACACTTACAAATATATCTACATATATATATATTTATAAGTATATCCAGTGGTAATTCTTTCTTTTATTTATTACTATAAGCTATATCTGCTTATTCTTCCATGTGAATTCTAGAATCAGTGTTCTGGTAACTTTAGAAATAAACTCATTGATATAAATATTTTTAATTGCATAACACATATATATGTCATCTGAGGAGAACTGAAACAATTTTAACATAGAAGCACGTTGTTATTGTTGCTGTGTTTATGTGTCATCAAATCATTTCTGACTCACAGAGATCCTCTATACAACAGAGTGAAACACTGTCCAGCCCTGAGCCATCTCCCGATTGTTATTTTTGAAAAAGCATGTCCTTTTCAAGGGACCATTCTATACTAAGGATATGGCCAAGATATGTGCATTGACATCTCATAATCCTCACTTCTAGCAAGTATTCTGGCTGGATGCCTTTCAAGACAGATTGTTTTTTTTCTTCACCAGCCCCATAACTCGAATACATTGATTTGTCTCTTCTTTGGTTGCTGTTATTCAATGTCCAACTTTCCCATACTTATGAGGCAATCGAAAATTGCTTGGATCAGGAACACTTTAGTCTTCAAAGGGACATCCTCACTTTAAAGGAGTCGTGTGCAGTGGGTTTGCTCAGTGTTCATCCTCGATTTCTTGATTCCTGTCTCTATGAGCACTGATTGTGGACTTAAGCAAGATGAAATTCTTGACAGCTTCAATCTTTTCTCCATTTATCATGATCTTATTTATTGGTCCAGTTTGGGGGATTTCTGTTTTCTTTACATTGTGCAGTAATTCATGCTGAAGATAGGAATTCTTGATCTTCATCAGCAACTGCTTTCCAGTGAGCAAGGCTGTGTCATCTGCATATAACAGACTGTCTGCATATAACAGACTGTTACTAAACCTTCCTTAAACTTGATGTCATGCTCTTCTTCATTTATTCTAGCTTCTAGGGTTATTTGCTAAGCTTACAAATTGAATAATTGTGATGAAATAATACAACTCTGACAAATATCCATCCTGATTATTTAACCACGTGCTACTCCTTGTTGCTGCCTCTTGATCCATTAATAGGAAACAGTGGAGCACAGTGAAGTATTCTGGAATTTCCATTCTTCTCAGTGCTTATTCTTAATATGATCCACACAGTATAACGTGTTTGCATAGTTAATAAAATACAAGTAAAAATCGTTCTGATAATCTCTGCCTTACACCAAAGCCAGTCTGACATCAGCAATGATATCTCTTTTTCTATAATTTCTTCTGAATCTGGCCTGAATGACTAGCAGTACCTTATAGATATCGTTGAAATTATTGTTAAATTATCTTCAGTAAAACTTTATTTAGTATTAAATTTTTTATTTAGCTATTAATGGTATTGTTAGATAACTTCTGCATTCTGATGGATCACCTTTCTTTAAAATAGGCACAAATATAGATGCCTTCCAGTTAGCCAGGTAGCTGCTTTCAAATTTCTTCCCATAGGTGAGTGCTTCATTCGTTTCTAGTGCTTCGTTAGCTCCCTGAAGTATTTAATTAGTATTCCATCAATTCCTGGAGCCTTAATTTTCACTCATGTCTGCAGTGGCGCTTGGACTTCTTCCTTTAGTACCATTGGTTCTTGATTATATGCTCCCTCTTGAAATGGTTAAATAATAACTAGTTCTTTTTGGTACAATGACTCTGTGTATCCTTTCCATCTTCTTGTAATGCTTCATGACTCATTCAATATTTTGCTCTTTAATCTTGCTTGATTTTTTCCCCTACACATTTGAAGCTTGTTACATGCTGAAAATCTCCTATTTTTATTTTCTACTTCCAGGTCTTAGGGTATTTCCTACAAGATTTTACTTTGTCTTTTCTTATTGTACTTTGAAATTTTATATTCTGTTCTTTTAGTGCATAATTTCTTCCATTTGGCTTAGCAATTTTATGATCAAGAGCAAGTTTCAGAGGTTGGTGGGTTTTTTTTTTTAAATCGTTTTATTAGGAGCTCATACAACTCTTATCACAATCCATACATACATCAATTGTGTAAAGCACATCTGTACATTCATTGCCTTCATCATTGTCAAAACATTTGCTCTCCACTTAAGCCCCTGGCATCAGCTCCTCATTTTTCCCCTCCCTCCCCGCGCCTCTCTCCCTTATGAGCCCTTGATAATTTATAAATTATTATTATGTCCTATCTTGCCCTGTCTGATATCTCCCTTCACCCACTTTCCTGCCTTTTCAATGATCTTTTGCTTTCTGTGGAGGTGATATTCCAGATGTTACCTACAGCTCTTCAGGCCTTCTGACATGCTTTCAGGATGAGCCGGAGCTATTCCTGAGCTGGTCTCTAAATCCAGGTGGGATATGCTCTAGGTTGTATTTTTGCACTCATAGATTTGTAGTAATTCTTTTCAACCGTGACCCTCATTGGCAGTTTAGTCATCAGTGGTCTGTTCCACAGTCAATCACTGACCTAATTTGGGCTTGTCCCTGGTCTCTTTCCATCGATGTGTTGTTGTTGCTGTTGTTGTTGTTATATGCCTTCCAGCCCTGTCTTGCTCCCTCCTCACAGTGGTTGTGATGTTTGAGCTCGTTGCTGCAGCCACCGCATCAATCCATCACATTGAGGACCTTCCTCTTTTTTGTGGTCCTTCTACTTTACCAAACATGATGTCAGGTTCTAGGAACTTGTCTCAAGTTGACTGAAAAGCCTCATGAACAGCAGCAGAACATAATGAGGTGGATGCACTCAACTGTGAGAAAGCAATACTTTCTTAGAAATATTTTGAGTGCCTTCTCCCTGGAGGGGCTTATCTTCCAGTATTTCATCTTACAATGTTGTGCTCCTATTAATAAGGTTTTGTGTTCAGTTTTATTTCTGTAACCTATGTGGAAATATCCACATGTATAGTCATTGTTGTTGTTGTTCTTTGGCCTTTCTTATAGTTTTTTTAAATTTTATTTTTTAATCATTTTATTTGGGGCTCTTACAGCTCATGTAACATTCCATAGTTCAATTGCATCAAGCATATTTGTACACATGTTGCCATCATCATTTCCAAATTATTTTCTATTTGAGCCCTTGGTATAAGCTCCTCTTTTATCCCCTCCCTCCCCCACCTGCTCACTCTCATGAATCTTTGATCAATTGTATATTGTTATTATTATTTCATCTCTTACACTGTCCATTGTCTCCCTTTACCCACCTGTCTGTTATTCGTCCCTTTCAAGGGTGGTAGGGGTGGTGGTGGCTATATAGTCAACCTTGTGCTGGGTTTTCCCTTTCTCCCCACTCCCTTCACTGACCATTGTTCTACCCTCATAATATCGCTACTCCTGCTACTGTTCCTGAGGGGTTTATCTGTCCTGAATTCCAGATGTCAAGAGCTCTTATCTGTACCAAAGTGTATTCTCCAGTCTAGCCAGATTTGGAAGGTAGAACTGGCTCATGGTAGTGGGGCAGGGAGGAAGCAGTCAGGAACCAGACGAATGATGTCTCTTTTGCTGGTGCTTCACTGCACCTTGATTGAATCATTCCTCCCTTCTAACCTTTCTGTGGGGGGAAATATCCAATTGTCTACAGATGGAGTTTGGGTCTCTACTCCAACCCCTCTCGTTTGCATCAATGTAGTTTGTTTTGGATATTTTTATACCTGATATCTGTCCCATTGACACCTCATGATCAGACAGGCTGGTGTGCTTCTTCAATGTAGGCTTATTTGCTTCCCTGCTAAATGGCTGCTTGTTTAACTTTAAGCCTTCAAGACCTCGGATATTATATCTTTTGATAGCCAGGCATCATCCACTCTCTTCACCACATTTGCTTATGAACCCATTTTATCTTCAGCAATCTTGTCAGAAAGCATCACAGAATAGTAGGTTATTAGAACTAAGTGTTCTTGTGTTAAAGGATACCTTGAAAAGAGGCCCAAGGTCCATCTGTTATCTTGACACTTAACATAGAAATATATGTACAGTGTCCTTTATTCCTTTCATTTTAAACACACACACACACACATGCCTATAGTCATACCTCTATACATAGCTTTTGCCAACTACTCCTTCCTCCTATCCCACTCTCATGCTCACCCTCCATTCGGCTCTCAGTGAGTCCTCTTGAATGCAGTGCACTTGAGTAAACCCCACCAGGCATTATATGCCCTCCTAGTCATCCCCTCCTCTCCCATGTACCCCCAGAACCACCAGTCCTGTTGTTTTCTCCTCAGGATTGTTTGTCCTGCCTATCATATAAAGAGAGACATAGGACAAAAGAAAAAGAAAAACAAACAAAAACAAAACAAGAAGAAAAGCAACAATAAACAATATAATCCCAGGTCTGATTGTTGGCCCTTATGTATGTTTTCTGATCAGGTGCCAAGCCCTGTCCCCCAAGTCAGAAATCTGTTTTCAGGATTCCTTGGGGACTTGGTATCTTTGCTCCTTTATGTTGCAGGGAAAAAAGTATTTGAAATGAAAAACTTATTTGTCTTGTAAAATCCTACCTTGTGATCTCCAGCATCATTTGTGTTACCAAGGTCATAGTTTCCAACTATGGTTCCTTCTTTATTTCAAACATTCTCATTCCAATCAGCAACTTATCAAGGCATCGGTGCACACTTGATCAATTTTAGATTGAAGAATATGGCTGAATAATTCAGTTTTCATCACTAACTTTATTGATTGGTGTGTAATTGTGAATAAAATTGTATTAACTGGATTTCCGTGTATGTGTATGGATATTACCCCACCACGGGCACCATTGTACACAGAGATATTATCTACGTGCACATGATAATATGCTATCAAAGACCGATCTTCAAATGCCTTTTTTGATGATAAATGGGACATTATTGCTCTTGAATTTGTCATTCTTGCCCTAGTAAGTCATATGATGCGCTCATTAAAATAGCCAATGGCAGTTCATTTCCACTCACCAACACTAATACATAGGTTCGTATGTGTTTATTCCACTTTTAGCAACTCCTGTTTATCTTTGATTCAGACTGTACGTTTCACATTTGATTATTAACAGATATCTGCAACCATTTTTTCTCCTTTTTAATCATGCCCCATCCTCAGATTAAGATTCACATAATGGGGGTTGACTCTTTTGAGAAGGCAACTCTTCCAACGTCATGTTCTAGGTACCTTCAGACTTGCAGGCATTAGCTTCCAGCAGTGTGTCTCTGCTTGTCCTGCGGCTATCCATGAGCTGTGAAGGATCGGACAGTGTCCTGCTGCTATTGACTACATTTTTAGTGGCTAGTCACGCAGAAGTGGACAGCCAATTCTTTCTTCATAGTTAAACCAAAATACCCCAAATCTGTGATGTGTTTCCTTTTTTTCTCTTCATTTTTGTTTTCTTATATGCTTAAAAAATTTGTGGCCACACAAATTGTGTACCTATTTTCACAGGGTTGTTTATATGTACTTTCTTTTTCTTTTTCTTACAGTGGTGTCTTCTTTTATACTGTAACTCTTGATTTGCTTTTCAATTGTGAAATGATGTACTTTTTGTTTGTTACGCTTACAGCCTGATACCTTAGTGAATTCTATTCTTTTTTGTAGTCACTTGTGTTGTTGCATTTGGGGGTTTGCACATATAATTGCAAGTAAGAAAGCACCATAGACTCCCAAACAAACAAACAAACAAACAAATCTGTCTTGTAAGAAGTGTGGTCAACATGCTCCTTAGAGGCAAGGATGGGGAAGCTTTCTCGCTGGTTTTGGAAATGTCAGAGAGGTCAGTCCCTGGAGAACATCCTGCTTGGTCAGGTAGAGGGGCAGCACAAAGGAGGAAGCCCCTCCTTAAGATCGATCCACACGGTGGCCCCAACAATGGGTTTCAGCATTGAACAATTGTGCGGATGGCACAGACAGGAAAGTGTTCCATTCTCTTGTCCCTGGGTCGCTATGAGTTGGGACCTACGGAAAGTCACCGAACAACAATGGCAACAACAGGTTTAACGTCCTTTCACATTTTTATGAAGGTTTTATCAAAATGTTGTAATATAATTTCCTCTATATGATAATGTTGGATATCTTTTCACTGACTTATTAGGAATCATTTCCACTTACCCCATCAAGTAAGATTCTGGATTTAGAGAGAGGTTTATAGATTTTATTATTATGGAAAAATGATAAATGTTTACTCTATTATTATTTTAATTAATGATGGGTATGTTTGCATGGTAGTTGTGAGATATTTCCTTGTAGTACATAAAGATTATCCTTTTCTGTTTGTCTCTTCTTTTATATATTTATTAGATTTTCCAACTTTTCTATTTTTGAAAAGATCAATTTATTTTAGGATTATCTGGCATTTAAACCTTTGGTTTAATTTCATTTTCAAAATGTCTACTATATGACCACATCCTTCAATGGTCAGCTTTAAATTTTTATTGAGTTTTCTTTTGTGAAAATTGTTCATTTTAATAATTACAGTTTCATCTATCCACCATGTAGATTCTCAAATCTATTTGCATCTGTGTTTCAAAATACCTCTATGAATTTATATCCTTTTTGTGTATTTGTGTTCATTTTGTGTATGCATGATTTTTACATTTTTTATTAGGGAGACACGGTCTGGGTGATTCACACCCACACACATACATACCGAGTTTTTATAACCATAATTCATTCTTAGTATAATAGGCTTCTGTTTCCTAACACATTAGCTTCTATTGCCATTTTTATGGTTCTTTGGGTCTTTGATCCTTCTATTTATTTTTTAGCCACTTATCCCATCTTGGACTGGGCAAGTAATGTAAGTCTATAAATCAACTCACTCCCATTGTGTCCATTCCAACTCACAGTGACCCTATAGGACGGGGCAGAACTGCCGCTGAGCGTTTCTGAGACTCTCACTCATTCCAGGAGTACAAAACCCTGTCTTTCTCCAGACGAACTATCTCACTCCTTCACAGCCATCAAGTCCATTCCCACACATAGTGTCCCTGCTGTGGTTCTCCCAAGATTGTAACTATTTCTCCCAAGGAGCACTGGTGGTTTAGAACTGTTGTCTTTGGGGATCTCAGCCCAATGCACAACTAAAGCTAACTTCGTTTAGTTCTCAATGAATCATGTCTATTGTTTTTGCTTTATAAAAATCCCTTTTATTTGATGCTTAGATACTAATACCCACCCCCCTGCCATCGACTGTATTCTGACTCACAATAACCCAGTAGGACAGAGTAGAACTGCCCACGGCTGTGGATCTTTTACAGAAGCCCTCTGCCACATCTCTGTCCCTTGGAGTCCCTGGTGCGTTCCAGCTGCATTTCTTTGGGTGAGCAGCCAAGCATTTTAAGCACTGTGACAAGATAATAATAAAAGTTATATATCCATTCGAAGTGTGGTCTCTTGCGTTGTAAAGTGTCCTTCTTTGTATCCTTGCATACTCTGGCAGGAATTCTCGTGGCCAAATCTCAAAACTGAAACTCTAGTCCTCTTTCCATTACAATGGTGACTCTGCCTGGGGCTTATTTCCTGATACAGTACAGAGGTGTTTCCCTTTCATCTTTAAGTTACTGTGAAAACCTTTTCAAAGCAGACAAATTAATACTACATTTTATATGATTGGGGCTTCTTTGAAGTTCTTCTAAGTTAATTTGTTATTTGTTAATTTATCCTCCTAAATATACTGTCATTCAAAGTGTAATTACATTCTTTGGTATTATATGTTTTTTTTTATTTTGGAGTTAATATTTTAGTAGCATCTTTCTACTAATAACCTTACATTATTTTCTTTGTCCCCTTATATTTTTTAGATTTCTAGTCTATTTCTAAAGTCAAACGAAACTCACTGCCACTGAGTCATTTCCAACTCATAGATCCTACAGGACAAGATAGAACTGGGCTTGTGGGTTTCTTAGCCTGTAACTCTTCGTGGGAGTAGAAAGCCTCATCTATCTCCTAAGGATCAGCTAGAGGTTTTGAACTGCTAACCTTATAGTTAGCAGATTATTGCATAACCCACTACACTGCCAGGCTCATTTCTATTCTATTTGGCTATTTAAATTATATTGTTTCACTTGTATTTATTACTAATGAATTATTCATTAAGAATATCATACTTTTCACTTTCTCTTTTTGAATTCCATCTTCTAGCAATTCTGTTATTTCAACTCTTAGGAGCACATAATATATCTGTGCTATTTTTGAAGATTTAATTTAACCTTTGTTTTAGTTCTACAATCATATATATTCATTGTTACTGTAATTATTATTACCTTTGTTGATGTCTCCCAATTACGTCAGACAAAGATGAAGGCCATTCTTTGGCATATTCCATAGGAAGAGCTCACCATGCCCCACCTTCTGAGTTCACATGTTTGAATTAGATATTAAAAGGAAAGCTCAATTTGAAAACTAATTGACACAGTATTCCTATTCTTCATTTTAAAATATTAAATTATGATTTTATATCTTTTAATGCTACTATTGAGAAATTCACTGATTTAATAGTGTATCTATATATATATATATATATATACTCTTCTGGGTGTATTCTTCCAAATATATACAATATACTCTTTCAAAACATAAATTCTGCTGCTCTTTTATTTCCATAACATTGAATCCGAACTTTACATTTTAGTTTTCTTTAACTGGTTTGATTGCTAATTTTTAGACACTCTAATTATACACATATTCTATCTTTTTTGCCTTTTAGAATTACTCTATTTTTTAAGATTTCTTTTGCTTCTTCATTTTAGTTTAATTTGTCTGGCTTTGTTTATTTTTATTTGTATAGCCTTTATTGCTACTTTGATCACTTTTACTATTTATGTGCGAGATTATTTTATCTCATTTATGAACAATTTTAACTGAAATTCTGGCATCACATTTTATACATTCTTCCTAATTTTCTGTTTTTTTCTTTTTTAAATTTCATGCATGTTATTTAATTGCAGTTAAGCTAACTAATTGTACATCTTTTGATTTGTCTCTTCTCCACATTCATGAAATGAATTTTCTTCTATGCTAAATATTTATGTTGTGCTTTCCTTCCTTTTGGTAACTTAGTCACTTTGTATTGATGCCAGATTTTGTTGATGATTGTGATGAATTTTATGTGTGATGTTTTATTGATCAACAGATGATCAATCATATGGGCTGTGGAGGGAGAAAAAGGCAAGTTAGGGGCATTCTTAGTTTCCCAATTTAATTATTCTCTATTTCAAAGACAGTGTGGGAAGTTTATTTTTTTAATGGAGCCAAATTTTTTATCTGTTTCTAAAATTTTAGTACTCCTTTTCAGCCATTCATTTTTCCCTCCACCAATGTATGCCTTTCTTATTTAAAGGGCTTTTGCCCTGTACAATGGTATTTTCCCAAACTAATACTTCAGCCTGTCTGTGTTAGTAGCTAGGATTTGAACTATGAACTCAATTCTTCTGCATTTCCTATTAGACTAGATCACCATCTTTATTTTATAATTGATGATATCAGTGTTTGGCCACACATGGGTCTGAAACTATTTTTCTGTACACTCACTCTGTAATACTCCATTCTAAATTAGAGCTCCTTTGGGATCGTTGGAAAGATATTCATGGTCTAGAAGTTTTCAATATCTCTGACTCCAGTTAGACTGGAGGAATGAGGTATATGTGATTTGTTTATTCATCTGCTCCCATTTATCTCTCAATATGACTCATCTACCTGTTATGATTTTATTAAATTTCTGTTTCAAAGTTATTTATTCCAGAGCCAGAAGTTTCACTTGTGATTTTTCAATGCAGTTTTGAATGACCATTTTTGTGATTGTGACCTTTGTTTCTTAACATATTTTATGCACATCTTTTCTCTATTGTATATATTTTAGTCCTAGAATTAGGGTTTTCACAATCTAACATGTTGTTTGCTTTTTGCTGGATTCCCTGCCAGGCATGCCCTTTGTTCAGTAACATTTGATTTTGTGTTCAGTACTTAAAACTGATGGTGAGAATTCCTTGACATGAAATGAGGATTAAGAAAATTTTTATTTATTTTTCTCCAAAAGATGTTAGTTTTGCCCATCACCCCCAAATAGTTGAAAATCTCAGGCCAGATTTTTCCACCTTCACCTTATCTCAACGCTGAGTTGCTCTGTTCCACTAAGTCTACTAACCAATTTTCTTAAAGAATCTTAACTTTCTCATTTCCCGTGGCTCGAGTTTGGGACAATCTCTGGTTCTTATTGCTCAGGTCTTTGCTGTCATTTTCCATTAAAGGTAGCAGAACAAATACTTGGAGAATGTCACTACTTCCTGGGGGACCAAATACTCCCTAGAAATATACCATTCTTGATTTAGCTGTGCTGCATTCAAAGGTATCTTGGAATATAGCAGAAGGCATCAAATTACAAAAGTGAAAATCTATTTAATATTTTATATAAACATATAATTAATTTATTGAACACTCTGAAAGATGATAAAATCAATAAGTGACATAAGAACAGTGTTTAAAAGAGACAAGAGAAATTAGAGATATAGTCACATATCTGAAACTTTAATGATATGACCACTTTGAAGTCTAAATAAAAGCTCATTTGATACATTATACACTTCTGAGATCGGACCAGATATTTCTTGCCCATAGATTTCCATTGTCTGATATTCACATATCTTATCTTTGGGGTCCTTGCTTTTGAGTAAGTACCTGTGTCAGGCCTAGTTGACTAGAGAGAGAAAAAAAACAGTGACTCGCATAAATGTATAAGAGAAAGAAATAATTACATATCAAGAAAACATTCTAGCCCAGTGCACCTTTAGGCCATAAATCTGATAATGATCCAGAAGGTCCCTCTTGAGACTCACGCAGTCAGGTGCAATGATGCAGAATGCAGATATATCTCAGGTTGGTGAGTGCAACGTTGTGTGGATCCAGTGTCGGTAGAAGCATTTTAGGATTCCAGCAGCTCTCAAGGTGTCCAGCAAACAGGAACGTGGAAGGAGGGAGGGAGGCGGGGAGGGAGGGAGGGAGAGAGAGAGAGAGAGACCTGCCTCCAGAGATCTTGGCTGCCACCTGATTGACAGATTGAACTCACCCTGTATTGTCTTACAGGGACCATATTGGCACTAGAAACCTACCTCTCATGGTTCCTGCAGATGTTGTGCACACTGCATATTCACTGTGTCTAGCACACAGTCTGACGATGAGTGACACAATACATTATTGATGAGTGCAGTAATTAAGGGAAAATTAATAAGGAAACAAGGAGTTTAAAGCATTTTCTATTAAAATGTTATTATATTTATTTATGTATCTATATATGAGGGAAAATAAATACTATTGCTCCTAAAATTCAAGGTCATGCCTGTAGAGCTTCATTTCCTAAAGCCCTGTGAAGCGTGCCTGCAGTCCGTGGATAACTGCCAGCAAGTTCTTCGAGCAGGGCCGTTGTCTCAGTCTTGTTAGAGTCGCTTCACAAAGAAGGATCACTTTTGTGCCACAGGAAAAAAAACATTTTTTTGAGGTCAGGGCTAATACAGAATTTTTAACAAAACCCAAGAGAACATCTTTCTAAGTCACTGAAGCTTTGCAACAAGTTTTCAGGAATCGTGACCCATATAAAACAACAGGTTTCAGATGGATCGAGAGTTTAAAAGAGGGTCAGAAAAGCCAGGAGAGACCATTTTGATTACTGAAGGCACTAGCTATCCTACTGAAATTGGGGGAGATCATAGAATTACCAGTGATTTAAAATGAACAGAAATGGGGATTTTACATTGTAAGTGAACTTCTAGGCCTCAGAAAGAGTCCAGCTGGATGAGTGCTAAGATCCATGTGTGAAGATCAGGAAGCTCAAATAGCTGCTCTTTCCATGGGTTTTCATCAAGATCGGTGCTTATAAAAGGAGTTTTATGGGATGAACACTAACTGGAGATAAGTCTTGGATTTACCAGTTCAATGCAGAGAGTAAGAGTCCATCAAAACAGTGGCTTCTGAGGGGGGATCTACCGGGCCTGTTAAGTTGAAGGCAGAGAAATCAGCTCAGAAAGTCATGGTGACTGGTTTTTGGGGACCCCTGATCTTGACATATTTTCTTGAAGGGTGATCATGGGGGCTTACTATGAAGAGGTTTAAGAAAATTGAAATGCACATTAGTGAGGCAAAGGGTCGTGAGAACTTCACTGGGGAGTCCCCATACTCCCATTATAAGAATGTACCTCAGGGCTGCCCTACTAGAAGTCCTTTGTAAAGCTTACCTCATCCACCCGACAGCTCTGGTCTTCATGTTTCAGATATCTTTTCTTCCTGAAACTCAGAGGATCTGAGTCCCCTTGAGGAAACTCAAACTGTTGCTTTGATGTGGTGGAAACTTAAGACACAGAATTCTTTGGGGGAAGGGCTAGAGTGATGGAGACAATTTCTTCAGGAGCATATAGACCAGGTGTAGGATATCTTGAGAAGCAATAATCTCATACAAGTAATTTTTGACTTTTCTTTATAGAATCCATGTATCTGTACTTAACACAATCAATTTATAGGAACTATGAAAAATATGGCAAGGCAGCTGGGTATCCTTTTAAAACGAAAGCTAATAACATTTTTTTTAAAGCTGAAACACTGAATGCTTTTCCTTTTCCATCAGGGACAAAACAGGAATTTCCCAATTCACCATTTTGCTCAATGATGTACTCGAATTTCTAGCTGAGAGATTAGGCAAGAAAATAAAATATAAAACACCCAGATTTGAAAAGAAGATGTATAATTACCTCTACTTCCTGGTAAAAAGAGTATATATGCAAAACCCTAAGGAATTCATTAAAACAAATTTGGAATTAATAGGCTTGCTCAGCATTGTGGCAGGGCATAAGATAGATGAACACAAAGTGATCGAACAATTTAGAGATTCCATGCATCTTCACTAATATTAACTTCTAAATATTTTCTAACTACTTATGATTATTTTTGTTTGTTTGTTTATTTTGTTGTTGTTTGTGCTTTGAATATTGAGGAAGTGGCACAGGGCTGCATCAGACCTCCTCTGGCTTCATAAGGGAGGCAAATCCAACCTCATTCACGCCAGCCAATGACCAACTGCCACAAGAAAGAGAGCAAGCCTGCCTCTAACCTCCCCCTTTTTTACCTTATCTGATCTAACTGTTCCTCCTACTGCATCTACTTCTCTACTGACTCCAACAATCCATTTCAATGACTGTCAAGACTCACATACAGTACCCATGTGATGAGGATATATGAGGGCTATTAATAGGTTACCACAATTCAGGATAAAACAAAAACCAAAACATTAAGGATATAGTTTTTGAAGTACAAAGAGACCCCTTGTCTCCACCAGCAGCCACGTTCTCTCTCTCTGGTTCTCAGCATCCTAGCCAAGTTGTCCCTTGGTCTCTGCCTTCATGGACCAGAAATCTACCTCTTGACCCCAGGGCCGGATGAGCTCGAAGGCACAGCTTCTTTGCTGTAGTTTCTCAGGCCTTTGTATAGCATGACCTTTGCTGCCTCTACCACTTCAGGCAGGATTTCCAACATGCTCCTTGGGAGGTTCTTCTTTGATGGTTGTAGGAATTCTCTCTGCCTGCTTATGAGATGACATTCTTATATTCAGGAGAATTAGAAAATTGACCATTACCAGAGTTAGAGTCTTGTCTGGCAGTTTGTCTTCCTTTCATGGCTTGGATATCCCTGTGATGCTGGAAACTATGTCACTGGGATTTCAAATGCTGCATGATCACCCAAGGTGCACAAGCTTCAGCAATGCTACTAGTCTAAGAAGAGACTATGGAGAAGGAATGCACTCTCCACGTCTGTGGAGGTCACAACTGAAAACCATATGAATAGTAGTGGAATATTTTCAGATATTGAAAACAATAGAGCATGGTGAGACAGAGTGTGAGATTATGAACCACTCAGATCAGAGGGCACCCAAAACATGAATGTACGTTGTACTCTCAAAGTAGAGTAAAACTTCTCAGACTTTCATTGGATGATGGGCACAACTCAAAATGAGGAGAAACATCTGAAAATATCTATTAATACTCAGAATGAGGAATTTCCAAAATAGGAATCTAGGGAAATTAGAAGTCAATGAAAATACACATAAATATGGATTTCCTAGGCATTAGTGAACTTAAAAGGACTGGTCTTAGATGCAGTGGTTCTCAACCTACCAAATGCGGTGACTGTTTAATACAATTCCTGATGTTGTGGTGATTCCTTCCCCCCAAGGAAATTATTTTAGTTGCTACTTCATAACTGTAATTTTGCTACTTTTACGAATCAGGAAACCCCTGTGAAAGGGTTGTTCAACCCCCAAAGGGGTCTCAACTCACAGGTTGAGAACCACTAAATTAGACAATCATATTGTTTACTATGCTAGGAATGGAAAATTCAAGAGAAATCATGTCCCATCCATCATTGAAATGACATTTGATGATCTGTCTATGATAGCATAATATCTATATTGTACACACAGATTACATCTATATTTATAATCTTTTCTGTGATAGGAAAATATCTATGCACATACTAGGGAATCCAGTTAATACAACTATTATTCAAATTTACACATCAACCAGTAATGTTAGTAATGAAGAAACTGAAGAATTCTACCAATCTCTTCAGTCTGAAGTTGATTACTCAAGCGATCTAAATGCATTAATAATAACTGGTGATTAGAATGCAAAAGTTGGAAATGAAGAAGGAACAGTTGTTGGTGATCGCCTGATAGAATTTTACCAGACCAGCGAGCTCCCACACGACTAATGTGCGGATGGCGAAGGACTGGACAGTGTTTTGATCTGTGCACACAGGGTCACTGTGAGTTGGAGCTGACCTGACATCACGTATAACAACAGCAACAATACACCTGGGGGCGAGAGGATGGAGCTGCTCAATAGCAGCGGCCTACATGAGACCAGGGGCTGACCTTGCGACAGACTGTCAATCATACATATGCACGGTCCAGTTGAAAGTTTAAAACATTAAAACAAACCTCTGAGAATAAAAAATATGACCTTGAGTATAAAGCCATTTGAGTTTTGAGAAAATCTCAAAAATAGATTATACACTTTGAACACTAATAGCACTAATGACTTGACGAGTTATGAGAAGCCACCAAGAATATCATATATGTAGAAAATAGAAGGTAATTCAAAAGACAAGAAAGAAAGACAGCATCAAAGGGGATATCAGAAGTGACTGTGAAACTTCCCCTTGATCATAAAGTAACTAAAACACTTTATGACAAAGGAATGAAGTTAAGGAGCTGAATAGAAAACTTCCAAGGCAAACAAGAGAAAGTGAAGTATTATACTGAAACGTGCAAAGACCTGCAGTTAGAAACCCCCAAAATGGACAACATGCTCAGCATGTATCAAGTTTAAAGAGCTGAAGAAAAAAGTTCAAGTTTTGAGGGGCAATTTTTAAAGGATCTGGGGGCAAAATATTCAATGAGAATTATAGCATCGAAAGAAGATGCAAGAAACACGCAGAGTCACCGTACCAAAAAGAAAAAAAAAGTCATTTAACCAGATCGAAAGGTAGAATATGATGAAGAGTTAGTGGTATCCCAGGAAGAAGTCCAAACTGCACTGAAGACATTAGCAAATAAGGCTGCAGGAACGGATAGACTTACAATCCAAATGTTTCATCACAGAAATGAAGCACTGGAAGCATTCTCTCACCTATGCAAAAAGAAGAAACATGCCAAGGCAGCTACCTGACCAAACAGCTGGAAGACATTGCAGTTGTCCCCATTCTAAAGAAAGGTGACTCAGCAGGATATTGAAATCATCAAACAACTCATTAATACGAGGGTCCTTTAACAAGGCTTTTGTCAGTGTATCCACAGAGAGCTGCCAGAACCTCAGGCTAGATTCAGATGAGCACGTGGAGCACAAGACATCGTTGCTGACATCGGGGGAAATTGGCTGACAGATTGTTGACTTGTGTTGCACTGGCTATGCAAAGTCACTTTGTCCTGTGGAACTCAACAAGCAGTGACTAACGCTGTGAAGAATGGGACTTCCCGAGTGCTTCACTGGGCTCCTCCAGAACTTACACATGGATCAAGAGGCATTTAAACAGAACAAGGGAAGGCCGTAGGGTTTGAATTCAGAAAAAGTGTGTGTTGTGGTTGTATGCTTTCACCACACTTACTCAATTTGTTTACTGAGCAAATATTCTGAGAAATTTGACTATCTGAAGAAGTAGGTGTTATCAGGATTAGAGAAAGGCTTCTGAACTCCCTGTCATATGCAGATGACACAATATTGATAACTGAAAAGTGAGAAGAACTTGAAGTACTTGCTGATGAAGATCAAGGATTGCAGTTTCCGATTTGATCACAATGAAATATAAAGAAAACTCAAATCCTCACAACCGGACCAATAGACGACAGATGATGTTGTGGAGGGTTTCATTTGGTTTGGATTCACAATCAACGCTCACAGACCAGCAGCCGAGTGATACAGCAGGGCACTACAAGGAGGAAATCTGCTACACATAGCTCTTTGTAGTGTGAAAGAGTAGGGACATTTTCTGGAAGACTAAAGTACTCCTGACTCAAACCATGGTATTTTCCATTGCTCCATTTGCATGTTAGACATTTCCCATGACCATTGAATGTTGAATAAAGAAGGCCAGAGAAGAATCAATGTGTTTGGCTTAAAATGCCAGTGAAGACTATTCAAAGTACCATGAATTGCCAAATGAGCAAATGTTCTGGAAGAAGTACAGCCTGAATGTTTCTTAGACTTGAGGATGATGAGACTTCATTTCAAGTATTTTAGACAACTCATCAGATGAAACAAATCCCTGGAAAAGGACATGACACTTGGTAGTCAAAGGACAGCTCAAAAGAAGACCCTTGACAAGATAGATTGACACTGTGAGCTTGAACTTAGCAATAGTAAGGATAAGGCAGGACAGTGCCTTTTATGTTTGTACATAGGGCCACTGTGAGTTGAAACTGACTTGAGACACCTAACATGAGTAACAATATCTGATTATCTTGGGAGCGTCTTAAAAAGAAGCAGATAGAAGAGCCATACTAAGGAATTTCACTGTAGTACAAAGGTTGGATACAACGAGGAATGGACAGTATTTAGAAAATATGGTCTTGGCGATAGAAATTTCTAAGCTAGTGATCACATGATAGACACATTTTGCCAGACAAATGATATCTTACTGCAAATACCTTGTTTCAACAACACAGATGGTAATTATATGAAGGAGGTTTTCGAAAGGGAAAACACCGAAACCAAGTTGACTCCATCTGTGGGAAGAGATTATGGAGACAGTCAATACAAGCAGCTAAAACCAGGCCTTGGGCTGACTGTGAACCAGGCCATCAATCACTCTCATGTAAGTGCAGGTTGAAGCTGAAGGAAATGGAAACAAGTCCACGCGAGCCAAATACAATCTTGAGTCTATTACACCTGACCATCTCAAGAACAGATTGCTGCCTAGAACATGAACCACAGGAGAACTGATGACCTTTAGGAGGCCATTAGGAATTTCATGAATGAAGACAGCAAACAGAACATTAAAAAGACAAAAAGAAAGAAGAGCTCAAAGTGGATGTCAGAAGAGACTCTGAAACTTGTTCTTCATCACAAAGTGACTGAGGAAAATGGAAGAAGTAATGATGCGAAAGAGGTGAATTCAAAATTCCCCAGGGCAGCTTCAGAAGATAAAGTCAAATATTATCATGGAAATGGCAAAGACCTAGAGCTAGAAGACCGGAAGTGAAGAGCATGCTCAGCATGTCCTAAACGGAAGGCCTTCAATAAAACCTCAAGCCTTCCGTGACAATATTGAAGGTTTCTATGGGCAAAATCCTGGATGAGGCAGGAAGCGTCAAACTAAGATGGAAAGCATAGTCATTGTCCTTCTGAGAACAATTTAGGCGGCGGCACACGCGCAAGGACCCAGGGTACTGGAGGAAGATGCTCAAGCTGCAGTGAAAATATTAGCCCAAAACGAGGCTCCAGGAACCGCAACATTTCCACAAGCTGATGAAGCACTGGAAACCTTTATTTGTCTATGCTAGGAAACTTGGAAGGCAGCTAATTGGCCAACTGACCGGAAGAGGTTCGCCTTTGGAACTACTCCATTTGACTGTGTGCATCAAAACACTTATAGAGACTCTTCAAAAGGATGGGAATTCCAGAACAGTCCATTGTGGCCATGCAGAATTTATACATGGATCAAGAGGCAGTTGTAAGAACAGAACAAGATAATATGGCATGGTTTAAAATCAGGCAAGGTGTGCTTCAGGTTTATATTCTATCATCAGATTTATTCAATCTGTACACAGCAAATCATCAGAGAAGCTGGATTATATGAAAAGTAATGTGGCATGAGAATTAAAGGAAGGCTTATTAACCACTTGCACCATGCAGAATGACACAACCTTGCTTGCTGAAAGTGAGGAGGACTTGAAACACTTGCGGATGAAAATATTGCAGCCATCAGCGTGGATTAAAACTCAATGTAAAGACAAACTTCCTTATGACTAGACCATCAGGTAACATCATGATAAATGGGTAACGTTGAAATTGGTAAAGATTTTCTCTTGCTTAAGTGCTCACTAAATCCTCAGAGAAGCAGTAGCCAAGAGATGAAAAGAGGTATAACACTGAGACAGTCTACTGCACAGACCTCTTTAGAGTGCGGAAGAGCACGGATTTCACCTGAGGACTAAGGTGCATCTTACCCAAGCCAGAGTAGTTTCAATCACCTCGTACGAATGCGAAAGGTGGACATTAAGTAAGAAAACCTGATGCATTTGAAAGATGATCTTGGCAAAGAGTACTGGAAATACTTTGACCTACTAAAATAACTTGAACTCAGAGATCTGTCTTGGAAGAAGTACAGCCAGAAGGCTCCTTAGAGGCAGGGATGACTAGACTTTGCCTTACATACTTGGTGCACATTGTCAGGAAAGACACGCCCCTGGAAAGGGGCATCAGGCTTGACAAAGTACAGAGGGGACAGCAGAGAGGAAGACTGTCGATGAAATGAATTGATGCAGTGGCTGTAACTGTGAGGACAATGCAGAGCTGGACAGCGTTTCGTTCTGCTTTGCCTAGTCACTATGGGTTGGAGTTGTCTCCATCACACTTAACACAAACAACAGTAGTATCCGTTGCTTCATATCAACATATATTTTTTAATCAGGAATCTTCTTTTGGTACTAATTTGAAGTCGGATTCCGTTGACATGAGAGAGCATACTCCAAATTGTTCAGTCTTTTGGAATTTAGTACACTCAGCCTAACAGATGGTCCTTTTTAACAAATCATATTTCAATGTGTTTTCAGTGTAGTTTTTACTTAGCAGCTTAGGTTACCATTCAACAATTTTATACCAGTTTTTCAGTGATATTCCTGTTATTCTTCACAATATGAGGACATTTTTCTGTTTTGTTTGTTCTTTTTCATGTGATTACTTTTGAATGGCATGTTAATGATTTGTGATTAAATCCATGTAGAATTGGAATTGGTTCCTCTTTCTGCTCTGAATTACAAAATAAAACTCTCTCTCTCTTTTCTTTTTAAGTCATTTTATTTGGGGTTCTTACAACTAAAAAATATCTTGTTAGTGTCTATTAAAACTTAGAAAAATTTCTAAGTTCTATATTATAAATATATTATAATAAGCAGATCACGTGTATTTTGGTAGTTTTCAGGATATATCCTTTTTATACTCTTATTTTAAACTCTTTAAAATCATTCTTCAAATTCGTCTCTTGTACACAGCATAAATTCTTTCTTTGCATCAAATCTGAAAAGCTTAAAATTCTAAAGAAATCATTTATCTAATTACCTTTGTTGTAACTGTTTATAATTTATGTCTACCACACTATAATTAGCATTCTCTTTGATGAATAGTTTGATAAGAATTCTATATTTCCTTTCCTCCTTCTTTGGAAAAGCAAAACAGTTTCATTATTTTATGTCCTCTTATCCTTGGTATTAAGTTTTCACTCTTTCCTTAGTATTTTTTTCATGATTACCCTTGAGAAGATAGTAAGTGTCCTTGAACTTTGTAGACAAGTGCCACTTTCCCAAACAAGCTACAACCTTAAGACCACTAAAAATCATTCATTCCCTCCTTTAAACATTTTTTTCACTGAATTTTCATTCTATTTGTTTAAAATCCACTTGACTTTATTACTATTTTGTGTAGTGAGGATTGCTTATTAGTTGCCAGTATCCTGACTGTTTCCTTTGAAATTCATTCCTTCTCTATTTCTACATTTCTATGTTGCTATATTTCTGAATAAGCCCTGGGATAATTATTTTAATGCAAGTCCGTTTGCAATGCATTCCCTTGGCTGACCCAATCTCATTGGGAATTTTCATAAGAGCAATTGTAACAGGTTGACATATGGATGTGAAAGTGGGAGATGGGGGGGAAAGGAGGGGTGTCCCAACAAACCCAGGGAAAAGGGAAGAATAAGTGATCTATAATTGATGGCAAGGAGGGCATAGGATGCTTGAGGGGGCTTGATAAAAGACAATGTAGCCAGGAGGAATTACCAAAACATGAATGAAAACCTACCATGATAGAGGGACAGGCGGAAAGCAAAAGGAAATACCTGGGAGGCAAAGGACATTTATAGAGGTCTAAATACAGGCATGTATATATTTAAATACATTTATATATAATGACAGGAAAATGGATCGATCTACATATATGTATTTATAAAGTATTATGACAGCAGATGGACATTGGTCCTCCACTCAAATACCCCCTCGATGTAAGAACACTTTGTTCTACTAACACAGCACACTGCAATGTTCATCTTCCCTGAAATGATCACTGAAGACAGAATGGGTGCATAAGCAAATGTGGTGAAGAAAACTGATGATGCCATCTATCAAAAGATATAGCATCTGGCATCTTAAAGGCTTGAAAATAAACCAGTGGCCATCTAGCTGAGAAGCAACAATGTCCACATGGAAGAAGCACACCAGCCTGTGTGATCATGAGGTATCGATGGGATCAGGTATCAAAGACCCAAAACAAAACTAACAAACAAGAAATCATATCAATGGGAATGGGGGGTGGGTAGAGTGGAGACCCAAAGCCCATCAGTAGTCAATTGGACACCCCTTGTCAGACAGACCATAAGGAAGAGACGAGCCAGTCAGGGTGCAGTACAGCACCGATGAAACACACAACTTACCCCTAGTTCTCTAGTGCTTCATCCCCCACCACCACCCTCACCCCAATTCTAGCTTACATATCTGGCTAGACCAGAACATGTACACTGACTTGTACAGAAAATAGCTCACAACACAGGGATTCCAGAACAGATAAACCCCTCAGGACCAATAAGGGAAGCAGTGATACCAGGAGTGTAAAGGGAGGTGGAGTAAGGGGGAACCGATTACAATGATTGACATATGGCCCCCTCCCTGGGGGATGAACAGCAAAAAAAGTGGGTGAAAGGAGACAGTGCTTGATGTAGGACATGAAAAAAAATTTTCTAAATTATCAAGGGAACATGGGAGGAGAAGGTAGAAAAAGGAGGAAAAAATGAGGAGCTGATGCCAGGAGCTCAAGTAGAAAGAAAATGTTTTGAAAATGATGATGACAACATATGTGCAGGTGTGTTTGACACAATGGATCTATGTATGGATTGTGATAAGAGCTATAAAATCCCCCAATAATTTTTTTAATGTAATGTGAAAATAAATGCCAAAGCCATGTAAAAAATAGATACAAAAGATAAAGAAAAAAATTCAACTTAGAAGAGAAGCATACTTGCAAGAAGCTTGGACTGAAAAAGAATGAAGCAAGAGTGTGGTGCCTTTTCCACAGACCCTCGGCTAGGGAAGTGCAGGTTTTAATTGTTTAAATAGGCACTGTGTTAAAATATGTATGTACTAGGCTAAAAGAGGGTAGCAGTGATGTGGGGAGGGGAATAATGTAGGAGAGAAAAGACAAGCCCAATTAAAAATATTCTGAATACTGTTTAAAGAAATAGCTTTGTCTTTTGAATAGCCTGTTATACATAAGGCCCCTCTCCAAGAGGCAATGCCAGGTTAGAAATGTTTAATAACATGTTTAATAACTTTAATAACATCACTAGGCACTTCATCTATTTTGATCATCTCTGACTTAGAGTTGTATTTCTATATCAACATGTCACTTCAATTAGTAAATCTATGAATTGGGTGTTTAATATTAGTTTCTGTTTCTGAGCCTCCAGGTGGCAGTGGCTTTATTACAGTGGCTCTTTTGACACAAGGAGCGTTGGAATTCTACCTGAAAAATGGTGAAATCATTATAGCACTGCTGTTGCAATGGGGCCTAGGAAATACGTGTGTTAACCTTATTCAACTTTCTTTTCTTAATTAGAAATGCATTGATCACATTCCCATTTCTTCACATGATATACACCGGCACTTAGTGTCACTTACCACTCACACATGAGAATTGCAAAACCGTCTTTCAAAACCCGGGGCAGTAATGAGTAAAGGTACATTTTACAATTTCACTAACAAAGTGCTTTTACAGTTGGAATAATTCAGCACATAATTTCAGTATTCAACACACTCTGATTTATAAAATCAAAAGAAAAATTTAAAGAAAGAAAACACTTCCCAACAGTTAAAGTCTCTTATTTGTTTAAAAAAGCATAAATGTATGAAATAAGAGGAAAAACACCCAACTAAAATCTTAGCCACTGAGTCAATTCGGAATCATGGCGTCCTTGTAAGGCAAGGTAGAACTTCCCTTGTGTGTTTGCAAGACTGTGACTCTTTATGAGAGTAGAAAGCCCCATCTTTCTTTCTCAGTTTGGCTGGTGGTTTCAATCTGCTGTCCTTCTGGTGAGCACCCCAACATGCAGTCACTCTGTCACCAGGGTCCCCACAAGCATGTCTGTTCAGAAGTGGTTTCGCTTTAAACATTGAACTGGAGAATTAATATAACAAATACAAACCTTGTTTGTCTTAAACGGAAATCAGCCACTCGGTATTCACAAATGCACTCTAGTGCACTAAATGAAAAGGGAAATACACGAATCACTATCGTTTTTATTCTTTGAGTGTTATTCTGAAATCCTATGTAATATATTGAAGGGTATTTCTTGTTCAAGGTAAGCTATGCTATTTCTGTTCCTTTTTTAAGCCTATAATTTTCATTATAAGAAAATAAACCCACAATGGTTATGAAGAATGGTAGGTTGGTCAGAAGGATAAGCAAATAAATGTATTACCTAATTATTGTCATCTGATACATAGTGTTCATATTTACATTGGGTTAATATTTACCCTAAAGATATACTCTTACAAAAAGACTTCATGCGCTTTGATGGCACACACAGGCATCATACTTGGCTCTATCTACTGTGTGACATTTGGAAAGTTAAATCAGCTTGCAGCATCAGTTTACTTTTATGACAGACAGAGGAAAGTAATAGTATGTCACATCCTCTTTTCCTTGGAGCTTCTTTTAGAGTCGACTGTATTAGAAGGTGTGATTTAAGACACCGTTTTCCTGGAGGGTATGGTAGGCTAAAAGTCACAAACTCACTTCCATCAAAGCCATGCATCTGTGCACAAGAGACACAGAGAACGCGCAGGACCATGGGAAGAGGATGTTCCACATCTCAGTCTGAAGTGACAGAGGATGAGAACAAGGCACCACAGACTGTGGCATACATTTGGCACAGAGCAAGAGGAACAGCAAGGAGACTGCAGCAGAGCCATAGACTGGCTTCCTGGCATGACGAGGCAAAGACCAGGGGACCACATGGCTGACAGGCTGAGGGTTGGAGGGTCAAGGCCTGCCTGACCCCTGCCTCTTGGCACTAAAGAAGCAGAGGAAGTCAACTATGGGCACCTCCATTCCTTTCATTGCATGTATTATTTGGCAGGAGAACATATGCATTCTTTGAGATTTGAGAAGTGCATATTTTATTATAATAACTAATTCCTCAATTTGATTGTCCCCAGTCATAGGATTATGTTGAATCTCAGTTATCAATCAAAATTGTTTCAGAGAATTGATAGTGAGAAGAATCTATTCTTCAATTAACTTTTATCTATAGTAGCCTAATATGTTGTCCTTCAGCATATTTTTGGTATTAATATAAAATAATTAAACACTATTTAAAATACTCAATTCTTTTTTGCTGAACGATAAGAGACCTGATGGTGCGGTGAGATCATTGTTGTTCTTCTTACCACATGGCTATCTTCTTCTAATAAAAATTTACATTCTAAAGATTATTATGAGTCAGGCTCAACTCAATGGCAATGAGTTCGATATGTGTTTTGTTTGTTTTTAATCTGTGCCAGTCATTTCCTCCACCTTTTAATTTGTCTAAATTGCATGCACATCATCCATCAATGTTTTGTGAAAATGTGATAGTTAAAATCCATTAATTAATTCATTCATTTTTAATGATAAAGGACTTATTAAATGTCTATATAAACTCAATTTCTGCCCTCCAGGGTTTTTTTTATAACAATTATATTAAATTATATATATAATAGCATGACATTTAGCCTCTTAAAATGTGCAATTTCAGTTTTTCAAAAGTATTCAGATATATGTGCAACCTTTACCATGCTATAATTTTGTACACTTTTATCACCTAAAAGAGAAACTCCACGCTCATTCGCTCTTCATTTTTATTTATTCTGTTTTTCCTTTTTATTATTCATATTAGATCATCTAATAGTTGAACTATTTTCAAGTTTGCTGATTCCATCTTACACCAGTTCAGATCCAGTTTTTAGTAGAGTGTTTTTATTGTAGCTGTACATTTCAACTCCACAATTTCTAAGTAATTATTTTACACATTTTTCTTCCTTTTTTAGTTGGATGTTTTCTTCCTTTTGTAGTTGGATGTTGATAGTTACCACAAATTCCCTTAATTCTTCAGATATGGTATTTTTTAATTTAAAAAAATGTTTCTTGTAATTGATCTGAAACTTCTGTTCAGTAAACCATTCTTTCCTTGGATCACGGCCCTCCTTCTGACCCTCCCCCTTTTAATTGACTCAAAAATCTTTCAGCTGGGGTTGCTATGAGTTGACATCAACTCAATGGCCATAAGTTTGGTTTATTGAAAGGATGGTTTGCTTGCTTCCCCTCTTACGCTTCCCAGGCCATATATTCCTTGGTTTTGCTGTTACTTGTTTCTGTTGTTTTTTTCTTTTATTTATTTGTTGGAAATTGCAATTATTGGCAGCTAACTGGAATTAGGAAATATGAACCACTCTGCTCTGCAGAAAAAGATATGGCAATCTAATGTCTTAAAAGATTCACAGCCTTCAGGATCCTATGGAACAATTCTGTCCGAGAACCACTATGGTTTGGAATCCACCCGACAAGGGACTCGGTTCTTGATCTGATATGGCTACACTGGATGTCATGCTTCTCTCCCCAGGGCTTATAGCTGCTGCTTTTTGTCGTGACTGTTGTCACTATCATTTAATGAATTTCTTTTTTTTTTTCTTCCTTGATCTTTTTTTTTTAAATTTTAACAATTTATTGGGGCTGATACAATTCTTTTCACAGTTCATACATATACATACATCAATTGTATAAAGCACATCTGTACAGTCTTTGCCCTAATCATTTTTTTCTCTTTTCCTCTTTTACATTTTATTAGGGACTCAAACAACTCTTACCACAGTCCATACATATACATACATCAATTGTATAAAGCACATCCATACATTCCCTGCCCCAATCATTCTCAAGGCATTTGCTCTCCACTTAAGCCCCTTGCATCAGGTCCTCTTTTTTTTTCCCCCCTCCCTCCCCATTTAATGACTTTCTTGCGGTGTTGTTGTCAGGTGCTCTTGAGTCAGTTCTGAACCATAGCGATTTCTACACAACAAAGGAAAACACTGCCGGTTTCGGTGCCATGCCACGATTGTTCCTGTGCTCGGTGCCATCATTGCGGCCACTGTGCAAGTCCACCTCATTGAGGACCCTCCTCTCGTTCCAAGAATGATTTCCTTCTCCACAGACTTGTCTGTCCAGACAGTGTGTCCACAGTACATGAGACAACGTCTCAACATCCTTGCCTCTAAGGAACTGTCTGGCCATACTTCTTCCAAGACAGATTATTTTTTTGTTCTTTTAGCATTCCATGGTACTTTCAATGTCCTTCAACTGCACCCAATTCATATACATAAGTTCTTTTTTGGTCTTCTTTATTCGATTTCCAACTTTCACAATGGATACAAGACAATAGAAAATACCCTGGCTTGGGTCAGGCAGACCTTTGTCATCAAAGTTATCTCACTGTGTTCACACCTCCAAGAGTCCGTGTGCAACAGATGTGCCCAGTACAGTGCTCCCTTTGCTCTGTTGACTGCTCCTTCCATGAGCATTGACTGGGGATCCACACAAGATGAAATCCTTAGCAACTTCAATCGTGTCTCCATTTATTATGATGTTATCTATTGGTCCAATTGTGAGGATTTCATTCTCTTTGCGTTGAGATGCAATCTACACTAGACACTGCAATGGTTGATCTTTTTCAGCAAGTGCTTCAAGTCCTCACTTTCAGCAAGCAAGGTTGTGTCATCTGCATCTTGTAGGCTTTTAATAAGCCTTCTTCTATTCCTGATGCTGAATTCCTCTCCATATAATCCACCTTCTCTCATCATGCATATTAAGTATGGTGAGCAGATACAACCCTGATGGGCACCTTTCCTGATGTTATTCCACACAATTTATACTTTTCCTGTCCGCACAACTGGCTGGGTCCATGGACAGGTTCCTCATGAGCAAAATGAAGTGTTTTGGAATTCTCATTCTTCTCAATGTAATCCATAGTTTGCTATGATCCACGTGGTCAAACACCTTGCAATAGTCAATAAAAAATACAAGTAAACATCTTTCTGGCATTCTCTGCTTTTATCCAAGATCTATCTGATAGTAATAATGTAATCCCTTGTTTGACGTCCTCTTCTGAATCTGTGCTGAACCTCTGGAAACTCCCTGTCATGTACTGCTGCAACCATTGTTGCAATATCTTCACCAAAATTGGACTCACCTGTGATACGTATGGTATTGTGCTATAATTTGTTTATTCTTTTGGGTCACATTTCTTTGGAATGGGTACAAATATGGATTTCTTTCAATCATTTGGCTACATAGCTGTCTTCCAAATTCCCTGGCATATCCAAAAAGTGCTTCCAGTGCTTCATCAGGTTGTTGAAACATTTCATTTGGTATTCCATCAATCCCTGGAGCCTTGCTCTTAGCTGGTGCTTTCAGTGCAGCTTGGACTTCTTCCTTCAGTACTAATGGTTCCTATTGGACTTCTTCCTTCAATACTAATGGTTCCTATTAGACTTCTTCCTTCAATACTAATGGTTCCTATTGGACTTCTTCCTTCAGTACTAATGGTTCCTATTGGACTTCTTCCTTCAATACTAATGGTTCCTATTGGACTTCTTCCTTCAGTACTAATGGTTCATACTCATATGCTACCTCAAATGGTTGAATGTCGACCAGTTGTTTTCAGAACAGTGACTCTGTATTCTTATCCGTTTCTTTTGATGCTTCTTGCATCAATCAATAATTTGTCCATAGAATCTTTCCATATTGCAACTTGAGGCTTGACATTTTTCAGTTCTTTCAGTGTAAGATATGCTTAGAATGTCCTTTCCTTTGGTATTTTCACATTTTTTGGTGATGTTTCACTTTGTCTTCTAGAGCTGCCCTTTGATATTTTCTATTCAGCACTCTGACTTCATTATTTCTTGCCTCTGCCTCAGCTTCTCTGTAATTAAGGGTAAGTTTCAGAATCTCCTCTGATATCCCTTTTAATCTTTTCTTCCTTCCTGCCTTTTCTTTCTTCATGAAGATGTTCTTGATGAACTTCCACAGCTTAACACGTCTTCTGTCATCAGTGTTCAATGCAACGAAGGTGTTCTTGAGATGTTCTTGAAATTCAGGTGGGATAGTCTCAAGGTTGGATTCTGGCTCTCTTAGTTTTCTTCTGTTTCAACATGAACTTACATATTAGCAATTGATGACCTATTCAGTCAATCCCTGGCCTAGTTTTAGCTGCTTATTATATTGAGCTTCTTTGACTCTTCCCAGAGATACAGCCAATGCCTTTTCTGTGTATTTTACCTAGAGAAGTCCCTGTGTATAGCTGATGTTTCTTTTTGTTGTAAAAAGGTATCTGCTCTGAACAATTTGTTGGGCTTGCAAAATTCTATCATAGGATCCGCAGCTTCATTTCTATTACCAAGACCATAGTTTTCCAACTGCTGTTCCTCCTCTTTGTTTCCAACTTTTACATTTCAATTGCTAATACTTATCAATGAATCTTGACTACATGTTTGATCAATTTCAAAAAAGGCATTGGTAGAATTCTTCAATTTTTTCATCACTAGCTTTGGTGATTGGTGCATAGATTAGAGTAGCAGTTGAATTGTTTGGTTTTCCTTGAATGTGAGTAGATATAATATTTTTATGGACAGCATTATCTTTCAAGATTGATCTGGAAATGTCCTTAACAGTGAATACAATGCCATATTTCATGATTGTGCCATTCCTAGCATAGTAAATTGTATTATTTTTTAAATTCAACATAGCCAATACCAATCTATTTAAGCTCGGTAATTTCTGGGATATTGATCTTTGTGCATTCTATCTCTTTTATGAAGACTTCCAGTTTTCCTAGATTCTGCTTTTGTACATTCCAAGTTCCAATTATTAATGGATTTTTACAGATGTTACTTCTCACTTGGAGTTGTCCCTCATCAGCTAATGAAGGCTGGGAAGGCTTTCCTCCCGTGGGCCTACTCCACTCAAATCATGATGGTGACTTGCTTTGAAAGAGCTGCTCCTCCTCAGTCACATCAGTCAGTGCCTTCTGACCCGAGGGCCCCATCCTGTGGCCCTGGCTCTGACAATGCTCTACTTCCAGTCATTATACCTCAGCACCTGAAGATCTTTTCATGCTATGTATTAGGTTTCTGGTGGCGACTTCCTCTGAAGTAGACAGACAAGTCCTTCTCCATAGTGTGTTCCTAGTCTGGAAGCTCCACTGAAATCTTTTCACCTTGGGTTACCCTGCTGACATCGGAAGTACCAGTGACATAACTTCCAGCATCACACTACCACACAAGCCATCAATGGATGACAAGCTGACAGACAAGTGGTTGACATCTTCTTTCAGAAAGGAGCATCATTTCAAAGTCATACTTTACCATTTAGGACTTTTCTGATGACAAGTACTTTAAACCTTGCGCTTTTATACACTAAGACCATAGTGTTGATCAACGAAAACTCTGGCTCGCTGCTGTCAAGGAAGGTCTAACTCATGGTCACTCTATCAGACAGGGTAGAAGGGACTTCGTGGGCTTATGAGTCTGTAACTGAGGATAAGGAAGATGATTCGAAAGCCTCATCTTTCTCCCGAGGAGTGGCTGGTGATTTCCAAATGCTGACCTTGTGGTTAGTAGCCTCATATGTAACCACTAGGCTACCAGGGTACCTTGGTGTGCAAAACCATGTGTAAATAAGGGCAATTATGTGATGAGAAATCTAAGATCTTTGCACACATATGTGTACTCTTTCTAAATGCTCCTTAGGAAAGTTCAATATTGACACAAAAGAAATTCATTGCCTTTGTGCCTACACTTTTAAATTTGGTTGTCTTTTTTCTCTCCCAAAGCATACACTACAGACCCACACTGTTGAGGAACAAACTAATGTCCTGCTTTCATCTCAATTATAAAAAAACACAGACTCAACTTTAAATTAACTGTACAAACACAATTTAAAATGTAGTATAAAGCCCAATAATTTGTTTTAAAATTACACATGTAAGTATAAACCTAAAGAAGCTAGAACAAATGAAATTTATTTGGGCTGTAATTTTTCACAAATGTTAATCACAGGATTTGAAAAGGCAAGGTGAAGAAGAACAGTAGACTCGAGGTCACCTGACACCAGCAAAGCACAGGGTGGGTCCTGAAAGAATGGGTCCTCAGTGCTTGTGGTGAACCAATGAAGAACAAGTGGAAGAAAGGCCAAAAACTCAAGTTGAGAAATTAGTCCCATTCTAAAAAGTGAAGCTTGGTGAGTGTGAAACTAAACTTGGGAAAAAAAGACTCCAAATGTGCTCCCTCAACGATAAAGTGGATGCTCTTAAGATTGTGCAAAATTATGTCAAGTTCCGATTAGTTGTCTGATCACTAGGCTTACTCTTATGGCCTTTTACAACGTGGCTTCGGAAAGACTGTGGGAAAAGGGAGTTAAAAGATAATGGAATTTTCCCACAAACTTCTTGAAACCCCCTCATATGTATATTTGCAAATGAAAGAAAAAGTTCCTCATCCTGTCCTTGTGGACTAGATAGTTGCATAGCTCTAATAAGCAAAGGACATTGATCGACAATTTAATGTCTACTCGAATGTTTCCAGGGAGTTGCTGCTGGGCTTGGTCATTCTCATCGCTATTGGCTAAAGACATTCTTCGTGAATGTGCTGCCTATAAAGTGATGAGGCAAAGGTCACATATCCGACAGCAAAGGAAGAGTGGAAGGTCTTCATCAAAGGAAAAAGACACACCCAGGATTATGAAATTTAGAGAAGGCAGTGTAAATCCCTTACATGGCATGGTCGCATGGTGCAATTTTGTAAACCCTTTTAGTTTTACTAAAGGATATATAAACCCAAATAATTACTTTTCAAAAAAGTTTCCTCCTCTTTTTTTGAGCTACTGAAAAATGAATACTGTATGAATGGAACATCCAAACATCACAGATTACAATTGCTGATTACTCTTCCAGTGTGAAGATTTGTGTGTGTGTGTGTGTGTGTTTAGTTTAAAAACTGACAGATGTCATATAAGTATGAAATATAGTCACATCTAATATACATGGCTAAGCATTTATCTTTACCTGTTTGGTTTTCTCCAATAATTCCTCCTTTACTATGTGATAGATATGAGTAAGCCCTGATATTAGATATGAGTATCATCCCTAGAAGCAATTAGTATGCATGTAGAGATAGATTTTAGATCCCATCTTCAATACTGGCATGGGAAATCAGATGCTAAAAATAAAAGCACAGGAACAAAATGTTAATATTGTTTTACAGAAATCTTTTAGGAATTCAAATTGGGCCCTGACTATCTTAAATTGTAGCTTTGTGATTTCGCCTAATGAAAGAAACCAAATAAATCCATGCTAATGTATTATTGGTGTGTGCAGAACAAGAAGAACAAATCACACAAATTTCCCCACTTAATTATTGTGCTAGAAATTCATTGTCATATTATTGACCTATTTGGTCATGCCCAAGTTAATCATGTCTGAACCTTTCCCAGTGGGAAATGAGCTTGTTCACTTCCTGTCTTGCAAGAAAATCAACTAAAACTCAGTCACATATGCCTATAGCCTGATCACTGCACCGCACCGTGACCATCACCTCCAACAGAGAGACTGCAGTTTGCAGTGAGCCCAAGAGAGTGGGTGTCAGAAACTCATCACTTGCTGTGTTCTTCACCGCCCTCCCCCCATTCTGCTCAATCATTTATTTGCCACATTAAATTAAACCTGTTTGCTACAGTCCTCCCTGCTTTCTCTTTGCCAGGAGCTATGGTGAGATACTGAGACAGAGTTCACATGCAGGAGCAGACCAGTAAACCAGCAACTTTAGTAGCTTATTAAAGTCAAGCATGTGTCTTTGTTTCGTGTTGCTAATGATGTGGAACCATGGAGGCCCAAGTATATTTCGCCTGGACGGTGTGGGAGCGAATGCTGAGAGCTCATTACTCGGCTCCCCATTGGAATCCTGCCGGCTTCCGCTCATTGAGGAGACTGTGGGGCTTTGACAGAATTATTATACTGAATATTTTTAGACTCATTAACTATATCACCAAAGCAAAACATCTCTTCCTTAGATGCAAATGGTTGCAGCTACTGTGGCTTTGCTTTAGTTATTGCAGAAAAAAGGATGAAGCTTGAGAGCAAGTTAAGGAAAAGACTTTTCATGCCTGAATGTTTGCTTTTGCCACTGACATTGGGACTGTCTGTGGCTGTTTTGTGAGACACTTCCAGGGAAGTGATGTTTACTGAGATAAATACATTCCCTTCCCCATCTTAAGCACTACTTACAATATTTTAATTTTCAGTGCGCCCGATAATGCATTACTGGATACAAAACTGGAGTGAGGGCCAGTTATGCTATTCTTTCCCAAGATTGTAGAGTGACTTTTGGTGCCTGACCTAAATCCAAACTGAGAAAGGACGATGCAGTTAAAATAATGATTTGGGGCAATCGCTGTTCTCTGATTCGGGGACCGTAACATATGCTTCCTGGCATGAAAGATGGCACACTGTCTGAGACCATCACAGCACCTTAGCATAGCAGTCTGATTTAAGGTTCAGGAGCAGGAAAGGGATTTTCACCTACCTCCCAAATGTCTTGCTCTAGTGGATTTCAGTCCAACTTTCATATTACTTTATTGAGCCTTTTGGTGCTTTAATTTAGACTTAAGCACCTAAAGAACAAAAAAATGCATACCTTAAAATTAAGTTTTTTAACGGAAAAGCGAGAGCGTGTTCCACTTATGGTGACATTGGCTATTGGTTAAGTTGGAGCTATACAGAATCTTCCTTTTCTCCCCCAATAAATTACGGTTTGTACTTTGATGAGGAGTCCTTAATTTCTCAAATATTTATGTTTAAAAACATGCCAATAATTAACTACCTTGTGCACCTCAACAGTCTCTGAGATGTGTTTGGGGACATTTAGTCATTAAGATTAGATATGAAATATTTAATGAAAAAAGCACCAATATTCCAATGCTCTGGAAGAAACACCCTTTGCTTTTTTGTGTGGTTCATTTCCCACACTACTGTGCTTTGACAATGGTGACAGTGACTTCATACATCAAGAATTCCTCCTGCTTTCCATGACCGCCAGGGAATCTGAGGGGAATACTTTACATCTGAAACATGTTTTCCTTTGGGATTCTGCCATTAGAATAACAGGTCTGATCAGTAGCCCATTATAAAATGGAGTTTCCACAATGGAAGAGAGGAGGAGTAAATAAAGAAAGAAAAACCTAAAATTCAGGCGAACCATAATAAAGCTACAGAATTTATTCTTATATGCATATTAAAACTATACCTTTTAGTACCCTATTATATTTTCATAACAAATTTTTAATATGCTGTAAATTTTCTCCTGACATCCAGGAGCTTAAAAATCAATGGTAGTGTGAGGTAGGAACTATTGAACATAGATGCTTAGAAAATACGGTTAAAGTGGTCAAGGTCATAAAATGCATTATTTGTGGGAGAGAATACAGAGACCACTCCCGACCTTCTCTAGCTATACAAGAGAGCTATACAGACGCAAGCCAAAGTCTGACTATCACAAGGCAGAAGTCAGACAGGGCTCCCTTCTCCATCCTTCTTTCACCTATCGAACATCCATTGTTTCTCCCTTGACATGCTACTTGACTGGATGGTTCAAGAAGTTGGTGTGATGACCACACAGAACTCATAGACATGGGGGTATATTAGAGGAGATGACAGCTTAACACAACTCAGGATCAGGAAATAGTAAGGAGACAGTCATTGGTCCCCGTCACATCTCTTCTTAGACCACTCCCTGTCATAAAGAGGGCCAGAATCATAGGGGAGCGGGTGATGGTTAGAACTGTTTACTTGCAGTTAGCAGCCCAATGAGTAATCATTGTGCCACCAGGGCCCAATCTAATTGTAGTCTCCTGGTCCCTTAACTTCTGGCCCCTATGGGCCAGGAAGCCTTCCAATGCTCTGCCTCACAGTCTACCGTTATGGCCTCCTTACCTTGACCTCTGGGCTCAACCTGGCTCCCGTGCTGTGTCCCATGTTCCCTGGATCCTAGCCTCTGTTTCCTCTGATCTCGGCCTCTGCCACTTTAGACGGAGATCTCAGAAGAGCTCCACCGATGGTTTTCTTTTCCCTGTAGAACAAGGATTTCTTTCTGTGCTTCTGAGCTGGCTCTTATACACAGAGAAACGGCTTTGATGGAAGTGTGGTTTTTGTCTTTCAGCCAACTCAGTCCCAAGCAAACCTAAGGTAGTGACTTGGTTCTCAGCCTCTAGTAAAGAGGACAATCACAACACCTTCCACCTTAATCCTGTTCTTAGCACAGCAGAGAACTCTCTCCAATTTGGGATTGCAACCACAGGAATAGAAGCCAAGATTTAAATCACTTAAGGATTTAATCCCTACACTATAATGTGTAGTGGTTACACTGTGTGAGGTAAGCCGTTCAAAACCATCAGCCACCCCTCAGGAGGTAATAAGGTGTTACCATGGTAGGGAGCTTAGTTTTGGTCTTAGAAGGGATTATGCATGTTAATTGACTATATCTCAGAGAATGCACTTGATCCAAGGAGCTAACTTAAAATTCTTATCAATGACTTGAAGAGAGACCATGTGATAGAGTGTACACATCACTTTGGGAAATGTATTTTCATTCTGTAAAAATCAAAGGGGGCATGACTTGAGTCCCTTGTGGCTGCTGACATTGATGTTTTGCCTTGGTCTAAATCAAAGCACCCTAATTCTTCCAGGCAGGGCTAGAGAGAGGACCTTCAGAAATGCACTGTGCCTAGATGGAGAGCGTGTCAAGAAACAAGAGCTTCACCTTTTGATAGTTTTGGATTAATAATAGCTGGTGTGACTTTGGAGCAATAATTCTGTAGTTGTGCTCACATACACATATACATTAGGTGGCTTCAAACCATTTGTGGATAATTTTCACTATCTTTTTTTACGACTCTTATCACAAACCATCCATCCATCCATCCATCCACTGTATCAAGCATATTTGTACATTTGTTGCCCACATCATTCTCAAAACATTTGCCAAAACAAATTTTTTAAAGGGAAAGAAAAAATATTTTATGGTGAGGAAACAGGCTCAGGATAACATGTCCCATTCAGGGTCCTACTGCTGGAGCCAAGCCCATAAAATTAATAAATTTATATGTTAATAAAGCTGCCCAAACTCATAGATAGCAATACTTCATTGACCAAATCTCATTTTCTTTTCTTTTTTTAAACCATTTTATTGGGGGCTGGTACAACTCTTATCACAATCCACACATACATCCATTGTGTCAAGCACATCTGTACATTTGTTGACATCATCATTCTCAAAACATCTGTCTTCCACTTTTAATTCCATTTTTTCCATGAACTTTCTGAAGCGCATGTGTGTGTGTGTGTGTGTTTGTGTAAAAGTTCTGTCATTTGCAGGATTGCTAAGAGTAGGAACCAACTCAACATCTAACCACCACCACCACCTTTCTACGTGCATGCATGCATCAGAATGGAAGGAGTGGCCACAGCCCCATGTTGACAAGTTCAAATAAAAAGACCTGAATCCTGTTTCTAATAATTGATGTGCCCACTTTACTGTCACTGAACCTCAAGTTTTCTCAAGTCAAATAAAGCATTTAAGCAAATAATCTTAAATCTTATTTATGTCCATTGATCCACTTGTAATCCTCCCATCAAGATGTTTAAGAGACAGATTCAAAGACAAAATTGGGAACTTAATTTCAAGAAGTTAGAAGCCAGCACATTGCTACCGAGAAGATCAATAGATGTGAATTGTAAGCCATTTGTCAGCATGCAAATATAATATTTGTATTTAAGTATTTGCCATTGTAGACCCTATTTACACAATGTTTGCATTTTATTTCTTGTCCACATAAGGGGAGTAAGCTTTTCAAAGATATTTTTGTCATTTGTAAGGAAGCCAACCCTTGCTACACTTAAATTAATTATGGCCAATCAATTGGCTATAGTTGTACCAATCAATTGGTTCTAATAGAGAGAGTACAAAAGATATTCATCACCCAAGGTTTATTTTGTTTGTTTGTTTTAATTCAGAGTTTGACCCAAAGGTATCTTTTGTCCACAGTCCAGTATACCCGCCCCCTCCCACCCAGTTTCTATCTTGTCAGCAATAAGACAGACAATCACTAACTATTATTGGTCCCTTTAGTGAGGATGAGGAGCACTGGTGGCAGAGTGGTTATGAGTTGGGCTGCTAACTGCTAGGACCACAGTTCAAAATCCCTTTGCAGGAGAATGGTGGGGCTTTCTGCTTCTATAAAGGTTTAGAGTCTGGCGGACTTACAGGGGGAGTTCTACGCTCCCCGCTAAGGGCAGCACCTTGAGTCAGCATAAACTCGATGGAACTGAGTTGGTTTGGTTCGGTTTTCCCCGGTGATGATGACATGCGCCCATTTCCTTGATTTTCATTTCCTGCTCTTGACGCAGGGTTTTGGCAATGACAGTGGTACTAACCACAAAATGCTTTGGTGTTGAGTGTGACATGCCCTTGATACAAGAGGGCCCCTGTTGAAAATAATTCTTGATTTAGTTTTTCTTTCAAGTCAGAAAAGTCATTTTCAACTCAGAAAACCCTATCTCAGAAAATTTAAGTTTAAATGTCTTTAATGATTCGTTCTACATATTGTGATATCTTGTCCACAGAATCTCAAGAAAAGTGCTATAATTCCAGTTGTAACTTTCTGCTGACTGTGCGAAGATCACGGGTCTTGCTATTGGCTTGGAAATGACACAAATCCACTTTCAGTTCATGGAGGTTAAGGCATTTACATGACTGCCATGTCTAAATTGCACCTTTACCAACAGGAGAATCGTTTGCAGTGGTTTTGTGTTAGCACTTGTACTTATTGTCTACAGCTGTATGAAAAGTTGCTATGAATTCCACAATCTAAAGTTATTCTGTTTCACTTCCCATTTCCGATGTAAGGAATAAAGGCCCAGTGTAGCTAGACTCTCTGCGTCCGATCTCAGGAAGCTGCTGTTTCGGGGCCATCCACAGCGTGCTTTTTCAGGAGTGGGGAATCTTCTTGGCACATTTCAACAAGATTTGTAGTTTTAGGACAGAAGTCTCTCTTTTGTTCTTTTAGTTTTCTTTTTCTTTTTTCATTGGGAATGCGTAAAGGGTGGCTCAGAGGATGAACCACTGAGCTACAAACCATAGGTTGGTAGTTCAAGCCCACTAATCACTCTGCTAGAGAAAGATGGTGCTTTCTTTCCCATAAGGATTCTCAAGTCCTGGAAATTTTAAAGACAAGATCTACTCGGGTCTATAAGGCCTTGATGTGTTAGAATCTAATCAATGGCAGTGGATTTTTAATGTTTTGCTTATAGAGAAAATCAGTTGTCCATTCAACAGCCCATATGCTTGTTCTTTCATGGTATTGATTGTCATCTCCGTGAAGTGTTGCCAGTTATATCACTTTCTCCCTTTGTTTCCCATCCTCTTATTGGCTAACTCTTCCCACCTTCTGACTTTTGTCCATAAGTAAATGTTGTCGTTTTTATCTCAAATGGTTGATTATTCTAAAGTGTATGGAACTCCCTCATGTTGTTTCCCTCATAGACTTGATGACTGTTTGCCTGAAAATTAGCCAACAATTGAATTCATCCAGGCCTAAAGACTGACTAAAGTTCATAGTCTCTAGGATCTACCAGTCTCAATTTGACGACTGGTCCATTTTAAGGTTTTGGTTTTTGTTCCATTTTCTCTAGGACCCTCTAAAGGGACCCTTTCCACAGCAGTTATTAGTGTCAGCCAGGCAGTATTTCCTTAGGTTGATCTCCGGTTGCTGCTTTCTGGAAGGCTTTCAGTCAGAGTCTACACTCGGTTCACAGAGGTCCTTGCTGTACCTTCTCAGAAATCCTATCACTTCCATCTCCAAAAAATGGATCTGAGTTCTTCAAGACATGCAGGAGAGCCCTTCCAATCTGCTACTATAGCCATATGACCTATCATAATCATGGGGGTGACATCTCATCCAGAGTCTACTGGCTAGAAGCAGAGGCCTGTGGCAGTCCAGGGGTAGAATTCTCCCCTTTCATGTGGGAAACAGACTTCTGTATGATCAGTGCCCTTTCTGCATAGCCGCCACCCATGTGTCAGCAGAGGCTTGAGTGCTGCTGTGATGCAAAGACAGTTATCATCAGTATGTCCATACTAACATGGACGAGGAAGAGAGGTCTCGAGATCTCCTTATGGGAAACGTGCCAAGGAAAATCCCAAGAATTACAACCGTCCAATCCTGTTGTGCATGGCACAGCCCTGAGTCTAGTCAACACCGTTGCCTAGAAGCAAACCACAAGTTCAATTATATACAAAAATGGCTCTCTACGGGCTTGACTCATCGTGGGTTAGCTCAGATTTCTGCCAATAGCAGGAGTATAGAAAATACCAGTTGAGATAATGGATAAAAATTGCTTGCTGAATTTAAATGACCAAGATTCTTATTGTTGACAGAATGTCTAAACATGAAGCAACTCATGGCAGTATTAAGGTTAAATCTAAGGGGGAAAACCCCAAATTGGTAATGTATTATTATCATGATTGACATCAAAAACATTTCTTAAACATTTATTTGTATATTACTCTTCAATGGATCGTTACCTTGTAGGTAAATTAGCTTACGTAGAAGGACTAAAGCATTATGAAACACGCCCCCCCCTTTAAATAGTAGCTCTTAATAAGCAGTCTAACTAAAGTGAGGAAACAAACTCAAGAAAATCCAGTGTTAAGTAACTTTTTTCCCTGCAGTCCAGTGGTTTACTTGATATGGCTCTTCTAACCATTGTCTTTGTAATTTCCACCAAATGAGAGAGGCGCCATGCAGATTGGGGATATTTCCACTTTTCCTGATGGGTCTAGGTAAAAGAAGGTAGGGAAGGATGCTGATAGATTATATGACTGTAAGCGATTATTAATAGGCTTATTTAGGATTGTAAAAATTTATAATTCTGATGTGAAGATTGGTCAGTTTTGCCATCCTAATGACTACTAAATGAGTCATCTCAAAAACAAGAAGGAGGAGGGTCTCACCACCATTAAGAAAGAAGGATGAGAAGTGAAGCACCTCCTTTGGACCCCAAGATGCTTGTGAATTGACCTTCCTCACGCCAGGGACCAAAAGATGCTTCACCAGGTGCATCAAAACAAGCGTCAGAGCATAAGGCGCAGCCATGTGCTTCTTGACCAGGGAGCCAGTAGAGCAGCTGAGTGTCTTTAGACAGGAGGTTCCCTTGCTGAAGGCAGTGCTTCTAGGCACTTCATTGAGAAACTAGGTTTGCTGACCCATGGAACTAGAGCTGAGCACTTTAGGGCCGAGGCTGAGGAGACAGTGGCAGGTCTTTGGGGGTATATACTGGCAAGGATTAAAGAGTTTTTAACATGGTCTCAGCAAGACAGAGGTCAGAGGGCTCTGTGACCGAGAGGCAAAAATCCAAGAGATATGGGCATGACTCAAAAGATGTGCTCCTGACTAAAAGAACTGTGTCCTGAACATTTTTGATCCCAAATCGTAACCTGTTTCCTTCCATAATAAACCCCACAGTTCTGAATGTAGCCTGTAATGTTTGTCACAGGATTATTGACCCAGAAGAGTGCTGTAAGATGAACGGCTAGTGTCAGAATTGGTGAGAAATTTAGAGGTGAGGGTACAGGATCAGTCTTGGGCTAATGCATTTGATTCTTCTTTCCCTTTGTATTCAGAAGTAGCCAGAGACAGCCCCCACACCATTTTTTAAAGCTCCCTACATCAATTGCTTTTTTTCCTAAATGTGTTTTGGAAATATAATGTTCATAGAGATAAACCATTGCATGCTTCTCATGTTCTATGGACTAGAAGCCGTGGGCAGTAACAGGTCAGTGGCAGAATTCTTGTCATCCATGCAGGAAGCTCAGTTGATTCTTGGCCAAGGCACCGCATGTATAGCCACTACTCGTCTGTCAGGGCAGGCCTGCATATTGCTAACTGTCTCAGATCTGTATCGATTTAACTAGTGACTAAATGGGAAGGATCCCTGATGGCAGAGTGGTTAAATACCTGTCTGAGGACCAGAAGATCAGTAGTGGAATCCACCAGCAGCTCTCCTTACAGGCTGCTTTTGTAAAGATTCCAAGCAAGCCATACCCATTGCCATCAAGTATATTTCTACCCATCCCAAACTTATAGAATGGAGTGGAACTATACCACAGGATCTCCAAGACTATAAATCTTTATGGAAGCAGACTGCCACATCTTGCAAGGACTGGCTGATGAGTTCAAGTCAATAGCCTTTCCATTAGCAGAGGAGTGTCTCTTAATTACTATGTGCTAGGGCTTCTTTCTGTTTGCTTCACAGATGCTATGGGGCAGTTCTGCTCTGTCCTATAGGATCGCTATGACTTGGAATCTACCCCATGTGACACAGCTATAACAAAAATTAGATTGAAAATTAATATCAGATTGAATGAAAATGTGCTTACATATTTCTCCTCCTTAAATGTAGCTCTGTTAAAGAAAATATTTCCTTCTTCCACTGCAACATCAGTGAAAAGCAGTAGACTCCATTGGGAATTTAACATATTTGTACCCGGTGCTGTGCTTCAGTGTTGGTATAATTGTTCTAAGCCCTGGTAGCTTACTGTGCTACAAATTGAGCTACTTATCACGTGATTGGCAATTCAAATCACCAGTCATTCCATGTGAAAAAGATGGGACTTTCAACTCCCATAAAGATTTTGTTTCAGATATCCACTGGCATTGTTCTACTCTGCCTTGTTCAGTTTCTATAAGTCAGTTTCAACTGGATGACTATGATTTGAGTTTTTCTGAGTTATGTTATAAAATCAATACTTTATCTTTGAAACACAAAATTAGATATGTAAGGTATACCCAATTTTAGTTATTTTTAACTGTAAAATGACTGAAATGATTTTCCAGTGGATTCTCATTTAAAGTCTGTTTGAAACTATTACAATTCTTGCTCTTTTTCACTGTCTGTGGTAGTTATATTATCATTTGTCAATTTAAGAGGATTAAGAGTGAAAGGGTGGAGTCCAGCCTCTCAATCAGGTCATAGCCAATTGAAACCTCTGTGTGGGCATGGCCTTCTTCTGAGGAATCTGGGAACTCCTGTATTTCTCCTTGGACATGGGAGACACACTTTCTCTCTGCTCAGTCCCTGAGAGACATTGCAGTTGACAAGACACATGGAGGCAAGCAAGTGGCAGTGAGAGCCTCAGAGCTGGAGAAGTCACATGGGGACCCCTGCCAGCACTGTGATGCTTACAACACCACTTGCTGCACAGGACTTCCCACCCATTAGCCCGTGATGTTTCCTGCATTTGGCATCAATGCATGTGTTCTGTGAGTCTGAAGAGGACTTTGGAGATTGGTATTGAATATATGGGCTAATATCAGACTCATGGACTTGATCTATGTTTTCTTAATGTAGAATTACTCTTCATGTAAAGCACTTTCTTATACATATATGCATCTTTATGTATTTGTTTCTCTCATCTCCCTGGACTAACACACTCCCCCTCTACTTTACCAGCCATGATATCTTTTTCCAAGACCGGTGTCTCCTGATAACATGTCTAAAGTTTGTGAGATGAAATCTTCCCATCTATGATTCTGCAGAGCTTTTGGGCTATACCCCTGTCAAGACAAATTTGTTTGTTCTTTTGACAGTCCATGATACTTTCATATTCTTGGTCAGCACCATAATTCAAATGCATCGATTCTTTTTTGGTCTTCCTTTTTCATTCTCCAACTTTCACATGTATATGAAGCAATGAAAACTACCATGGCTTGAATCAGGTGCACCTCAGTCCTCAAAGCAATGCCCTTGTTTTTCAACATGTTAGAGAGGTCTTGTGCATCCAATTTTCTCGATACAAAGTATTTTTTTTATCTTTGGATTGTTGTTTGCATGAGCAAAGCAAAATCTTTGACAACTTCAATCTTTTCTCCATTTATCATGATATGACCTTTTGGTCTAGTTGTGAGGATTTGGGTTTTCTTTACATTGAGTTGTAATCCATATTGACAGGTACAATTCTTGATCTTTCTCAGCAAGTACGCCAGGTGGTCCCCACTCTCAGAGAGCAGTTGTGTTGTCTGCTTCTGCAGGTGGTGAATAAGAAGACCCCCCGTGAGATGGATAGACACAGTGGCTGAAACCACGGGCTCCAACAAAAGCACTGTTAGGAGGGGGATGTTTTGCGCCATTATGCAGAGGGACCCCTTGAGTTGGAACTGACTCAATGGCACCGAACAACCACAATATATAGGCCTTTCCTCACGCTCCTCCTTTTCACACGCAGACAAAAAGAAGACAGAAATAATTAGAGTGAGTTAATCCATTGAGGGACTTTCACATGAATTCTCAAATCTAAGAATTTAAAGTCAAAATTAAGGAGAAAAACTTTCTATTGTGATTAAGAAATTTTGTAAATAGGCATAAGACGATGGATGACCTCTCTTCATCTTTACCTTTTAACTTTTCTATTTAGATAATATTAAATGTTCTGTAACATCTAATTAACATTTTCACTATGCATCTTTGATATGTTACAGTTCTTTGCTCATGTGTTGCTTAGATATTATTGTTTGATTCTCTTATTGATTTGTATGATCTCTTATGGCAAATTTTCTAATTATTTAAATAACTGTTTATTTATTTTGCTTTTTTAGCCTCCAAATTTTCACTTTTACATAAATACTTTAAATTTTGCTTGTAGTCAGATGCATCCAGATTTTTCTTTATGACTTATTGCATGGTTTTATGCTTAAGAAATACTTGGCTATTCCATAGTCAATTAAAAATCCATCTGGGTTTTCTTCTGTTTCCTATGGTTTAATTGTTTGTATTTAACTCTTTAATTCATGTTTTACCAGTTTGAAAGCATATTATACTATGGTTTTATGTCCTACTTTATTAACATACATTATATATTGAGCATTTTCACATAAAATGAAATATTATTTGCAGTATGTATGATACAAGCTGTGGACATAATTTATGTTTCCCTAGTTTTTCATGTTGCGTGTTCCTTCTTTCATTTACAGTAAATCCTTGCATTCTATTCTTAACTCAGATTTCGATTAAGATTATTCAATAACTCTGTATTTGTGTCTTTTCCTGGAGATTATAGAAATAAAATAGGGCCTAACAAAAGTTGATTGAGAAATGAAACAAAATAATACATAGAGAGTTTTTAGAGTAATATCTGGAATTATTAATAGTGTTTTTGGTGTTAGATCAGGAGCCCTGGTGGTACTGCAGGTGAAGTAGAGAGGGGCTGAGAGCACCATCAACTGTTTAAACCCAGCAGCCATTCTGTGAGTCAAAGTTGAGGCTGTCTTCTCCTAAAAAGATAAACTGTCTCAGAGAGCCTACGTCAGATTGCTTGGAGTTGGGACTGACTCGAGGGAACCTACCAAGAACCAAAGCAACCATCAGAGAACAGAAGGAAACACCACCGGATACAACGCCACCCTCACAATGGTTATGTTTGAGCCCATTTTTATAACTAATGTGTCAATCTGTCTCATAGTAGGCCTTCTTTTTTACTTGGCTGTCTACCACACGTGATGTCTTTTTCCAGGGACTGGTCTCTCCTGATAGGATATCACAAGTGGGTGAGAAACGCTCACGATCCTGATTTGTAAGGTGCATCCTACTTGAACTTTTTTTTTTTTTGTAGTTAGTTCAGGGATTGTTTGCTGGCCTTTAGGAGCGTTTTCCAGTCCAGTCTGTTGGGGCATCACGCCCTGGCCCCAAAGTCCACTTTTAGCATTCCCTGGGTTCCTTGCCGCTCCATTCCCTTGCTGTTCCGCTGCACTCCCCCAGTGCTTTGCCTCGGTGTGGTGGGCTCAGGTCAGGTGCAATTCCCACACTGTGTCTCCGGTGCTGTCCCCTGTATCGCCCTTAGTCACTGAGGGGCATCATTTCTCACCTACTTGAACATTTTCTAAGACAAATTTGTTTGTTCTTTTGTTAGTCCCTGGCACTTTTGAAATGTTTCCATAGTCCCATAAATCAAATGTATCCATTCTTCTTTGGTCTCCCGTAGTGTATTTTCAACTTTCATAAGTAGATGAAGTGATTGAAATCTACCTTATTTGTCACAGGAACATCTTTGCACTTTAGCACTTGGAAAAGGTGTTGTGCGGCAGATTATCCCACAGCAATACATCATTTGATAACTTAGTTGCTGCTTCTATGAGCGTTGATTGTGGGGCAAGCAAATGAAATCCTTGATAGTATCATATTTTTCATTTATCATGATGCTATTGGTCCAGCTGTGGATATTTTAGTTTTCTTTGCATTGAGTTGCAATTTGTACTAAAAACAGCCATCTGTGATCTACATTAAAAAGTGTTTCAATTCCTCCTAGTTTTTAGCAAGGAAGGCTCTGTCATCCGCCTCCCTCCAGTCCTGGTGCCATGTTCTTATTCATATAGATCACATTCTCAGATCATTTGCTCACCACACATATTGAAGAAGTATGGTGAAAGGACACCACCTTGATGACCTGGGCTGACTTTAAGCCTTTTATTCCCTTGTTCTGTACCAATAACTTCCTTTTGGTCTAAGTACAGGTTGTGCATGATTACAATGAAGTGCTCTGGAATTCTCATTTTTGTCAAGGATTTATATTTTATTATAATCCACACAGTCAGATGCCTTTGCACTGTCAATAAAACTCAAGTAAACACTTATATTCTCTGCTTTCACCTAAGTTCCATCTGACATCAACAATGATATCTCTTCTTCCACATACGCTGATAAATCTGGTCTGAGCCTCAGTCATCTCCCTACCAAGGCACTGCTACAACTGTTGTTGAATGATCTTCTGCAAAATTTTACCTACCTATAAGTGAATTAGCTTGCTCAACATTTTCTGTATTCATCTTTCTTTGGAATGGTACAGAGAGAGATCTCTTCTAGTCAGTTGGCCAATTAGCTATCTTCCAAATTTTTTGGCACAGCCAAAAGTGCTTTCAGTGCTTCATTAGCCTATTTAAACATTTCAGTTGGTGCTTGATCAATTCTTGGAGCCTTGGTTTTTGCTAATGCCTTCAATGCAGCTGGAGCTTCTTTCTTCAGTCCCATAGGTTCTTGAGCATATGGTACCTCTTGGAATGTTTGTGTATCAACCAGGTCTTTGGGATATAAAGACTCTGCATATTTTCCATCTTCTTTGATACTTCCTCCTTCATTCGATGTTTTATCCATAAAACCTTTCAATGCTGCAAATGGAGATTTTTCTAGCTCGAAGCCTTTACACCCTTCATTATAATACTTTAATTGGCATGTTCTTGCTGCCCTTTGAAATGTTCTGTTTAGCTCGATTACTTTATCATTTCTTCTATTTTCTATAGCTACTCTATGACCAAGAGCAAATTCCAGAGTCTCCTCTACCATCCACTTTGATCTTTTCTTTTTTTCGTGATGTCATCTATCATTAGTGCACAATGATTCAAATCTATACTTGAAATGCTCTTGAAATTCAGGTGGAATATACTCAAGGTCATCATTTGGCTCTTTTGGACTTATTTTAATTTTCTTTAACCTTAACATGAACTTATATATGAGCATTTGATAGTCTGTTCCATCATCAGGCCCTGGAGAATCCTATTGAGCTTCTGCATTGTCTCTTTCCACCGAAGGAATCCATTTGATTCCTTGTATTCTATCTGGTGAGATTCACATGTATAGTTACTGTTTATGTTGCTTGAAAGATAAGGTGTTTGCAACGAAGAAGTCATAGGTCATGGAAAAGCCAATCATGTTAACTGCACCTTCATTTCTGTCACCAAAGTAATATTTTCCAAATTCTCTGTCTTCTTTTTTGTTTCCAGTTTTTCCATTCTAATTGCTAATAATTATAAAAGCATCTTAAGGACTTCTTTTATCACCTTCAGACTGAAGAAATTGTAGAACTCTTCAAATTTTTCATGATTAGTTTTAATGTTTGTGCATAAACTTAAAGATGATTGTATTTATTGAATTTTTCCTATAATGTGCATAGAAGTTACCCTATCATAGATACAATTATATTTCAAGAGAGATCTTGAAACTTTAGCTTTAATGATAAATACAACATCACTCCTCTTGAATCTGTCATTTCCAGCATAGTAAACCATATGATTATTTGATTAAAAATGGCTAATATTAGTCCATTTCACTTCACTGGTGGCTCAAATGTCAATCTTTATATGTACCATTTAATTTGGATGACTTCCAATGTTCCTAGATGCATATTTTATACATTATACATGTTAATATATGTTTGTACATGTTTCTATTCATTTTGAGTCATGCCCCATCAGCAAATGAAGGTTGCAAAAGCTTTATTCCACACACATCATTATGATCCACTGCTTTAAGGAACTCAGCTCTTCTTCAGTGGTAGTTTTAGACCCTTCTGACCTGAGAGGCTCATCTTCCAGTGTAATATACAAAGTATGATATACAAAGTTCACAGTATATCTGAAAATCATTTAATTTAGACTATTTCTGCTTACAGGAGTCCAAACAAAACTAAACAAAAAAATGAAAGCAAACTGATTTCTCTCTAGTCATTGTCACCCATAGCTCCTCACAGTCAATTCTGACTCAAGGATTCTGAATTCTGAACAGGGATTCTAAAACTATAAATCTCTCTCTTTCTCCCATGGAATGGCTGGTGTAGTTGAAATGTCAAACTTGCAATTAGCATCTAACATATAACTCACAGAGCCATCAAGACTCCCTTGTTGTTAGAGAAGACCCATTGTATTATATATTACCTTCATGTAAGCCTCTACTATAGTTTAATATCTAAATAAGTTGGTAAAATAATATCCTATAGGACATATTCTTACAAAGCAATCTATTTTAGTATGTTGAAAAAGTAGCTGATTTCTATTTCTAATTTTAGAATTTTGTACCTTATTTCATTTAGCTATATATGTTTATATAATGTATATATATTACTTCAATGTCTTGACTTCATTTCATGAATTTTCTTATAGTATCCTAAAAAAGTCTTTCTTAAGTAACAGTGGTGCTCGTTTAATTAGTCAGTGATTAATTTCATTACATAGATAATTTAATTCATGTAGCAAAAAGTATCTAACACATCATACTTTTGTAGATGATGGCATACTTTTGTGGATGTGGATAAAAGTACTTTCCCACTTAGTTTTTTTCCCCCAATGAGAAATAGCAGTTTATACTGTTGAAAGGAAGTATTACCAGATGTATTCATTAACTTAGAAATAGAGATCACTTGGCTATCTTTATAAAAGTATCATAACACGTAGCTATTTTTAATATCTATGCATATATGTGAAAATGTATACTTTACACTTGTCTTACTATTTTATTTAATAAATCTGATATAAATCATTTGGTGAAATTATACCCTATATTGTTATCTTTATTCCTAAGGTATCTTCTCAAAAACAAAGCTATCAATTTATATATCCAATCATACTTTTAAATAACACTGAGGAATCATGTCCAACTGAACAACCACTCCACATGCTTAAATAACGATCATTTTTCTGTAAAATGGGGAAACCCATAAAAAGATACAACTTCTACCACACAGTTAAGTACTGCTTCTTTGCTTTAATTGTGTGCCATAAGTGTCTCCTTCCATTGATAAGCAATCTCATTATTGTGAAATGCAATACTACATGTAGATTCACCAAACATAAAATCCGTTCTATGTATGCAATGGTTAGTCTAGCACAGCACCATTGGAAGAGAGAGTGAAGAATCAACTCTTACCTGAAGATGTTGGTGTAACTGAACTGTTTTCAACAAAATGGCTAGCGAAACATTGAATATTTCCAAGTTAGCTCTGTGGTAAAGGGTCTGTAGGAGTAAGTATGGACTTGAAGGCAGTGAGGATTAACCATAGGTGATTAAACTCTGCCCAGTAGTTCCTTCAAAGAAAGGCCAGTTGATCTACTTGCAAAGGTATACAGTGATTGAAAACCCTTCCCGATAGGACAGGGCAGAATGCGTAGGTGAGTTCCCAAGACTGTAACTATTTATGGGTGCAGAAAGCCCTTTCTTTGTCCCTGGGAGCATCAGGTGGTGTTGAACTGCTGACCTAGTAGTTGGGAGCACAATGTGTAATAACCATCATACCACTCGGCTTGCCTCAGATGATTAATGACCAAGCACAGATTGTTTGGCACTCAAAGAAACTCCATGTCAGAGACTAAGGACTCCACTCTAAGTACAGGGTCAAGTTCTAGCCCACGAAACTGGTATTCAGCACCTTGTACTTTCATGTTGATTCTCTCTCTCCCCCCCTAATCCCTCCCACTTCTCCTCATATTTTCCTATCTTCTTCTGTAGTCAGATCCTATTGCTCACAGAAACATTAACAGACCTCTTCGCTCCTCTGGGCCAGTTTTCTTCGCTCGTGCCATACCTTCTAGCTAAAATGATGTTGAGTTCTCCCTCTCATTTCTCGAGAAGCCCTGTCTTGTACAGTCCGTTTTGAGCTTCTCTAACGCCTTGGGCAGTAGTCACCTAATCTTCCCAGATAGTTCAATGTTGTGAGTCATATATTTAGGTATGCACTACAGGTCTTTGCAAATGCTCAACTGCTTTAAATGCACAAGCACTGTATCGCATAACATGTTGTCGCATTGCTCTTAATATAGGTTTTTCTGCAGGTAACATAGGTGATTGGTACGTTTAATTAAGGGTAATGTAGGTCCGGTGGCAGTCAGTTAGGTATTGGACTGCTAACCACAAAGTTGGAGGTTCAAGGCCATCAGACGCTGTGTGGGAGAAATGTGAAACAACTGCTCCTGTAAATATTGACTGCCTTGTAGCCCCTCTATAGAGTCTCTGTGAGTTAGAAGCCACTTGGTGGCAATGGGTAGGTCTAGCGAAGGGTCAATGAAGGGATCTCTTTGAATAAGCTGAAAGTGTTTGGTCTAAGGACTCGGGGCATGGCTTTAGGGAGTGTTTTGTTTGAACAACACAACCTTCCTAGTCATGTAAATTATGAAGGGCTTCAATGAATGAAAATAATGTGATTTTTTTATCTTACAATTTTGGATGTTAGAAACTCAAAGTCAACCTCACTGAGTTAAACTATAGACTTGTGGATTCCTTCAGGAATCTTGAAAATCAAGTGTTTTGTTTTTTGGGGTTTTTTTTGCATTTTGTAAATTCTAGAGACTATATTCCATAGCCTGGGCCCTCGCTTCTCATAAGAGCAACAATAAAGAATCATCACATCGCTCCGCTCCCCTGCCTGCTCTTTGTATTTACATTGGGGTCACCTAGGTAACAAGTCCCTTTGCCCTGTAAGGTGATCTAATCACAGGTCTCCTAAATTAGGACATGGACATATTGTGGATGGGGATTATCCCATTTACCTCAATAGGCTTCCTCTTGCCTCACACACAGGCATTGTCAAGTCCTAACTATGGCGCTAAACAAGCAGAGCTTTAGACCAGGATCCTCAGAATAACTTGTAAAACTGTCATGTAAAACAACAAAGTTTTGCGTTCTATGTATTTTATTAGAGATGTTGTTGAGACGCCATGGGAGCATGGGGGAAGAAGCATTCCCTTCCTCATTTCTGCCTGAGGAAAGGAAATGCCTCAGGAAAGGCCTCTTCACAGAGTGGTCATTTCTTCTGCAGTGCAGGACTGTGTTGTACAGAGTTAACCTGTGGTGTTGGTTCAACAGGCCTAATAGCTAATAAAATGTCATAATGTATGGTGTGTTGTATTGGAAGTGAACAGAACCCAGCTTTCTTGGCACTCATTAAAGACATATTTATTAAGCCATTCAAATAACATTTGTTAGGGGTTTACCATTCCCCTAAATGAGAAGCAGAAAACACCAAGATGATTATCACACATGGCCTGTCCTCAAGGGGCTCATGGTACAGCAGAGAAGGCAGACCTATGACTAACTGAGTTAAGCTAATGTCTATCTTGGCAGGAAAAAGAGATCACATTCAGAGGTTGACTGACACCTTCAATTTTTCTGCCTTATACCTTTCATAAAAGAAGTAATAATAATATTTCGGTCCTTTATTGCACACACACAGGCACATAGAAGGCATACCCCCCAAATGGAATTTTTTCAAAGCTATGTATTTAGTATTTTTTACAAGACAACCTTATCACCTTGAAAGCTCTCTTCATTATACTTTACTTGGATTCCATTCTCAGAAACATTTTCCTAATTCATCTCTTTGAATGGCTGACAGCACCTCCAGTTTTTCCCCTTACTTCTTCTACATCATCAAATGTCTCCTTTCATGCCCCTCTTCATTTGTGGAAACAACATGAAGTTTCACTTAGTGAGGTCAGGTGAGTAAGGTGCATGGGGCAAGAGAAGCATGCTGGTTTTTGCCAAAAACTGGTACACTGAGATAGTGACGTGAGCAGGTGCATTTCCCTGGTGGCAAAACCCATTACTCATCTGCCACAAATCAGGCCTTTTGCCATGTACTATTATGTTATCTTTTCAGAACCTCTAAATAGAAAGCTTGATTAACAATCTCACCTGGTGGAATGAACTCCAAATGCACCAAGAGTTGACATTTTTTTCCTTTGGGGATGTTGACAGACATCCAGAACAGGTTTTGCCATCGATCGAGATCGGCAGTTCACCCTTTGGATTTGAGTCTTTCCTGTAGTGCTGTCCTTATAAGCTGTGTTCAACATCACAACAGTTTCTGCAGCATTTTTCCCAAGAAGGAAACAAAATTTCATAGCTGCACACTGTTCTCTTAAATTGGCCATCACAAAAAACGAGGTTCAAGAAAAACTGCTGTTATGAAAAAATTCACTGTGATGGAGTGGCAACGCCACTGGGGGCACTAACTCAGAGCAAGTTGCTAGTAGTTTGCCTAGTGTGTGTCCTACAAAGCTCCCCTCGCCCAACACAATTCCACTTTGGGGGGTACCCCTTCATGTACATTAGCTTGTTCTTCCTTGTTCCTCAAAAAGATCTCATTTTCTCAGATTGTCTATACACCTTTCCGCTCTATATTTTAGGCTTAAAAATTATATGAACTCTCACCTTGTGAATTTTGTTTTTCTTTTGCTTATTTTTGAAGAACTTTTGAATCCCCATAAACCAGTGGCTCTTAACCTTCACAGGGGTTGCCCGATTCATAACAGTAGCAAAATTGCAGTAATTAAGTACCAATGAAAATAATTTTATGGTTGGGGGGCCACCACAACATGAGGAACTGTATTAAAGGGACATAACATTAGGAAGGTTGAGAACCACTGCCATTAATGATCCTGAATAGTTTTCTGTCAGTTTCAATGTTTTAAATTTAAACTGGTGATAGCAAGTTTCACTTGAAACTTGTATTTAGAACAATTGAGAAAGTTATCTCATTTCATAATTTATTTTAGAAAGAGTGAAATCTTACTGATTTGATAATCCCACATATCATGTAATGAGCAGAACAAGCTGTCAAAAGAACAAAGGAGAGACCATATTTCCACAAAGCTCATTTACTAAAAGTGAAAGCAAAAATAAACAATTGTTTTAGTTGACAAGTTGTGTCAGTACATATACTAACATGACAGAATATGTAATAAAATTGTTTCAACTATTATACTCTCATTTATTCCAAGGACTATAATTATCTTAATATTGAATCCACAGAAGATGCTGCTATTTTAGAGGGTTTATTTTAGAAAATCAATATTTTCCACAAACACAATAAAGTAACTAAAATGTTCATCAATGTGAAAATATGGAGACTCTACCTTTTCTAAATTCTAGGGGAAAATAACACAAAAAATGTGGAAAACATTAGGAACATTGGTTAACAAGACTACCTAATACGTGTAAGCAAATAACTTGCTATGTGCTGATAAATCCTAAATTCAAATCTATGTATTTTACTTCAGATGTCATACTTTTAACAATTATATTCATTATATACATGTTGATTACCCTCGCTTATGTGAAGGCATTTCATCCACTTCCTGTCACCTCCATTCTTTCTCATACATCTTATGGCACTGTGCTTTTTTTTTTCATAGCACAAATCACAGTTGTTTATTTTCTGCATATTTGTGAAGCCATTATGGCATTCCTATTTATTTATAACATATTCAGTTGCTTTAAGAAGTTTTCTAATTTTCCTTCTATATAATTTCTATATATTTCAAATTATCTTCTTTATTGGATACTTTTATAAAAGTTATCTTTATAAAAATATAAAAGACTTAACTATTTTATTTCCATTATGTAAATTAATTTGATTTCTGAATGTCTATCTTGTATGCAGTCATAGTGCAAAAGACTCTTATTAGTTCTTAGAAATATCTGTAATCTAAAATTTCTAGCTAAAAAATTAATTACAGTTAATTTTTATTAAATGTGTATATATAATCATGCTCACATATTCATAAACATACAGAGAGAGGGAGAGATTATAGAAAATAATAGATAAAGAGAGATAGAGATGTGATTGTTGCTCGGGGTCACTGAGCCTGTTCTAACTCCTAGCTACCCGACAGATAATAGTCAAAAATTGCTGCCTGGGCCTGTCCAACACTCCCAATCATTACTATGTTTGAGAACCTTGTTGCAGCCACGATATAAATCCATCTCATTGAAGGTCTTACTCATCCTTGCAGATCTCTACTTGACCAAGCATGATGCCTTTTCCAGGGACTTAGCTTTCCTGATAATATGTCCTGGGTACATGAAATGAAGTCACTCCCTCTTTGTTTCTAAGCAATATACTTCTTTCTACAAAACATATGTTTGGTTTATTTTTTTGTTGACGGTCAGTGATATTTTCAATATGCTTCTCCAACACTAGAATTTAGTAATGTCACTTCTTTGGTCTTCCTTATTCATTGTCCAGCTTTCACATGCAGATGAGGCAATGGAAATACCATGGCTTAAGTCGGGCATGTTAGTTCTCAAAGTGACATACTTGTCCTTTAATAGTTTAAAGAGGTCTGTTGCTGCAGATTTTCTTAACTCAGTATATTGTTTGATACCTTGATTGCGGCTCCAGTTAGCATTGATTTTTAGGTCCAATGAAAATGAAGTCGTTAACACTTTTAATCTTTTATGCACTTGTCACGATATTGTCTATTGGTCTAGTTGTGAGGCTTTTTGTCTTTGTTTTCATTTAGGTGTAATCTGCACTTAAGACTGAAATCTTTGAACATCATCAATAAGTGCTCCAAATCCTCTTATCTCTCAGTAGGCAATACTGTGCCATCTCTTCATTGCAGGTTGTAAATGAATCTTCTGCCAATCCTGATTCTATGCTTTTCCTTATTTAGCTCAGCTTCTCTGACTATTTGTTTAGCTTACGGACTGAGCATTGTGGAGTATGATGGAACACTGACATGCAACGCTCCTGTTTGAAACTCTGCAGTATACCCTATTCTGTTCTAATGATCGCCTCTTGCTCTATGGCTAGGTTCCTCATGAGCACAACTAAGTGTTCTCTTAATTCTTCACAATGCTATTCATAGTTTGTATGTTTCACACAGTTGGATGCCTTTGCATAGGCAATAAAACACAAGTAAACATCTTTCTGACATGCTCTTTGTTTTCAGCCAAAATCCATCTGATGTTAAAATCATATTTCTCATTCCACGTCCCCTTCTGAATCTAACTTGAATTTCTGTCAGCACCAGATTGATGTACTATTGCGATCATTTAAAAATTCTTCAGCAAATTTGTCTACAAGTGTTATTAATTACATTGTTTGATAATTTCTACATTCTGTTGAATTATTTTATTTGGAATAGGCACAAAAATGAGTTTTTTTCAGTCACTTAGCCAAGGATCTAACCTCCAAATTTTTTGGCAAAGATGAGTGAGTGCTTCCAGGATTTCATCAGCTTTTTGAAACATTTCAATAGATATTCTGCCAATTCCTGTAGCCTTATTTTTTACCAATGCCTTTAGTGTCTCCTGGGCTTCTTCCTTCAGTGCCATAGGTTTTTGATCATATGTTACCTTTTTGAATGGTTGAATGACAGGCAATTATTTTTGGTACAGTGACTGTTTATTCCTTCCATCTTCTTAAAAAAAACAAAGCAGAAAAAAACCTTCTTATTGCAATTTAAGTGAAGATTTGCAGAACAAATCATGAGTTATACATTCAACAAATTATACATACTTTGTTTCAACTCAGTCATTTCAATACCTCCAATGTACCTTCATTTATTCCACTTCCTCTTAATGTTTATAGTATCTATTCCTCCTCACTACCAACTCTCTGTCCTTTTTATCTTAAATGGTTATTATTCTAATACAGGGATAAGTTCAGTTCCAGACTTGAAGGGGTCCCACCAGTCTTTACCCAGCCAACAATTCTAGTCTCTTTTACGATTTAGAGATCTGTACAGATTGTTTTTCCTATTCTATACAGGGCAATTCATTTCTATTCTACCCAAGGCCTTTTAATGCAATCCCTAACAGAGCAGTTGGTAGTGGTAGACAGGCCCCATCTAGTTCTTCTTGTTAGAGGGTTTGGAGGCTGAGGCTTTCTTAGTCCGTTATCAGTCTATTGAACCAGTTGTTTCCATGTGTCTTTCCATTTGCATCACTCTTCTTTCTACTGGAAAAGGAGACCAATATTTTCACCTTTCTTGGCTACTTGTGAGCTTTGAAGACCCCAGTCTCTATTTACCAAAATAGGATTTAGAACCCCGTGTTATAACTATGTTATGACAACTGGTGTTGATGTTTCCAGAGCCTATGGTCCTGGCTCCCAAGTCCACTGACTCATTCCTTCATGGCGTTTATGTCTTTTGTCCTCTGTATTCTCCATTATTTATGGGTATATTTTCAACAGAGGTAAATACATATACACAAAAATCCTTTCTCAACCAGATAGAAATATAGATACACAGATATAGATATATCAATACAGATAGAGATACAGATATGGATACATATATGGACATGGACATAGATATATAAATACAGACATAGAAACAGATACCAATACAGATATTGATATAGATACAGCACAGATATAGTTACGAATATAGTCCCATCCTTTGTCCAATACCAGTTCCATCCATGATTCTAACCAAACATCTACATGTAGATCACCATTATTGTAGAAATGTATATATCCGGGGGTGCCCCGCAAACTGGAATTGTGCCGGGCTGAACAGAGCTTTGTAGCATGCATTTTCCTCCCTAAGCAAGCATCAAGCAATTTGCTCTGAGTTACTGCACCCAGTGTCATCGCCTGGGAAGTCTCTCTTGGGTTACAGTTAATTTTTTCATAAAAACAGTTTTGCTCAAACCTCATTTTTTGTGGTGGTCAATTTAAGAGAATACTGTCCATGTGTGAAATGTTGTTTTCTGCTCAGGAAAAATCCCACAGGAACTGTGGTGATGTTGAACACAGCTTACAAGGACAGCACTATGGGAAAAACTCCTGTGCTTTTTTTTTTTTTCATTTCAAAAAAGGTGAAATGTCAATTGACGACAAACCTCATTCTAGACAGCTTTCAACTTCTCCAACAGACAAAAATTGTCGACAAAGTTGGTGCACGTGTGTGAGAAGATGGATGATGGATCATTGAAGAGATGGGGAAGTTATCTGGACTATCTTGAAGTTCAGATCAGTGAATTTTAACAGAAAATTTTGGAATGCTAAAAGTGTGCCTTGGGCTCTGACTGACCAGGAAAAAGAATATTGAGTAGAAATAGCTTTGAAAGAATAGCTCCAAAGTGACCTGGAATTTTTTTCCAAGGTCATTACTGGTGACAAGACATGATACTGTGCTTACAAACCCAGAAGCAAACATTAATCAAGCCGGTGGAAGATGCCATCGTGTCACCTTGCCTGCCAAAAAAAAAAAAAAAAAGCCTCGCCAAGTGAAATCAAAGATAAAGATGATGCCCATTTGTTTTTGTTTTTTGTTTTTTTGATGTGAGGGAGATAGTGCATTTGGAATTGCCTAAAGATGGTCTTTGGGTCTTCACTCCACACTCCCCCTCATTGACAATGATACGATTTTTTGTTCTGGGCCCTTGATGCCTGATACCTGATCCTATTGACACCTCATGATCACACCCCCTGGTGTGCTTCTTCCATGTGGGCTTTTTTGTTTCTCAGCTAGCTGGCCACTTGTTTGTCTTCAAGCTTTTAAGACCCCAGACACTATATCTTTTGATAGCCGGGCACCATCAACGTTCTTCACTATATTTGCTCTTCACTACATTTGCTTATGCACCCACTTTCAGTGATTATGTCAGGAATGTGAGCGTCACGGAATGCCAGGTTAGTAGAACAAATAGTTCTTGTGTTGGGGGGGTACTCGAGTCCCAGTGTCCATTTGCTACCTTAATACTAAACCTATAAATATATGTACATAGATCTATTCCCCTATTATCATATAAAAATATATTTACATATGTACATGCCTGTATTTAGACCTCTATAAATGCTCTGTGCCTCCTAGTTCTTTCCTATATTTCCTTTTACTTTTCTCCTGTTCTACTCATGTTCAGCTTCATTTGGGTTTCAGTTATTCTTCTCAGTTAGATTGCCCTTGATCAAGCCCCAACCAGGCCTCCTACAACCTCCTTGCCATCAATTTTAGATCACTTGTGTTTCCCTTGTCCCTGGGTTTGTTGACACCACTTCCTTTCCCTTGCCTCCCCCTCTCCCATGTTCCCCCAGAACCCATTGTTTTCTCTTCTTGATTGTTTATCCAGCCTATCTTATCTAAACATGCAGAGACAATAATAGGCACAAAAACAAGATAGAGAAAAACAAAGCGACAAAAGAAAACAAAACAACAAAAATAACAAAAAAACAATGGCAAAAAAAGCCTATAGATAGTTCAAGGTCTGTTTGTTGATTTTTAGGAATGTTTTCCATTAGAGTCTGATGTGATTCACACACACTAGCCCCAAAGTCTATTTTTGGTATTCCCCAGGGACTTCTTTGCTCTGCTCCCCTTGCTATTCTGTTGCATGCCCTAGTATTTCGCCTCCATGTGGTGCGGTAAGATCTGTCAAAATTCCCGCACTGTGTCTCCAGTGTTGTTCCCTGGAGCGCTATGAGTCAATGAGGATGTCGTGTCTTATAGTGGGGCCGGCCTTATGTTCCTTTCTGTGCATTGGCTGCTCTGAGCAGGAATAGCATCCTCAGGGCTTGATGAGTCAGGATGTGCTCCACTCTCTCTCCTTCCCCCTTCATTTGCTCCTGAGTTCTCTGATCAGACATGTCCCTCTCCCTCAGCTGTAGCTTCAGTGCTATCCTCCGAAGTGAATTCTTATGGGGGGAGAGGAGGCTGTCCATGTAGTTGCGAATGGGGCCAGCCCCCCTGACCTCTCTGTTCGTTTCCTGCTTCTTGCCAGGATGTTGCATTCAAGTCTTGACTCACAGGGTTGAAGCCTGATCCCATCTTGGGTGGGTTAGTGCCTTGTTCCCCTCTACCTATGTCTTCCCCCCGCCCCGCCTTCCATTTCAGTTGACTAACATATTTATCCCTGGATTTGGTTTGGCCCCTGCCATACTACCTCACCCCAGGAATATATCTATACAGTGTAGCTATTTCTCTATGACCCTTTTCAATTTTTAAGCTTACCTCAAGGGACTCATGTTGTACTTCTCCTTTTATGCTTGGCTTCCTTCGTTTAGCATAATTTTCTCCAGTTCTTCCCATGTGACTATGTGCTTCATGCATTCATTACTGCTTTTTAGGGATGTGTAATACTCCATTATATGTATGTACCACAGTTTTTTAATCCATTCATCTGTTGATGGAAATGTCGGTTGTTTCCAACTCCTTGAGATTGTGAACTGTGCTGCAATGAACACTGGAGCACAGATGTCTGGCCATGGTTTGTTTCTTGCCTCTTCTGTGAATCTTCCCAGTAGGGGGTTGCTGGGTCATATGGTAGCTCAATCTCCATCTGTTTTAGATATTGCCAAATTGATTTCCATAGTGGCTGTACATACCTACAGGTCCACCAGCAGTGGACAAGAGTTCCTATCTCACCACAATCCCTCAAACACTTGTTACTTTCTGATATTTTGAATTGGGGTATCTTTGAGGGTGTTAGGTGCTATCTCATAGTTATTTAAATTTGAATTTCTCTTGTGGCTAAAGATCTGGAACATTTTCTCATATGTTTAGTGGCCCTTCAGATTTTTACCCTTGTGAAACTTCTGTTTAGGTCCTTTGCCCTCCTCCTCAGTGAGCAATTTTTTTTCCTTTTTCTTTTTAGAAGCTAGCAGAGTGTTCTAGATTTTAATGATAACGCCTTTGTCTGAGGTGTCATTGCTAAAGATATTTTTCCCAGTCTGTGGGCTCTCTTATTACCCTCTTGGTGATTTCTTTCAATGTACACAGGTGTTTTATCTTCAGTATATCCAACTTGGCAATTTGTGCCTCATCAGTGTTTATGTCCTTCCCTATTTCCAATGGCCTATGTATTCCCTGTGCCAAAGTTCGCAGGTTTATCCCAAATTCCCTCATTGAAGGCCCTAATAGCTTGGAGTTTACCTCAGGTCTGTGATCCACCTTGAGTTTATTCTTGTGTGTGTCATGAGATAAAGGTATTGCTTCTTTTTTCTGCAGGAAGATATCCATTTTTTTCCAGCACCACTTGGTAGAACTGACATCTTTACTCTATTGAGTCTTCCATTCCACAAGCATTTGTTGAGGTCAGTCTTTGTTTCCTGTAATAGTGTTCTGTAGTTTTCCTCATAGAAATCTTTTGGTTGTTTTAGTCAGGTATATCCCTAGATATTTCAATTTGTGCTTGGCTATTTTGAAGAGTAACACTTTTTTGATCCCTTCTTCCCTGGCCTTGTCTGATGTGTATAGCAGTTTGATCGACCTTTGTTTGTTGATCTTGTATACTGCCACTCTGCCGTTTTCCTCCATTGCTTCCACTACTCCCCTGTGGAACTTCCATTATTTTTCATATATAAAATCTATCATCTGCAAATAATGATAGTTTCAACTCTTTCTTCTCCACGCATAGGAAAGGACTTTGATGTATTTTTTCTTTATGTTGTTAGCTAGGACCTCCAGGACGATGTTAAATATGAGTGGGGACAAGGGGCATCCTTGGCTGGTCCCTTTTTTCCGAGGGATTGTGTTAGTCTTTTCTCCATTGACCACCACGTTGGCTGTTGGTTTTTCATATATAGCTTCTATTATCTTGAAGAATTTTCCTTCCAATCCTATCTTCTTGAGTGTCTTACACAGAAATTGGTATTGGATGTTTTCTAATGCTTTTCCATATCTATTGTTATTATCATGTGGTTCTTATAATTATCCATATCAATATGGCAAATAATACTAATAGTCTTTCATGTGCTGAACCATCCCTGCATCCCTGGTATGAATCCCACTTGGTGAATTATTTGTTTTATATACTTTTGTTTTCTATTGGCCAGTAATTTGTTAAGGGTTTTTGGATCAATGTTTGTTAGGGATATTGTTCAGTATTTCTCACATCTTGTGGGATCCTTGCCTGATTTCAATATCAGGGTTATACTAGCTTCAAAGAAATAATTCGGGAGTTTGCCATCTTTTTCTGTGTTCTGGAATAGTTTGTGTAGTATTGTGGTCAGTTCTTCGATGAATGCTTAGTAGAATTCTCCTGTGAAGCCATCTTGTCCAGGGGATATTTTGATGGTAATCTCTTGATAGCCTTGACTATTTCTTCTATTGCTAAGAGTCTGTTGAGATCCTTGTTTTTCCAAAAATTTGTCCATGTTTTCCAAGTTATTGAATTTATTGAGCACAGGACTTCATAATACCGTGTAATTATCCTTTTGATTTCATTGGGGTCTGTTGTAGTGTCCCCTCTTTCATCCCTCATCCTTGCTATTGAAATTTCCTTCCTTTCATTAGTTAGGTTTGCCGATGGTCTGTTGATTCTGTTTATCCTTTTGAAGGGAGCGATTGACTGACGTATTCCATGGGTTTCTTCTTTACTGAATAGACGTTTAAAATGGTTAGTGGTTCTTGGTCTACGTTTCGATTGAGCATTATATAGTTTCCCTCATTATCTCTTTTTATGGCCTGCACTTTGAGATCAATTTTATCCAAGATTAGGATGGCAAAGCAACCCCTGCTTGTTTTCAATTGCCATTTGCTTGGTTTATTTTTCTCCAGCTGTTGATTCTCAGTTTACTTTTGTCTGTAATCTTGAGATGTGTCTCTTGTAGGCAGGAGAATCATGGGTTTTGTTTGCTAAGCCAGTCTTAGAATTTTAATACTTAAGTCGAGTCCATTGATATTCAGGGTTATTACATAAATCTGTGTACCCTATGATGTCATTTTATACTTTTTTGTGGGTGTTTTCCTACCTCCCTTTCTTACCTTTGTGTTGTAGGTGTGTGGTGTGTGTGTGTGTGTGTGTTTAATTTTTGAGTTCTTGCCACCCTAAAGCCAATGCTATCTTGGGTGCTGTTTTCTCTTAGTTGGCCCTTGGGTGGAGTTCTTCTATGTGGTGGTCTCTTTGCTGTTCTTCTGCCCATAATAGGTCATCAAGGATCTTTTATAGGGCTGGGGTTATTTTAAAACGTTCTTTGAGGTTTTTCTTGTCTGAGAAGACTCATACTTCTCCATCTATCTTGATAGATAATTTGGTTCGATACGATATTCTTAGGTTTGCATTATTTCCTTCAATTTTTGTAATATGTTACTCGACTCTATCCTCTTTTCCTAGTGTTGGATGATAGGTCTGAACATATACTTATTTGGGTACCTTTATATGTGACTGCTTACTTTTTCCTAGCTGCTCTCATGATTTTCTCCTTTTCCTCAAAATTGGATGCTTTAACTATTATGTACCTTGGTGACTTCTTGGGATTCAGTCTGGCTAGTGTTCTTTCAGCCTCCTGAATGGATGCCTTGTTTTCATTCAGTAAGCTGGGGAATTTTTCCTTCCAGTATTCTCTCACTATTTTTGCCTTTGACTTATTTGTTGTCTTTCTCCAGTAATCCAAGTATTCTGCTGTTGTTCCTATTCATAGGATCACACATAGTTGTTAGATTTTCTTCAGCATCTCTGATGATCTTATTTGACTACTTTTTCATGTTTGTTAAAGTCTGCTTGGCTCTCTAGGTCACTGGTGCTCTGCCTACTCTAGTAGGTTTTGAAGTCCATGAATTCACTACTGGTTTTTGTTATCTCATCGCTAAACTCTTGTATTTCCCTTTGGTTTATGGTCTTTATCTCCTCTATCATTTCATCCTTTTTCTGTATTGCTTCCCTCATATGCTGTATGAGTCCAAGCAGCATTCTGAAAATTTCTTTTTGTGGCAGATCAATTTCTACTTTCTTCTACGCATATCGTTAAGTTCAGGATATCTTCCCACATTGCCTTTTGTTTCTGCAGTTTTTTCATTGAGGTCATTGGGGCTGATTCCTATTTCAGCTGTATTGTTTTAGAGGAGCCCATCACCATTTTCCAGAGGGTCAAAGAACACTGGGATGTCTCTGGGAAGTTCATATGGATACTTCTTTGAATTGTCTGCAGCTAAATGCCTTATGGGATAGTTCTTTGAACTGCCTGCAGCTAATTGCCTTATGGGACTGGCCTACAACTTTATCCTCCTGTGGCTTCACTCTTTCCCCAGCCAACCTGTATTGTTATTTGTCGGGCAAGTTGGATGGTCCTCTCAGGGGACACTGTTTGGGTGGTTGTGAACCGCGAGGAGGGTCCTGCTGGATGATCTTACAAGAAGCCATGATGGTGTGGCCCATGGGAGCTTGGGGCACTGCAGAAGGGGGGCAGGGGAGAGTTGCAAAAGGCAGGTGGGTATGTCCACTTTGGTGTAGAGCACTGTACAAGGTGGGCAGAATTACCCTAGTTAGCTAGATCACCACAGAAGTTGGTCAGAGGTTCCAGCAGCAGGGTGGAGTGCTGGAGAGTGTATGCAGAGCTGCCTTAGGTTTTGTGAGACACTACAGCATGCAGAAGGAAGTTCCCTCAGTCATGTGGTACCACAGAGGATGCGTAGGAGGTTCCCCAGCCACGAGGGTGGGACTTTGCTCAGAAGAAGATGGGCGGGTTTTCCCCATACAAGTGTTACGCTGAAGAGGGCAAGGTGCTGCGGATGCAGGATTGCCCCGGAGGAAGGTGGGTGGGATTTTCCCAGGTGGTATTACTCTGCAGAGAGGAGAGCTCCCCCAGCTGGGTGCAGTGTGTGCGTGGCTTGGAGGTCTGCAGTGGTGTGTGAGAGAAAAGGGAAGAGAATAGAAAAAAACTGAGTCCACTGAGACTTGGGGCGGGGGGTGGGGGGCGGGTGGAAAGAGAGGAGAGAGAAACAAAAATAAAAATATAGCTAAACCCCAATCACCTGACCATTAGACTGGAGGTGTTTAAACCTTGCCCATAGGTGGCAGCAAGCTGTGACTGTGTTGAAGTGTAGGCCACCCAAAGAAGTCCAGCTCTGGTTGAGACTGTTAAACCTTAGCTGGCCAAAAAAAAAAAAAAACCTTAGCTGGCCTCCTAAGCCAAAAGCCCACAGCTCCCCCAAACCTAGTGGGTATGTGCTCCTTATCTTTATGGTTCTCCTCCTGTGACTCAATAGCATGTAAGTGCCCTCTCAGTTAGTCTCCTGACCACCCCTTCACTATTAACAGTCTCAAATTGACAAAAGATTATGCAACTACCACATTGATAATCTCGATATCTAAGATGGCTGTTTTCTAAAAATCTCTTTTGTGTGATATTTTTTATACCCAAGATTTAATTAAGCTTATATGTGCCTACTGAGTTATTTTGATAGTGAGTTTCAATCTTCTTTCTCTACATTCTAGACTATATCTTGTAAGCAACGTGTGAGTAGGTTAGGTTTTTTTAATCTAATATTCTGTTTTAACAGATGAACTTTATATATGGTAATTTCATCAATCGCATATTTGTTTCTGTTTCGATCATCTGAATGTTTGCCTTAAATTTGTCATGTTATTATTTTTCTTTCTTCTCCTTACTTGCCTTTTTACAATTAAATTTTGTTTCTGTCTTTATTCTCTTATTTCCTTCTTCTGTTCCTTTAATTAAGAAGTTGTGTAGTCTGTTTTCATGATTTTATTTGAATTTGTATATTTTTATTTTGCTTGAGATTTCACTCTAAATGTTTATGCTAATAAAATATGTTAAACATATTTTAAGTCTCTGCTATATAAGGAGTGTATAAACCCAAACCCATGAAGCCCACTCACATTGATTTGACTCCCAACTCATAATGACATTATGTGTTTCTGAGGCTTGAAATCTCAATGAGATGAAGTAGACTTACTTCTACAGTTAGCTACTGATGAGTTTGTACTGCCAACCTTCTAGTTAGCAGGCCATCATTTGCCAGCACTCTCAAATCAGAACTAAATCAAACACTAGAGAATATTAATTCAGATAACTGATCTCTAGACACAAATACTAGCATTTACGTTCCTGCCTTTCTTTTAGACTATAAAATAAAATATTACCCTTTTTATATTATTAGTATTTTGTATCAAGCTTTTTTTGTACATCTTTAACTATAGCCTTGCCTTTGTGGTTATTGTTCATTCAACATTCCTACTTATTCAACATTATTCTCTGTGGAATAATTTTCTTTTGTACTAGCATAGGTTTTCTAATTGATACATAAGAGGTGAGTTTCTCAGTTTTAATCTCACTAAAATGTCTTTTCATTACCCTTTTTTATTTCCCTGAATCAATACTTTCCTGGATTTCTAAGTTTATATTGTGATTTTAATTTTCCAATACATTTTGAGATCATACCCACTGTCTTACAGTCTGCAATTCCATATTTTGTTTTCTTAAGCATTTCATACATAGTTATGTATTTCATTTTCTGCATGTGGCACCAGAAGTCTGTAGAGCTATTCAAGTAAATTCCCCCTACCATTTATTGCCTAAATCTTGTTTCAACTGTATATATTTAATTAGGTTCCATTATGAGTGCATACATCTTAAGCCTGTATCCCAATTTAAGACAATTTTCCTCCAAACCAAAAAATCAATCTCACTGCCATCTAGTCGATGAGATCCATAGTGACTCTATAGGACAGGGTGCTGCCCCTTGTGAGTTTCTGAGACTGTAAATACTTTCCAGGAGTACAAACACCCATCTTTCTCTAAGGATTAGCTGGTAGTTTCTAAATGCTGACCTTGTTTATGTGTCATGCCACTAGGGCTTCTTCTAGAGATAACTTATACCATTTCCTGGGCCTTACAGGACACACCTCTATTCTAGTGCTAGTAGGGGAGGCTGAAGTCTACAGCTCTTTCTTCTGACCTCTGACATGGAAAACTCCTCGCTGCTTGAGTGTCATTTGTGATTCTCTTTGTTTCTCTTCATCTTGTGAATTTCTTTGATGTGAAATTTATAACCCACCAATTCAATGAAAAACTTGTAAGAAAAATTCAGTTGTTTTGAAATTACACTCTTCAGAATGTTTAATAAACTTTTACTCTATTTCATGTTTCTAAGTTGGTCCTACCCTCAAATGTATGGAAGAAATTATGTAGACCCACAAAAGGATTCCAAAGTAAGAAGCAATCTAAAATGTGACTATACCTATTATTAGAGGCAATCCTAAGAAGGATTAAGACTATTAAGAATGGATAGCCTATATTAAACTTTAAATTCCTGAAGCAATATCCCAGATTTAATCATATCATAGATTTATCTTATTCCCATTTTCTTCTTCCATACAACCCAAATGGAAATCAAAATAGTATGTGACTTCAGAAATATATATGTAAACTTTGGATATGGGTATCATTTGCAATATTTTAGCTAGTAGTTCTATCTCTCTCAAGTCTCTCCTTGATAAGGGCCTAATTAATTATCCACTCATTATAATGGATCTTGGAAATCAAATAATCATGATATTAATTCTTTTTACAAAGTCATGAACCCAAATTTACATTTGATTTTGTTATGCTTCAGCAATATTGAGATAATTGAGCCCATATCACTTTGTATTTTTGGAAACACAGTAAGAAGAAATAAATTAAATTCTGAGTTACATAGGAATAATGGAATAGAAAATAATATCTTTGATACTCAATTTTGTAAAAGCTGATTTCTCAAAGTGGAAGGAATGCCGTGCCCAATATCAGAGAAAATTATTTTTATATTATTTTTTAGAAGAAAGCAAAAATTTTTCACTATCATGTGTTGCTTACATGATGAAAAGATATTTACTTAGTGTGTGCTATGCAAAGATTTGCTGCTCTATGCATCTGTTGGTGTTCACATTTTAGATTTTCTGAGATATACGGTGGATTTAATAGATACACAATTTAGCATAAACTGACCAGAAATGTACATCTTCTAAAATAGGCACTGAGGTACATTTGCATTGTTCAATCATCCTGATATTAGTCAACTTATTGTGCAGTAGTCACACTGACTTTGTAAAAGTAGTCTTTTTCCATGATATATCAAAATCTGTGTTCGCTTGATCTAAATTTATGTTTTAAATTCTTCTCTCTCATTCTCTCTAAACTACCCAATCTATACTATCATACCATTCCCTCTGTAAACATCCTGATATCTACTAAGATACGGTTATCTTCTGAACTATGTTAATGCAATTAATTGAACAAATAATTCAACATAATCATGACTGTTTCCTGACTGAATTGTTGCCTCCAACTTGACAATGTCTTACTCGCAAGTGTGGCACTAAAGTTGAAGATTTTAAAATGGGAAAATATTTAAAAGGGACACTTATAAAAAAGAGGGTAGGGAGGGGAAGATTTATTGATTAATTAAATTATAAATAATATTCCTGCCCAGTGATGAACATAATCAACTATCTTTAAAATTGTCAGAATACTTTTTTCAGATTTTTTATTCTCTCCTGTAAATTGATGGCTCTGTTTGGCATTCATTCTGCTTGGCACAAATATGAGAATTGTGTGGTCTGTGGTTACAACAGTTCTCTTTCAAATTTTTCCACAATTTCCTCTCAAAGGGGCCTGTGTTATATTCCAAAATTTAACAACCTCTGTACATAAATAGGTGCCACTATAAACACATATTGCATTTAGTGGGGGAGAAAAGAGGGAGACCATCTAGGTTTAAGTTAAATCTCTTTCACTTACTAGCTGAGGAGTCTTTGCTGCTACTCCTTCACCTGACACTTCTGAATGCTTCTACTGATCTCAGATCCTGCATCACGTCTATCAGGAATCCTTCCAACTACATGAGCCTCATTAAAGACTATTTTTCTGAGATCCTGTGAAGACCACTGCATCCAATAAGCTTCTATTTTTTGTTTTGTTTTTTAACATTGATCTTATATGAGTTTCTGAGCCATATTAATGGGAACACTGATATCTAACACAAAACTGATACCAAGCAGTTTCTTCACTGAGATATGAATGATGAGTAATTAATAATATCACATTGTCCTCTGAGCATATATGAAATAATGCGTATATATAGGATGAATGTGCTGTAACATTCTATCAAATATTCAAGTATAAATATCTGTGGATCCTATTAACAACTAGTTCATGATAACATTAATTTGTAATTTGGAATCTGTGATAAGTCAATGTTGATTAACTATATAGCTATATCCGTCACTCATCTGTCAGTTTGTCATACTGTGATGACTTGAGTTCTGCCACTCAACCAGGCCACTCAACACCAGCAGGTCACACATGGTGGGCAGGTTTCAGTAGGGCTTCAAGACTAATAAGATATAATAGTAAGAAAGACTACGTATCAACTTTTGGAAATTAACCAATAAAGGAGTTCTGAATTACAACAAAATATTACCCAATATAGTACTAGAAAATTAGTTTCTGTGGACAGTATCCCATAGCACAACAATGATTCAAATTTACCAATGATCATGGGGAGGACACAGGATCAAGCATTGTTTTTGTGTTCTGGATAAGTTCACCATGAGACAGAGCCAACTTGATAGCAGTTAACAACAACATATAACAATATAGATTATATAGAGATATCTACACTAAACTATGGGGGAAAACATATTTGTTAAGCAAAACAAATAATATAGAGAACTGCTTTTAGAGTAGTTTTTTTTCTTCAATTATCTTGACACATACCTGTAATAATGAGGGGACCTGACTTCATGTGAGTTCACAATGGGGAGAGTCAAACTCATCAGCTGAAGGCTTATTCCTATGAAATAGAGTCAGGCATGTCTCCTCCTCCTTGCCTTCTTTACAAAACCTGACACCAATCACCACCACTACCACAACTCTCTCTACTTGTCCAATTGGGTTGATAATCCATTGCAGTGACCACCCAGAATGCAGATAATACCGATAATCATGGGGTTTGTTAAGAAAGTTAACAAATTACAATTCAAGATCAGGAATTCTCAAGATCCAGTTATCCTAGTCAGGAACACCTTGTCTTGCGGTCCCCACCACATCATTGGGTGGTGGTGGTTGCCGTGATTAACTCAGCTCCCACCCATTGCAACGCTCTACATAACAGAAGGACACATGCTCCAGTCCTGCACCCTCCTCACCATCATTGTTAGGTCTGCGCCCATTGTCATAATCACTGTGTCGATGGATTTGGATGACCATCTCTCTCTTTGAGCTGAATCTACACTACCAAACATGAAAAACTCCAGTGACACTCATATGTGTGTAAGAAAGAGCTTTATATCAACGAGTAATGGTATAGCAAGAAAACCTCCCCACCCAGGCCATATCAAGTCCATATGTCCTATATTAGCCCATAAATCTGATACTAGTCCATAAATCACTCGTTGTCAGACGCATGCATTACATACACTTATGCCAAATGAAGGAAGATCACAGGCCAGTGGGTGAAATGTCTTTCGGATCTAATGCCAGTGGAAACATGTCAGGACAGGTGCAGGCCTCTACCACATGGCTGGCTCAGGTCTCAGCATGGTTCTGCATAGCTAGTCAACAGGAAGATGAACACAGAAAGAGTGTAGCCTGCCTCTCAGGTGAAAGAGAGGAAGTTCCCAGAATCCTCATGATTACATCAGGCCCACAAGGAGGCCTCAGGCTGTGACCTGATTGACAAGCTAGACACCACCCCATTCACTTTTAATATCCTAAAGTTGAGACAAGATTATGTAACTGCCACATTGCCCTTTTCTGGAGATTATTCAAGAGAGAATTGCTAGATAAAACATGCAAATAGAATTCCATACATGAAACTCCAACAAAAGGGATGGCTCATTTTGTCATAAAATGTCACAGAAGCCATTTCAGAAGCAAGAACTGGAGTAATTTCACAGTCATCAAGATCCAGAGATTCTTGAATGCTGACCCTCCTCAATTGAGGGGACAAATTTGTGACCCTAAAGACATGGCGACAGAATTATTGGCAGTACTGGCAGTGGCAGCAACAGCAGCAGTAGACCAAGAGGACATGACAGAGCATTGAGCTTTATGGTTACATGTACAGGAATACAGGAGATTACTTATGAACTATGGATGGAAGAAAAATAAAGGTAGAACCTCAGGGATTACAGATATTTTGTGGTGGAGATGGTTAATCATTGTAGTTCTAACCAGAAAGGTGACAGTTCAAACCTATTCAGAGGATGACAAGCTTGGTGGTCTTCTTCCGCAAGGTCACAGCCCTGAAAACTATCGAGCTCTTCTAGTGTACTTCTCTGCTATCAGAAAGATAGAGTTGAATCCACCTGGGGCACATAAGAAGAAAGGCATACGAACGGCAAATTACTTGGGGAAAAAAAGACATTGAAACACCATGGATCACTGTTCTAGTCTGATACGCATCACTTATCAGGAGTTACAGCCTACTCACAGCAATTTTCCTGTTGCTGTTATTGTTGTTCTTTTGTTTTGTGGCAAGCAATGGAGATTATAAAAGGCATATGGAAAAATAGTGGGAAACTAAGACTTCCGTCAAAAAAGAAAACACATTGAAGGAATAGAGTGTATCCATGTTAGGTCTCACTGGGATGTTTGGCAGAGCCATGTCACAGGCGTTGCAAGAATAGGAGTTGTGAGAGTAACAGAGCTGAAGACACGTAGGAAGAGGAGACAAGAGACTTTGTCAGTTTGCTGGGAAGAAGACGGACATGCCTGGCACCGACCCCTGAGTTTACTACCACTACACCCGTTTCCGCGAGAAGGGAACTAAAGCTCGGGTAACACTGTATTACTCAAAAGCGCATGGCATGCTCAAACCGACCTAGGTCTTACATTTTCACACACTCCTCTGCTAACACTAAAAACATCCCAAAGCCCAGCAAGCATCGATTGTTAACTTATGATAAGTTACTGTAATCCCATTTAATTAGTCATGGTTGCCAATGTTCTTTTTAAATTTCTTGAGTTTCCTAAACTTGCTTCTTAATACATTCTGAAAGACTAGGATTCGTAATTGATATTATATCATTGTTTTATTCATATATTTCAAGCTTGGGTTCAGTCAGCAAATGGGTTGACATGTAAAACAATGTACTATTTTGCCAATTATTTTTCCCATGTTCAATTCTACTAGCTCACAGCAATTCTAGATAAGTACCAAAATGCTAAAATAAACATGTCATTAATTGCTGCATTTTAAATGAATTTCATACTTTTCTGACCCCTAAAATCTTCTCCCGGTAGATCATTTTCGTTCTGCTCCTAGGTTCTTCCCTTTGTAAACATAGGCCCACATTTTTTTTTCTTTTTGCTCCTGAAGTTTCAAATTTGCAAACAGTTTAAAGTAAATAATTCCAGACACATTTAAGTTTCTCTGTGTATAAAATAAATGAAAATTCTGGGTATATTTATAATTAAACTCAATGTTGTCAAAATATATTTTGTTTCCCCTTGCAACTTTGAAATAAACCAGTGAACTCCATAATTAATCATTTTTGTTATAATGTTTTTATTGTGAATTAATTTTAGGTAAGTATGATATTTTTAAAAGAATTCCCTTGATAACTTTGCATTGAAGCCAGTGGATCTCAGCAGGTAGAAGACGGTGAAGATATATTTCAGGTAATCATCAAAGAAAACTGTTCAACCATGGCTCATAAATAAACACCAAGAAAAAGCACTTCAGGCCTTTATTTGGACATGTTTTAAAATCAAGGAACTTAACTACTTGGGGAAATGACTGGCAAGCAGGCAAGGAAGTGGATGACTTCAAAATCCTATGTTCATATTGGGGTTACCCTCTTGAATTTGTGTTATACATTTTCTGTTTTCAGTATATGGAACTCAGAATTGATGAACCTAGAGGGATAGCAAATTTCGGGGGGTTGTGGGTGGGGGAGTAAAAGGGAACCAATGTCTAGGAGTTCAGGAAGGAAGAGAATGCTTTGAAAGGGACAGTGGCAGCAATTGTACAATACCGCTTGATGTGATTGAACTATGGAATGATTTGATATCTGCATTAACTCCCAATAAAATAGTTTTGGAAAAAATCATATATTCAGCTGGAAGACACGTGTGTCGGCCTTCATGTAATTTCACTTTCAAGTTGTTTTTTTCTTCTTCTTTAACTAGGCTTCATTTGCACACTGGTGGATTTTTCTCATGTCGAAAAATTTTAAATCAAATACATTTAAAAATATATCCTTGGCATCAAAAAGAATAGTCATTTTTACAATACTTTAACTTATTTTTGAACTTTACATGTAATGTGTATGTGTATTTTAGCAATGTAAGTAAAACATACCTAAATTATCTCTAAATATTGAATCAAATATCAGGATGCAATAATTTTATTCTAGAATGGGATGCTCGTGAAATGAATAGGGGTGAGTTTTGCAGTTTCTTACTCTTATATCTATGAAGATGGTAAATTACACTGTTATTATATGTTATGTAAGTGATTACATTTATTGTGACTATGGAAACACCCAAAGGATATGTGTTTACCTTTTCATGTAGAAGTATGAAGTTTGCAAAAGGACCACAAAATTTAATCATGTGTATCATGGGAACCCTGGTGATACAGGGGTTCCAAGTTTGACTGTGACCTGAATGGTCAGTGGTTTGAAACCACCAACAGACCCATGGGAGAAAGCTGGGGATTTCTACTCCCATGAACAGTGACAGTCTCAGAAAACCTCTGAGGGCCGCAATGATCAGCAATGACTTGATGACAGTGAATTTACTTGTTTTTATGTGATTAGAGTTTTTATGTGTTAGCAGAATTCCAAATAGACACTTTTTAAAATGTATCATTTTATCTATGAGACTAATAAATTTCTTATTATTTTCCTTAAAAATCAGCTCCAAATTGAGGCAGGTACATGAGTTTCATCTTATTTTTTTAATTAGTAAATATACCTAAGCAATTGACAAATGAGATTTCCAGATCCGAGCTTTGTGATCTTTAACATCAGTCTGTGGAATGGAGTTGATAATAAAGAAAAAATATCATTATTTCTGAGATTGTATGTTGTACATGTGCAGCTTGGTAACTGAATACTATAAAAAGATTGGTATTGACTGGATTTTGTATATCTGTCCTCCCTGCCGTGCCCAAAATCTGTGGAGTAGTTTATAATTGCCATTGTTTGGGTTATTACAATAAACAGAACTGATAAGCTTATGCTATTTGCCTTGTGTGCTGCATTTCACATCATTCTGTTGAATTAAAATTGCATGTACTTGTCTTCACCTATCAGTTTTATTTATCCATCAAAAAATGAGACAGGAAGTATGCTTTCTGAAACCTCCTAATAAGCAGGTCAGAAATTATAATCAACCTTTTAAGTGAAAATAAATGAATTCATAGGTTTCCATTATTGCTCACTCTTGATCTAAAATACCTTCCTATTAGAAATTACTGTGACTGTTCTTGGGGGCGGGGGGTGGTTTGTTTCCTAAGAAAGCTTTGTCATATTTTGTCAAAGCTTTAAACATGATTTTAATTGGATTACCTAAGGTATAAATGCAAATCTTCAGCATACAGCATGCTTTCCTCGCCTGTATCAACTATGCATAATTCTTTCTTAGAGCTGCTTCTACAGTTGGTATATTTGACAGCGCTCATCTCGAGGAAATGACTGTCTGAACTGTTTTCTTTCTCTCCCAAAGTAAATATTCTTCATACTCTTAGGTTGCGGGCTTGTAACCTGTGAGGTTTGTAAGCTCAAACATGGTAATATCAGAGCAAATTTCCATTTTTCAGATAGGGCTGATGAGTTAAACCATGCATACACAGGTCCTTCCTTCAGAACTTCTGTAACCCCGAACAATTGTCACACATCATTGCCGCCACCCCATTTCCACTGCCATTTCCACCCCAGTGTGCTAGGAGGTGATGGTTACTTCCAGAATTTGCGGTCACTCCACGCTTCTCCTTGTTTGTCCTACATGTTGTTGTGTGGATGGCGGTTCTTTGTCACAGTCACTCTGTCAATACCCTCTTTGTGCTTTTTATAAAATGAATTTGGGGAGCTTGTGGTCAGAAAAAGCATGTGATTTTTAAAATATCTATTCAGTTTTATATGAAGTTGTTTTAAAACAAACTCTTAGACAGTATCAATGAATTCTTATTAACAAATCTTATATAATCAAATCTTCCACACGACATGTTTCCATTAGTCCTGTCATGGTCCATTCTGTATTCTTAGAGAAAGCCCTTTGACTGAATTTCCTGCCATGCCAGTTTGTATGAAGGAGCTTTGTGTTCTAAGGGGTTTTTGTGTTCTCAATATTGACTGGACTTTGTTCTCGAGTGAAACAATTTGTAGTTCATTTCCAGATAACTATACATATGGTATTTGTATTTTAATTAAAAAGACTGTTGTGATGTCTGATTCTTATAAGCAGAAATTCATTAAAAGGACACTTTTCATTTCCTTGAAATGCTTCCTGTCTTTTTTTCCCAGGGTTCTTAAATTGCAAAAGCCAGTTAAATTATGTGCTATGGGGAGTTAATTTTTGGCACCATATGTCTCTAAAGATGATTTAATTTTATCTAATGCATATATGCAATGATATTTACACCATAAAATGCACAGGGATAATTTAAGGAGTTTACTAAGGAAAAAAGTATACAGGTCTCTTATTACTTTGAAACTAACATCCATTGTATAGATAAACTTAAATTTGTTCTGTTTATTTAAATTAATAAATTATTAATAGCTTAATTTATTTATTTTTTTAAATTTTGACATAGAAAACTGTTTTTATTATATCAACATATTCTGTATAAAACATAGTCATAATTTTCATTAGGGATCTTCTTTTATGAGTTTACAATTTAAAATAATTTAAATCACACATAAAATTAATTTTGGTCCAGAACTAAATTTTAGATTATAAATAACTTTATCCCAAACTCCACTAATTATATTTCATATTCAGATTATATTTCAAGCTGATGTATCACCATACCTAATTTTAAGCAAATTCAACTTTGCACTGACATATTTATATGTTATGAATGTCAATCTTTAATTTAGTGTGAAATGAATTATAAAGTCACTACCTAGTGATGTTATTAATTGTGTGATGGAGAGCTTGTAGAAGAATACCAGAGTTTTTCATTATTAATGAAGTAGTAATTAATAACCTAATAATATCAAACACTTTAAATATTGTGAACATTTCTTTTGTCGTTTTGGCAAGATCATATTCAGTGGATAAGTAACAGAAATATGTTGTAAGAAAAGCCATCCCCATGTCTGAGCAGATGGTCAACTATAAGTTAAAAGAAACGTCATAATGAATTCTCCAAAAGTGTAAGGATATAATTCTGTGTCACAGAATATGGAGAATGTCTTTCTTTTAGAGATGGAAGTTCTTTTATATATATTTTTCTTTAATTATGCAATATCTAAGTTATAAGTAAATAGATTTTCTGATGACTTCTGCTTATTTTTACAAGGTTTGTAAATCTTTATATTTTGCCACTTTTACTTTGGATATTTAAAATAATATTGATGTATTTAAATCCCCCTGCCTTTCTCCTTCAAATACGATTCCTTGCCTTTTGATTCAGGGCTAACCACTCGTGTCATAAGTTTCCTTATATCAATGTGTACGCGTTCTTTTACCCCAAATATACTGAAACAGTGTCTGCAATGACAGGCTGACCCATAGCCATGCTGAAGGGTGTCATTGAACCAGGCATTGCTTTGTTCTTTAATACCCAGACGATGAGTCAGAGCCTAATGACAACAAACAACAGTATGAAAGAATCCATTTATTAAATAAAGTATTATTTTTTAATTTTATAGATTTTAGTGTCTTTCATGTTAATGCTGGAACATAATACATAAGCATGCCTAATGTTTGTTTTCATTATTTGTGTAGAAGAGGATTACATTGCTTTTATATTTTTACTATAAGAACAATGCTATGATGATCATGATTTCATATATTTTCTTGGGAAAAGGACAGTTTGTGGAAAGCAATACCTCTCAAACTTCTGAATGCATCCGAATCATCTAGAGGTCTTAAAACACAGAGAGCCGCGCCCCAGGTTGTGTGATTCAATACAGTCTGGGTGACTGCACAGCTAACCAGTTGTGAGGCAATACTGATCATGCTTTCATGGGAACCACATTTTGTGAGTGTGTTATTTCAAGGATGATCACAGGAGAAGTAAATTTTCAACCTCAATGCTGTTGTTAACAATTGTCATCAGGGTGGATTTGAACTGCCAACCCTATACTTAACAGCCTAGCACCTAACATTAGCACCACCCAGACTCCTTAACTTTAATATGTATTGAGGAAATTCCTTTTGTTGCTTGATACACTTTTTAACTATGTCAATCTATTGAGTAGGAAATGTGTTTAACTCTGTCATAATATTAAGATACAGCATCTTTTCAAATGTTTATATACCAGATAACTTTGCTTTTTGGTCAATTACTTATTTGTGTCATCTGCCACCACTCAGCCCATCCCATCCACCCCCCCCATGCCCACCCCACCCCCATTTTTTTTGGTACACTGTGATTTTCTTTCCTCCTCCTTGTGTGTGTGTGTGTGTGTGTTTGAAATGAATTTGTATGTCCTCAAAGAATCCAACTCCACCTCAGTTGTACTTGTTTTCCTTTTCTAGCCACTCAAAGCCATGGTTGGATCTGAGGGGAAAGGAAAGAATCTGGAGGTTTGTTAAGGATGTGATTCTCTCTCTCTCTCTCTTTATTTTGTAAGAAACACATATTCTGTGTAGTAACACAGCCCATATCATCAAATCAGATCAGTAATAGTATCCCATCACACACCACTGTACTGTGGTTCTTTTTTCCCCCTCTTACCATCTTCTCCTCGCTCCACAATTTCCTGTCCTTCCCTTTCACTGCCCTTCTCCTATCCTTGGCCTCCTCATAGCCTTCAAAGTCGTATCCTTTGATGTGAAAACTATTTTTCTTTTCCTTTATCCCTTTCTCTATTATTGGAGTTTTTATTATTTCTATGTCTTTGCCATTATGGAATGGCTGCAGTAAACATAGGTGTGCATATGTCTCTTCTTGTGTTCTTTATTCCTTCAGTGTATGTCCCTAGTAAAGAGAGCACAGAATCATAAGGTAATTGTATTTGCATTTGTGTAAAGAGATTCCATCCCGATTTCCATCATGTTGTACAATTCTACAATCCCACCAGCCATGTATGAGCGTGCCAGTCTCTTCATATCCTCTACAGTATTGATGGTTTTCTGAATTTTACCGTTTCGGTGGAAATTTGTATGTCATTTTAACTTTATTTCTATTATCGATAATGAACACAAACATTTCATCAAAGGTGTTGGTCACCTGGATGTCATCTTTAGTAAGTTACCTATTTGTGTCTTGCGCTCATTTTATTGATTGGGCTATTTGTGTTTTTCTTAATAAGACATTCTAGCTTTCCATAGATTTTAAAAATCCGATTTTTATCTGATTTAGAGTTACTAACTTTCCCCTAATCTGCAGATCCTCTTTTAACTCTTTTGGTGCAGTGTTTTTATGTGCATAAATATCATAAGTTTTGAAGTTCCTATTCTTTTATTTTGTCTTGTATCATGTGGATGTTTTTCATTATGGTTAGTAGTGTATTTATGCCTTGTATTAGGGCTCTTAAATAGTGTTTACACATTCAACGGTAATCTGCATGGTCAGCAGTTTGAATTCACCAGCAGCTCCTCAGAAAAGAAAATGAGTTTTTTATTCCCATAAACAGTTACAGTCTCAGAAACTCATGGGAGTGTGGCGGGTGTCACTGTGAGTCAGCATTGACTTGATGGTAACGAGTTTGATTTTGGTATTTTGTATAGATAGTCATTATTGTTCTAGGCTCTCTAGTTAGGTCTTCAATCCATCTTGAGTTCTGTTATGTATATGCTATGAGGGATGGGTCCTGCATCATTCTCTTGCAGGTGGAGATCCACTTTGTCCAGCACCATTTATTGAAAAGACTGTCTCTCCCCCCACTAATGTGCCTTAGTCTTTTAGCAAGACAAGAATACCTGGTTGTATTTCTGTAGGTATTTGATTATGTTGCTGGGTTCTCAATTGTAATCCATTTGTATTCATAACTGCCGTTGTAACAGAACTACATCGTATGGATTACCATGGCATAGATTCAAAGTCTGGGAGTTAGAAGTCTTCTACTTAATGTTTGTATTTTAGTAAAGTTTTATTTATCCTGGGTTTCTTTCCTTTTCATATAAAGTTAGTGATTAGTTTTTCCATTTCTGTGAAGGACTGTGCTGGGATTTGGATTGAAATTGCATTGGATTTATAAATTAATTTTACGATTATTGATATTTTTACTATATACTCTACCTATCTGTCGCTTTTGTTTGGAGTGTAATGTAGTTTTCTTTATGTAAGTCTTTTGTTTCTCTGGTGAAATATTTTATCTTTTGGGTAGTTATTATAAATGATACTGTTCTTTTAATATCCTTTCAATGTCATCCTCTTTATTACATAAGAATTGAACTGATCTCTATGTGTTGATGGTATAGCCTGTTATGATGTCAAATATTTCTATTAGTTCCAACAAATTAAAAAATCTAATCTTTGTCCTTTTCTATATGTATAGGATTATTTTATCTACAAAGAGAGATAGTTTATTTTCTGTAGTACAATTTTGAATAGAGATTATAATTCCTGAGATCCCTATTTTTCTTGACATTTATTGTAATTTTTCAAGTGACTCGATTGAATGTGACATTTATTGCAAGTTTGGGGGTTATTCCACTTTATCAAGCTAAAGAAATTTATTTCAGTCCCTTTTGCTAGCGTGCCAAAATATTTTTTCATCACAAATGCTGATTATATTTAATTCTTTTTTGTACATATGAAGATGATTATTGCTTTTGCTAGTATATATAAATGTATTATGTGAACATTTTTATTGATGATGAATCATTCTTAAATTTCCAGATCTAGTAAGTTATCATCCATTTGCAGTATCAATTATTGTCTCCCTAGGTATTATAGAATATATATTCCATCAATCAATCAATCAATATTTACCAATCAACCTATATTATTAATCAGTAGGTCTCAGTTACAATTTTCAAGTAAACAAAAAATTAGAAGAGCTTTTTTTTTTTTTTTTTTACTTTTCCTCCTGAAAATGTAATGATGAAGGAAGTCCTTGACAGGTAGAGAAATAAGAGAGAAAAAGAGTAGAAAACCTATTGTATTAGTTAGCTATGACTGCATTTCAAATAGTCCCCAATTAGCAGCTTAAAACAACGAAAATTTATTTTTCTCACGAAGTTTCTCTGGGTCGATAATATGGTGGCTGCTTGGGGTCTCTCAAATAATTTCAGTCAACACTTTGACCAGGGTTGTAGTCATGAAACGGGATGGGAGCATCTGCTTCCAAGTTCTCTCATGTAGCTGTTTGTCCCTTGCCATATAGTCCTCTCAATAGAGCTGCTTTTATGGCATGAGAGTTGGCTTCCTCTAGATCAAATTATCTGAAAGGGGGAATAAGAAATCCCAAGACAAAATGTATAGTTCCTCCTGCCCCCAATAAGTTATTCCATGGTTTAGTCTTTCTAATAGAATCATCAGTCTGGTCCAGATTCATTCCGTTGCATCTCTTGAAGATAAAATAATCAAATAATTTGAGAGCCTATTTAAAGCAGTTTATGAACATTTTTTCTTTCCAATGGCAAATAACAAAGACACATCAACTCAATTCTAGTTCATATTCCCCATTATGTGTTCCAAACACACATGTTGGCATGGGAAATTGTGGTTTGCTTTATTCCTGGGCCTTGCTAGTTCCAGTGTCAATGGAACATTCCATGTTCCAACATGGCCCTGGGATACACCTTGGAAAGTGGTGCTTTGAAATGTATTATTTCAGGCTGAAAACATGGGGACAGTAAAAGACAATATTTAATATTAGTTTGGGCTATGCCTTAGCCCTAATGTTCTTGAGATTTGGAGTTTTAATATCACATATTATTATTTTATTCTTAGAATGGTGTGGATTTTTGCATTTAAAATAGAAATGAAATAATAAATTTAAAATCCATAATTCTATTAATACTAATATATAATATTAGTTATCTAAAGCATTTACAGCAGAGAATGTATCATTATACATCAACCATTTCCTGGTTATGCTTTCCCCATTCAACTGCATGGCCTCATTTACACTTAGATACAAAATTGAGCCTGGGCAGTCTTCTGTCCTACTGCAGATGAGGTGACCAAAAGTCAGAACTGGAATGATGGTAAGTAACCACACATAAAATGGTGGACAATAGGATTAAAGATCCTTTTCCAAATGAATTATTTTCTGTTCTAATATGATCCTTCTTAGTCATATATGAGAATATATGCATTCTATTCTAGAAGTCTTATAATGTTGGTTTGGGGCTGAGTAGCAACCAAGTTAATCGATTGTCATTGTCAGTTGCTGCCATGTCAATTCTAACTCATGGCAATCTCGTGTGGACAGAGAAGTGCCCCATAGGTTGGCTGAACTGTGACGTAGAATTACACTGCCAATCTTTTCTTCTGAGGCACCTCTGAGTAGCTTGAAATAATTTTTTACTCCAGTTTTATTTTCAAACACAGACCAATATGCCTGTGCTTCTGTCCCATCTAGTATCTTCAGGTTCCTCATGATCTTCTTCTCTGCTACTTCCTTACGTGTCTCACCTCACCATCCTAACGTTCTGAAAGGGAAGGCTGGAATGTAATCATTTTGGAGAGAAAATTATTTCCTTTCACAAACCCTGGTTTCGATGAGGATCAATAGACCAAATCCAACAGAGTCCTTTGGGTTTTCTAGCATAAAGTCAGCGTCCCTTGTAGCTTTCCTATATGTGTTCATTTGTTTGTTTCTTTATTTTTTCCTCTTCCAATTATTTTGTTTATTTTCCCTATGTCAATTAATTAGTGAATATTCTTATTCACAATTTTACAAATTTAGTTACACTCATATCAATAAATATTAGGATGATAAAATTACACTTTTACTATAATCAATCACTTTCCTGTAATTCATTTCTGATAAGTAGGTAAGCACAGACAGCCCTTCTTGTCCTTATTTATTAAATAGCCCTACCTTGGTTCCAAGTACTGAAGAGCACTGTCTTGTAAATATCACCTCCACCTAAGGAGTTTCCTTAAAACTTATCTTTTTATGGTTTATTATATATGTATATTGTGTTGTTGCTGTTAGGTTCTATAGTCTTTTCCAACTCATGGCAATCCTGCATACAACAGAACAATACACCATCCAGCCCTGTCCCATCCCCACAATCTTTCCTACATGCACCCATTGTTTGTCTCTGTGTCAATTCATCCCGTTGAGGCTCTTCCTCTTTCTTACCGACTCTACTTTCTCCAGCGAGTGTGATGCCCTTCTTCAGGGATTGGTCCCTCCCCATAACATGTCAATGATCTTGAAGTCTCCTTTTCCTTAATTCTAAGACATATTCTAGCTATTCTTCTTCCCAGACCGATTCGTTTGTTTTTCTGACAGCCCATGCTGGTTTCCTTATTCTTTGCCAGCACCGTAATTTGAATGCTTTCATTCTTCTTTGTTCTTTCTTATTCATTGTCCAGCTTTCTCATGCATATGAGATGATTGAAAATAACATGGTTTAGATCAGGCATACTTTAGGCCTCAGAGTGCCGTCTTTGTTCGTTAACCATATTATTTTATTAATACACTATTTGCTTTGATGGAGAGACATATGCTAATGAGGTATTTCCAAGTGTCCTAGGATCTTGGGGAAATTAGAATCTTCTGAGAGCTAAGTTAGTGACAAATAACCATAGCACTGAATTGGAAAAAAAAAAACTCTGCCCACATATAAAGTAATACTTTGCTTTAATTTCATCAGTATCAATTCACTGAAATATATGATTTCATTAATTCAGACTAAGAAAAGTCCACCCCACAATCATCCTTTTAAAAACAAGTTATTTGTGGTTTATCTTGATAATCCATTATTCAAATTCTATGCTGGGTCTGTTTCCATTTGTTTTTGGCCTGGTTATTTCAAAACACAGTAGCCCAGTAAAATAAGATTTGAGGTGGAAGTAACTTAGAATCATAAAATCATTTTATTATGGATTTCCTGACAGGGATAGACAGATGCTTGCTTTGCATTACCATCTTCTTTCCAGGAAGCTATGTAACCCAAAGCTACAGACCCCTTGGGTGTCTTCAAGCCTTCCTTAAGAAGGATGAGACCGATTAAATATCAAAGGAAGAAAAGTCACTAGGATCCCATCTGTATTATAACATGCCGGCCTTAGAATTTTAATTTTAATCAGGAAGACCTATAGAACGTAAGGCAAATTAAACTCTTTAATCTATAGTTCTCTCAGTTTTCTGTTGGAGTTATTTAGTGAAGCTACCTCAACAATCCCACTAACCTGTTTGAACGAGCCATGTCTACAACAATTACCGATATCGCCCGATACATTTTGTTGTTAGGGAAGTAGCTTCTTTTATCACATTGTATTTATTTGTTGGAATGTATCCTACTTATTCAAGATGTTTACTTCAACCTACAATATATTCAGTCAGTAGGTGGAGAACTGTATGATAATGGTGTTAAAATGTTTCTGTGTGTATTTTCACTCTACAAGCAAAGATGCTTTCCTGATAACTTCACATTGTAACCATGCAGAAGCTTCCACCCTTACTCTTTAAAAAAAAACCCAAAATCTCCATGCAACAGTCACATTTTAATATGACCAAATATCAAGGAACACATTTAAAAATATACATACTCTATAGAGTTAGTTGTTTTGGGCCAAGAAATTTTGAAGGTAGTCATGTAACCAACTAACTGGAAGAGATCCATCCTTGTGTCCGTTCCAAAGAAAAGTTACCCCCCCAAAATGTAGAAATTATGGAACAGTAATTTCACATCCAAGTAATTTCAAAAACAGTTGCAGCCGTACATACACAAGGACCTGCCAGAAATTCAGGCCAGATTCAGAAGAGACTAAATGCAGAGAATACTAGAAATATGCTTATTTGTTTTTACTGATTATGTAAAGTTATTCAGCTATTGTGGATTATATGTTCATGGACCAAGCATCAGTCCTTCAAACAGAACAAGAGAATGCTGAGTCATTTAAATTTAAGAAAGGTGTATTTCAGAGTTTCACCCTTTCATAATACTGATTCAATCAATACACTGGACAAATAATCCAAGGAGCTGAACTATATAAAGAAGAACATGGCATCAGGATGGGAGAAAGGCTTGTTAACAACCTATGATTTACAGACTTGTGTGTGGCTTGCTGAAAGTGAGGCAGAATTAAAGAACTTCCTGATGAAAATCAGAGACAGCAGGTTTATGGTAAAGAAAATCAAAATCCTCACACGACAAACAGAGAATGGTTTGGAGTTGTCAAGGATTTCACTTTGCTTGGATCAATAATTAATATTTCTAGAAGCAGCAGTCAAGAGATCAAACAACAATTGTACTGGAAGAATCAACTACACAAGACCTCTTTAAAGCACTGACGAACCAGGGTGTCACTTTGAGGACTAAAGTGAGCCCAACTCAAGACATTCTGTTTGCTATCACCTCATGTGCATGTGAGTGTTGGACATAGAATAAGGAAGACTAAGAACAACTGATTCTCTTGAATTATGGTGTTGGTGAAGAATATTAAAATTTCCCTGGACTTCCAGAACAACAAAGAAGTCTGTCTTGGAAGAAGTACAGTTAGAGACACTCCTATATGTGGAAGAGAGAACTTTATATCAAAGAGCAATTAATTGTACATTGAAAAAATATCCCAGCCTAGTCCAGATCAAGTCCATAAGTCCAATATAAGCCCATATGTCTGATTCCAGTCAATACGTTCTTCTTTAGATTCCTGCAGTACATGCAATGATGCCGAATGCAGGAAGTTCACAGGCTAGTGGGTAGAAGTCTTGTGGATCCAGTGGCAGTGGAAGAATTTCAGTCCTGGCTCCATCATCTCCAAGGCTCTCTGGTAGTACCATGTAGTAACAGGAATATCTCACAGAAAGTGAATCTGTCTCCTTCCTCCAGCGAGCTATTTATCTCCTTAGCACCTCCAAATGAGGTCATCAAGCTGCAACCTGATTGACAGGCTAAACTCCACCCCTTCACTCTTAAATCTCAAATTGACAACAGATTATGTAACTACCACAGGCCACCCCTTGTCAATTTGACACTTTCACAAAACTCCTTAGCCATATATCATTTTCAAATGAACAATAACAAAATCATATCTGTACCTAACAGAATAAAACTAAAATGCATATAATGCAATACGCGCCACCCTCTTGTAACCATAACATTCTATAAGTGAACAAAACAAAAACATCCTGTACTTATGTGAGCAGCTACGCCATAATCCTATGAACATATTCCTGTGAATATATGCCCCCACCTACGAAAGTGTGTAAGCCAACCACTTCAAACCTTTATCCTCCATTTTGGGTGTCCTATTTCTATACTGCCCACTTAAATCAACCCAGTGCTCTGATGAGATAATCACAATCTTTGAGGTGAGAATTCTTCATTCCGGTTGGAACCTTCTGAGTTCTGTATCCCAAGTCAAATCAGGACAGGCCATCCATAGTCAGCAGAAATATGCACTAGTTCACAGGCTCAAATATCTTCTCTTCAGCTGGTCAGATTCTGGTCAACTCAATGTGGACTGCCTCACTTAGCCTCACTGGGGTGCCCATTGGCTGCCTTGTCTTTAGACCATGGGCCCCATCACAAATTCACCACAACTCTAGGTCCCTTGGACTAGGTCATGAATCAACCCACTGGTTCCTATAACCCACTGGTTCCTATAACCCACCAGGTCCACTGGTGTCTGTGGCCAGACTCAACCCATCTCTTTATTGTTGCATTTCTTTCACTTCCACTCAACAAGTGGATCCAGGTGGTCAACCTAGCAAGCATTTCAGCCTGTCCACAGGCTCCCTTTAACAGTTTAGTCCTACAGTGGAGTTTTCTTCATGGATTCAGATTTTTTTTTCTATCTTCTGACAAAAAAACAAACAAACACTAGTTCAAGATTCAAAAAGCCTAAATTCCCTTTTCTTCTATTTGTCAACAGCCCCCTAGGCAAGGCTTTTGGAATGAAAATATTCTGGGTTCTCTAAAGCACTGGGTGGGGCTTATCCTTTCAGGGCCTTCTTTTCAAGCATGTCCTAAACCCATTTAAAGATTAAATTTTAATGGCTTGAAGCAAGTAGGTTTACAAGCTCTCTATTTTCATACTCCCCAAAATCATTTATACCAATTGTTATATTAACAATAATAAGCAGAAGTCAGTATAAACAAAGTAGAATCAGATACTAATCTCAATTCTTAAAACTGAAAAGTTCAATCCTTATTTATCTTATTTCAATTCTTCATCTAAACGATTCTATTGATACAAAATTATGGGATTAGGCCTCTGACAGCATCAAGCCAGATCCAGGTTTTCTGTCAGTCCTTCTGGCCTTCTGTCAGCCAATTTCTATAAGCATCTCTGAGAAATTGAAGGGACGAGTTTGTCCCCTGGGCTCAAAATATACATTAATCACATTCATTTTCATTATTTCATACATGAATAACCAAATACTGCAACCAAACAAAATAATCAAAACTTTAACTTCCCATATTCTTTCCAGAAAATAACCCAGTAAACTGTGTGGCCAAATCTTGGGCTAGCCAAAGAGGAAAAACTACCATGATGCAGAAGTAAAAAAAATTTTTTTTAAAAAGACCTCTCCATTTTTATGATTTGTTTCTCTAGTACCCCATTCCTGGTACCATAATGTGTTAGTCTGGGTTGATTAGAGAAACAAATTCATAGACACTCATGTGTATAAGAAAAAGCTGTATATACATGGGCAATTGAATATTGAGAAAACATCTCAGCCCAGTCCAGATCAAGTCCATAAGTTGGATATTAGCCCAGATGTCCAATACCCATCTATAAATTCCTCTTCAGATACATGAAATACATGCAATGACATCAAAAGCAGGAAGATCACAGGCCAGTGGGTAGAAAGTCTTTTGGATCCAGTGGCAGTGGAAGCATCTGGTAGAGGTCTCCATGTGGTTCCATCACCTCCAGGGCTCTAGCGTAGCTGTCTTCTTAACAGGAATGTCTCACAGGGAGTGAATCAGTCTTCTGCCTCCAGCGAGCTATTTATTTCCTTAGCACCTCCAAATGAGGTCATCAATAAGAGAGGAATTGGTATACAAGAATATCTATGCACTGTTGATTCCCTCACTCACCCACTTACTCACCCACTCTCTGTCATACAGTCAATTCTGACTCATAACAACCCACTGTGGGTTTCCATATTATAATTGTTTGTCAGAGTAGAAAGCCCCGTCTTTCTCCCTGGGAGCTGCCAGTGGTTTTGAACTGTGGACCATGGGGGTTGCAGCCCAATGCTTAACCACTACACCACTAGGGCTCCTCATATTGTTTATTATAATACACAATAGAGACAATGCTGCTCATCAATTCAAAGGCTGTGCTAGGTTTTTAAAATAGTAACTTTAAGTAAGCTGCTTTATAGAAAAATCCATACAAAAAATTCACAGATATCTCACACACACCGCTTGAAGAATGTTTTGAATTAACCCACTCTGTAAGCACTGCCCATAGCAAAGTTGGAATTAATTACTGTTTAATCTTTATGATTTTATTCTGCAAAGGATACTAAAAACGGAATCGACATAAGCAATTATTGACATTACCAACTACCAGAAACTTAATTTTTGACTCGTCCAAATATTCCTATATGTAAACATTGCTATTTCTTGGGAGCATTGCTTTTATCATTCGGTTTTCCAGTTTATTCTTCTGACAGTAATCCAATTAAAACAATTGTGTATGGTGTGGCCACGCTAACCATTCGGGGGGAAAATGAATGTTACTTGGTTAAAGCCTTCCACTGTCCTTGTGTTGGTTTGTTGGACTGTTTTACTCAGTCTGCCAAACGGCACCGATTGCCTTGTAGGAGCCTGTGCTGTTCTGTTCAGATCCCGCCTGAAGCATGTCACTTCCAAGCACTGCAGCTACTGCACTTGGGAGCAGTGAGATGTTTCCACGTCACATGGTCAGAGGGAGGTAGATTAATAGGGAGTTCTAGCTGGAAATTTCTTCCCTGCTATTGTTCTCCCTCAGCAGTTGATGGCTGAGTTAATTCTCTTTAGTTTTGTCATGCTCTGCAGCACACATTGCCAAGCAATGGTAAGCTTTATGAGGAAAAAGGGAAGCTATGGCGTCCATCAAAGTCTTAAAGTTGCGTTTAAAACTTTGGCTTGACCCGATGTGCCATTCAAAAAGCATATATATATATATATATATATATATATATATATAAAAGAAAGGTTCAATATGTCCCGAGGCTATCGGTTTGGAGTTAAACTGGGTGAAGTAGAAATATTTTACTCATCAGCTTTGCAGTCACAGAGTTTGCCTCAGCTAGAACAAAACTGCTGAGGCATTCAGAGAAAATTAACCCCCCATCCTGGCGGCCAGATGTGACTGGTTTCTGATGAATGCACATGAGTGGGCTGAAAAATCAAGAGACTGTGAAATTCCTGTCAGGTCCGTATAGTGCAGAATGGGCTATTGACTGCTTTCTCGATTTCCCTCCATCATTCTTCTTGAACACTGCCATTAATTTCCTCTCCTACTCTGATTTGTGGTTTTTCTTTTTTTTCCCCTTCCCCTCCCTCTTCCCTTTAGTTCTGTCAGCTGCAAAGAAGGATACAGAAGGTATGGGAGACACACTTCAAACTGGTGATCCTCTACAACCAGACGAAGCTGGCCAAGTTCCAGCAAGACTCTCAAGGGAGTATTCAGAAAATATTAGCTGTGCAGGTAGGTGATTGCAGGGAAGTAGGAAAGATCATTCTGATCTAGATTGAAAAGCAAATGATGGGTAGTGTGATGAAGCATTAAAACCATATCCCATCAGAGTTTTATAAATTTTTAACCTCTTTAATAAACTGAAATTGCATGAAGGATGAATTCAGTAAGTTAGCACACATACCAGGCATACTTTTGGGGGAAAGGGAGATTCAACTTATTTCTCACAAATTTCTGAACAGATTATTTTTAAAGAAATAGGTTTTGTATAAATAAATATTTTCAGTTCTTCCAGCTCTGCAGGTGATGTCATTCAGCTGTTTAAAAGAAATGGTCAATATTACCTTATGCCACTTTTCTACAAAATCTTATATTTACATTCATATAATTTTTTAAAAACACTCTCCTTCACCTTGTTTGCCAGAGGCTCTTCCACTGAAGAAGATGTAAACATGAGTTTGTGTGAAAAATAAGCCATTCAAGACTAGATTGCTGTTGCCAAATTGTGATTTGTGTGGAATGTGGTTGTGTTTTTCTCTGTACAAACTTCAAGTTGCAAATGTTTTCACATTAAGACTAAGATATATTTTAGAGGACTATTAAGTATATGAAGACTGTGATTAGAATATTGCTTAATTTTTCCCCTATTGTTTCAAATGCTACCAGATGTATAAACATGATCTCCCCTCCGCCTCAAAAAGATAGTGCACACCCTTGGTTGTATTAGAGCACAGGATACACGTCTCAACCCTTACACCTAGTTTTAAAACCACGACTTTTTTTTTTAGGAACTTACAAGGCACACCAAGTCCAAGCCGTTCAAAGTTATTTCTAACAAGTTAATTGGACTTGCATTTTTATCACAGTTAAAGTAAAAGATTGTGCAAATCCCTCCACAGTAACTTACTGGTATCTATTTTTGGCATTTCCTCTAAGGATAGGGAATACAGATAGAGCTATAGATATGGTCTATCTACAAAGGTATACTGTTTTAGGTATATAGGTATGTAGATCATACAGTTTTATATAGAGTGCATATATATCTATGCAATGTATGTATGTATTGCAAAATTGCTTCATGTATGGATTCTGTTAATACTGGAGTGATAGGATCATTGTCGAGGGGGGAAATGAAGGCTGTGCATAGATTATATCTGCATTTTATAGAAATTCATTACAAGTTTGAGTAAAACGACAATTGCATTAGGTTAGGAGCCAAGGGAATCTTACTTAAAATTTCCTTAGGATATAAAATTAAAAAAAACTTTTGTTATAGATCTGTTTTGGTCTCAGAGCAGCCCTAAAGAACAGAGGGGAACCACTCCATCAGGTCTCCAAGTCTGTAACTTGACAGAAGCAACGGCCAGTTTTCTCCCACAGACTGGCTGGTGGGTTTTAATTGCTGACCGTTAGCAAGCAAATGCTTAAACCAGTGTTCCACCTGGATGCCTCCCTTAATATATTAAAAACAAACAAACAGAAGACCAAAGCTATGCCATTCAGTTGATACCTACTCATAGCAACTGAATATACCATTTTCTGGCCTGTAAATCTTTATAAAAGCAGAACATTTATCTTTCTTTTGCAAAACAGTTGGTGGGTTTGAACCAACCACCTTGAGCTTAAGCAGTCCAACACTTATCCAATAGTGCCATGAGGCATATTATAATGATTCTGGGAGAAAACCCCCATATGTCTGGACAAAATATCACTTTAAAAAAACCATGTAAATAATAAATTCTCATGTAAAGTATCATGCATTTTTGAATATTGAAATTATCAGTAATGCTAGCTGAATATCAATAGAGGCTCATCAACTATAGCTTTTACTGATTCTTATTTTGTTTATTTTTTCAAAATTTGCCACATATTGGTTTGTCAAACCTCAGGTTATTTATTTTGGTGTCTGTTACAGAACAATGGACATTAAAGCTTACAGTAAAATTTACCTTTTTGATATCTAGAAACAAAGAGCCATGTTGGATTGTATTTGGGAATATTGAGGAGCATGAATTAGTAGTTCCTTATTGACTAAACATAACTTTAATTTACAATAATTCAGGTTTGGGCTTTTAAAAATACAAATTTTCAGGGTTGTGCCATAAAGCTGAAGAAATATGTATAATCATCTAATAAAATCACGTTTAAAAAATTTCATTCCTGAACATTGTGCTCTCTTAAAGAATTATCTTTATCAGTGGTTCTCAACTTTCCTCATGCTGCAACCCTTTCATACAGTTCCTCATGTTGTGGTGACTCCCCAACCATAAAATCATTTTGTTGATGCTTTATAACTGTAATTTTGCTACGGTTATGAATTAGGCAACCCCCTGTGAAAGGGTTATTCAATCTCCAAAGAGGTCATGACCCACAGGTTGAGAACCACCGATCTACATGGTGGCAAAGAATTTTCTCCCAAGTGATGGCAGCAACCAAAAGATTCAGTGAGAACATAGGGATAGTGAGTAGGCTGTCCTCACAGTGGTGGAACGATTTGACCGAGGGAATGGCAATGACTGCTCGAGTTGGAGAATGCAGTCAGTGTAACTGAATCGTACATGTAGAATTTGCTTAACTGCTATAAATCTTGCTGTGTGTATATTTTTCCAAATAAATAAATAAATAAATAAATAAAGTCTATAAAAATGAAATTAAAACTCAGTCCCCAAACCTTCGGTATGATATACCACTTTCCTGGCTTCATCTCCGTCCACACTGTACCTCTGGCTCTGTTTTAGCCACCCCATAAGTTTTACTAATCATGAAACCTGATCTTAATCCCCTTCCTCCTCGTCTGTGCTGATAGCCTTTCCAGTTTATATAACATTCTTCTTTATCTTCCCTGTTCAACAACATATGACTCAATGCAATACCACTTTCTCTACCAAACCTTTCCCGAATCCTTCCCACCACCTTTTCTTCCTGAAGAATGTATTACTGTCTTTCTGGAACTGCTACATATCCTATACATGTGAACTTGAACCTTTGTGGCTAGTCTTCCCTACTCCTTGCTACGCCCCGCTTGGTAAGGCTTTACAGCATCAGAGAAATAAGTTCAATTCTTACTAAAATTTTCTTTAGGATAAACAAGGTTACTAAAGAAATTTTAATGTATGTCATGCTAATTTTATTTTCACCTATTATAACCAATGTTTTAAGAGAGGAAAATATCATAAAGTTTTTTAACAGGTTTGCTGATAAACCTGCATGTGTCAGTCTATAAAATGATTTGATTCAGAATAGCTAAAAACTGATTAATGGACCAGATGTTATTGCTCTTAATTGTTATATGACACAGTATCAGGATCCCTTTACATATAAATGTTGTGGAGTATAAATAATGCACTGTAGTTGTAAATTAGTATTAAAATAATTCCATAAAAAGCTATGAACTATTCACGAGAAAAAAATTTAATGAAAATTTGTGGTGGTGGTGGTGGTGGTTCTTAGGTGCCAAAGAATCAGGTCTGACTCATAACAACCTAGGCACAACAGAACAAAGCACTGCCTGATTCTTCAACATTCTCACAATTGCAATGTTTGAGTCCATTGTTGCAACTACTGCATCAATCAATCACATGGAGGGATTCCCTCTTTTTCACTGACCCTCTACTTGACCAAACATGATGTCCTCCTTCAGGGACTGTTGTTGTTAGGGGCCAACGAATTGGTTCTGACCTGTAGGCACAACAGAAGGAAACACTGCACAGTACTTCCAATTATTCCTATGCCTGAGCCCATTGTTGCAGCCATGGTGTCAATAGCATGTCAAAAAATGCCAGAGACAAAAGCTAGCCGTCCTCTGGGGAGCTTTCTGGTTGTGCTGCTTTGGTTCCCTTGTTCATTGCCAAGCGTTCGCATGTATAGTATGTGGTGACTGAAAGCACTTTTGGAATGATTGCAGCACACCTTACTACTCAAAGTGGCATGTTTGCTTTTTAACCCTTTGAAGAAGTCTTTTGCAGCAGATTTGCCCCAGGCAATATGTCGTTTAGTTGCTTGGCTGGTATTCCCATGGTTATTGATTGTGGATTCAAACAAAATGAAATATTTGACAAGTTCAATCTTTTCTCTGCTTATCATGATGTTACTAACTGGTACAGTTTGTGAGGATACTTGTTTTCTTCTATACTGGGAAAAAACAATTCAAAGGAAATATTGAACAGAAAAATAAAAATTCAGTTCACCCTCGCTCTTGGAGAAATTCCTTGCAAGACCACAGAAAGGCATGATTATATATTGGCCGATAACTGAAAACCAGGTGTGTTAGAATAGTTTTTGAATTACATGATATGGTAGATAAATCTGGTGTCAATTTGGGACTTGAGAGGATTAATGGTAAAGGGGTAGAGTCTAGTCTGTCAATATGGTCAATGAGGCCTCTGTGTGGGCATGTCCTTCTTCTGAAAATTTTGGGAACTCCTCCATGGAGGTGGGAGACACTTCTCTCTCTAGACTCACTCCCTGAGACGACACTCTACTGAAAAGACACATGGCACTACATCCTGGACGTTTAGAGAAACCATATGGACCTACACTAATGTAACCAGACCTCTGGAGTTGCGAAGCTACATGTAGACCCCTGCCCGCACTGAGATGCTTACAATGCCACTGGATCCACAAGACTTCCAACTCTTTGGCCTGTGATCTTCCTGCATTTGGCATCATTGCATATTTTTCATAAGTCTAAAGAGGACTTTATAGATTGGTATCAGACATATGGGTTAATATCGCACTTATAGACTTGATCAGGATTGGGCAGGGATGTTTTCTCAATATTCAATTGCTTTTGTATATAAACCTTTTTCTTTCACACATGAGTGTCTGAGGATTTGTTTCTCTAGTCTTCCTGGACTAACACATGACTAAGAAGAATCCAACAAGGTAGCCTAGAAGATAACTGAAAGAAAGAGTTGGTATATTGGATTTTGGAACCATTTATATAAAAAGTGTATGCCCTAATTGTAATATAAAGCAAAGTGAGCTGTTCCAAACTGAGACCCAGAGTCCTCCTCCAGCTTTGTTGTTATCACTATAACTATCAGGTCAGTTCTGAGTTATGATAACCCTCTATGACACAGTTCACCACATACCTGTCAGTTTGTCATTCTGTGGGGACTCATGTGTTGTCGTGATGCTGGAAGCTAAATCACAAGCATTTTCAAGTTCCAGCATGGTCACCTAAAGTGAACAGGATTTAGCAGAATTTCCAGACTCAAAACAGACTGTGAAGAAGGAATCAGCTGCCCACTTTGAAGGAAGCAGCCCTTGAAAATCTAATAAGCAGCCTCTAAATATTGTCGGTACTGAAAACCTCATGATTTGAGGCTGAACACTGTCAGGTATAGTGCCCGGGGATGAATCCCTCAGGTTGGAAGGCAGTCAAAATATGACTGAAGAAGAACTGCCTTCTCAAGGTAAAGTTGACATAAGGGTGTGGATAGAGTACAAAGCCTGCAGAAGGGACACCTTTGCGACCTTCATTTACTGATGGAGCATGACTCACATGGATAGGAAACAGCTGCCAATATCTATTAATAATGGGAACTTGGAATGCGTGGAGTATGAATCTAGGAAAGCTTGAAATCATTTAAAAATATAATGGTGTTAATGAGCTGAAATAGACTGATGTGAGAAAATCGTACAGTTTGCTATGCTGGGAAGGACAGATTCAAGAGGAATGGCAATGGATTCAAGGTGAGCATTTCAAGATCAATTTGAAGTCCAAGGCTGTCTACAATAGGATAATATCTTTCTGAATATAAGGAAATCCAGGCAATACAACTATTATGCAAATGTATGCTACAACCACTAAAGTTAGTGATAAAGAAATTAAAGAATTCTGCCAAGAACATCAGTGTGAAGTTTAAAAAAATTAACTCAAGATAAATCGATAATTATTGGCTATTGAAATGCATAAGTTGGAGACTGAGGAAAGAAAGTTATTGAAAAATGTGATCTTGGTGACAGAAAAAAGTTAGAGGTTCCAGGATAGAATTTTGCAAGACCAATGATCTCTTCACTGAAAATACCATTTTTCAAAAACACAAAAGGTGACTTCATACTTGGGTTTCTCCAAATGGAATACATCAAAATAAATGACTGTATCTTTGGGAAGAGATACTGGAGAAGCTCAATATCAGTAGCGAAAATCTGGCTTGGAACAGATCGTCAATTGCTCATATACAAGTTCAGGTTAAAGCTGAAGAAATTTAAAACAAGCCCAATGAGCACCAAGACATGTCCTTGAATATATCTCACCTGGATTTACTGGCAAGATCTCAAGAACTGATTTGCCACATTGAACAGAAGGCCCGATGAGCTGTGAGACAGCATCGAGGATGTCACACATGAAGAAAGCAGAAGGTCATAAAAAGACAGGAAAGAAAGTAAAGATGAAAGCGGATGAAAAATGAGAATCAAACTTGCTATTAATTGTAAAGTAGCTAAAGCAAATGAGAAAGAGGAAGTAGAAGCCCTGCTGAGAAAATTTCAAAGGACAGCTTAGGAAGACAAAGTAAACTATTATAATGACATGTGAAACAACCTAGTGAGAAGAAGAAGAAGACAATGACAAAGAAGAAGAAGAAGAAGTTCAATATATCTTAAACTAAAGAATTCAAGGGGAAAAAAAACAAACTTTGAGTTGCAACAGTGAAAGATTCTATGGGAAAATTACTGAATGATGCAGGAAGTTGCAAAAGAAGATGGAAAGAATGAAGAGTTACTGTACTAAAAAGAACTAGCTCACATTCATTCATTTCAAGAAGTAGTATATGATCAAGAACCAATAGTACTGAGGGAGGAAGTCCAAGCTGCACTGATGGAATTAGCCAAAAAGAAGGTTCTAGGAATTGATGGGATACCAAGAAAAACTTTCTACAAGGTGTAGAAGCACTGGGAGAAGAGACTTGTCTATGGCAAGGAATTTGGAAGACAATTACCTGGCCAACTTATTGGAAGAGATTTCTATTTGTACTCATTATAAAGAAAGCTGACCCAATCAAATGCTTAAACTACAGAGCAGTATCACTGATATCATCTACAAGTAAAATTTTGCTGAAGATTATCCAACAAGGGTTAAGCAGTCTGCTGACAGGGAGCTGCCATTTCAGGACACATCCAGGAGAGGATGTAGAACAAGAGATATTGTTGCTGATGTCAGGTGGATCTTGGTGGAAAGAAGAGAACACTAGGAAGATGATTGCCTGTGTTTTATTGACTCAGTAGAGGTATTAGACTATGTGGTTCCTAAACCACAGATAGCCTTGGAAAGAATAAGAATCTCAGAGCACCTAACTGTGCTCATGCGGTACCTGCACACGAATCAAAAGGCAATGGTGTAAACCAAACAAATGCATGGTTTAAAATCAGGAAAGGTGTACGTAAGGTGGTATAATCTCTCCATGCTTATTCAAACTATATGTTGAGCAAATAACCAGAGAAGATGGATTATAGACGAAAGAACCTGGTATCAGGATTGGAGGAAGGCTTATTAACCACCTGCCATATGTAGGTGACACAACCTTGCCTGCTGAAAGTCAGGAGGACTTGAAGCCCTTGCTGATGAAGATAAGGTATTGAAGCTTTCAGTATGGATTGTACTCAATGTAAAGAAAAGCAAAGTCCTCACAGCTGGACCAATGGGTAACATCATGATCAATGGAGAAAAGATGAAGTTGTCAGCGCTTTAATCTTGGTTAGATCCACAACCAATTCTCATGGAAGCAGCAGTTAAGAGATCAAGTTACAGATTGCATAAATCTGATGCACAAGACCTCTTTAAGGAATTGAAAAACAAAGATATTATGTGGAAGGCTGGAATTTCCAGACCCAAGTCATGGTATTTTCAATCATTCATAATATTAGAGTTTGATTGCAATGATCAACACATAACTACCGCCATCCTTCCAGGGGGATGAACAACAGAAACGGTGGGGGCAGGGAGACAGCAGTCAGTGTGAGATATGAAAATAATAATAATTTATAACTTATCAAGGGGTCATGAAGGTGGAGGTAGAAGGGGTTAAAAGAGAAGCTGATACCAAGGGATCAATAGAAAGTAAATATCTAGCGATGGCAACATATATACAAGTATGCTTGATACAATCTGATGCATGGATTGTTATAAGAGCTGTAAGAGATCCCAATAAAATGATCTTTCAATAATAAAAAACCTTCAAATTTTAATAAGAAAGACAAAAGAATTGTCATACTGGACCAGAATGTTGAAAGGACCGTGGACTGCTCAAAGGACAAACTGCTCGGTCTTCAAAGAAGTATGGCCAGCGTGTTCCTTAGAAGTAAGAATGGCAAGACTTCATCTCACACACTTTAGACATGTCAGGAGAGGCCAGTCTCTGGAGAAGGACATCGTGCTTGATGAAGCAGAAGGGCTTCAAAGAAGAGGAAGACCTTCCACGAGATGAGTTCACAGAATGGCTAAAACAATGGGCTCAAACATAAGAGCAATTGTGAGGATGTCACAGCACCGATTAGTGTTTTGTTCTGTGTTACGTAGGGTCACCCTGGGTCAGAACCAACTCAAGGGCATCTAACAACAGCCAATGACAAAGTCTGTGCCTGTAGGACTTCCTAGGCTGTAATTTTTATGGGAGCATATTTATAGATATTTTCTCAAATCGATCTCAATGTGAATTCAAACTACTGCGTTCTTCAGTTAGCAGTTGATTGCCTAACCAAGGTGCTGCCATCAGGACTCCTTGGCCCAGCTCTAGCAAGCACATATGACTCTCAGCTCTTAGGGTGCACCGTGTACATTATGGTCCAAATCTCATGTCTAAACCTAGGGAAAGTACAGTAATTTTCTACTTCCATCATTAGTGTAATGCTTCTGTGGAGAAGAGACTGGATATTAGCAAATTCAATGACAGTGTTATGCAGCTACAAAACATGGTAATATAAATTTGGGCTCTATGGGTGGAAATTTTTGTCCAGTTAAATATGATAGTTCTATTAACTGTGTCTTAAAATAGCTGTAGGATGGTATACATGGATGAAATATATAGAATAAGCGTCATATTGACAGTTTTGTTTCTGCTGTTAGTCATCAAGTCAATTCCAACTCACGGTGACCCCAGTGTGCAGACGATAACTATGATCAATAGGCTTTTTGCAACTGTGACCTTTTGGAAGCAGATCGCTCTGGAGACAGCAAAATGAGAAAGACCAGAGAAGGACAAATAGAGAGAATAGGAAATGCTTAACTACAAAAGAAAAAGGATTGGAAAGGGTAAAGAGCTGAACGACTTCCAGGTGAAATTTGCAGCAATGTAACCCAGAGAGCAATGAGTTGTACAGAGAAACAAGGACAGAAGAGTCCGCTGAACCGGTTGGAACTCAATATAGGAAAATCTTTTGTAGCAAGCGAAGCTGGCCAAACATGTCCTGCGAGTGATCACACAGAAATTGGAAAAAATGTGGCTGTTGTTAGCTGATATGGAGCTGGTGTGACCCATGAAGAGCTCATGTACAACTGAAGGAAGTGTGATCTTTACCCATCTTCATAGTGGGTTGCCAGTTGGACCATTGATCTACTGACATTTTTTGATGGCTGAATTTACAGAAGTGCATCACCAATTTGTTTGTTTGTTTCCTTAGTGCATGTTAACCAGGGACTTCTGCTCAAATCTGTTCAGCATCATAGTAGCATGCAAGCTTCTACTGATATATATGTGGAGGCTGTGCATATGGTACATTGCCCTTAATCAAACTTAGATCTCCCATGCAGAAAGAGAGAATTATGCCACTGACCTACCACTGCCTCCAGCTAGGTTCAACCTTGGGGGTATTTAAGAAGTTGTTGCTGAGGTGGTGGGGAGAGTCAAAGGGTCTGAGTTTGCCCAGGCAACACATCCCAGGGACGCTGATTTTTCTTGAGTCTCCCCGTGGCTTCCTTGTATAACATCTCTTCGCGTGCCTTTACTTACTATAATGTGAGTCTTCTCAACTCGGAAAGCATGACTTACTTACTTATTTACTTACTTATTTCCTCCTGATTTTAAACATAGTTACTGAATTATGACAAGTACTTAAAGAGATGTATTGAATTAAATAGTTGATGATACACGCCTGAAATTCATAAACTCAAAATTTCGGGTGTAGCTGAAAACCCATACACTACCAGAGAGTCAATGCCGACTCATAGCAACCCTTTATAGAGTTCCGTAGACGTTAAATATCTACAGACACACATATCCTCCTCTTTCTCCCATGGAGCAGGTGGTGGGCACCGCGGACCTTCAGGTTATCAGTCCAACACATCACCTAGCCTACCACTGGGCATCCCCTACTGCATTGGGTATCTAGCTTTCTCTAAGTCCGTAAACAAAAGCATTTTCTGGGTAGTGTTTCAGAGAAATTTTGATGGCACAGGAATAATACATTTCATCATTTAGCACACATACACACCCAAAAGATGACGTCACTGCCATCCTAGCTCACGGAGAACTGCTCTTTGTGTTTGCAAGGCTGGAGATCTTATTGGGTACAGAAAGTCTCCTCTTTCACCTAGGAAGCCGCTGCTGGATTCAAACGTTACTGTGCCCCCAGGGCGCCTGAAAACACATTGGTTTGAATAGTGTGCAGAGGCAGGCAAGCAAACACATCACAGGACAAAAACCTACATTTGCATAGTGCCGTGATATTTTTTAAGCCAAAGCAGTGTGATTTTTGTCAAGAGAAAATAAGGTATTAAAAATATGTGCACCTCGGACTTTCCTTTTTCTTTTTTAAATCATTTTACTGGGGGCTCTTACAGGTCTTATCACAATTCATCCATCCATCCATTGTCAAGCACGTTTGTACATACGTTGTCACCATCATTTTGAAAAAATTTTCTTTCTACTTGAGCCCTTGGTATTAACTCATTTCCCTCCTCCCCCCACCCTCTCTCCTTCATGAGCCTTTGATAATTTATATATATATTTTATGTCTTACACTGACTGCTGTCTCCACCATCTCCCTTCACCCACTTTTCTGTTGTCTATATCCCCGGGAGGGGTTTATATATCGATCATTATGATCGCTTCCCCCTATCTCCCTCCATCTTCCCCTTACCCTCCTGTTATCGCTACTCTCATTATTTGTCCTAAAGGGTTTATCTGTCCTGTATTACTTGTGTTTCCAGCTCTTATCTGTATCAATGTACATGCTCTTTTTCCAGCTGGAATTGTAAGGTAGAATTGGGGTCATGCTAGTAGGGGGATGAGGGGCAGAAGCATTAAAGAGCTGGAGAAGAATTGTATATTTCATCGGTGGTATACTGCACCCTGACTGGCTTTTCTCTTCCATGTGACCCTTCTGTAAAGAGATGTCCAATTGTCTATAGATGGGCTTTGGGTCTCCACTCAACCCTCCCCCTAATTCACATTGATATGATATTTTGTTCTGGGTCTTTGAGGTCTGATCCAAGATCCCATCAACACCTCATGATCACACAGGTTGGTGTGCTTCTTCTATGCAGGTGTTGTTGCTTCTCAGCTAGATGGCTGCTTATTTATATTCAAGCCTTTAAAGACCCCAGATACTATATATTTTGATAGCCAGGCACCATCAGCTTTTTTTCACCACATTTGTTTATGCACTATTTTGTCTTCAGTGATTGTGTCTGGAAGGTGGGCATCACAGAATGCTGGGTTATTAGAACAAAGTGTTCTTGCATTTAGAAAGGACTTAAGTAGAGGCCCAATTTCTGTCTGCGGCCTTAACACTTGTCATATGAATATATGTACATAGATCTACAGGAATATACAAAACAGATATTATGCTCGAGTAAAACCATGGTTGCTGCTATTGTGTGCAGCACAGTACATTTCAACTTACTGAGACTTTATCAGACCAGGTAAAACTACCTCTTGGGATTTCCTAAGTGGAAATAATTATGGGAACAGATTGCTATCTATTCCTTTCCCCGTAGAACCAGTGGACGAGTTGCTACTGACCATTAGGTTAGCAGCCAAATACATTAAGCCACCAGAGCTTCTAAATAAATGATAAACAGAATGCAAACAACTTCTCTCTAAGTTACTAGAGAAAATGATCAAAGTATATTTTGTGAAAAAAATATAGTTACCCTGTTAGAAAATGATCAACTGAGAAATTATTAAAATTATTAAGAAAGTTATTTCAAATGACAACTTGAAGTACAAAGTTCTTAAATATGAACAGAAATAGCTGGCTCAATTTTTTTAGAGAAAGCTACTAAATAATACTGAAAAAGGCAAATGAAGTAACCTAAAGTCATGCACACCCAAGCACCACAGCATTAAAACCTCTTAGCCAAACACCTCCAAAGAGGGAGGCATTGGACTTGAGGGCTAGTGACCACAGCCCCTGGGGACATCTATGTCAATCAGCATCACATAGTCCACACAGACAATGGTTCTAAGTCCTACTTTTAAAAAATTTACTTGTCATTAAGTATGTCCCAGTTCATAAAGACATTAAAGGACAGGGTAAAACTGGCCCCGGGTTTCCGAGACTAAATCTCTTTGCTGTAGTAGAAAGTCTCATCTTTCTCACTCAGAGCACCATGTGGTTTCAAAGTGTGGCCCTTGCAATTAGCAGCTAAATGTAACCACCACATCCCAGAGTTGAAATTGGGGTAGTAAGAAACTTGGAAGCACTCATGAAAGTTAGGCCTATTGGGCTCTTTCCATCTGGATCAAAGAAGAGTACAAAAACCAGAAGACTCAAGGAAGCAGCTGGTCTAAAAGACTAAGGGGTCCCATGAATCACTGCCCCATTAACCTGAAGCCAGACAAAGTAGATGGTACCCAGCTATCACCACTGATCTGACCAGGATCAGATGGCAGACACCACACAGAGTGGGAGTAAAAGACATTTCGAAATTCAGTTAAAAGACCAGATTTACTGGTCTGACAGAGATTGATAGAACCCAAGCCTAGGTGCCTTTAGACACCCATCTAAATTAGAACTAAAGCCAAAGTACAGTGCATGTATAAAATGCTGAATGGGACACCAGTTTGATTTGTAAAATTGCCCCTAAACCACAAGAAAACATTTGTAAGCAAGCATATGTCTTTTTATCCACATGTGAGATTATAAAGGTAAGATGACAATTAAAAAAATTGAATCTATATATTCAATACAATCATACTTTAAATCCAAGCAAGACATTGTAACAGAACTTGAGAAAGTGAGTCTAAGTGTATTTGGAATAAAAATCATTGGGAAATTTTGAAAAGAAGATATTTTTGTCATTATAGGATAGGAATATATGCCCATGGGTAGAAATATATATCAAAAAACTATACTGAAAACTGTATGGGAGTGTGTGAACAATGGAGTGGAAAAGAGGAGAGACCCGGAATTAGTAAACTTATCCCCCCCTTAAAAAAATCAGATAATAATGGTTTTAGCTTTGCAACCCATGTCGTCTCTGTTGCAACTACACAGCTCTGCCTTGTACTGGGACAGCAAAAAAGATGTCATGAATGAATGTGCTTGGGTTTCAACAAAGTTTTATTAACAAATGAGGCAGCAGACCCAGTGCAGATTACTGGAATAGATATTCCCGGGGTGGGGGGGAATCCCTGCATTTTTTGGAATTTAAAATGTAGAGAGCCCCATAAAAGTATACACATAAAAACCATACTTGGGTGGATTATAGTCAACTGCTGAAAATCACAGATAAGGAGACAATCTTAAAAGCAGACAGCGACAGCACCAGAGGCTCTGATGAGGAAACCCCACTAACCAAAGTGGACTCTACCTTAAACTCTCCTATAGCAAATTTAAGAAACTGAAACATTCCCTTGGAATTCAGACTGCCACGTCCTAGCGTGAGATGGATCTGATGACTGCTACCCCGAGGTTATAGATTAGGAGGTCTTTGGAGTTTGGTTCCGATCTCTTGCTTTGAAGGTGTCCAATGAATGATAGCTCGAGACTACCATATATTTTTATATTTTCATGCTATCTTTGCTTTCATGACATGTCTTAGCTTAGCAGCATGGTTCTGACTTTGTGAATGAGCATTAGTAAAAGTTTTTCTCTACCACCAACGCTCACCATCTGTGTAAATCATGTTCAATCACTTGTACAGATCAACAAGCCATGTGTTTTGGTTTAAAAAGCTAGACTAGATTTGTATACTTTCCGTTTCCAAACAATATTTGAAATTGTATAACTTGCTAAATTAATAACTGATTATTAAATGATTAATAAATAGTTAATTCTATCTACTAAATGATATATGCCCCATGGGGATTATTTATAATGTTCCCCAATCAAAGGATAATGAGCTCTCTAAAGTGGACCAGGAGCATACATAAACTATAGCGAATGAATGAAATTTGAACTTAAATTTAATTCTAGCCCAAGCTAAGAAAAAATAATTCTTATTTTTTACAGTTTCATTGGCACATAGTCCATATATACAATTCAAAAGATTAATCATATCAGCAAGAACTGTATGATCATTACCACAATTAATTTTAGAACACCGCCCCCCCATGGATAAATCACCTTTAAAATGAGTGTGTAACCACAATCAGTTCTCATGCTTCCTCCTCCATCCTGCCTTCATTGCTTACCCCTGAAATCCCCCACCCTCCCACCTCTCACTCCCCACCCCTATCTCCCACTCCCCTATTAGTTCTTACATCAGTTATTCTCTCTAGGCATCCACACCTTCTATGCTTTACAAACTGGTAAATTCAAAAGAAACAATAAAATAAAGTGGGAAGGATAAAATAATAATAATATAAAGATAAAGACCACCACTAATATTTTAAAAGCCAGGGAAGAAATTTTTGTGATGGAACAAGCAGGATATACTTGCTCCTAGAACAAATTCAAGTTGGGTAAAGAGGGAGGTCAACTGTACAACTGTCGAGTTTGATCCAGCAAAACCAAGATGATAATGATCTCTTTCTGAGAGTAGGCTGCTCGAGACCCTTGCTTGTGACTGGAGGGGATCTTCCAGTGACTTAATTTGACTAGATACTCTGCAGATGGGTTTTGGGTCCTCACTGTCCTCCCTAGCCTTCTACAAATCAGATGGTGCCCAGCTATTAGAATAACGTCTGGGATCTAAAAAGCTTGTCTTAAGTAATAAATAGCCATCTAAATGAAGTGGCAAGTCCACACAGAGGGAAGATGTACATTAAGATCTCTGATAGAAGGATTGCACTGCATAAAATCCATGAGTGGAGGAGGGAACAGTATCAGAACTTAAATTCTGAGCACCCAGTTTGCAGAAGGCTAGGGAGGACAGTGAACACCTAAACTCCAAGGTCTCCAGTTGGATGAAGCTTCCAGTGAATCCCTCCTGAGCATTGACCAGGGAGGTGAATAGCCTCGTTGTCAGAGAGTGTGCACTGGAAAGTGGGCAAATGCACATGAAGTTAGGTTAGAATGTAACATTGTCATTTGGTCTCTCTTCTTACTCGGTTTAAATTTGTTCTTGTTTTTATCATTTTCTGTTATCATTTCTATTGAGGTTTTTTCCGTTTTACTTTAGTATTGTATTTTGTTTCCCTTTTCCTTGTGGGAAGCTTTGCTCAATATGAAATCCAGAATCGGGAAGTCTAGAGAGACAGGAGTTCTGGAAGCAAAGGTGAGAAGGTGGGATGGAGACCTCATAGGGAGATAAGGAAGAAGAAAGTGTTTAAAGTAGATTGTAGGGATGGTTGCACAACTCTTTTACAATATGTTTAAACTATTGAACCGTATGATATCTGAATTATATGTCAAAAATGTAACTGTTATTTTTAAAATGTAGACCGAGAACAGGAAATAAAAGACCTTGAACTTCTCATCAGAAATAATGGAATTAAGAAGGCATTAAATAATATCTTTATACAGCTGAAAGGGAATGTGGAGGCGTGTATTTGTTGTTCTGAAAAATAAATAAAAGGCATATAAAACATCAAATAGATTTTTAGACATGTGAAAGTGGAGAGAAACAGTTTATAGCAATTATAAGAAACACCAAAGAAAGCACTTCATGTTGAAGGAAAGTGAAGATAATCAAAGAAAAGGTAAAACAAAGAAAAAAAGAAGACTTCTCACAATCTGATCTCAAAACCTATTATAGAACCACAATAGTCAAAATAGCTAGGTACTGGTCCAGTGATAGGTACATAGACCAATGGAACAAAAAATAAAACCCCCAAATAAATTAATCTACTTAAAAACAACTGATCTTCAACAAAGGCCCAAAAAACATTAACTAGAAAAGAGATAGTCTCTTCAATAAATAGTTCTGGCAGATTGCATTTCCATGTGCAAAAAGATGAAGCAGGAACCATCCCTCACCCCATGCACAAAAACAAACTCAAGATAGATCAAAGACCTAAATGTAAATCCCAGATCTATAAACATCATCAGTGAGAAAATAACACCAAACTTTAAGGGCCCCTTGACAGGGCAAATGTACACTATCAAATATAATGAAGAAAGCACACACAGAAGAGACCAAGTAAATTCCTGGGGCCTACTAAAAATAAGACATCAAAACACATCATCAAAAGAATAAAAAGAGAACATGCCAACTAAGGGTTAAAACGTGTTTAGCTGTGCACCAGAGCAAGCAACCGATCACTAATGTCTATAGAAAACTGCAATACCTCAATGAGAAACAAAATAACTATTCCAATAAGAAGTGAGCAAGGGACATGAACAGACAGTTCACCAAAAGTTACCGCCAAATGACTCACTGACATATGAAAAAATGCTCACAATCACTAGCGATCTGGGAGATGCAAATCCAAATAAAAATGAGCTATCACCTTGTGTAGAAAATGACAGCCCAAATTGCAAAGAATAGATATCAACACATGCTGGAGTGGACACAGAGAAAGAGGAACTTTCCTACACTTCTGGCGGGTCTACAATGTACACCCCTATTGGTGAAAACAAGAGTCTCGATTCCATCATGGTTACATGTTGGGCTACTAGCAACAAGGTCAACAGTTGGAAAACACCAGCCATTTTTGTGGGAGAAACACAAGGTGTTCTACTTCCAAACCGTGTCACAATCCCAGGCACTCACAGGAGCTGGTCTACCTGTCCTGGAGAGGTGCTCTGCTTTGGAATCAACTCAATGGCGGTGAGTTTGGTTCTACTGTTTTATATAATTGTGGAAAAGGATATGGGACTAGCTTCTACAACTGGGAATAGAAATCCCATACAATCTAGGAACAGTTCTGCTAGGTTTATAAGATGTAAAAGATAGAGCATGAGCAGACATATGCACTCCCATTTTTATCGCAGGACTGTTCACAATAGCAAGGGGTTGGAAATAGCCCAAACGTCCACCAGTAGGTGTGTGGATGCACCATTGTTGGCACATACACACAGTGGAATACAATGCATAGCTAAAAAATATCTGATGAAACCTCAGGACAACAATAAACCTGGAGAATATTATGCTGAGTGAAGTTACTCAATTACAAAAGGACAATTATTATATGAGAATACTACTTTAAAATAAAATCCAAGACAAAGATTTGCATACCAAAGAGAAGAGGTTTTGGAGTTTTCCCATGGAGAGAGGTCAAGTGTAGCAATATGAAGGGAAGGACTAGACTGTTGACAGGTATTGACTTTGGAGAGGGCGAGGCAATTCCATAAGAGAGAGAAAAGTCATCAGGGGAGAGGATGGGGCCTGATGAGCGATTCCCACTGTTGAATGCAGAGTTGATGATCTGAAAGGTAAACTGCCCACCTAATACACAATAAAAAGCTCCATCAAAACATGCACTCAAATGTAATAATGCACAGGTAAGAAAACTAAAAGGAAGAGCACCAGATATAACAATAATATAGGGAAATATAAAATATAAGTTTTAGTTTTAATTTATTAGAATGCCAATTGATTTTAATATAAAATCATAATGTTCTATAGCAATGTTTTATATTACATGTGAATTCAAAATAGCTAAGAATAGTAATATAAAAGATAGGAGGGCATAGAATTTTTCTTCTAAAAATCACTTAAATTTAATATACAGTGGTATAATTTTGACCCTATGGAGATTGATTAAATGAAGGATGTATATTGTAATCCCTACTTTAAAATGAAAAATATATATCTTAAAAACCAATAGAAGAGTTACAATAGAATACTAAAAATATTTGATTAACCCAACTGAAGACAGAAGAGGGAAAACAGAAAAAAATACACCAAAACAAACAAACAAAAAGTCACACTAATCAGGAGAAAATAGCAAATCTATAAACTTAAAATTGAATAAAAATTAAAAGCACATTAAATATAATTGGACTAAATGCCCCCAAATTGAAAAACAAATACACTAAATTAAGTAAACCTTTATACACATTTTATGAAGTTTAGATATAAAGACTCTGTAGTTGACAATAACAGGATGAAAGGTGACATAACATATATTGTTGAACATAATGCTGTTGGAAAGGTGATATGAATATCATACAAATTAGACTTCACATTAGAAATGTTTCATGAGATAGAATCGTTGCATCATGAGAAAGGATCAGTTGATCAAGCACATAAACAAACACAAATAGGTATTCTTGCACTAAGAGATTTACAAAATACATAAAGCCAAAATTAAAAAAAACTTTAAGAATATCAGTAAAAATCCATAACTATAGCTAGAGATCTTTACTAATCTCCTTTCAGAACATGCAAGCCAAAAGGCAATCATGATAAAGAATGCGTGCACAATACCAACCACCAACTTGACCTAATTGACATTAATTAGAGATTAGGGAGTGGTATAACTAGAGATTAATTCTTAAATGGATCCTATTGAAAATACAGCACTGATCACATCTCTGGCCTTATTTTATACTCATTCATACAAGACCTAAGCGTCCCTTGCTTAAAACTGTATGCGAAGCATTCACAAAGATAATGCATGTGCTGTGTCATAACATCTCAATTTTAAAAGAACTGAGATCATGAAGGATACATTTTTGAACTATAATAATATTAAATACAAAATCAGTAAGTGATATTTAGAATGTCCTCAAGTATTTTCAAATTAAATCACAGACTTCTAAAATATTGGTCGAGGCATGAAGAAGTGAAATTAGAAAATATTTTTAACTGAGTTAAGAAATTTCATAGAACATTAACAGCATCTGAAGGGACGTCCCTCATATGACCACCCAAGAGGCATGAAACGATTCCTTAGAGTAGAGCTGGAAGACCCGTGTGAATGTCTGAGTAGCTGGAGTAGAGGAAAATAAGAAATTCAGGTCAGCGATGGGATCAGATTTCCAGAGGGCCCAGTTTAGGAAGCAGCTCTCATTGCTTAATTAGCACCTACTTTCACTTTTAGACTAGACTTGGGATGAGATCTAGGAACAGCCTGCTGAAGATGTTGAGTAAATGAGGTCTTCGTGACCGTGACTTTGAGCAAAGTCTACTTTGGAATTTTCATTTGTTGACTTTGCTGCCAAATCACCCCTTTGTATTTCACCTCCCACCCTCAGATTCTATAAACCTACCTCCTATTTCTTCTCACCTTTATTTTCAAATTTTGCCTTGTTTTTGCCCCCCACTTCTGATTTATCTTTTCAAATATCTGGAAACCCTAGTGGATAACAGCCATAGCTGCCGCACCAATCTTCCTTCAGTTTGAAGAAAAGGAAAACCTCAATTCAAAGAAAAGTATCGATGGTAGAGATACATTAATTCCATATTTATAGTCTATGATATGGCCTCCAGATGCTCATCATGTATTCATCTACTCTCTCTAGTCTGTGAATCACCCTGTTAAAATGTATTCTTTCTTTTGACTTCAAAACTAAAATAGACTTCTTTTTACTGGGATTCAGAAAAAAATATTTCCGTATATTAAAATTTCCCCCCAGACTTAAACAAAATCCCCCGCGTTTTTATTACCTAAAATCCATGTTTGGCAGACGGTTCATTTTTCAAGTAGAAGAGCCACGTCAATGATGTGGGGGAAGGAGTTCCTCAAAGACAGAACTTTAAGTTTGAAAATTGGTGACTAATGCAGCATATCCAGGAGGTATTTTTCATCCAGCTTAGCATCATTATTACATAATGATACTGCTTTGATGTGAGATTAACTCAGACACGTGATTTTTCATCCAAAAGGATCAAGGCTATAAAAAATGGACTGTAGTCATAACAAGTGAGGAAATATTAAGATATTTACAAATGGAAATTTAAAAATGATAATGGTGAAATTTGAAGTTGGGCTTCTTACTCAAAACTGTCTCAAAATCTATCAAAGAGAGAGAAAAAAGGAAGATGTAAGGGGACTCAAAAAGGACTCAGTAAACGTTATTGTAGGAATGGCTTGTTAAGCAATTGAGATGGTGAAGTTCCAGTTTTCAAAAATTATATGAAACACAATTATACTGCACTAAATATCATTCTCTAACATGATGGATAAAAACTTTTTCATCTTCTTTCTTCTATGGGTTGCACATATTAGTGTTAGGAGGAAAAAACATCCTTTATGATGATTGCTTGATGTGAAAATCATCTCATTCAGCCTCTGCATGGTCCTCGGCTGGCTCAGGGAATGATATCCAAACAAATTCTGATGAACTTTCCTAAAATGAACTAAAACTCAAGAGAATATAAGAAAAGCATTTCCCTTGTGTTTGCATAGCAAGTTTCAGTCTCATGTGTATCTGACTTGCTAAATACATAACCCGGGATATTTTGCATGTAGGAGATGAAAACCTATGAGTGCATTGTGGGAAGAAAACACCAGAAGTTTTCTTCATGGCCAGCAAATGTTGAATCATTGGACGGACTGTGACATTCCCCTCTGCTGTCCTCCTTAGGATGGCCTACGAAGTTGATTCCTACTCATAGCAACTTTATGGACAATGGAATTTTCTCCCTCTAGCCGCCTGAGCCCTGTTCGAATCAACACCACACAGGAAAGAAGGTCACAGATCTATACAATTAAGATCTGAGAGAAATAAGTCATTAAAAAAATATGGAAGGGCATTGCCATCACACTGCAGAGATGTATTGACCTCTGTGTGGCCTTACCTGAGCATGAGACTGCTTTAATTATTGCCACTATGCTCTGACTGTATCAGACATCTATCATTTCATAGTCCACACCTCATGCTGCATCACACATTTGAAGGTAAATCCATTACCCAAACAATGCTGCTCCGTGGAAGCTCCACTGTATTTTTCATTACCTGAATTAATTAGGGCATTTCAGCCCGGCTCCAGGAAATGTGTTGATAGATATATCATAGATTATAAACGCATTTATTGAAATGCTAACCATGGTTGCAAAACAGATTATCTTATTTAAAGGCACGGATTTTAAAATTTAGACATTTAATTTAATTATCTTTTCCCAGAAGTATATAAAGAAATCAGAAACCTAGTGTGAATAACATTATCTTTGCAGAAATGAGAACTTGTGAGAGCCTTTTTGTGTGTGTGCCACAAACTCAGTAATTTTAGGATAATCACTAACTATGTTTTTGTTTTACAGAACCAGTATGATTTGGGGGGAAAAAAAGAATAAAATTGCTTTTAAAGTACAAAAATAATTATGAACCACTTGAAACGTAATGTCTGTGTTTTATTTCTCATCAGAATTCATTAGTGTGTAACATCAATAATTTAGCCCATCATTTGCCAACACTGACTTGGCTCAGTAGTTCAATCATGTAACCCTGTAAACTCACTTTCCATTAAAATGAATGCTGCTGACACAGGGTAACTAAAGAGATACTTCATTTATTAACTAAAGAGGTACTTCATTTATCAACATTTTTAAATTAGGAGTTTGGGGCCACAGAAGCTTACCAGGGTAGCTGGATGATTTATTTGTAGGATCTTTATATTAAACCTAAAGACTCATTCCAAATCATACGAGGCCACCGACAGAGATAATCACATTTCATTTGTGTAACATGTGACTCCAGGCACACACTTCAAAGGCTGCCATATTCACCTGCAGAGAACCAACGGGCCCACCAGAATGAGAACTTCCCTGCTGAATTGAAAACTCTGACATGTGCAGCATTCTCCCACCTCCTAACTTACTTCAACAGGCTCATTTATAAGACTGAAGGTATTTTATCTAATATTTCAATACCTTAATGTTAAACATTGATTTAAGGTATTAAGTAATTATTATGAATATCATCCAATGAGTGTGAGGCTCTCCACTATTCACAAACAATACTTTAACACAGTCAAATTTCTTGTTCTTTGCCCCTAATCGACACCTCCCAGACATGCATCCTTAGAGATGCAGCTGACACTGGTTGGAGCAGCAATGTTTCGTTTTCCAACGTTGATCGCACATCATGCAGCTGGGTTAGCAGCACATCATTTTTGATCCAAAAAGCAAGCAAACAAATAAAAACAGCTGCAGTCTAGTGAGGAAAGCATGTAATCAAACTTCCTGATAAATATCAAGATGTATAGCTCATAAACATTCAAACATTTAGTTTCTAGAAAATGCCGTAAAATTGCACGATCAGACCTTACATGGCTTCTTCTGTAAGAAATTAAATGCACGTTTCTTATTTTATTAAAAAATTTTTTTTCTAGAACTGGGCGGATCTCTGCATTTAGCCTTCAGGGTTGCCAGCTGGCATCGTTCCCTGCTTTGGATCAAAAAGTTCTCAGCCAGCTGGTTCATTCAAAAGTCAAACTCCGGGGCTGAGGTTGGATTACAAAATGTTATCTTTACTGTATCAAAATTGCTGCTTGCTCTTGTTCCATCACTTCTGTCCTCTTTTAGCTTTCGGTTCCTTCTTTAGAAATATTTATCCTGATGGATTCATGGGGTTTTATTGAGTTTATTAGAGAAAAAACTAGACAGAGAGAAAGAGATGGAGACATACATTCATATATATATATATATATATATATATATATATATATATATATATGTTGGATTTATTGAGAAGACATTGGAACTTAGGAAAAGCAGCATACTTTGCATGTATGTAATGAACCCAAATCATCCCCATTGCTATTTATTCAAGCCAAACCCACAGTGACCCTTTAGGATAGGATATAACTCTCTCATATGGTATCCAAGGCTGTAACCGTCATGGAAGCAGACTGTTGCATCTTTCTCCCACAGAGCACATGGTCAGCTTGAATTGTTGGCTTTTCAATTAACAGCCAAGCATGACCCCCACTGACAGTAGGGCAGCATGTAGCTAATAAAAAATAATAAACCAAAATTACTGCCATTGAGTCCATTCTGACTTACAGCAACCCAACAGGGACAGAGTAGAGCTGTCTCTGTGGGTTTCCAAGTCTGTAAATCTCTACTAGAGTAGAAGCCTCATTTTCATCTGAAGAGTGACTGGTAATTTCGCACTGTTGACATTCTGGTTACCAGTCCAACGTGTAACCACTCCACCACCAGCGTCCCTATGTAACAAACAGGGTATAGTTATTGTAAGTGACCAATCGTTTCTAAAGGGACCTTTCTGACACTGTAGGATAAGCATTGGATCATGAGCAACATAGTTGGCAGCCACTCTGCAGGAGAAAGAGGAGACAATCCTTTCTGGAAAAGATGTACAGCCTGGGGAAACCTTAGAAGATTTTCCTATGTAAGTCATGTCTGATGAAAGTCTCTATATGAGTCAGAATTGACTGGCAGCCAATTGGTTTGATTTGGGAGTAATACTTTGCAAATGGCAGCTTAAAGAGCTAACTCATCTAGGATAGATTTTCCTTGAAAACATTTGGTGAATGGATATGGGGAGAAGTTACCATTAAAAAAAGTTGATATCTATCTCTATCTATCTATATCATCTATCACACAGTTGTTAAGTCTTATCCTGCCTAGTCCTATCCTAGAATGTTCCCGAGAAAAACAAGGCTCTCTACTCCCACACAACATTACTTCCAGTCTGGGAATCCCACTGGGGCAGTCCTTCCCTGCTCTATCGGGTCACTCTGAGTCAGAGGCAACACCACGGCAGTGAGGTGGGTTTGGGTTTAAGTAGAATGTTAGCAAAGTCAGTGGAGAATATGAAGATCATAGACTTTCAGAGACATAATAAGGCACTAGTATTAGAGCAGGAGAATGAACAACAGAATGAAGGGATTAATCTGTGTTTTTAAAGAGAATAAAATTGAAAGATAATTGCAGTCTTTTAAGGGAAAATGAGGAACACTGACCTACATAAAGATAGCCTTTAAACAACTGAAATACAGATCAGCCGATAGCCTCTCAGGGCTGTATCAGTGGGCTTCATGGTCAGATTTGAACCCAGGAGAGTAGTTGAATTTTGAGGAAGTTCACTAATAAAGAGAAAAATCAGAGGAACCTAGATAAATACCTTAGAAAGATCTAGATGTTTTTCAATCCAAGGAAAAAAGAGACCAGGAGCCAGAAGAGAAATCAAACCGATGGAAGGAGATAGAATAAAGTATTATGTGAAAAACAAAATCCCTGCAAACTGTGAGGAAAAAGATTTAAGATGATGATCATCGGGGTAGATGGGTGCAGCCAAGAGCTTACGCTTTCTGGATCCTTGTGGCTAAAAAGGATAATGTGCTTTCACTTAAGAATTTGGCAAGTTGTTATTTGCCTGCAATGTGTGTTAGCTACATGTTGCTATATGTTCGTTATATGTCTTAAACATGGCCCGAGGACATTTATTTAGAACAACACATTTGCCACCCTTGTGGTTAGCAACCCACTGTGTAATCCTCTGTGCCACCAGGGCTCTTGCAAGAAATCCAGTGAGAAGACAGATGTGTGTGTAAGCAAACATAGTGAAGAAAGCTGATGGTGCCCAGCTATCAAAAAGATATAGTGTCTGGGGTCTTAAAGGCTTGAAGGCAAACAAGTGGCCATCTAGCTCAGAAGCAACAAATCCCACAGATAAGAAGCACACAGCCTAAGTGAATACAAGGTGTTGAATGGACCAGGTGGCAGACACCAAGGAACAAAAACAACCATTGTGTGATCACCTTCCTCACATAAACGCTGAAGATGAAGGTGTGCATAAGCAAGTGTGGTGAAGAAGGCTGATGGTGCTCAGCTACTGAGAGATATAGCATCTGATGACTTAAAGGCTTGAAAGCAAACAAGTGGCCATCTAGCCCAGAATCAACAAAGCCCACACGGAAGCAGCACACCAACATGGGTGATCGTGAAGGGCAGAGGAGACCAGGTCTCAAACAACAAAGGCGGTGGGGGGCGGGGGGGGGTCACATCACCGTGAATGAGGGGGAGTGCGTGATGGGGACCCAATGCCCAACTGTAGACAGCTGGACATCCCTTGCAGAGGGGTAGTGGGGAGGAGATGAGTCACTCAGGGTTCAGTGTAGCAACAATAAAACTCAAAACCTTCCTCAAGTTCTTGAACGCTTCCTTCCCTCCCAATTATCATGACCACAATTCTACCTTGCGGACCTGGTAATAGCAGAGGATGTACAGTGGTGCAGAAGGGATCTGGAAACACAGGGAATCTAGGACAGATGAACCCCTCAACACCAGCGGTGGGAGTGGCGACACCGGGAGGGAAGGGGGTATAGAAAGGGAGAACCGATCTTGGAGGTCTATGTGTAACCTCCTCTCTGGGAGATGGGCAATGGGAAGGTGGGTGAGAGGAGACGCCGGGCAGTGTAATATAAGATAAAATAATTATTTATAAACTATTAAGGGAGCAGGGGGAAGGGGAGAGCGGGAGGGAGGGGGAGGGGGGAAAAGGAAACCAAGTTGATTCCAGGAACCCAAGTGGAAGGCAAATTTTGAGAATGATGAGTGCAACGAATGTATAAGGGTGCTTTGCTCAATTGATGTATGTATGGATTGTGATAAGAGTTGTATGAGCCCCAATAAAAAGATTTATTAATAAAAAAAGAAAAGAACAATGGAATATATGTACAACTATGTTGGATACAATTGATGTATGGATTGTAACAAGACTTGTAAGAGCCTCCAATAACATTATTTTTAAAAGACATGGGTAAAAATAAAAGGAAATAATCATAAAAAAAAGAAATCTAGTGATATGGTCATATTCTACTTTTAGGAAGACTTTGGAAGATTGCAGGGGTATAATGGGGGCATAGAAGTTTCATGACAGGAATTGGGTTTTTTTTTTTCTGTGTGGTCTTCCAGTTCAGGTCAGGCAGCTAGTGGCAGATAGTAAAATGTTATTAGATTAAGCTAGAATTTCTGAGAAGAGAAGGGAGGGCCAATGACAAGAGAATTATTAATTGGATGGGACCCATAGCTTCCTATCTAAATATCTCTTTTGATTTTCCATTAACCCTGGTGGGGGAGCCAGCAAAGCACTCTCCACCACCATCCATTCCTTCCTTCCTTCCTTCCTTCCTTCCTTCCTTCCTTCCTTTTTTGCTATTTTTTTTTCTTGGAAACCGTGAGCTGAGTGAAAAGGAAACAATTGATCACGAGCAGCTCCGTCTCTTTTCATCTGGCCACTGTCTGATAGGCTAGTGCCTTGGGAATTATCTCCACCAGTATGTCCCAAATCTTTCTGCTCTAGTCAGCTCACTTTCCCCATCCATATATTCCAAATATCCTTCTTCCCTCAGTACTTCCAAAGATTGTTTAAAGCATCATAGTTTTAATTTCTCTCCCCAAATGAAGATCTTAGAAAATGCCAAGGTCCAGCTTTCTATTCCTGATAGTGCCATATACAAAGCAAAATGCATATGTTGATGTATGTATGTCATATAAATGCAAAAAACCCACATATGATATATACACATGGCATGCATATATCCAAAGGTCTTTAAAACCTTTGTGGACCGAGCTCATGACTTATTCAGTATTGTGCCCTCTAGAGGGCTTAGAGGGCATGTATTTTAATAGAGTATAAATGTTTGCTGAATAAAATGTGCAGTTTTATCAAAGGATTACCTAAAATGGTATCTAGGAAAAGAGCTCATATTTAATTAATTAACAAATTAACCAGGGTGATGTTAAGAGCAAGATTAGGTTCGGCTTATGTATATTAGAAGAAATCTATTTTTTGTAGGATGTGCCCAAAGGAAATGTTTTGTTTATGTGCTTCTTTGTTTTGCTTTAAAAAAAAGACAAATAGAAGACACTTCACTTTTGGAAACAGCGTTTAAGCAAATCACTTACGTATTAATTTCCCTGGTTCCGCTCTCCCCTTAAGGCTAGAAAATTTTTAGAAATTGAATAAGCTAAAAGCCATAGGAGATGATAATTTTTAGTAAACGGAAACCTATGATTCACATTTCTAGAAATGTGGATGCAAAGCAAGCTTCAGTTGCCAATTTCCACTTATCCACGAGTTCATTAGGGATCAGTAAATATGCAGTACAAAAAACCAATTGAGTCAAAAATAAAGGAGTCTGTTGAGAAAAGAATGGCAAATCTGAAAAATTTAACAGTGCGAAACCCCGTCACTGCATTGTGACAAGATCAAGAATCTAGGAGTATGGGAGCTAACAGGATTTAACATAGTCCTGAAAGAGTAGATTGTTCAAAACCTTTAAGTGACCCAAATACTGACATTTGAGTGGCAAGTGTAAGTTCAGGAATGGATTGGAATGAATGGGCTGTCCTACATAATTAAAATGAAGAAGTTCTGCAGTGAAGAAGCCCTGGTCCTGTATGGGTTGTGAGATGTTCAACCAAGCAGAAGGTCAGCAGTTCAAATGGGGCTCCCTGCAAAAAAGCTAGGGCTGCATATTCCTGTCAAGTTGTACAGTCCTGGCAAGCCTGTCTGGGGTCACTGTGACGCAGAATTGACTGGGTGGCAATGAGTTTGGTTGTTGAGACAGTCCACCAATGTCAAGGTTCAAACACACAGACAGTGTCTTCATGAAAAATCATCGAGGATTGATGAAGCTGATAGAACTGACGTGGATTTTCATTAGAATGCGTAGAATTTTGTTTTTCCTTAGAAGACAGCTGTAATTTTGAGTTATCGAGCTAAGCAGAAAATATTGACTGTTGTCAGTTAAAATGTAAAGTTTATAATAAAAGGAGATGGTCTCTCATGATACTTCCAGTTTATCCCACAAGGCAAAGAGTTGTAGTAAGATTATATACAGCAAACTGCCTCCCAATATTGGTTGATATAGGTATTAACCAAATAAAAAAGAATAAACTTGAGACTGGATGGTGGAACAAGCGCCACAGATAAACTGCATTAGTAAATCTAGTGCCCAGACATGTTTTTTTTTTCTTTGTGATGAATAAAGTTGTAATGCTTAGGAAGATAACTTTCTTATAGGTAAAAGCAACAAACATTTATAAATAAGGAAGAAATGTACTTGCTTTACAGGATGCTAAAGCAAAAACATCGCTTTTCTTAGCATTGAAAACAACAATGTGCTGGCCCTACTATGAGACATGATGCCCCTCAGTGACTAAGGGCGATACAGGGGACAGCACTGGAGACACAGTGTGGGAACTGCACCTGACCTGATCCCACCACACCGAGGCAAATCACAAATCACTGGGGGAGTGCAGCGGAACAGCAAGGGAATGGAGGGGCAAGGTCCCCAGGGAATGCTGAAAGTGGACTTTGGGGCCAGGGCGTGGTGCCCCAACAGACTGGACTGGAAAACGCTCCTAAGGGCCAGCAAACGATCCTTAAATGAACTACAAGCCTTAAAAAAAAAAAAGAAAGAAAGAAAAAGAAAACAACAATGTGTACAATAAATCATTTCATTAAAAGCTGATTTTAGATACATCTTACTGTAGCAAGGAGCCATTACCTCTGGCAACCATTCATAAAATGATTCTTTTAGACACTTGTCATAATGGCGGAAGAGTTTGATTCCAGGATTAAAACATTCCAATGTGTCTTGACTGTGCCAATGAACCCACGCAAGCTTCTTTGGAAACTGTAGTCAATAGTGTTTTAAAATTTTGTTTTGCTATCAAGATATAATGAGGAATGCCAGTTCGCACCAGGAAACGTGGTTTCTAGTAGCTGCTAAGTCATAAAGGAAGTTATTATAAGATGCCAACCATGGAATCTCACATCAATTTTCAATGTGCAAGATAAATTCCAAATTCCCATTAGAAGGTTTATACTTTTGGTGTCGCTTTCAAGTTGTTTTATTTGTACTGCATCAATTAAGTAGAAAAATATATGGCTACAGATGTCAACCCTTTTCCTATAAATTCTTAACTTTCTGACCATGATATTAAGCATGTAGCACATTCATTTTTCTTAAAATCAACTCGTCCATTCTGCAAATAAGTTTTATAGCCTTGTGCATGTTGCTATCGGTTATCTTTCTAAAGTGTATGAAAATTATGGAACATTTCTTAATGAAAAGCCTTTCTAGTTTTCTTCAGATATCTTATACAGTGTGCTGCTTTTTGTTTTATAGCCAAGGCCCCATCACATATCTTTGGATAAACGAGTGAGTGCTAATCTCATTTACCACACAGAACAGCATTTTAGTTGCCGTTCCCTGTGAATTTTCACTTGTAGTCACAGCATCATTAAGTTGAAGGACATTTTCATGTTTACCAATTGCTCTGATTTTTCATCAACACCAATGAAAAATTTCCTTCCTTCATTTATATTGTCCTTCCAACAGAAATAACTTCAAACATTTTAAATAAATAAAAGAAATCCCTTTCTCTTTTGAATGACAAAGCTTCTCATCTATTTTCACCACACTATCAATAATAAGCTAAAATTGCAATAATTGCCAACGCATTCAAGTTTTCGAAATTTAAGAATTGAAAGAAATTATCATAAGAGTTAGCACAGAGCTTTTCTCTAAGCAAAGATGGCTTTGATTAAAAGATGGATAGACAACTTGAGGAGGTTGTGCAAGGTCGTGACAGAGCAATGCACACAACTCAGAATCAATGACTGAATTGCCACGTTTGGGGAAAAGTTAGCAAATCTTCAGGGGTGGGCTGAGGTAGTGGAGCAATATCGCGGAAAGCAGTGCTGCAAGTAGGCAGAAATAGCTTCAGGACAATGTGAGAGCAGAGGTATCCCGCGGACTGTACAGCAATGCTGGTAGCAAAGTCATTCAGTGTTTGGCTGCTAGCTGCAAGATCAGCAGCTCCCGGAAGAAAGATGGGGCTTCCTGCTCTTGTAAGGAGTTACGGTGGTAGAAATGCACAGGGGCAGTTTTACCATGTCTGAAAGACTTGCTTTGAGTTGGCATTTTTGATGGCAGTGACTTTGGTTTGTTTTATTGTGATGATGTACACTCCCACCCATCTTTCTCAATATTTAATCATCTGACACTGTCCACAAATGGTTCAATGCAGTCTTAATTGTAGGAATAAAGGGAAGGGACCACAATTCTGTGGTTGGGTTGATATGACGGGCACATTCCATTCGGCAAAATGATGCACAAAACAACCGATTTGTTATAAAAAACAGAATTCTTATTAAAGTGAAAGGCGATAGTGAGGAATTCCTTGATTTGGGGTCGGGAGGTGGGGAGGGAAAGACTGTTGAAGACTCTGCTAAGTCAATACGTGTACCAAGAGAAGAATTTTCCAGAATCTGAGTGTAGGAAAGTTATCCTAGTGGAATGTAAAAGTATATACACATTCAGGAAGTCGTGAGAATATCATGTTAAGTAATTGAGGAAGAAAGGAAGAAGACCAGTAGCTGAAATGGAGTTGATTTCAGTTTTAAAATGAAAGGAAATTGAGGTTCTTTAAATAATGGAGAGCCTCGAGAGTTGTAGAATGGTCGATAGGTCTTGATCCTAGGTGGTAACCCTGGGCTAGCAAGAGAAGGCATAGCAATCATCAGCATGTTGCTAGTAAATAAAATTCTGGGAAAGGAGTCAGCTAAAAATTCTAAAACCATGTGAACTATGATCATTTCCAAGGGCTATCAGTTAACTTTTAGTCAATAAGTTTTATTTTCTATTTTTACTTTTTAATATTTCTTCCTGAAGTGTTGCATCTCTAACATTGTCCTAGAATTACCAATTTTATTTTCTTTCTCACCTGTTAAGCTGATCCTATTTCTAAACTTCAGTGGATGTCTGTGTGGGTGCACAATAGGACCACAGTGGGAGCACTAACAACTACTGCAAACTAGAAGAAATGATCGAAGCAACACTAAACCGAATGAGACTGCCACTTCCATTCGAGATAAAGTAAGGGATATTGAACTGTCCCATATGCCGGAAACAACCCAAACCTAACAATACCTGTAAAACAATCGCTCTCCAGTGATTGAAAATCAAGCAATTAAAAGACAGTGATCTTGGAAATACAGGCACCAACAAGGTAAAAGTTATAGCCATCCAACCTATTTCCTTGAAGGAGATTGCACACTAAGGCCCAGGAGAGATGAATCAATGCAGAGCCCAGAAGACTCCCTGAGGTCAAGAGATGAAGCTGGGAGACCCGGGACTGCATGGCCGCTAGAGTTTACAGAACAGGGTTCTAGATCTAGAGAGGACATACATGCAGAGAAAACACTGGCGTTTTCCAGAAGCCACCTCCCTAGATTAGGTCCCAAGCAATTCAGGCTTCTATGGGAAGCACCTTTTTGTTTGTGATGTCCCAGATAGTCAGTTCCCACTTGTAGAGATGCAGTGCACGACAGAGGAAGCCATCACCTGGTTCTTCACCATCCTCCGCAAGTGTTAGGTCCCAGCCCATTGCGGCAGCCACTGAGTCTGTTGATTCCGCCAATGGTCTTCCTCTTTGTTGCTGCCTCTTTGCTTTACCAAACATGATGTCCTTTTCCAGAGCCTGGTCTCTTCTTATAACACAGCGGTTCTCAACCTGTGGGTCACGGCCCCTTTGAGGGGTCCAATGACCCCTGCAGATATTTACATTAGAATTTATGACAGTAGCAAAATTACAGTTATGAAAATAATTCATGGTTGGGGGTCTCGACCACATAAGGAACTATATTAAAGGGTCGTGGCATGAGGAAGGTTGAACACCACTGTTATAACATGTCCAGAGTTGGGATGGAATCTTAAGAAGAAATGTCGCCTTCCTTACTTCTAAAAAGTATCATGGGCGTGCTTCTTCCCAGACAAATTTGTTTGCTCTTTTGGTAGTTCACAATACATTCAGTATACTTTGCTAGCAGTTGAGGCTTAGGTTTAGGCTTGGGTTTAGACTTAGGAAACTATGAGAAAAGGCAATCAAAATATTAGTGGTAATAGTATCGAGCTTTTAAAGAGTTTCAAGAAAAACCTATGTCTATACCAGACAGCATAAAAGTCCTAATATAGTAAGATCTAGTCCCTTTAAATCATAACACTGGGTATCAGTCCATCACACATGCGGCTGTGGAAGGGCAGTGAAAACAATAATCACAGGATGCTTGAAGAGTTCAGATAAGGAGCCCTAACCAAGAAGACCTAAGTGCTTTATTGAATAGTCATTCATTATATATGAAGGGACAAAGCATCACAACTTAGACTCCTTTTAATATTTCATTATAACTTCCAGTCAATGTAATGATGTTAAGGGTAACAACAGTTTGAAAAGAAAGAAGTACGATACTCTTACTTACAGAAGACATGATCTTCTGTGTAGAAAATGAAATAAAACCTACCCCCCAAACTAAGAAACTATTAAGTAAATCTCCCACAGAGCAGATGGTGGTTTTGAATTGCTGACCTTGTGATTAAGCAGCCCAAAGACTAACCCACTGCAACACCAGGTCTCCTTAGCAAACATAGGTTGTTTGATACAGCACGAATACCTAAAACATATTGCTAGGCACTAGCAAAAAAATGGAGAGTGAAATTAACAAAACCGTGCCCTTTATAATCTTAAACGAGCATTCAGTGGTTCCATACAAGACGTGGACTTTGTATAAAACACTGTCGAAGGAAATTAAAGAACTCCTGAATAAGGAAAGAGCTGCCCTTTGTCTTTACCTGCCCACATTGATATAAAAATCACAATCACAAAATCACAGCAATATTCTTTCATAAAAAAATGTTGCTCTGACTTTAAAATCTATAAGGAAATGTAAAGGGCATAGAATAGCCATAACATCTTTGTAAAGGAGAAACAAGGCTGATGGTCTTACAAGGCACCTGATTTCAAGGCATATAAAACTACCATCATGAAGATAATGTGGGATTGAGTCAAGATATACCAAATTGTAAAGAATTCTAGAGTGCATTGTCATTTAGATTTTGATAATTTCTTAGCAAACAATTCATTTGAAATCATTAGAATACTTTTGGCACTTTGTTCTATGTGGTCTTTTAAATAAATTTTAATGAAAGCAAAAGCCTTTAGAGAGATGAAAATACCTTTGTTTAAAAATTATTGAAACTCATTTATGAATAGACAATTATAAAATTTCTATATCAAACAAAATTAAATGCAATGCTAAATTGTTTTCAAAATTCTTACTTTCCAATCAAACTTTAGGTGACAATCTAAAAATAAATTAAAACAATTGAGCAGGTAAATTTTCAAATTAGAGACTGTATTCATAATCACAAGTTGTGTATGTCAGAAACTGCATATGTGTCTTTTAAGTAGCATGATTTTGTGTCTGTGTGGTTGTGTGTTTTTTGTGTGTGTGTGTGCGTGTGCGTGTGATGTGGATGGGAACAAATCTTAGGCCCATCACTGTGAGGCATTTTTCCATAGCCGAATTTTACCTGCATTGTTAATAACAGTTTGGGAAACACCTTCAAAATCTGCGACTCATTGCTTTCAAGCAAATACAGAAATGGCAAGTCATTTTCATTTAAATGTGGAGAAAACAATGTTTGGAACAATCAAAATAAATTCACAATTAATGTTCAACTAGATTAATATCTTCCTTGTTTGTCATTGGGAACAAGAAAATTGACTGACAGTTGGTTCTGGGAGTAGTAAATTCAACTATCAGAGTAGAATGTACAGGTACTTCTGTATTTCACTATGGCTTGAGAATTCCTATAGAGCAGTTCTGCGCCATACGAGAGAGTTGTTATGAGCTGAGACTGACCCGCAGGCTATGGGTTACCCCTAAGAACATTTGAGAAGGATGATCCCACGATCCCTCGGTTTTATGTTTCTTCCCTCAGCTTTAGAGTCTAGATTATATGGTAGGTTCTGATGAGGTTAACTAGAACCCTCCCCTAGAAGTGACCTTTCCTTGGAAGCTCCATTCTTCTGTGGCTACAGAGCATTTTGTGTTATGACAGTGTAGTTATTTCCACGTTTCTTAAAGACAAATCATGCATGCGCTGACTGTGAAGAGGTAGCAATGATTTGTGTGTTACTTTCCCACTTCGGGCTTGAATCTTTGACCTTGGACCTGAGGAAATGCCTTAAATGTTGTAGATTATAATAACTGTTGGCCTAGGGTCGCTATGAGGACTCGTGTGCAGAGTGAAAGGGGAAAGGTGATTCTCAATGCTGTAAAGCACCCATGGCCCTCGAGTAGACTCTGACTGGTTTCCAAAGCTTATGGGAGCAGACAGCCTCCTGGGTCTCTTCAGAGCAGCTGGGGGCTTGGAATTGCTGCCCTTGCAGTTTGCAGCCCTACCAGCAACTCCCCCACGACTCCTTTACAATGTCCCTACAAGGTTTGAAATCTAGGAACAAGGTTTCATTTGAACCTAATTATTGTTCTTAACCACCAGAACAGGTTTCTTCTTCAGACCATGGCCTGTGGGGCCTGACAAGGTGCTCTTTGGTGAAAGATCTAGTGCACACTAAAAACGCTGGATTTTGAACATTTCAACATTTAGATTTTTTTTCAGAATATCTAAAATCATTTGATATGCTATCTGGCTTTATAATTCCTAAAGTGCTAGATTGAAATTTTCAGGGTTTACCAAAAATTTGACCAATCTATTCCCCCTTAGAGAAGCATGTGTTGTTCCTGTCTGCCAGATATATCCTGAGAAGCAGTGCACAGTGGGATTAAATTTAGGCTCATTACTTAGCCAACTTCTAAATATTTATTTGAACAGAAAGTGATGGAGTTGTGCCAAATATTATTTACAGAAATAATCTTGGACACGATACTGAAGTTTGTCTCTAAATAAAGAGTCTTCATTTTCAGAAGAAAATCTAGGGCCAATTGTGGCCTTCAGTGAGCCTTGGTGGCGCTGTGAGTTAAGCTAGGCATACTCATGAAAAGGTCGGCTTTTCAAAGCCACCAGGTGATCTAAAGAGAGAAGGTTGTTTGCTCCTATAAAGATATAGAGTCTCAGAACCCCTAAGGAGTGGTTGGACCTCAGCCTCAGATAGGCCTGCCATGAAAGGGAATTGACTTAAGAACAGTGGGTTTTTTCTCTCAGTCATTTGGGTTTTTTTTCAGCATTTTTTTTTCGTTTTCTTTTGCGGAATCTAATGATCATTTATGTGGTGGGATAATCACATGGAGATTTAATTTTTGTTTTGTTTTTCTAATACTGACTATAAAAAAATAACAAAACCCACTTCCAATAAATCAATTACAGCCCATAGCCAACCCTATATAACGTCTCCACACCTTAGGGATTTTGTCAGCTTGGAAAGTAGTAATTTTAAACAATTTCTATGTTAAATTCAATGTAAAGAATCATATTCCCTTCATTGTTTTTTTTTTTTTGCGTTGTCAGAGATGTGACTGGCTGCTTCCTTGTTAACATAAATAGTGGTCTACCACTTTTTCTGGAAGACAGCTTGGTTCTCTCCACGGGTTCCTGATTGCCCTTCCCACCTCTCTATTCCCAGCACAAATGTCTGCAGCGGCTTTAGTTTACCCAAATTCCCAACTTATTGTTTGAGAATCTGATAATACTTGAAATACCAGTTATAACCCAGCAATATAATGTTTCTTCTGAATGCTCTCCCGCCAAAAATCTAATATAACAGTGCATGAAGAAAAAAGGCAGAGCAACAATTTTCTTTCTTCAAAGCCACTCAGCTATGCAATCTTGAGTTCTTTTAGACCTTCTGCAGGTATGATCAGTATGCATAGGAAAAGTCATGTCTCTTACTTAACTTCGCAAGAGTGCACTGCAAAGCATTAATAGCGGCATTGCCTTGTTAATAAACTTCAGTCAAAATGCTTTGGGAGATAATTTGATTAAAAAAAAGAATAAAAAACACCGAAGCTGAAATATTGCTTTTATAAGCTGCGAGATCAATCCACCATGTGCTTTTTTAATCAACGGAAATATATACATTTAAACAGAAAACAGAGAGGGCTTAGCATCCTCCCCTATCATTTCAGTGAGTGTGAATAGTTCTTCACAGTTTGTCCCTCACTAGTGCTCGATCGTGCTCAGACTAGAAGGGGAAACTTTCCATGAAAAATGTGCGCTCCTTTCCCACTCTTGGCCTTGAATGTGGTTCTTCTCTGCCTTAATTACAATATAAATCAGCTGGGGGAAAAAAGATTTACAGTGATTACACCTCGCTTAGAGAGCTGGAAGATTGATCCGGAAGTGGTATGTTTGTCAAGCGCTGTGTCGTAGTTGATTCTAAAGTGAATCCCAGGATACATATTCCAAAAGCAGTCAGTGGGGGAGGGCTAAGTTCTTGCGGCTCACTCTACTAACTGTATTCTCATGAACATGCCTGGCAACTTACTTTTTCAAAACTCCAGGGCAAAGCTTTTTCATACAAAAGTAAACTTCAAACCCATGTATTACTTTAAGGGTCAAGGTTATCACTGCTATGGAGCAGGTTAATTTCAAAAGAAAAAGGAAAACCCAGTTGCCATCCATTCCTTTTGACTCGTGATGATTGCGCATGTATCAGAGTAGAGGTGGGTTTTGTAGGATTTTCAAAACCGTGATCTTTGGAAGAAGAGCTTCATCCATGTCCAGGTGTCTGTGTGTGGCTTTGAACCACCAATCTCAAGGTTAATAGTTGTATGTTTAACTGTTTGCATCATTCAGGGACTCCATGAATGTATTATGGATTTACTCTACATGATTCAAGAAGCCCTCTGGTAGCTTAGGATTGTTAGCCTCAAGGTCAGTAGTTCAAAATCACCAGTTGCTCCAGGAAAGAAATGAAGGCTTTCTACTCCCTCATACAGTGACAGTGTCAGAAGCCAACGTGGCCAGTTCTGTCTCATGCTCTGGGGTTGGAAGGTGACAACCTGGCCTCATCCACAGTAGGTTTTGGTTAGCATGCCATTTCTTTTCCTAGTTTCTTGCAGAGAGAGTTTAGTTAGTAGAACTTGTCTTTGTTCTAAAGTCAGCGGAATAATTTGACCAGGTGTGCTACGTTTTAGCTGAGGAGGGATACTTTGATCTGATTTTCCATACTCTACCGTCATCCATCCTGCTTGTCCCATTGTTGTTCATCACAAGCTAGTGCCACACTGTTCTAAAGGATGGATGAGCTGAAATTATACAAGGCCTTGTGGATTCCCTTGGAAGGACCTGCATCCTTCATACAGTCATTTCAGTGCTTCCTTCTCCATGGATGTAATAAGTGTAATGCAATTAGGGCAACTATTTGCTAACTTGCCAGTTTATCCCTTTTAAAAATGGAATCCTCCTCCTGAATAGCATGCCTAAAAAATTGTTTTCCTGCTGAAAATTCCCTTAACTTACTGTTTCCTACAGCTAACTCTCCTGTGGACAGCTCAAGGGCCAAAGGCTTTCACGCTTAGCTAATCTGAGGACTTGGGAAGGAATGCAATCATACTTAAAAGAAAATAAATAATAAAGTATATTCTCAAATCTAGAAATTAGCTGCTAATTGAAATTATCATCACAATGTTTTAACTGATGACCATTGAACTCTTTTCTGGCAAACGGCTCATAGAGCATTAATTGCACGTCACATTAAAGATATGCAGAGTTAAGTTCTGTCTTGCCCTTGGGACTGCGAGGTCTAACGCAACTTTGTAAGTGTCTTTCAGAGTGAAAAAAATGGAAAAATAAGATGACGAAGCCACACAAGTTCTAACGGGTCTGAGAAAAGTTCATGTGCCTTCTTGTCCCTCCAAATGTCATCCTGGGTCCCTCAAAGTCTTATTATTGAGCACCTCACATATCTGCTCAAGGAACCTTGGTGGCACAGTGATCAGGTTCTCAGCTGCTAACTGGAAGGTCAGTGTCCCGCGCCACCTGGGCGCTACTGGAGGGAAAAACCTGACAACCAGCTCCAATAAAGATTACAGCCTTGAAAATCTTCCTAGATTGTTCATCCCTGTCCTTTAAGGTTGCTTTGAGTCAGAATCAATTGAATGGGGCATGTCTGAACACTGCTGAGGGTCTCGACCTCCTATTGCTTCTCCCCATAATACCTAGGGTCTTCCTAAGAACATACCCCAAAACCATTTCCCAAATAAAGCAAAGATTTTAATAAGGGAAGGTCATTCTGATTTCATTTTTTCCTAATCACTGTTTGCTTTATGAATATTTGCCTAGACTCCTATATGCATATTAATGACATTTCAGAGATCCAATGAGACTTTGCCACTTGCCTGTCAGTTCATCCTACTGTGGTGGCTTGTGTGTTGCTGTGATACTGAAAGCTATGTCTTCCAGACAAAGAACAGATGATAAAGAGTAGACTCCACTAGGCATTGAGTTCACCGCTGAGAGCCCTATGGATAGTTCAAAACATGGTTATGTTAGTGAAAACCTCATGAGTAGAAGCAGAGCATTGCCAGAGATAGTTTCAGAAGTGCCCCTCAGGTCAGAAGGTACTCAACATAAAACTGGGGAATAGCTGCTTTCTCAAAGTTGAGTCCACCATAAAGATTTAGCTAAAGACTGAGGTTGTGGAATCCTTGGGATCTTCATTTTCTGATGGGACACAGCTCGAGTTGAAAAGAAGCTGTTGTGAAAATCAATGAATAATCAGAATGTGAAATCTGCAAAGTATAACCCTAGGAAAATTGGAAGTAGTCGATAATTAAATAAAATGCATAAAGATGGATACCCTAGGCGCTGTTGTTCTTAGGTACAATCAGATCACTTCCAAGCCATCGTGACCCTGAAGCATAATAGGACAAAGCACTGTCCCAGCATACATCCTCCTGCTAATTGTCCCTCGGTTGAGCCAGTGTTGAAGCCACTGTGTCCATTCCTCTTTTGGGGGCCTCTTTTCCCCTGGAACTCTACTTTCCCACGCCTGGTATCCTTCTCCAGAGACTGGTCTCTCCTGACACCATGTCCTGGGTACGTAACATTAAGTCTTGCCATCCTTGTCTTTAAGGAGCACTCTGGTCTTACTTTTCCCAAGAGAACTTTGTTTGTCTTTTCAGCGATCCCTAAGACCTTCAATACTCTTCACCAACGCCACAATCCAAACGTGGCCATTCTTCTTTGGTCATCTTCTTTATACAGTGCCCAATTTTCACATGCACACGAGGCAATTAAAAATACCATGGTTTCAAGCAGGTGCACCTTATTCTTCAAACTAAACATCTTTGCTTTTCAATACCCTAAAGAAGTATTGTACAGCAGACTTACACCATGCAATACATCTTTTGATCATTTGGCTGCTGCCTCCAGGAGCATTGATTGTGGATCCAAGCAAGACAAAATCCTTGACAACTTCAACGTTTTCTGCATTTATCATGATGTTGTACAGTTGTGATGATTTTTACATTGAGTGACATACATACATACATACATACATTGAAGTCTATGATCCTTGATAATCATCAGCAAGTGCTTCAAATCCTCCACACTTGCAGTAAACCAGGTTGAGTTATTTGCATATCACAGTTTGTTAATAAGCCTTGCTCCAATCTTGATGCCATATTCTTCTTCATATAATTCAGCTTCTCTGATGATTCACTTAGCATACCGATTGATTGAGTATGGTGAGAGGATACAACCTTCACACAGGCCTTTCCTGATTTAAAACCATGCAGTGTCCTCTTGCTTTATTTGCATAACTGCCTTTTGATCCATGTACAAGTTAGTGAGCTGAAATGGACTGGCATTGGCCCTTTTGAATCAGAAAATCATATCGTTTACTATTCAAGGAATGACACACTCAAGAGAAATAAGTCTGCATTCATTTTCCAAAAGAACATTTCAAGATGTACAGTGCTGTCTGTGATATGAAAATGTCTGTCTATATACAAGTAAATCCAATTAGTACAATTATTATCCAAATGTATACACCAACCACTAAAGCTAGTGATTAAAATATTGAAGAATTCTACCAATGACTTTGGTTGGGAATTGATCAAATATGCAATTAATATACATTGATAATTATTGGCAATTGAAATGAAAAGATGGAAATCACGGGAAGAAGAGTTGTTGGCAAAGTCTTGGCGACAGAGATAAAGCCAGAGATCACATGATGGGATTTTGCAAGCTCAGTGACATCTTCATCACAAATACATTTTCCAGCAACACAAAAGATGACTGTGCATGGGCACGTCTCCAGATGGAATGCACAGAAATCAGTTTAACTACATTTATAGGAAGAGACAATGGAAAAGCTCAATAGCAGCAGCTATAACCAGGTCAGGGGTCACTTGTGGAAGAGACCAACAGCTGCATATGTAAGTGTGGGCTGAAGTTGAAGGTCATGTAAACAAGCCCATGAATGCCAAAATACAAATTTAAGGATATCCCATCTTGATAACATCTCAAGGAAAGAGTTGATGCATTAAACACTAATGACAGACGACCCGATGCTCTGTAGGATGATATCAAGAACATCATACATGAAGAAGCAGAAGTCATTACACAGATGAAAAAGAAAAGATCAAAGTGAATGTCAGAAGAGACTGAAAGTTACTCTTAAGTATAGAGTAGCTAGGCAAATGGAAGAAATGGTGCCAAAACTCTGAACAGAAAATTTCTAAGAGCAGCTAGAGAAGACAAAGTAAAATATTCTAATGAAAAGTTCTAGAGCTAGAAAACCAAAAAGGGAGATCATACTCAGCATATCTTAAACTGAAAAAAAAATCAAGAAAATATTCAAACCTCAAGTTGCAATATTAAAAGTTTCTTCCTTGCAGAGGGGTAGTGGGGAGGAGATGAGTTCATCAGGGTGCAGTGTAACATTAATGAAATTCATAAGCTTCTTCTAGTTCTTAAATGCTTCCTCCCCATCACTATCATGATCCCAATTCTACTTTGCAAACCTGGTCAGACCAGAAGCACAGCAGTGCAGATGGGAACCGGAAACACAGGGAATCCAGGACAGATGAACCCCTCAGGATCAGTGGTGAGAGTGGATCTACATATAACCTCTTTCCTGAGGGATGGACAACAGAAAAGTGGAAGAAGGGAGATGCCAGATAGTGTAAGATATGGTAAAATCATAATTTATAAATTATCAAGGGTTCATGAGGGAGGGTGGAGCAGGGAAGGAAGGGGGGAGAGGAAAATGAGAAGTTGATTCCAGGAGCCCAAACAGAAAGTGAGAGTTTTAAGGATGATGAGGGCCACGAATGTATAAGTGTGCTTTACACAATTGATGTATGTGTGGGTTGTGATAAGAGTAATATGAGCCCCGATAAAATGATTTAAAAGTTTCTTTGGCAAAATATTGGATGATGCAGGAAGCAGTGAAAGAAGATGGAAGAAATATACAGAGCCCCTGTACCAAAAAGAACAAGTCAACACTCCTCCATTACAAAATGTGGCATATTATCAGTACCAATAGTATGACAGGAAGAAGTTCAAGCTGCTTTTAAGGCATTAGTTAAAAACAAGGCTCCAAGAATTGATAGTATTCCAATATTTCAACAAGCTAGTGAAGCACTGGAAGCACTCACTCATGTGTGCCCAAAAATTTGGAAGAAAGGTACTTGACCAAATGATTGGATGGGTTCCATATTTGTACCTATTCCAAAGAAAGATGACCCCAAAGGAATGTTCAAATTCTAGAACAACATTATTGATACCATATGCAAGTAGAACTTTTCTGAACATCATCCAACAATGGTTGCAGCAATACATTGACAGGGAGCTTCCAGAGATCCGGGCCAAATCCTAAAGACAATGTGAAACAAGGACTTCCACTGAGGTATCAGGTGCATCTTGGCTGAAAGCAGAGAATACCAGAAAGTTGTTTATTGACTATATTTATTAAAAATACAGAAAGTGTTTTATTGACTTTGAAAAGGTATAAGACTGGGTGCATCACCACAAACTATGAAAAGTCTTGAGAAAAATAGGAATTCAAGAACACTTCATTGTATTCATTTGGAGCATATACATGAATTCAGAGACAGTCATGCAGAAAGAGAAAGGGAACACTGCATGGTTCAAAAGCAGGAATGTGTCACCAGCATTGTGTCCTGTCATCATACTTATTCAGTCTGTATGCTCTGATGAGCAATTCATCAGGGAAAATTTTATATGAGGAAGAGTGGGGCATCAGGACTGGAGGAAGGCTTATTAGCAACTGCTGACAACACAGCCTTGCTTCCTGAAAGCAAGGAGGACTTTAAGCACTTGCTGATGAAGATTAGGGATTACAGGCTTCAGTTTGGATGGTTGGAATTTTTTCTCAAGTTCTTTCATTTTAAGATATGTTGAATATGTTCTTCCTTTTCGGTCTTCTAACTCTAGGCCTTTGTGTTTTAAGGATGGAGCAATTCCAGATTGGAAACCAACTTCACAGCACCTAACAACTACAACAGCAACAACATGATGATAACTGTTAGCTAAAATATGACTAAAACTTTAACATAAAGAAAAAATTAAAAGAGTTTTGCTAGATTATCAATCGGCAAATTATAGTTATAAGAAGCTAAAGAAAAGTTTATGAAAATGAGTGAAGGGCGATTTTAGAAAAGTGACCATGTCCAAAACTTCACACAGACACTCACAGCGATAAAAAGAAATAGTCTTCCTTCAATCGGTTGAATCAAAAGTATGATTTTTTTCCGAACAATTTATACACAGCTTGGCAAGACATTAGATTTTATTTTCAATTTGAAAAAAGTTTTTACTTCCCAGATCAATACTGAAAATAAAAATGAGAAAGAAATATCCATGGATTTAAGAAATGGACTATTTTTGAGCACTTTTAACACAAACAGTCATACATACCCAGAATGTAATTGAAATGACAATTTTTAATTATTGTTGTATAAGGTCGACAGGAGTCAGAATTGACTTGGTAGCAGTGAGATTGGTTTCTTTGGTGGTTAGTTACCTTGCAGTTGATCCGGTCTCTTGCAGACTAAAACAGTTCCAGGGGGGTTTTCAAGGCTCTACCTTCTGTGAAACAGTCCACCAGGCCTGCTCGCCAACATGTCTCTGGGTAGATTCCTATCACCAACTTTTTGGCCAGTTGTGCCACCTCGAGATGCTTTCTTTAAAACTATTAAAATGCAAATTGGAATTTTGTTGTGTAAATCACATACACCAAACCCTAATTAGCTAGTTATTAAAGCCTGACTTATAGTGGTTAAATATCTTACAAAGTTCAAGTTGAGACCAATTTTCTTCCATGTGCTATCCATATGTGCACACTGTAATGTGCGTTTCTAGATATGAACCCAATAGCTCCTATGTGCAAATAGCTATACTTTTATAGGTGTCCCTGTGTAGTGTGCATAGTTCAAATACTCAGCTGCTAGCAGGAAGGTTGGAAGTTCAAGCCTATCCAGACACACTTAGAGGAAAAACCTGGAGATCTACCTCCCCCGAAAATGCCACTGAAAACCCGATGTAACACAGTGCTACTCCGACACCCATCGAGCTGCCTTTACTTGGATTCCATAGAATGGCCCTGTACCCAGCCGCCCCCAACCCAGAAAAAAAAAAAAAGATTGCTGGCAAACGTCTGATGTAGGAAAGCAAGGATAGTAAATCCATCAACCATATTCCTATTTCCATGTTGACCTATGCAGGTTACCAATACTCATTACTAAATGCAACTGCATATGAATTTCTCCTAGGTGTCCCCTGACCCTTCAAAAAACAAATCTCCATCACCATCACACTTTCCTGTTTCTGCACAAAGACAGAGGTTTTTTAAAAGACTAAAAGCTAGCCATCTTGCAGAGTGAATAGATAATATGTTCCTCCCCTATTAATTGACCATTAGTCTGCTTGTTTTCAATATCAAAATTTCTGAAAGCAATATGTTTGCTATCTCTTACTATCCCTAAGGGACACTCCCCACCCCACCCCCCATATAACTTGACTGAGTCTTATCGTGAGACCCTTTGAGAGGAGAATGATACTTTGGGCTTTATACAAATAGAGATTTTATGTGTCAGTGTTAACTCTTACTCAAAAGCTCCATCCTCCTGCCTCACACACACACAATATGTTTTTAAACAGGGACCTATTTTTAATTTCTTGTTCTATTTTTTCTAAATAAATATATGAATACTTATAATGCCAAGAAATAAGATCAAGATATATC